>NW_023276806.1:177311078-178058578 GCF_003668045.3 Cricetulus griseus | reverse complement strand
GACCTCAGAAATCTATGGGCTCTTATAGTAGATCAGTACTTATCCCTAGAATAGGAATAGACTTTGGGAGACCATCCCACATAGAGGGATACTCCCTGAGCCTAGACACAAGAGATGGGCCTAGGCCCTATCCCAAAGGATTTAGAAGACCCCTATGGAAGGCCTCATCCTCCCTGGGGAGCAGAAAGGGTATGTGATAGGTAGGGTGTTAGTTGGGGGGGGGGAGGAGGGGAGGGAGAAGGAATTGGAATTGACATGTAAAACAATCTTGTTTCTAATTCAAATAAAAAGTTAAAACAAACAAACAAACAAAAGAAAATGAAGCAAAATAATCCTCTAGTCAGTGGGAGACCTGGGAATGGAGTTGAAATTAACCATGAGACCATTTTGATAATCTTTTTGAGATTAAAGGAAGTTCAGGGAGCAGGTACATATACCCCAGTGGGTCAGCAGAAATGACACATCAGATAAAATACCAAAAAAGGACTTTGCAGAAGAAGAATGCACCATTTCATTTCAAGAATATAAATAAATAAGAATAGAGAGAAAAGGGAATAACCAAATGCATGGGTTTACTGCTTTTCATTTTTTTTTTTTTTTAGTTTTGTAAAGGAATATTTGAAAACTGAATAAAGGATATATGTGATAAAAACATGCCCTGAAGCATTGCTGAAGAACTCCATGCTTTCCAGGAATGTCTGTTGTTTTTTTCATTTTGTTTTTAAATTTATTGTTTAATTTGTACAGATTTATGGAGTTCAATATGGTAATTTGCTAGTTGTATAAAATATGTAATGATTAATTAGAATAGTTAATTTTTTTAAAATTTTGATTACTACTTAGTAAGTGTTCAATGGTATTCAGTTGGCATTTTAATACACATACACACAGGTACACTATAGGTTGATAAAATGAGGGTACTCTCCATATCCTTGTGTTTTGTTTGAGATATTCTTTTCCAGTTAATCATGAATTATTAACTAGGTTGTTAGGAACTTGTAGTTACCCCACTATTCTGTAGATTGCTAGAATGGATACATCCATCAGATTGATTTTGGGTATCTGCCCTCTAACCATATCTGTGTCCCTCCCCTTCACCTACCAGCCTCTAGGAATCAATAGTCTAATTTGTATAACTTTATAACTTTTTTTTAACTTTTTCTTAAACATTCCATATGGCAATATGCAGTGTTGTTTCTGAAAAGGACAGCCCAATTCTCATGCCCAATTTCTCCTCAAAAGATCACCATGGAGATACATTGTTTATGATCTAATAAATCTTGCCTGGAGATCAGAATGCAAAGCTAGCCAAGCCATAGGGGCCAGGCAGTGGTAGTACACACCTTTAACCCCAGGATTCAGGAGACAGGATGGATCTCTGTGAGTTCAAGGCCACATGGGAGAGACTCAGTCTAAAAGAGAAACAAAGCTCACACCTTTAATTCCAGCATTAGAGAGGTATATTGAACAGAAGAAGAGTCTCAGAACTGGCATTCAGTCCTAGGGAATTGTCCCGCGCAATCGTCTCGCCAGCAAGAACAACACAGGACATTTGGATCCTTCTGTAGTAAAGCTTTAATGCATCTTGAGAGGAGAGCATAAGCTTACCAGAGCGGAGACCCCGAGCCAAGAATCCCGTCCCCTAATAAAGGCTGGCAGCCGCCGCCTGGGACGTGTCACCCTATGATTGGCTTTAGCTCCTCAGGCCATATGACGCCACGGAATAGGCAGAGATCAAGGAATGGAAGATTACCCAGCGCCTGCGCAATAATCTTATTTACATTCAGTGCCTGCAGGCGCCATCATTGTAATGGAGAATGCAGGGACGGCTCCCTACAGGGAATTAGTCTCCAGCCATGTTTCAAACAGGATAACCCCAGCCCTGATAGAGGTAAGAGCTCTATGGTAGCTTTTGGCTGGTTTGCTTCTGATCTTCAGCTTTAACCCTGATATCTGTCTCTGGGTCTATATTATTCATGTTATACCACACATTTGAGTTAAAAAAAAAAAAAAACAATAATACATTGGCTCAACACAATCCTGAGACTAGATGTATTACTTGATGGCAAAAGATGTATAATTGGGGCATGGTGTTCTATGTTATTTGGTGACTTCATTTAGATTTCTTTCACATACATGTGTATTTTAGAACCTTCCACATTAGTAAGTTTCCATATGATGCCACAAATGGCCTCTAGTGTTAGTTGTCTCTTTTCCTACACCTCCCCATTTAATCATCTCACTCCAGTCTCCTGCCAGACACTCTCCAACTGTATATTCTTTTCCTCCTCACTTGGGAGATCTGCCTCCTACCCTATCCTCTTAATCTGTAACTGGCCTTTCTGGTTATACAGATTGTACCATGCCTATTGTAAGATTAACAGATAACATCCGAATATAACAAAATACATACAGTATTTGTCTATTTAGGTTCTGGGTTACCTCACTCAGGATTTTTTGCATCTATCCACTTAACTGCAAATATTATAAATTTGTTGTTTTAACAGTTGAATAATATTTCATTGTGCATATATACCACATTTCCATTACTCATTCACCTATTATGGACATATAAGCTGTGCAAAGTTTCTGTCTATTATGAATAAGTATCAATAAACATTAATGTGCAAGTGTCTGTATAGTAGGATGTCGAGTATGTTGTGTATATACCCAAGAGTGGTATAGCTGGATGGTGTTGGTTGTTGGTGAAAAGGGGTCCTTTGAAACCCCCAAACAACTTAGGCTAATACCAAGGCTATTGGTTGATCTGATTGTAAAGTCCTATTGCTGAATACAATACTTACATATCTCATTGAACATGGAGAATTTGAATTGGTGCCTAACTACAGCCTTTAGCACTGCTGTCTAGTGTTCACAGTAATGGAAGGTATTCTGCATGATAGTAGAGAACGGTAACCATAAACCCAGCTACAAACCTTGCAGTCTACAATGGTGACTTTCCTGCATGTTATACTGATGGAATAGTGGCACAACACTGTGGGAGTAACCAAGTACTCTCTGAGTGGATTCAAGGTCCTGCCACAAGATGGAACCCATGCCTGACTGCCCAGATAGCCAAGAATCTGAGTAGACAGGCCATGGAGCTAAAGGGAAATAGAACACTACTGTTCTTCTAAAGTAACATAGCAGCAAAATGACCGCTAAGGACATCTTGTTATACCCATATGTCAGTGAGTGAGTACTCAGCCATCATCAGGGAAGCTTGCTCTTGCAGTAGATGGAAACTAACAGAGATACCTGTAACTGAACAATGTGCAGAGAGTGGGAGACTTTGGAACAGTCAATCCTAAATGGAATGTCTTATCAAACCCCTGCCCTAAGGGATTTAAGGAGAAGAAGGAAAGATTTTGAGTTTTTATGCAGTGTGTGTGTGTGTGTGTGTGTGTGTGTGTGTGTGTGTGTGTGTGTGTGTGTGGTACTTTCTCTTTGTTGTTCTGTATTGGCTTGCTTGTCTATTCTGGCTTTTTTTCTAAAGAGAGAAAGAAGGCATGCGGTTGGGTTGGTGGGGATATGGGAGAATCTGGAAAGAGTTTAGGGAGGAGAAACTGAGATCAGAATATATTGTATAAAATTTTATTTTCAATTTTAAAAATAAAAACATTTTGAGAAAAACACACAAAATAATGACTTGGCTTTACATTATAGATTTTCTAAAAGTGGATGGATGTATAACTGCCTTGATAAAACCTATTCATTTTCAGCTCATGACCTGTGATTTTTAATTTAAATATGCAAAGACCCATTTATGTTGCTGTATGTAGTCAGTTCATTTTTTGTCACCATTATGGAAATATTCAACTCCCTTTCCTTCAGTAGACATTTATGTTATTTTTTATGCCTTTGTTATGAACGGTGCTTCTATGAAGTTCTTATACTTTTGTCTATGGTACACATTGAGTAGAGAAGCTCTTCAGATCCTAGTATTTTCAACATAAGGAAAAAAGAACTGCAGAGTTACTTTGCCAGTGTCCTATCCTAGTGATTGATATATCCTGCAGCCTCATATGCTTGTCTGTCTAAAAGGCTTCTGAATATTGTGTCCCCATTTGGCTAGAGTGCTCATTTAGTCATGGTTGTTTGACAGTTCTTATTTTCTGGCTCAGGAAATGCCTGTTAGTTTTATTGACCCAATTTAAAAACTAGGTTATTTGTCTTTCCTTGTGGGTTTATTACTATTTATTGTCTGCATCCTAACTTATATTTTTATAAGTCTGTATACAGAAAATATATCCCAGATTCTGGCTTCTCATTCCATTCTGCTCATTTTCAAGTAAGACAATGGTATTAATAAACAATTTACAAACAAAAGCTTACACCCATTTTTGAAGAGTCCACATGTTTCTGTTCTCATCACCACAGTCAAGACACAAAGTACTTTATCACCTCCAAAATCTCTTTTTGAGTTTAAAACTCAATCACATTATACTTAGCATAAAGCAGCTAAGGTAGTAGATTCTGGGGTATATATTTGTTTTTGTTCTTTCTAGGTCTTCATATAATCAAATAGTTCATAATTTTTGTGTCTAGGTTATTTCAGGTAGCATGATAGTGTTCAGGCTATGATGTGTAACAATAATCTATGCATCATTTTACTGATGCATCTCATTTCCTGCATAGATGTACCATACCCCAAGCACTCACCTCTAATGAAGTATTTCTTTTCTTCCCAGTGTTTGGCATTTGTAGCAAAGCTGCTGTGAATAGTCATGTACATGTGTTTATCTGCACTTTATTTTCATTTCTTTGTAGAACTATACAGTAGCATTGCTAAGCTGTGAGTTCCTTTATGAATGATTGGGTGGGACTGTTTTGTGAATGAGTGATCTCATTTTGTGTTCCCCCCAGCAGTGTATCAAAGACACATTCCTGTCAATAGTGATTGCATATTTTGTTTTTTCCAGTTTTCTGTGTATCCTGACCAAACCATCACTTGGTATTTTCACATTTAAATTTTAGCCAGTTCTGAAAGTATTCTGATTTAGAGCTGTGGTTCATTTTCTCTGAGGTCTACTGACATTGAACGTTTGAGTTACTTGCCTTCTTAATGTTGAAACACAAGTTCTTTGCAAATCCTAATGACAAGTCCTACACTGGATAGGTACAACATGAATATTTCCTCCTGACATGTGCCTTTAAGTTTTTAACAGTAATTTTTAGAAAACAAACTTTAAGGTGGGGTACCAATGTTCACCTGTGGTATGGTACTTGGGTGGTTAAAGCAGAAGTTAATTTGAGCCAACATTTGAAGATTAGTTTGAAAAATGTGTAGCAAAATCATATCTCAGAAACAAAAGAAAAAAGAAGGGAAAAGAAAAAAAGCAAGAAATAAAAATAACTTGATATGGTGGCACATTCCTTTGATTTTATCACTTTGGGTACTAAAGCAAACAGATTGCAATCTTAACTCCAGCTTCTCTGAATATCAGTCTTTTGAGCAAATAGTAATCATTTTCCTTATTCAAATAAATATTTCTAATATTTTATAATACATTAAGGAAAACTTTTACACACCGAAACATCAATAAAAGTTTCTTGTATCTACACAAATAAATAATAAATGGATACAATGTCTGTGCATGCATATGAAATTTAATGACATTATTTCACATCCTGTCAGGTGCCATTTAATGATCTGGTATTACTTCTTACATTACAAGTTAAAGGATTCCTTATACCTACACATAGGTATAGTTCTCATGACCCACCAATGAAGACTGTTCTTACAATAGATGGAGACTAATACAGAGATCCATAACTGGTCAAAATGCAGAGGCTTAATAACTGTGGGATGCTCACCCCCAGTTGGTGGGTCAACAGTGCAACCCCCTACACTTCAAATTCAGGGGAAATTGCAGAAGAGAGGAGAAGAAAGATTGTAAGAGACAAAGGACACAGACATCTATTTCTAGGTAATGTCTTCTAGGCATCACAGGGAAACTGCACCATCAGTGACATATCAACAATATTGGTGCCTAAAACAAACCTGAGTAATGACTCCACTAGCGGCCATGTCAGTGTGAGTGGAGAGTGTTTCACTCAGTCATACTACTAGTTAAAGAAATACAGGCAATCAATGGCCACTGAGAGAGGGAGAATTAGTTTGTCCAGGGATGAGCCACCTGATCAGTTATTCAATTCTAAGTGGTTGACCATAAACAGATGTACATACGAACATGTACATAACATAAGGTATATGGTATATTTGTGTGTACGCATGTGTGTGTAACAATAATAAAGAGGTGGTCATGAATTTGAGATGTAATTGGGAGGAACATGGGAAGAGTTAGAAGGGAAAAAGAAAGGGCCTAGATTATGTAAACATAGTACTCATGTTTGAAATTCTCAAAAGAATAATTTTAAAACAAAATGAAAATATCAAGTAATAAAAATACATATCAGATCATATAATGAGCTCTATAACTAGCACATAATTTAATGAATGTGCCTGAGCATGGGGGTGCACACCTTTAAGCCTAACACTTCTGAAGCAGAGGCAGAAGAATCACTTTGATTTCCAGGGCAGCCTGGTCTGTGCAGCAAGTTCCTGGGCAGCCAGAGCTACATAGTGAGATCCAGGCTCAAAAAAGGAAAAAGAATGAAAGAATGAAGCCTGAGAATGTCTTTTGGAGACAGAGGTCTTGATTGGCATATGTAAGACCTTCAGTTCAGTCTTTGGTACTACAAAATGGGGATGGGTATATAAAAAAAATAAGCTTGTTCCTCCACATCAACATAGTCATCCATCTTACAAAGAACAGTTTTTCACTTCAGATCCCTGAGAGTCCTCCTCCGACATTCAGAATCTGGGTGTCTCTTTATGGGTTATATTTTATGTCTGCTATATGCAAGCATGTCTTACAGGTTTTGCCTAATGGTATAGTGACATGTGTTTATCTCAAAGATAGGAATCATTCCTAGCATATTCTGCAATATAATTTATTATGTTGTTGATATTTTCCAACATTGAAATCAGTACTCCAAACTATTTATCTTAATGTTAACAATTATTCGGTGGAATACTCAGAGTTCACAAATATTTCAATTAACTTTGTGCAGTTACTACAGAATTGGCATTTCTGCAATACTTACCTTTAGTAAGTTATCTCTGATAATAGTAAAGTTATCTGTGATAACAGGTGACATGAATAAATAATGAGGGTTTGTCTCACACAAATATGTTAGCCCATATAATGCCAAATCATGAACAGAATATGGTCTTCCAGCATCATAACCATAGATGGTCTCCATCAAAATGTTATTGTTTTTTCCTACTAGCAGCAAAATCAGGAATCTTTTAGAGTATGGACAGTTATATTTCCTTACATTATAAGGGTAAAATTCTCTTTATTGCTAGGAAGCTTGGACCAAAGTCATTACTCAAAAGACTTCACAAGAGTGGTAAATCAATATTAAAATCCAATTTTGATTGGGCTGTCTTTTCTTGATGGCAATACTGTTTCTTTAAGATATTTTTACAAAGACATATCTCAAAGTATTTTTATTAATTTTTTTACCCAATAAGAATTTGTAATGAGCTAATGATTTAATTTAGCTAGGAAATGTTTTACTTACAAATGAGCAGTGAGAGCCACTATGCCCTAATGTATATAATAGAAGTATTAGAATGTAACTAATTATTTTAATATAAAAATATCTTGTCCAACAAGACCTATCTAGCCCTGGTAGTCATTATTCTAATTCACTTTTAATTAATTCCTTAGGGCTCAAGAATATTTTTTAATCTGCTGTTTCAACTGCATAAACATTCTTTAAATATGACAGTATGAAATTTTATTTCCAGACTCCATTCACTATTTTAATTAGCTGGCTTTTGAAGACAGAAATCTGAGGTCTGTCTGCCCAGAGCAAAATAAAATAAAATGAACAGATTTTAAAAAATGTGAGCTTTTTCTATGAGCAGTTAACCATCTTATTAAAACTTCCCAGTTGAAGTAAATTCATGTTTTGACTTCATGAATATTTATAGCAAAAGTTCAAATAATATTAAGTAGATACAAGAAAAGTCTTGGACCTAGGTTTAGCATTCTAGAAATACAAAATAGCTATTGGGTAAAATTTGCATCTAGGGTTTGCTCCTAACTAGCTTTAAGTGACACTTTTTAAGTAGGAGAAGACTTTTCTTAAAAAAAAACAGAAGATCAAAATAGGAAGAATCCTAAGACTGTCACATATTTCCAGACACTAAACTACCTATGGTAAGAACTGAAGGACTGTTTTGACTTAATGATATGGAAAACGACAGGTTCTCTGTAATCTGTATGTACTGGTTAATGGTTATTAACTGGGGACACTAGGGTCACTTGGAAAGTGGAAGTCCCAATTGAGGAATTGTTCCCTTCAGAATGGACTGTCAGCATGTCAGTGGGACATTTTTTAAAGGTTAATTGATGTAGGTGGGCTCAGCCACTGTGGGCAGTGCCATTCCTATGCAAGTGCGTATGGGCTTTGTAAGACAAGTAGTAGTTCAGCAAGTCAATAGGAGCAAGGCTGGGAGCAGCTTTCTTCTTGGTTCCTGGTAATGTTCCTGACCCCGTCAGAGTTCCTGTCCTGACATCCCTGAGTATGGACTATGGTTCAACCAGTAAGCAAAATGAACCCTTTCCTTCCCAAGTTGCTTTTGTTCATAGTGTTTTATCACGGCAACAGAAAACAGAGACACTTGAATTTCAGTGAAGTTCTTGGTAAGAAAAAACAAGATTGCAGGGTATTGAAATGTGAATGGACATTAAGAATGAATTGTGAGGCCAGCCTGGTCTCCAGAGCGAGTGCCAGGATAGGCTCCAAAGCCACACAGAGAAACCCTGTTTCGAAAAAACAAAACAACAACAACAAAAAAAATGAACTGTGATAAACACAGAGAACTTCTTCAAAATGTTTTGCCATGAATCAGTTTGAAAGAGATAAAGTTGAAGGAGTGACAAAATTCTTATTTGTTTTTAATGGGAGTATATTCAAAATGCTAATGTGTTAGTCTGATTTCTGTTGCTGTAACAAAATACTGGTAACTATAAAGAACAGGGTTTTTGCTGGACATGATGGCACACAACTCTAATTCCAGACACATTGTCCCTAGGTAGGAGGACCATGAATTTAAAGCTAGTCTGAGCTATATATAGTAGAACCCTGTTCCAAAGTGTCTGGAGCCCTTACCAGGTTTTGACCTGGGAGGAATGACAAACTCAGTGAGTTATGTCAAAGCAACACACAAGCATAAGCAAACAATACTAAGAACCACAGACAATAGGCTCACAGCAGGGGGTACCTCTCCAGCAAATGGCCCCCAGGTACAGGCTCAGGACTTCTGCTCCTCTGGAATCAGGCCAGCAAGACTTCTGAGGGCCCTGTGTCATGGAGTCGTCTCAGAATGGGTGGCAATCAGCTTGATGGACAGGTTGTCAGGTTAGCAGAGGAGAGCTCCAGGACATAGAGTCGTGATACACTCTAAAATTCCTAGTTCTGAGCTGGTCCTTAAATAATTCGCTAAATCATGCTAATCACACTTTGCCACACTTTCACACATTTTCACTCTTATTTACAACGGCTGGGCTTCATAGTGGGCTTATGCTCCCTTTCCTTTAATCTTTCTTCAGCCAGGCCTTTGCCTGCCTGGTCACAAGAAACAGTACAGTAACAATAAAAAGGAAGGAATCTCAGCATTTTTGGACAACGGGAAATCTTGAACATTAACAATATTAGCATTTTGTAGGTATAGTATATAAAATATTAGGAGCAGACCAGTTGCTAAGGATTTCTTTTGAGATATCACTGAAAAAGGTAACAAAATGCAAGAGCAAAACAATGCCTACCGTATTAATTAGTGTGAAACAGTAATAATAGTCAAGTCATCCAAAGTGTCTTGCTAGGAAGCTAGTGAGATGTTTCTACACCTGATAAACCTCTCTGCAGATGCAGCAATCCAAATCAGACCAAAACCCATAAAAACCAGGAGTCTGTGTTCTGGGGGACAGTTTAAATACCCTTTGGGAGTAGTTTTGAGTATCTCTGGGGGAGGGGCCATCATTTGGCGGGCTTTCTGAGATGCAGCAGGGTTTGGAGGGAGATGGTGGAGGGGAGCTTGGGTGGAACCTCCAGCATAACAGCTAGGAGTAGAGGAAAGGCAGTGAGTGAGTATGTTGGACAGAGAGGGTTGTTCATCTTACATCCCCTGAAGCCCGGAACTCAAGAATGATGATATACATACCCCAGTGAGAGGAAGAAACTGATGACATACGCGAGATCCCACCTAAAGGATACCTGCTCAGGTGGTGGTGTTGGCTATCCACAGCAGCAGGGAACGCTGGTATATGGAATGTTCAGTTACTCAATGTCGGCTTCTCTTTTGATAAATCAAATATAAGACAAGGCGAAAAGATGTAGGTGTTGAATGAAAGAAGTCTGTAAACAAAACAGGAGGCCAGGCACATGCCTTTAATCCCAGCACTAGGGAGGCAGAGGCAGGCAGATCTCTGTGAGTTCAAGGCCAGCCTGGTCTACAGAGCGAGTACCAGGATAGGCTACAAAGCGACACAGAGAAACCCTGTCTCAAACAAACAAACAAAACAAACAAAAAAAATGAAACCGGAAACCCAGAAATTGAAACCTGGAAAGTGCTATTCAACCATATCATTGGTCTAACCAATACAGTTGCTTATGGGTAAGCAAGGTTGCTTTGTGGCCTTGGAAGGAATAAGATTCATATCCCTAGGGTGATTTGCCTATTCACATTTTAATTTATCCTCACTCCACAGAATCTAGCCATTAGGCATTTTCAGTGGGAGACCTAGATCCATTTTCTTGCAAAAGATGGGACAAAGGAGGGCATCTGGGATGCACTTGTAGCTCTAGTGTGGGAACCCACAGAACTGACTCCATTGCTTTTTGACTTAAGGTCAGAGAGTTTTTACCTGCCTTCATTTCTCCAAAGTGAAAAAACAAAGATATCTGGCAGAAGATGTAAATGCAACAGAGTACTTGGCCTGAGGTGTGATTGCTGCATGTCCTGCCTAAACAACAGAACACTTAACCTAGGATATGGTTACTTGATATTTTGGGTATTGAAGAGGTAATTATTCTGTTTGTTCCTTGTATCATTAGAAAGGAAGTCCTTCGCCTTCTTCCCGCTTTTTAGTGGAGGTATAAAAATCTTGGGTGGATTCAGTATTTACTGAATGCCCTCCTGGCTCTAACTCTTATTTCTAATTTGCTTTTTTCCTCAATTTGCACTCTCCTTCTTGGGCACTAACCCAGATTAGCTGGGGAGCGCAGACACTCTGGTGCAAGCCATCAAACTCTATCAGTGGTTGAGACATCATCACTCCACTTGTATGGCAAATGCTGCTGGAGATTCCATCTCTCTGTCTGTCTTTAACTTTTCTGAAGGTTTGTACCTTTGTAACCACCACTGAAGGAGAGGGACGTGTTTAAAGGGAATGTGTGGATGGCAAAATGTTACTTCATTAGCAGATCTGAAGCAAGGAAGTGTTCACTGTGGGCCGCACAGTACATACCATGTGAAATAATAATAGATTACCACACCATCCTGGGAGTGGTAGGAGTTTGAAGGCCAATTAGACAGAACATTTTTTTTTCTAATGTGTCAAAATAATGCAAGTGGTTGTGCTAAATAACTTCCTGCTGGTGTACTGCTGTGAAAATGGAATGATTAAGAGCCTTCGGTATTAATCCTGCTTCGTTTGAGACCCAGTGGACTAATATAGATCTCTTAAAAAATACATTTCTATATGCATATTAAAGTCTCCTTTATTTAGCTACTTTCTTTGTGTTAAGTATGTCCCCAAGTTACTTTATTTTTTCCATTTTCAATTATAGCATGAAACCCCAGGTTCTAAAACCAGGCACAGTGTTTGTTATTAAAACCTACAATTCTTTTCTCACAGAGAAATGGCAACCAGTAAGCTCAGTGTCAGTGAAATGCTCACAAGCATCCAGGCTGAAGTCATGCAGATAGAAACACCCACTTGTTTTTAACTACAATATTTTTCCACAGTGATTCTCCAATAAAAAGTAACATTAAGAAGGAAGAAGTTGGCTTGGTGTTAGTGGTGCACTCCTTTAGTTCAAGTACTCGGGAGGGAGAGGCAGGCAGATCTCTGTGAGCTCGAGACCAGCCTGGTCTACAAGACCTAGTTCCAAGACATCCAAGACAGCCTCAAAAGCCATAGAGAAACCCTGTCTTATGAGTATACATGCATGTGCACACACACACACACACACACACACACACACACACACACACACACCTGAACATGTGTACACACATGTGCACACTGCTTACTGGATGGGGGAGGTCCTTCTGTGTATATGCTTGTCTTATTGGTTGGTAAATAAAGTACTGTTGGCCAATAGGAAAGCAAGGTAGGTGGGACTAGGAGTCAAGGAGGATTCCGGGAAACGTAGTGAAGAGATCCAGGCAGGAAGTGACATAGCAGGCAGACTCAGAATATAAGCAGGGACAAGAAGAAAATCATCCCCTTGCTCTTCCTCTTCCTCCTACTCTCTGCTCTGGAGCCGCCAGGTGATCCCGGAAAGACTGGATGCATTCCACCAGTATCGTCCATAATATAAGTCTTATGATTATGGTTGATAATTAAGACTGAGCTAGCAGATAAGAAATCCTAGTCATTGGCCAACAGCATTGTAAATAATATAAGACTCTGTATGTTATTTTGGGTGCTCACATGGTAGCGGGCCTTGGGCCGCTGGCAGATTTATTGTTACACTTGTACACATGAAAAGAAGAAAAATAATTTTATAAATGAAGGAAAAGTAAAATTTAAAAGTCTTCATCAGTGTTAAAAAGCATAACACTACACAGACTGAGCAAGTAGTATTTATATATTTAGGCGTGTGTTTGTGTGTGTGTGTGTGTGTGTGTGTGTGTGTGTGTGTGTGTGTGTAGGTGTGTATAGTGTGCAAATGTGAATGCTAGTACCTGCAGAGTCCAGAAGTAGGAGTTGCAGTCAAGTTGGTTTCAGCTGCCTGACTTTGGTACTGGGAACTGAACTCTGGTCCTCTGCAAAAGCATCAAGGGATCTTAGCCACTGAACTATTTCTGCAGCCATAGGTGGTTCTCTTGATACAGAATTTTGTTAGTTGTCTGTCCATCACTGTGACAAAATGCCTGGAAAAGAATTTGAAGGGAGAAAGACCTATTTTAACAATAGTTTATGATGTTTCTGTCTAAGATCAGCTGGATCCATTGCTTCAAGCCTAAGGCAGGGGAAACCTATGGAGGATGAGTCTGCTCTCCACGGCAGCAGAACATACCAAAGAAAGGAGCAGGTGGTACAATGCACCATTCAAGGACATGCTCACTGACTTATTTCCTCCCACAAGGTTCCACCTTCTAATAATAGTACAGATATGAAAACACCAGTCTAGTACTCCATCCCCAGCAGCTTCTCAATAGCCCTCTGAAATTTAGGGCAAATGTAAACCATAATAGGAGTAGAGTCATACTGTGCTGTTTTGTGGTTTTTGTTTGGATTTGTGATAATTTCTTGTGATGTAGTCCATTGTGATTTCAAACATTCATGATCCTTCTAACTCAGTCTCCCAGCTGCTAAGATTACAGGCACGAAGCCACACACACTTTGATTTCCCTTATAGTTTGTTAATTTAAAAAGCCTAAAGCTTTACAAAATGCTGTATGAAATGTTTTACTTGAATACCAATGAACTAGTTAGTTACTTTCAGTACATTCACACTACACAAATATAATGTGAAAGAAGGATAGAAACAAACACAGATTTTCATTTTTTGCTAATCTTTATGTTATGGCTTTCGTGTTCCCCTGCAGAGTGTGTATGGGAATTTTAGTCCTCAGTAAAACAGTGTTAGAAGACAAGCAAATAGGAAAGTAATTAGACTGACAGATCTTGCCCTGGTGGATGTATTAACACTTTCATGAGTGTTCCTTTTCTCATGGAGACATGTGAGGTCTTCACGAAAAAACCCATTAGTCTCCCTTTGTCTGACTCTTCATCTCTGTCTCTGTCTCTTTCTCTTTTTGTTTCTCTTCTGTCTACTTCTCACCCTTCCAGCTTCTGCCATGTTATATCATCCAGCAAGAAGTCCTGCCCTAAATGATATTTCCGGGATCTCAGATTTCTTGGCTTCTCAGAACATCAGCCAACTGATTTCTGTTCTTTATAAAATTAATTTTTAGCATTTCTCTCCTAAAAAAATCTACATACACAATAAATCAGCATACAGATTAATAGTCTCATTTCAAAGTTATTACATGGGAAACTGGAGTTCTGACATGACAAATAAATATTAAAAAGCAAACTGAAGATAACAAATTGCATTTTGTTTAGCATTTTTTAATGAAATAATATAATGAAAATTGCTGTAACTGCTTAGAAACTGACATTGGTAGCTTTGCATAGTCCCTAAAATCAAGTCATATTTGCATAGAACACTTGTAGGTGGGAGTGCTGTCAGTGGGATACTGACCAAACATTTGCATCTTCATGGCATACTATGTCAAAAAAATTCTAAAATGTATGCCAAAAAATGTGCCCATAGAAAGTGCAAACATTTCATAACATTGCCTGTCTCTTTAAAATTTTCACATGACCTGGACAATTGCAAAAAGTAAGCAATTCTTTTCTTGTGAAAATACATAGCAAATAGGGCCAAATTTGAAATTTATAAAAGTTCAGGGAGTAAGTGAACTACAGAGTATGTTTTTCTTTGTTGGTATTATCCCTATTTTCCTTATGATTTGAATGCATATTATTTTATCACATGTTGAATCTCATCACAGCCATGGTGAGGTAAGTGACACAGAGGCAATTGACTAACAAGGGGCAGTACCTACACACCCATGTGAGTGGTTCATTCATTTGATAATGTAGTCCTTTTAACAATGAATGCAAGCTCATATGCCTAATTATTATTATTATATTTGGCACTGAGAAGAGATGAGGAAAATAAACTTATTCTGTTTCTATTATATATCTTCATTTTAAATATTTATGCTTTCAGTTTATATGTTAGTATTAATCTAACTACTCTGGATTTTTATGGGAAGAAAAATAGAGTATTTTTTTTGAGTAATGACATTAGAACTTCTTGTTCTCATTGTTACATAATTTATGATCAAATCACTTCTCCCAGTTTCTTAAAATGCACTGTAGTTTTAGAGGTAGAATTTGCTTCTTTTAGTACTAAAGAGTACAATTTCCAAATTATTAAAAGTACCTAAATTGGTAATATTTCTTACACAGGGTACTCAAATTCGGGACAATACTAAGGTAAGATTTCAGTGTTTATCTGCATTTTGGGATGTAGAAACAAATATTATAGATGTAGTAACCAGAATACAATGAAGTGAATTTACATTATATATTGACTGTAACAGGTTTATGATCCGAATAACCAGCTAGTGATTCTACTTTAAATTTAAAGGGTGGACTTGTAGATGTTACAGTACATTACAGGACCCATCTATCTCTCCACCAAATACTTGTCATTTTAAAAAATACTAGGGAGCTAATCATTTTCATGTCAGACCAAAGCAGAATTGCCTTGAGTTACAGTGGGCCTAGACACCAAGTATGTGGTGCTCTCAGACACTTCCTTTTTATTATCAATTATATATTTTAATATTTTTGAGAAATAATTTCTATTTAAATTTTTATTACACAAAATGTAATGTGTAAATTCCAGGAAAATATTCTTAGTGCTGTGTAAAGCACCTATATGTCAAGCTTGCTGAGATAAACACATAGTGGTTGGTTTCAGTTTCTTCCAGTCTTGTTATCAGATAAAGACACTTACTGAATTAGATTAAAGTAGTATAGGTTTATTTTCCTTATTGTTTAATTCTGCTACATTAAGACTGCTAGAGTTCTTTTCTTACATAATAAATTATCATAAAATAACAACTGTAAACATTTATCCCAAAAGTTATGTGGAAGCTTAGGAGCCGGTGACTGGGCCCAATAGGGAGGCTTGACAAAGCAAAATAAATAAATAAATAAAATAATACCCTCATGGCTCATTGGGGATTTTGGCAACTCCATAGAAATATCAGACTGGGTGGCTGACTGCCAACACTGTCTTCAGGTGACACAGACCCCCACTATTTCCTTACAGCTACTTACTTTCCTAGCATCCAGAAGTATCTTGTCATGTGACTGCCAGGCCCACAGATTCATCAAGGATGCCATTTGTCAGCTTAGGGACTTCCCAGCCTATTTTTTCAATGTGTTCACCTGATAAAGGCAGACCAATTCACATTATGTTCCATTGGTCAGCTTGTGAAGCAAGTCATTTAAGACCCTAACTAAAGATGCAAGACGTCTTTACTGTCTGCAGCAGTGTTTCTCAATCTATGGCAGGCATCTCATATCAGATATTTTGCATGTTATATTTACATTAGGAGTAAAAAAGTAGCAAAATTACAGGTATGAAGTAGCAACAAAATAATTTTATGCTTGGGAGGCTCAGCACATCCTAAGGAGCTGTATCAGATCGTTGCAGTATTAGGAAGGTTGAGTACAAGATGTCCATTAGTAGCAAGCTCAGGACCACCCATACTCAAGGCTGGATGATATTGGTTGGGACACAAGAAGAGACAATCAGGAGGGTGATGCCAAGGACTCTCCAGTATATACCAAATATTTTTATTTCTTGAAAAATTGTAATTTTGAAAGGATGCTTTCAAGTTGTTAGGAAACTATCAAGCTTGCTTATAATATGAACGAGAAAGTTTGGAAGGAAAAGAAGAAGGTGAACTTAACACTGAAATAGTAATCTCCTAGGAATACTTTCCCCAACAATTAACATAAGAAGTTTGCCCATGGATTCTTAAGCCAATCAGCAGTTGGTTTTGAAGAATAACAATAAGTCAATCAGAAAATTTCAGTTACATGTTAGAAAATAGTAATCGGAAGGTAAAATGGGAAATCTTCAGTATAAAACTCTATTGGACATTATTTTCAAGTAATTACCAAACGTATTGAGATCAAACCAATGAAAGTGATATGTGCCTTCTGGGTCTGATCTGTGCTTTACTAAAGGCAGGCTATCTGTTGATAAAATGAAACCTGTTTTCCCAAGTGAAAAGTAACCAAATAACTGAAAGCTTTACCTTGTCCACCATTGGTTTGTATGTGTATGTGCTGGGGCCTGACTTTCCACATACCTGTCCTAAATTCTTATGAACATTAAAGTGGCATAAAATAATAACTCTGTGATATGCAATATTTTCACTGGATTTTGGATTTGTAAAAATCCTATTTATGAATGTTTGAAGATAGAGTATACAACAAGAAACATTATACCCAAGTCAAAGTTGTGTCTGTATAAACATATATGTGTATGTATAAGCATATATGTGTATTTAATGGTATGAAGGTATCTGCCTCACACACCAAACATGATGCCAATGCAGGCAGAAGCTGGAAGAGTCTGGGGAAGGAGGTGAGGTTTTGAAAACGCTGTGTAACAGGAAAAGAAGAGGGTCCTCATGTGAGGCACAGTCCTGCACATACAGCATGAAAATAGAAAGAGGGCCTGATGAGTTTGCCAACCCTAAAGATTTTAAATGGAAACTGACTTCTTCTATTTGCCTGACCTATCTGAATTGTGTCCTCTAAATGTGTGCATTGAAATCCTAACTCCAAACACTAGTGAACCAGATCTCTTTTGGAAACACAAGATGAAAACACAAGAAGGCAGATGCTCATCAGCTGTAACTGGTGATGTGTGATACAGGGACAATGGACCTAAGAACAGAATCATATGCCTTGTTACACTGGAGTCAAGGATTGGAGTGGGTCTTCTATGTTTTGTCCACACTGACGGCCACCACCAACGGCAGCCACACCTGCCATGAAGTTTGTCTGTTCAGAAGATTCCAAGCAGAAGGTTCCGTGCTGATCAAGTCAGCCACAGGCGCATTGAAAATAATAACTGTATCATTAGCCATCCCATCTAAGATGTACAAATCCCAGCACTAATTAAGACTCCATGTATGAATATTTACACACTCACATCCGTGCACATGGGAGTGAAAAGAGAGGGCAAATGTGGGGAAATAATAACAGTTTGTTAGTTTAAAAAGAGTGCTCCTGGGTACTATTTGCAGCCATCTTTCAACTTGTCTATGGGTTTGAATTATTTTATTTATTTTTTTTCAAGGCAGGGCTTCTCTGTATAGACTTGGCTGTCCTGGAACTCACTCTATACACCAGGCTGGCCTCAAAATCCAAGGCTTGAGATCAGCCTGCCTCTGCTGGCATCAATGGCATGAATCACCACTGTCCAGCAGAGATTGAATTATTTTAAATTAAAAGGTTAAGGAGAAAAATCTCCATAAATAAAAAAGAGAGAGAGAGGCTTACATGCAACATGGACACAAATTCACTGTTTTTAATTAATTTTTGTTTTTTTCAAGACGTGATTTGTCTGTGTTGTCCTGGCTTTCCTGGAACTTACTTTGTAAATTAGGCTGGCCTCAAACTCAGACATCTGCCTTCCTCCGCCTCCCAAATGCTGGGATTAAAGGCAAGAACCATGTCTGGTTGAATTTACTGTTTTATGCAAGCTGGAGGGAAGAACTAAGGCTTTATGTTAGAGTGATGATTATATAGTAAGAAAAGTAGCCCCATTGTAGATGAAGCCCAGATAATTAGAGGCCTTTTCTTCTAAACTGTAAGAAGAGAGAGGAAGGTCTGTAAATAAAAGAATTGTGGAAATGTTGGCAGAGCTAAAAATAGCTCCTGTTAAGCTACTTCCGTAGATCTGGAAATTATTGTTATTTTCTCCCAGAAAACTTGCATAATAAAAAGCTCTTATAATTTTATAATTGCAAATTATAAGTGCCTCCAGTTTTCAAGAAAATAAAGTTAAACCACTTTATTGGCTCACAGAACTGGGGAATCTGGGTGAGTATGGCTTCATATAACATGGCCATATTTTTAAGATATATCAAGTACAAATTCTTAATTGCTTTTTCCCCCTGGTTTTCTCAGTACCAACTTTATCCTAACCATGATTCCAAGGGGGCAGCCACTGGATCCCATAACTTTTTCATCCTCACTGCTTCTTGGAAACCCAAATGTCTTTAAGAAGAATCTGAGGTTTGTTAAGACTAAATGCCCCCTACACAGGCCCCAGGCCATATTTAATGCAGTGCATGGAACACAGGGGCTGTCTTTACCTTCAGTGAGCAACTTCTCGAACTGGTGGGTTATACACTCATGATAGCATGAACAAATTGCCAGTCCAAGGTTTTCTTGAGAAGGAAAACCAGAGATGATACCATGGCAGTGTATGCTGTCTCACCAGGGTTTCCCTTCTTCTTTGTAGACTTTGCTTCTCTTTGTATGCTCCACGTTTAGCCATAGAAAGAATTTCTGAGTTTTTAATCTGCATTTTTCAGAGAATAGCCAGGTTTATAATACAAATTCCTGGTTCCAATTTATAGGAAAATTTATTGGGAAGGGGTGATCCTTCTCTGATTAACATAACCAAAAACATGGCTGGAACCTTGAGCCACACTCTGTCAGTGCCACATAGATTCACTAGGTTTGTGGTAAGTAGATCTACCTAAAAATGATGACTTTCAAGTATGGATCCATAATCCACCAGTAATTGAGTATGCTAGGTTTCATCATAGATTAAGTGTTCACTACTAGTTTATAACAGTAGGATAGCCAGGTTACAAAATGAGCCATCTTTCATCTTTGATTCTTGCTGTTGGCAACCGGTATAATTCCTTCCATAGAGACAGATCTGATCTATGTGAGTACTTGGAAAGTGATAGAGTAACATCCAGAGCCAAATAATAATAAAAGCATTGTCCCTTCTGCCTTGTTTTTAATTGTGCATACTAGGAAAAGACAGAGAGTATACAAGAGGACACATAAAACAAGCCTAAAGAAAGGCTTCAACAGAAGAAAACGTAGGTCTCCCTTCAGGGGCTGTTTGTATTTTGTTACTCATGAGGTTTAACAGCACAGGAAATGGAAGTGTGAGTCTAAAACTTGCTGTGTAGATCATGCTGGCCTTGAGTTCAGAGATACATTGGCCTCTGCCTCCAGAATGCACAGACTAAAGGACTAACCCACCACACCCATCAATGCTGTATTTTTTAAGTGTTCTTTTAGGATCAAAGTAGACTACCCTTAGAGAATTACCGATCTATCTCTTCCACTTAATAATTAGTTAATATTTGGAAAGCTTATTTCATTGTCTCAGCAAAACTATGTGAAGTGGGTTATTAAAGCAGAAACTAAATGCTACAGAAATTAGAGTTAATCCAAATTTACTCAGCCAGATCTTAAAGGGGCAGCCCAATAACTCAAGATCTCCTGTATATTTTTACTTCACTGCCTTTGTTTTTTTGTTTGTTTGTTTTTATTTCTCAGGCTTATTTATTTTTATTTAAATTAGAAACAAACTTGTTTTACATGTCCAGCCCAGCTCCCTCTCCCTCTCCTCCTCCCCTGCCCCCCACTAACCCCATGACCCATCCCCTTTCCGCTCCCCAGGAAGGGTGAGGCCTTCCATGGGGATCTTCAAATTCTGTTGTATCATTTGAAGCAGGGCCTAACCCCTTACCCCCCCCCCGTGTCTAGGAATGAGCTCCCAAAGACCATTGTGTACTAGGGATAAATACTGATCCACTACCAGAGGCCCCATAGACTGCCCAGGCCTCCTAACTGACATTCTCGTTCAGGGGGTCTGGATCAGTCCTATGCAGTTTTCCCACTGCCCTTATTTTCAATCATGGCTTTTAAATAAATATATTTCTTTCTGCTGTAACTTTAAAGTTCATGATTTACTATATAATTGGCAATGGTGATATTTTATCTGATATTATTATTCCCAGAAACGATTGTTCTCTATGTCATATATACTAAGTTTTGGCATTTGGGTGTCAGAGTGATGATAGCTTCATAAACCAAATTGAAATGTTATTCCACTTTGTCTAGGTTCTGCACTAGTTTTTAAGGTGAACACCATATATTCTTGTAATATGAAAGTGTTGAGGGCCAGGTGGTGGTGGCTCATGCCTTTATTCCCAGCACTCGAGAGGCAGGGGCAGGTGGATCTCTGTGATTTAGAGACCAGCCTGGTCTACAAGAGCTAGTTCCAGGACAGCCTCCAAAGCCACAGAGAAACCTTGTCTTGAATATATAAATATGTATGTATGTGTGTGTGCATATATGTCACAATATACACATATATATGATGAATTTACAGAAGATGAAGATATTTTAATGAGTGGTTTAAAACCTAGTTTATCATGTGGCATTTTGAAGTACTTAACTGTGTAATTCTAATAAGCCAGAGATTTCTTGTTGTGTATAATACTCAAAACAAGAAATCAGCACTGAAAATTCTTTGTTTTGCACACAAACACTGTTCAAGTATTACTTTTACAAATGCCATTTCTGCAGAATGGTGCCATTTGCAATTAGTAACCACAGTTGAATTTTGTCTTTAAACTGCAGTTTAGACAATCTCCTTATCCATTGGTTTTGTCACTGGCATTGCTAAAGTTGTGACTGTGTACAAAAGGCCTCCAGTTTGGAATTGTCTGATGCATGTTTGACAAGAAGGGACAGTAGTATCTGTGGACTCTTTGTATCCTTTCAAGTGAGGCCTGATTTCAACATTTCCTGTCACCAATGATGATTATTTTTTACTTTGTTTATTTGGTTTACTTTAAGACAGTCTTGGGTGACTTTGTAAGCAAACCTGGTGAACAGCTGACCTTCCTGGCTCCTCCTCCCAAGTATTGTGATTTTTGGTGTATTCAACCACACCTAACATTTTGACACTTGATTTAAGTGATGTCTGCCAAGATTATTCACTGCAATTTATTTCCTCTTTCCTTTGTTGATATATTTGTCTTACGTGTATGCCTGAATGTATGTCTGTGCATACTGTGTGTGTGATGCTGTGAAGGACAGAAGCATCGAATCCGCTAGAAATGGAGTTAGATATGGTGGTGAGCGACCATGTAGGTGCTGGGAATCAAACCTGTGCCTTCTACAAAAGCAGCCAGTGCTCTTAGCCACTGAGCCATTTGTCCAGCTTCATCTCTTTTCTCTTGCTTCACTTTTCATTTTTTCTTTTGTGTGTTTTGTTTTAAGATACAGTCTTCTATGTAGCACTGGATGTCCTAGAACTTGCTGTGTTCATCGGGCTGGCCTTGAGTTCACAGAAATCTCCTGTCTCTGCTCTCAAAGTGCTAAGATTAAAGACATGTGCCGCCACACCTGGCTTTCTTTTCTTTCTTAAACTAGATGCTTTGTGTGGGGATACCTCACCATATCATGTATATCACATCATACACAGAATTAAGTCATTTGCTTTTTCATTTTGATATTGATTCATGGTTTCCCAGCATTCACTTGTTATATTGTCTCTGATGTGACCAATGGGAGGTTTTCAAGATGTCACAGATCCTTTTGAAACATCCCTTCCTTCTTCCAGCATTTCTTTGTCACAGGCATATGAAGTCCCTGGGTAGATTATTTTCTCAAAGCCTCAGAGTGCCATGGTAGCTTTTAGTTGAAGTGTCTGTGCAAAGCCAAGGTCTGAGCTCTGGGTTTGCCATGTTATTAGGTGTCATTAATTGATGGGGAACAGAACTATTGAACATGTTTGTATATGGATTCACATATGTGTACACAGTGTATATCTATACTCATATATAAAGATTTATACTCACATTCCTAATTCTAAATAAATACTATGGGTTTCATTTCTTTCATCTCCTTCCCATATTTCTACCTCCTTTGTGTGACATTGAAGAATGGGACTCCCATGACAATATATTCACTTTTGTGGGAAAACTATATGTGGGACACTCCAATGTGTTCAATCACCCTTCTTTTGTGCAAATTCTTTCCTTTTTCTTCTAGACCTGCTTTGTCATGATGGCCTCACTTATCCTCAGCATAAATCCTCTTCTTGGCCAATTTTAAATCCTTAGTTTATAACATGTACTTGCCTTCTTTATCCATCTTGAGCCAGAACAACCTACACTTTACTAGGCCACTTTCCTGTGTGCAAGCTCATCTTATCCTGCTCCATCATACATACATCCCCATACCAATCCACATCCCCCCAAAGAGGCTCTTATTCTGCTTAGGTT
This sequence comes from Cricetulus griseus, assembly GCF_003668045.3. Classification (NCBI taxonomy): domain Eukaryota; kingdom Metazoa; phylum Chordata; class Mammalia; order Rodentia; family Cricetidae; genus Cricetulus; species Cricetulus griseus. Next base: position 178,035,390 of record NW_023276806.1, on the reverse strand, counting down.
CTCAATCCCTACACAAGACCACTGCTACAACTCGTCAAGACTACTACTACAACTCCTTGGTTTCACCCCTCACTTTGGGTATACACCTTTCTATTCCTGTAGACACCTTCTGGGAGAAGTGAAGAATGTGGTTTTAAAAAAAAAGATAAAGAAGAGGTGATAATATCTGTTTCAATTCCCCTGATGATTATTTTATCCATAATTTATTAAGGAATCTTATTTTAACTTATATTAAGCTTCGAAATAATTAGTTAGGCCTGGGTGGTTCCATGACACACATAGCAGATATCAAGTGGAAAGAGTTATTTTGAAGGATATAGGTTAGTGTTCTAAGGACTTTTGTCACATTTTGTCTAAACTCAGTCCTAGCCACTCTCTTTACCTTTGTAAATTATTGACTTGAGGGACATGGACACAGTGCTTGTAACAAAGGACTAAGACCACATGATTGGGAAGCATGACAGAATAGAAAAATACAAAGTCTTGGACTTTGATGACGTAGTTGTACCATTATTAGGCCAACTAGTTCATGGCTTTTAAAAATTCAATATCAACAGCTAGATGTGGTAGTATACGTCTTTAATCCTAACTCTTGGGAAGCTAAGATGGGGAGATATTTATTTCAATTTGAGGCCAGCCTGGTCTATAGATGAGTTCTAGACCAGCTGTGTAGTGAGACATTTTCTTAATAAAGAATAACAATTGTTAGTAATAATAATTGTTATTGTAAGTATCAATGACATTTAGATTTTGTGAAAATTGAGCCCAGTGTATAATTGTAAACATTGATAATTTGCCCTATTTGTCAGCTAACCAAATAGCCTACCACTATGTCACAGACATTGACATACAACATCAGAAACTAGAGATCTTCTTTTCCTATGCTGGTTCCTCAAACCCCAATTTGTACAAGGGGATGGAATGAATATTCAACAACACAGTGGACTGTGTTATAAGTGATGGAACATTTGTCTTTTATAATGTACTGCAAACATATGTGCAACACCCATAGCAGAGAAGATAATCTAGACAGCAAAACATTTCATTGCAAGGCCCTCCTATTGATCCTTCTGTCAATAAATACCAGTACCATTTACCCAATTACTATAAAGTAAATCCCGGAGATACGCTTGACCATGCTTTTTCTCACCTTCAAGCTGGTCTTCTAGCAAATCCAGCCAGCAATCCAAAGTCTAAATTTCCCCTCCTTTGTCACTACCATCCTGCCATTTTTTCTAGTTTTTCTGTCTACTTGCACTTTTATGTCTGTCCATGCAGTCTTTTCCACCAACCAGACTGTTTTTCAGAATGCAAAGCAGATCATCTTTTCTCATGAATTCACCATTGTTTTTAGAATGGAACCATTTCAGTCGGGTGGTACCAGCCCTTTTCTCTTCACATATGCCCTCTCACTTTTCTCCCAATGCACTTGCTCCCCTGCTGCTTATACACAAACCTACCCCAGAACCTTTACTCTTTCTGGAACAACAATTTTATATATCTAGATTGTTCTATCTTTACCTTGTTCGTAACTTAAAAGACAGCTCCTCATGAGACCTTTCTTAACAATTTAAAAAGGATATTGTTCATTAGTCTGACTGCTTTTAATTACCACAGTATATATTTGCTCTGGTGAAGAGTGAGAGCTACAGTTATGTTTAGATAAGGAGCAGAAGATAGTTAGAAAGTATATTGGCTTAGGTAAATGGCAGTAGTTAATTTCCTGTAGGTTCTGTGACGACTTTATCCAGGGATAGTTGGCCAGGTTGACAGTACCAGGTATAACTTCCTAATGAGTTGCTCTTCTGTACCATCAGGCATGTTAGTTACTTTCAAGAAAAAAGTGCCACTATTTCATCATGGGAATATCTTATTGGTCGAGTCCTTGTGGATTACAGCCTTACACCCAGATAGCGCAACATATTGCCCTCCCCGTTAGAAGCTTACGTAGCACTATCTCATGAAAGCCAGTTCTTTAGGAGGAGTTCCCAGGTTAGTTCCACCTCATTTCCTCCAAGTCCTGTGTGTGGAGTTTGTGGTATTTTCAGCTATGAGCTCTTGCCTTTGAGTTCCGGAATACAACCAAAGGTAGTTGTTAGTATTCAGGCATCTGTACTGTCCTTGGGGTTCTGACAGGATACACCCTCAGCTGTAGCCACTAAGAGTACCACCTATGCATATTCTCTATGTTCCCTTTTAAAGGGGCCCTGCCCACCTCCTCTCTCTCTCTCTCTCTCTCTCTCTCTCTCTCTCTCTCTCTCTCTGCTTCTCTGCCAGTATTTCTGTCTCTCTTCTCTCTGTCTCTCTTTCTCTGGCCCTCTCTTATCTTCTGCTTCTTCAGTCGCTATTGTCCCCAGAGGCTGGTCTCTCTTTCCCCCCTTTTCTAATTCACTTTTCCCCAATAAAAAACACTCCCCCACCAAAGCTCCACTTCATGGTGTCTTTCTCTCCTGTGCCACTTTTTAAAATTACAACAGCAACAATAATAGAACATGTTATTTGGGGAGATTCTTGTTTTCCTCTGACCAATAGCTCAAGAAGATGTTTCCCATACTTGGCATTGTGGCTTTTATTAGACAGTGCATGGCTCTCAGGGATGGAGCCACACCATCAAACTATGTTGTGTAACTATGTTGAAATAAAAGAAAAACACACACATAAATGTATGCGCACATACATATATATATATTATATATTATATTATATATATATATATATATATATATATATATATTTAAGTAAGCTTATAAAATAACATTTGCCTGTGGCTTTTCAGACTCCCTAAGTGTCATTGGATTCTTCTCCCTCCCTCCCAAGTTAAAGTCTCCAGTACAGGTTTCAAAGCATTTTTGTCCTACTATGCCGCTCTAGTGCTACTTCTTTCTCTCTCCCTTTCATGGTCTTTTTATTTTCCTGGCTTCTTTTGATGCTTCTGGTTATATAATCACATCTAAATATCCAAAGTTAAGATCCACAAAGAGAGAACATGTGGCATTTCTCTTTCTGAATCTGGATCACCCACTTAGCATAGTACATTCCAGTTCTGTCCATTCACCTGAAAATGTCAAGATTTTGACTTTCTTTAGTAATTCATGCTGAATAGAAACAAATTTTCATTTTCTGTCCATCAGTTGAAGGACACTAAGTTTGGTTCGATTTCTAGCAATTGTGAATAATGCAACTATGAACATGACTAACAAATTGTTGGATAACACTAACTAATATACCAACATTGACAGGGAAATTCCACATGGCCCCACCCCTATATAAAGAGCTATATGCAGACAATGACTACTGAGAGAGGGAAAATCAGTTTCCTTTTGGGATGAACTACCACATAGGTTCTCCAATTCCAAGTGATCAGCCCTGGAGACATGTACATACAAACAATGCTAAATGGACTCAGTGGTTGTATATATATATATATATATATATATATATATATATATATATATATTTAAGAAAAAAGTCATGAGTTTGGTGATGGTTATGGGAGAAGTTGGAGGAAAGAAGGGAGACCTAGGCTGGTTTAAAGGCTGTGCTCATGTATGAAGTTCTAGAAAAATAAAATTGTTTATAAAATAGTATCTTTTGTTGACACTTTCTGATACTTAATAACATTCCTTATTATATAAATGAAGAATAAAGAAAAGATTAGCACATTTTGATTATTGGTATATGAAGAGCAAGCATAATCCATATTGTTTAGTTGTTTTCTTGTTTTCCCATGGTTAATGGAACCCTTTTATATACCTGTCTTTGTTGAGGTGTTGGAAACATAGCAAGAAGGTCCTTGCACCTAAAGATCTCCACAGAAAACAGGAATATTAAGCACATGGGATTGTCTTAATGGGAAAAATGAAAAAAAAACAAGCAAAAAACCCATTCTTCCATAAAGAAAGCTGAGAATTGGAGGGGATTAATAGCCTAATGATTCGTATTATCTGTTCAGCCAGGCCATATAAAGCTCCTAAAACCAGGGCTGGTGGTAGCTAGGCAATCTAAATGTCTCTTATAGTCTGGGGCTCCCCCAAGACTCTACAACCAGGATGAGAGGTGATTAACAGTCCAAATGACCTCTATGCTGTCTGTATGAAGGTGAGAAGGCCAGACCCTTAGGTACTTAAACTAGTACAGGTAGCATATCTTTAGAAGCCGTCTTCTTGGAAGAAAGGGTATGTACCATGAATTGAGTTTCAACATAATTACAGTTAGGCACTGAGTGTCCTACTGACACTTCTTTTTCTCTTTTGGTGCTCATTTCACTCTTTTCAAGATCCAATGCGTTAGTAACTCTAGTAAATCCTTCATTTTGCCACAGCACCTCCTTAAATCACTCTCTTATGAACACAGCCTGCTGAGGACATTTTTGCCACTTGTGTACATATGACCACTTTGCAGTTCCCCTGGGTAACCCACTAGGGAGCTCGCTCATCCCTAGGAGAGGTCAGCTCTCTCTCTCTCTCTCTCTCTCTCTCTCTCTCTCTCTCTCTCTCTCTCTCTCTCTCTCTCTCTCTCTCTCTCCTGAATTGCCTGTAGTTCTCTGTCTAGGGTTGGGACTCCATGATACTCTCCCTTTTCTGCATCAACACACCGAGCATCTACAGCACACAAATGGTTTCAGAAGAGGGCGAGGAAAGATTGTAAGGACCAGAGTATCCAGACATCTTCTGTGAAACAGTCTTGCCAAGAAATATATACCTAAACAAGACCTGAACAGTGACTGTGTCAATTGTTCTTTCTTGAATGGGCCAATTAACATTTGCTTGTTACCCTGGTATGGCTTTTCTGTGTTTCTCTGATAATCCTTCCTCCAAGTGTATTTTATACACTTCTGTACTTTAATGTTGGCTGGAACTTTATAGTTGTCAAATAACAGGACCCATAATCATTTGTCCCTTAGAATTTTGGTTTGCATTTTTCTTCTCAATAATGTAACACAATTTCATTTACTTTTTCTTCCAAACTTCATATAGTAATTATGTTTCAAAATTATACATTTTCTTCCAGTAGCTTTTTTCTCTTTTACTAATTGTTACTTTTACCTAACATGTAATTATTTTTATGGCAGAACTATCTTAGTGAGTATCTAAAGAGAGTATACAATTTATTTTAATGTTATTTTGTTTTCTGGAAGTGACCTTGCATTCCAGTTGGGACAAATTTAATTTTTATGTTGCCTTCTTATCTTCAAATAGCTTGAATATCAATTAATAAAGATCAGGTAAATAAAACTTTGGTTATTGGTTCATAAAGAAGAGTAAAGCATTCTTTCTATGAATAGAAAATTTGGCTGACTCTAAGGGTAATGAGTCAGGCACTCAGCTTTTAGTTGGAATACATTTTAAACTCCAGAATTAGAAAGGATTTACATCGAGGTGCCAAATGCTGAGTTATCTACTTTTTAGTTTTTCCAGAGAATTCTATTGAGTCATTTAGAGCATTGTGTTCAGTTGAGGGTGTCAGTGGGTGCATTCTCATAAGTAGAGTGTTCTGTGGAGAGGGGTTTGGAGCTCTGGTGTGGAGTGCCTATTGCTCTGTGATACATGACATTTCTATGTTCAAATCTGAACTCCCCCTCTTCATTTCTTCTGTCAGGATTGCACAAAGAACACTCCTAGCCTGAGCGACCTCTTGGCATCCTTTAGCTGATGTTGTCCTCCTTATTTGGGAAGCCATTGGTCTGCTGATACCTTGCTTTTCAATGATGCTTATAATCCAGTGGCATTCATTTCTAACAATTCTATTGCTTTTATTTATGTTTTTGGGGGAGATGAGCTCATGGCTTTTGCCTATGCTGTTGATCCAGAATGGCTAACGTTTTGTGACTGCTTTTACTATTTTACTGAAATGTTTTACCAACATTAATAAAAATAAAAATGTTCTCAGTATTTCTGTCCTTTCTGATCCTCAGAGTAGACCATAATCCATGCAGTTTTGTGAGCCTCAAATTTAATGAATTTAGCACACAGAGATATGCCTCTAAAATCATGGTTTCAAATGTATTATAAGGATTTTGGAGTTGTCATCTGGTGATCATGGACTTCTTTCTGGTTATTTGTTCTGGAAAGAAAAAAGCAAAAGTTAGAAGGCTTAGCTTATTAAGAAAAACAAAAGCACACAAACTCACCCTATTCAAAAGAAAAAAAGAGATGTCTTTCTATTTGCAGGGGTAACCAGCTGGAATCAACAGCAAGGTTTTCTTTGGAAGAGAAGGGAATGACAGCTCAATTTAGAAAGAGGTTACACCAGACATTCATGAGAGAAAATCTTCTCCTTTGCAAACATTCATATTGTTCTCCAAATCTTTTTCCAGTTATGGAGTGAATGGAACATACAGTGATATTGCCTTTGTTCACAGCATGTTCACAACAAAGACACAGATTCAGGGTCAGCGATTGCAAATGAGGCCTTAGACTCAAAAGCTTGAAAGATTACTTCCTTTGAACCCTCCCTGCTTCTTTTCTTTTTCTTTCTTTCCTTCCTTCATTTTTCATACTAGTGAAATAGAGGAAAACAAAGGGGTGGGTTTTAAGGACAAAAATTAAACCACTAATTGAACATTCTCACTGTCATTAATTCTTACTTTGCAATGTGTCTTGGAATTTGACATTATTTGAAAAGCTAACTAAACACATATTAGTTTCCATTTCCCCCTTGGACATGAAGTGCTGTTGATGGATGGAGCAATATTTGGAATCCATATTAGCAAATTCTGACACACACATGAGTTTTATTCCGTGGGCTTGTGAGAGAATTGTAGAGGCATGCGTGCCTCACCGAATGTAATTGCTTCTGTTATAATTGGGCCCTGGAGAAAAAGCAGCCAGCTGCAGCTTGCAGCTTTTCTTGACGTTTTTTGTACTGGTTTCATTCCTACATGGTTTTAGCATCAACCTAAGCTATATAGTTGATAGGACTAAAATATTTATGGGGAAAAAGTTAAGTAAACTTCATGGACAATAAAAGTATCTTTGCAAATCTGATCCTATTTCATGAAGCTGTGTAACTTTCAGTGAGTTTGCGCTTATTTTATTGACTAAATGAACTATTATGATATTATCCATGCAATAGTTTTAAAACATCTTTCATTGTTTAGGAATAGAAATTACATAACTATTAATTATAAAATCGGATTACAATTGTCTTCAATAGTGAGTCTGCTGAGCTGCAGCCTCTGGCTTGAAGTCATGTTGCTTTTCTGTGTGGGATGCAATGCTTACTGCGTGACACATGATGTTTCTACTTTTTTATGATTTTACTAATGTTGGGTGTTCAGAAATTGCCTAATATATAGTTCTTATGTTCACTATAAGAAGATTAAATGAGCTTGTGTCATGGTTTTTTATTGCATTTTTTTAACTTGATTTTTTATTAGTTGCCCCCCTTTCCAAAGTCCCAAGTCTCCTTGTTCCTCAACCTTACAGGAGATTCATCATGTTGGTTTTCATAGTCTTTCTTCTTTTTTTAAATTAAATTGTTTTCAAGAATGTCATGTGTCAGCATTCTGACTTTGTAAGAATTCTAATCATATAACTCACGGTCTAGTATTTATTTTTGTATTTATAATGTGGTGTGTGTGTGTGTGTGTGTGTGTGTGTGTGTGTGTGTGTGGTGTGGTGTGAATGGATGTGTGCAGGCATGCAGAGATTGGAGGAAAATCTTGGGTTGGTTATCACTCTCCTTGTTCCTTTGAGGCAGCTTCTTTTGCTAAACCTGGAGCTTAGTGCTGTTGGAGGTTTTTATTGCTTAATGTTGGTTTGTTTTGTTTTGTTTTCCCTAACAATCTTCTTGTCTCTGCCATGCTCAATCCTGAGTTACAGGAATGCATGAAGCTACACCAAGCTTTTACGTGGATTCTGGGTTCTAAGCTCTTGTCTCACATTTGTGCAGCACGTGATCCTCACCACTGAACCCTGTGCTTTATCAGTCCTTGTTTTCCACCATTTAGACTGGGACTTGTCAAGACTTACATAGAACACTGTTGGGTTTATGCTATCATTAACTAGTTTTTAATATTTTAGGACAATATTGCTTTTGAGAGTGGTCGTGAACAGAAAAACAAAATGTATGATTAACTTGCCACAAACAAGTGAAATAAATATTAGATTTTTACAAATCTAAGCAATAAGAAGAACTAATAATTATAGAAAGATATTTTGTGTTTTGGGAGATGATCAATAAAACAAATTTGCACTGTATCGCCCTCCGAACACAAAAAGTGGTTAAATATGCTAGCAAATTGAGAGCATGGGAAGAGGGGAAGGGAGCTACAAGAATGAGAAGGGAAGAAGAGGAAGGATGCAGAGGACATGAGGGAGCAGAAAGGTTGAGTCAGGTGAAGAATAGAAGAAAGGATATCTGATAGGTAGGGTTTTAGTTGGGGGGGGATGGTAGGGAAGGACGGGAGGGAGAAGGGAACTGGGATTGTCATGTAAATCAATCTTGTTTCTAATTCAAATAAAAAATGATAAAAAAATGTAATAATGTTTGCAAGCTAGATGATTAGGTGGTTCAATAATCTGAAAATGCCTGAAGTCAGCGAATGACACCATGTGCTCTTGAAACCTCTTAAATTTGTATTACTTTCATAACACAAATTCACTCTAACTTTCTTAAGATTTGTTTGGGGGATACTTGTATGCAGGAAACAATTTCAGAGCCAGACAGAGCCAACTGACTGGGATCATTATGGGATCATGATCAAATATTTAGCTGTTGCCTTCTTCTGAAAGCAGTGAAACAATGGCTCTACACACTTCTCCCACCCATCGCCCCCTCCCTCTATTGGTCTTTGGTTGCTGCTTGGAGCCTATTCTTATGCTGCCTGAGCCTCTTTCACCCACATACTCCCTGATGTTTTGCAGGTAACCATGACAATATTTCACAGCACTGAGGTTATGTGACACTTCAAACTCTCCCATGCTGTCTTAAAATTATTAGCAAGCACACCTTTCCCAAAATATACACAGACAAACACCGTATTAAAATCATATGACATTTAGAAAGTCTTCAAAGGTTGTAGTCAATCAGCTAAATGAGTAGGAAGGGATCATGATTCTTTTGCTAGGAATGAGTTAAAGCATACACATCCTTTCTAACCCCAAACTGGAATATTAATCTTTCCCAAATTTATTCTAAAATTTCTTTAATATCTACCTCCTTAAGATTTAGATTAGTAAAAATGTTTGGCAAGTAAGGGCAGCAAAAAGGGTGGAGGTAGATAGAGTTCCTCATTTGTAAATTAATGCCAAAATGATAATAATTATAAATTGCTTAATATTTTAATTAGAAATCCATAGGATAGCATGAAGACACTAAGTAAAGATTGAGAAATTCATGATTAAGATTTACAATGATATATAAGTGAGTCTACATACAGGCCTACATGTTCATGTGTTTGAATAGCTACCATAATCTCAAGAGCACAAAACATTTGTGTAAGTGATACAACACCATCCAATAACATTTTGTTACTAAGGTTAATCTCAGCATTTGAATGAGACTCATTCACTCTTCTGTAAAACTACTGGGTGGTACTGAAATCACTCTGAATCAATAACCACAGTGACACCTATCACTGGGTCATCCTTTGGGGACATTACAACATACATATTAAGAGTATCGGAGGGGGGATGGCTAAGGGCAAGTAGGATGTTGAGGGGAAGGGGAGGGACAGGGAGAAGGGATTGACACATGAAGCAAGCTTGTTCCTAATTTGTACTAATAAAATAAAATAAAATAAAATAAAGAAAAAAAAGAGTATCATGACTCCTATTGACAAGATCCATTTATTATCTCTTTCTCTCTTAGTCTGAACAATCTATGGAACACCTGTTCACTGAGTTGTGATAAAAGCATAAGACTGCCAGGTATTGTTGGCACATGCCTTTAATCCCAGCACTCAGGATTTAATCCCAGCACTCAGCAGAGGCAGGTGGATCTCTATGAGTTCAAGGCCAGTGTGGTCTACAGAGTGAGTTCCAGGACAACCTCCAAAACCACAGAGGAAACCCTGTCTCAAAAACAAAACAAAACAAAACAAAACAAAAAGCATAAGACATATAAATAAATGTTTCATCATTTATGGAAGTACTTTACATAAACAGAATAAATAAAACATATCAGAAGTTATCCCAGAACCTCAGGAATGTATCATTGAATTGATGTTACTTATACCTACCCAATAGATGAATACATCCCATGCCTAATTTCCCAGTAATTCATGTAATGTCCAGCCCATTCTCTCCTCCTACATTTCCTTATTCTATGTTTCATCTTAGTAATAGAGTCAGTATCTTATTCTCTATTTTTTCTATTCACTTTATTAAATTTACAAATATGATTTTTTTCAACACATCACTAGCCTCACTACAAAAGTGACCAACAAGATGAACCACTGAAGTTCCTCAGAAGTGTGCTGCCTGCAAGGTCTGGCTTACTGCATTTCCATATTTTGCCAATATTGTTCCTTTTGCCTGACAATTCCCATTGTCTTAGGGTATCATTATTACAGAAACAATTCAGGCTAAAATTACTCATTACTCTGGAAAACCTTTGAACATATTTAAAATCACTTACTTAAAACATTTAAAAGCATTATTAGCAAATAGGGGCAGAAATTGCATTAACAATACCTAATAATTGGAGAATTGTTCTATATACCAGTTATAAACTGTGATCAGGGCCTTACACATATCACATCAATTTCTGAATTGGTTTTCTATGGCTGCTGTAACAAACAACCACACAATTGTATTGACTTAAACATAAATAAGACAGAGATAAAGAAAAAATGAAGAACAGTGAAAAAGTTAAATAACAAGGGTTCTAAGTAAATGTGGTCTTACCAAATAGTAGAAAGAATGTTGCATGGAATTTACATGTTTGTAATTATGACACACGGAGCAAGAAAAGCATACAATGAGTTAAAATCCATCAGTGTCTGTACTGTCTGGTGCTGAGAGCATTAGTCCCAGGACTTACAATGAGATTATGGTGCTGTCATGATAGTAATCATGGACACAAAAAGGAGATATTATTCAATGACCGAGTAAGATAGAAAATGGACCGCAAATATGATTTTAAATATTTTTTAAAGCTTCAGAAGGAAGAAGCTCAAAAAGAGCAGACAAACTGAATATAGAAGGCAGTGTAGACTCAATGGAAAACCAGACAGACTAGAGAAATAAGTGTAGACACAACTGAGAAGCAGCAGCTATGGGAACTGAATAAAGTCTTCAGATGCTGTGCAAAAGCTGAAGAAAACTTGTGCCATTTACAAACAATATCCTTAAATTTTCAAATAAAGGAACAGGGGCTGAGGGTGTAGCTTTAATTGTAAAACTTTCCCTATGATGTCCAAGTCCTTGGATTTGATCTCAGCACTGCAAACAAACAAGCACACATTTGAATTAGAGAAGTAAAAATATCTATGCAAATAACAACTAAAAATGCTAATGCCAGCATGACTGTAATATATATATACATATATATACATATACATATATATATATATATGAAACCATTGTCACTAATTAATTTAAGCATCAAGTCAGTAAGATGAGATAACAATTCTAGACTTTAAAATCCTGCTAAAATTTATCAAGATATATAAAACAAAAGCATGTCGAAGTAATGCATTTGGAATATTGGGGACTGACACATATATTTCTATCAGAAGAGAGAAAAATTGGTAAGGGTGGAGAGAAGATTTGAACATTAATGACAAAATAGATCTGACTGACATATTACTAAACATTACATCTATACTAGAGAACTCCTGTTTTTTTCAAGCTCACACAAATCATGTAACAAAATTGACCATAAACATGGGTGAGCAATTGTCCACATTCTTTAAAGGAACAAAAATAACATTATTACTTTGATCACAGAACTGTGGATCTAGAAATCAAAAACCCCATGATCTGTGGGTTAAGCAATCATTTAGAAAAGAAAACCGAGCTATGTATCGAATCAAGATTCATAACTACAATATGGAAATGATTTTAAACTATAATAGTGAAATGCTTCATACCAAATCATATGGAATATGGCTGGTGCCACATTTAGTGAGAAATTTATGAAGGGGAAATAAGCAATAACCTAGCATTAGCTCAAGAAGCGAGGAAGGCACATAGCACCCAGAGCTGAGATTCCCAAATGTGATTTCTCATTAAAAGAAATCAGAAAACTTTCCCTTTGTAGAGAGCTCAATTATTGACTTAGAGCAGGAAATGTGCAAGGAAAACTTGAGCTATCTTACTGTGTCTGAAGGTAATGAGACTGCTGAAGCCCCTGGAATGAAAGAAAAACAGTATTGAAAAGGTTTGGGAATAATAAAGCTTGGGTGACAAATTCCCTATGCCATCTTATCGATGAGACAGAGACAGAAAGGAGGGAGGAAACTGACAATGAAAAAGCTTAGGTTTGCAAGATGGGATGCCGATTCATGAATGCAGTGAGAAAAATAATCCAGTTTGGAAACACAACTTAAAACCTAATGCTTTAATATCATTAACTGGAGCCAAGTCATTACATGAAAAGTTGTTGGGGACACTAAATACCTGTTAGTGTCTAAATCTTGGTCTTTAGATAACATGTCACTTCCAAAGTCATAGCTTTTTACATGGAAATAATCAGGCTGTCACTATTTTTGAAAAGTGATCAAATTTAGTCTGATCAATAGCCAGACAACATGACATTGTGTACCTAAATGTTGTTGATTATTTTTACTTTTTGCTATTTGGAGGGCCTGCCACCCGGCTCCCAAATAATCACACAGAGACTTATTCTTTCCTATAAATGCCCATCCTTAGCTTAGCTTATTTCTAGCCAGCTTTTCTTAAATTATCCCATCTACCTTTTGCCTGTGAGCTTTTACCTTCCTCTATTTCTTTATATCTTTTCTTTCCTTCTTCTGTGCCTGACTGTGTCCCTAGCATCCTCGTCTCCTTTTCTTTTTCTTCCTTTCAAATTTATTCTCTCTGCCTGGCAGCCCCACCTATTTTTCTTTCCTGCCTAGCTATTGGCTGGTCAGCTCTTTATTAGATCAAGCAGGTGTTTTAGCAAGGCAAAGTAACCCAGCTTCACAGAGTTAACAAAATGCAACATAAAAGAATTCAACACATCTTTGCATCATTAAACAAATGATCCACAGCATAAATGAATGAAACAAATCTTAAACTAATATTCCACAACACCTAAATCTTGGGATAAGAAATATACAACACAGCCTGAGAAATACCCTTGCCACAAAATTGTCTAATGAATCTAATCATGTGGAAAGCACATAGACAAATCCAAAATGAGGAAAATTCTGTTAAGACAGCTGGTCTGGAGTCTTCAATAAAACAATCAAATCATACAAGGCAAAGGCAATCTAGATTAAGAGAGACAAATGAGTTCAGACAGCCAAGTGTAATATGCCAGCTCTGACTAGATCTATGAAAATGAATGAGCTGCAAAGATACTTTAATAGTTCAAAATTTTCATATTTTGACTCACATAGAATTGTTTTACATTTCCTTTCAAGCAAAATGTGTGTGTGTGTGTGTGTGTGTGTGTGTGTGTGTGTGTGTGTGTGTGTGTGTGTGTGTATGTGTGTATGTGTGTGTGTGTTTGTGTGCACGTGTGCGCTGGTATCACTACCCCAATTTGGTCTACAACAACACAGATGAACTATGTCATAGTTCTGGAGGTTAGAGATCTAATATGGGTTGCACCTCAATAAAACTGGACTATAAAAGTCCATGTTATCTTCAGCATGTCCTCAGGAAATACCCTGCCTCATTCAGATTTAAGGTGCTTCCAGCATCCATGTCTCTGGGAATCTGTCTTCTTAGTTAACAATGCTGCATCTTGTTAACTGTTACTCATCTCATTCTTCCTCTGATAACACTCAGAGCAGTTCCTTTAAAGACCCTTTTGATTACATTAGGTTCACCCAAGCAATCAGGATCATTTTCCCATGTCCGGGTCTTTAACTGTATCTGCAAAGTTCTCTTTAGCCAGTCTCAGGTGCTGCTTATTATGGGCCTAGGGTGTATAAAAAAATAGTATTCTACCTCAAGGGTTAAAAATATCTATGTGTTTGTTTGGGAAACTGTTTTTATTCTTGTAAGAGACAAGGGATTATGAAGAGATGTGTTTATAATAATAAAATTATCAATATTTTGGGGAAGAACTTGCAAGAATCAGAAGGTGGTAGCTGACTAAAGGGAAACAGTGTCAGCTGGACATGGCAGGACAGCTATGCCTGTAGATTCACAGTAGTTGTGACATGGTGCACATGCAAACCCAAGCCAGGTCTGTCGCAGCATCCAGAGGAGAGCTGCATGTAAAGTTCCACCCCTGCCTAAGGACTATTGAAAGTTCTTACACTGTTGGAGAGGAAGGGTCGTTTACTCCAGAAGTGTACCCACTGATAAGCTAACCAAGCTCCAGTGGAAGACCACACATCCAAGAACATTTGAACAGCACAAATTGGCCTTGAAAGGGGAGGGGCCAGTAAAGACACAAAGTTGCATGGGTACAAAGAGCCGTGTTGGAGCTAGGAAGGGTTGGAGGAAGGAGGGTGAATGTGATTCACACTACAAAATTTTCAAAGAACACATGAAATACTTTAATGAAATAAATTCTAATAAAAAAAATGTCAGGGTATAGCTTGGTGGTAGAATGTATGCAAGCATGCACAAAGTCTTAAGCTCCTTCTCTGTCACTGAAAAAATATTCAGAAGAGAAAAACAGGGATGATACCCAGCTCTTCTTTCTTAGATAATAGCTGACACATCTACTTCGGAGGGGATTTTCTGAGTAAGTTAACCAGGTGCTCAATGAAGTTTGCCTACAGAGAGACCTGATTAAAGTGAGTATGATTGTCCGGTTATTTTCTTTTGTTTTTGTAGTTTTGATGTTGTAGTAGCATGTGTTAATTAAACATAATCAGATGCTTGAAAGTGACATTTTTATACATGTACATCATGGATGTTGATCATATTATGTGACCACATTGTCCTTTTTTGTTCCCCTCTCACTCATAACAGTCCCTTTCTTTTGTTTCAACATTCATGTCTTTCTTTTTATGACCCAAAGAGTTTCGTTAAGGATTTTTGACAGGACCATAGGGGAGAGTTTATTTACTGGGGCACCAAGACCTTACTAGTCACTACACCACTGAAGTAAATTTCTCTCCCTCCCTCCCTGCTACCTGCTTAAAAATCCTCAGGGAGGGGTGGAGATCTGTGCCCCTATGCCTGGAGTGTTTAAGGACTTCTATTTTCAAAGGGGGGGGCACTTTAAACTGATGGAAAAGGGAAGCACTCCATAGTTTGAAGGACACACAGTGACCTTGTTTGCCTCTGTTTGGATAGACTTCGGAAATGACCTTGTTTTGTCTCAGTCTGTTATGATCTCAG
Source organism: Cricetulus griseus (assembly GCF_003668045.3). Lineage (NCBI taxonomy): Eukaryota > Metazoa > Chordata > Mammalia > Rodentia > Cricetidae > Cricetulus > Cricetulus griseus. Next base: position 178,019,974 of record NW_023276806.1, on the reverse strand, counting down.
ACAGAATTTGTCTGATACTCTCGGAGAATGCTTATGCTCATCAGACAGCCACACAGCCTCCCTGGGAGCTCCAGGCCAGCTCTGGCTACACTGAATCCATCCTCTCTGTAGCTAGGAGGCTACTCTTCCATTTTGAAGGCTGTCTTTTCCTCTCTCAATTTTCATTTAAACCAAGACTCAAAACATAATAAGAAGTGAGTTCATTTTACCTTGAGTTACAAATACTAAAGCAGAATATCATCTTTTAAAGTGGTAGCTGAGACAGGGGCAAACATTTAAAAGGAAATGTTATTATACTTCAATGCATTTATTTGGCAAATAAACATATTTTCCAGGAGGTAGTGGGTACTCCAAGCAGCCTTAGGAAGAATACAAATGTGAGCAAGAGATGGCAGCTATCTCAAAGACTGTACTTTGATCAAGTACTAGATAGATATTTCAAACCTGGACCACTGAGGATAGATACAGAAAAACTCCCAGGGTGCTTATTAGCTAAGTTTCTGTTTAAAGTTAGATTCCAAAGGATCAGATGTGGTAACTTTGAAAGCATTTTCATAAAAGCTTTGTAGAATTATTTAGCTTGGTATATATGGATTATGAAATTCAAATATTTATCCCCCACAGACTCTTATTAAGGCTGCTACACACTGAGTTGTCAGTAGAAATAAATATATGGCAGAGTTTAACTAAAGAAATCAGTGTTAAATAATATATTAGTCCTGGTTCCCATAAGGATACCCAGTCATGCAATCCTTAGCAGTGGCATGCATTTGCATTGATAGGCAGGCAGATGCTATAAAACCAGAGATGCTCTTGTAAGCTTGGAAGTTCATGTGCAAACCATACATTTCGGGGTGGATTTTTATGCAGTGAGTTATGTCAGAATGTGGCCTAGGATCACAGTTGTAGTCTATTGTCATTGCCTTTTATGTTTAATAAATAACCATCTTCTAAAACGACACAGTTCCCAGGGGAAAGTATATCATATAAATATACTGAATCAAAAACAATTGATATGCAGACATCATGGGTAATGTCTCTTACTAGTTGGACTACAGAGGCATATTTGAGAAATCTTCTCAAGGCTCAAACCCTCCAGTTTTCTCAGGGGGGTGTTACGTTTTTCCTTGGTCTGCAGCACCTCTGGCTTGGAGCAGGGCTGGGACTATCCTCATCTGAAAGTTTGCTTTAACTTAGTCTTCATGCCTTCTGTCATTTACAGATTGGACTTTCTTTTTGTTTTTAAAGCTGAATGTTGAAAAGTTCCTTATGATTCTAGTGACTAATTGTTTAGCCATGATGTTCGGAATCCTTCCACAGTCTTCTCCTGCCTCTACTCTTCTTTGGTAGAAATGGCATGCATGTGAGAATTCGCTTTTCAGTTCTCAGGTTCTATTAATTTTAGAATCTGTTTCTTCCATTCTGTTTGGCTCTGTAACTCCTGATGCCTTCACTGTACTGTTCAATCTGCCAGGTTTTTGTTTGTTTTGTTTGTTTTTTTTGTCTGTTTTTTTTTTTTTTAATTCCAGTATCCTCAGATACCAGTTCTAAAATTTCCATTTAGTTCTTTTTCTTCTTTCTTCGGTTTCCTTGCTGTGACTTTCTAGATATTTTTTTTATCTGAAACTCTTTACTTCAATTCATTCTAAGCACTTTTGTGATGTATATTTGGGTATTTTAAAAATTGCTGCTTTGAGATCTTTTTCAACTTATTTCTGACGTTGGTTGTCTCAGTAGCCTCTCTTTATGTATTTTTTCTTGTCTTTATTTCAAATAATAGTCTTCTTTTTTCTTGATGTGATGTGTGACCATCTTAAAAGTAAAACTTGGTTCTTTGCCAGTCTTGCCTTAAGTTGAACTGGATTTTATAGTGCTTTCCGATACTGCTATGGTGGGACAGGGGACAGCCATCTTGTTTGTACCAGACAGGCCAGAACACTGGCTCCCCCTTAGCCTCCCTTGGAAGGAAGAGGGGACAGTCCCCTGTTCTGCTGGGTAGGAGTGCAATTCTGACTCATTCTCCACTAGCTTCCTGCTCACATCCTATTGATTCGGAGAGATGCTTATTGCTGGGTAAGGTAGAAGTTCCAGTCTCCATTGACAGCAGGGAAGGCAGGACCTCACTGTCCTGAGGTCTAGGGGGTCTTCTTGATGCTTTACTGATTGTCCTCTGGTACCACTCTCATGAGTAAGAGAGAGCACTCAGTTATGCAGCATATAAAGAAAGGCTGCCTTAGTCCCCTTGTGCCTTTCTGGCAGTTCTGGAAACTAGAGAGCCCAAGGGCAGAGGACCCTTATCCCATGGATAAGCATGTCTTATACTTACACTCATATAGATTTATATTTATGTGTCTCTAAATACATATAAGTATCTATAGTTTACATTTATTATTTATATACAATATAATATTAATATTTATGTTTATATATCACATAGTATATAATACTAATATAATTTTATATAGTTATACATACATAATATTTCAAGCTGAAGTAGAAAATGTCTAACAAATTCAAACTATCAAATATTCTCTTTTGAATGTTTTTCTTTCATTCATAACAAAGCTTAAATTTCATATATTTAAACATGTTCAGCAACTAGTGGAGTATGAGAGTAAGATGTATCTGACTAAAATACATCTGTATACTTACATATTGTTTGTAGCTAGAATATTCCTTGAAGGTAGTAATTCCATCCATCGTCATATTTTTCTTCATTTTTTTTTTATTCTGAGGAGAAAATGGAAAGTTGCCATACTTTCTTCACAGCAAACACTGGGCAGGTTCTGTATACTGAGACAGTGATGGCAGTGATTGAAATTGGAAACTATTTCCATGTCCTGTTATAAGGAAAGAACCCTTCGGCCTTTAAAGCTGTGAACACTAACAGTATTTGGGAGAGGAGTGGACCCAGTAAAGAATGAGCTGCTGCTCTGCTCATGAAAGCAAGAAGAATTGTTTAATTATACCTCAAGGGACTGAGGGGAAAGACTGGCAGGAGGAAACGGAGCTGCCTGCTGGGAGAAAGAAGAAGCCTCGGGCACACACAGGGAAAGACTCCCCAACAAACATCCTGACCACGAAAGTATTCCACCTTGGGCCTCAGCTAATTAGAAATCCAGAAACAACAATGTCTAGCCTTCGAAGTTGAAGTTTTGTGTTTCTATGTGCTCACCACAACACTAGTTTTAATTGTGGATCGAAGTAACAAAATTGAGAAAGCTTATCAGCATCAAAAATTCTTTAGTCAGTGCTTTTGGAAAATGAAGGTCAGCAGTGATATTCAGCCTGGGGCAACGTGGGTAGGGAAGAAAGGCAGACTCAATGGGGTAGAGAGGCTGAGTGTGGGGAATCCCAAGGCTCAACTATAATGGTGATTCAATTCCATCTCCTCTTAACTCCAATCAGTCTCCTTCTACTGTTCTGTGAATATTCAAAGTGATATTGACAAAGAAGGCGGAAAGACTCCGGTTTGTCAGGTCAGAAGAAAGCCTCAGTGACCCTCACTAGATGAGAAATCTACATGATCACCAGCACTAAAAATCAACCAATGTCACAAGACCAGAGAAAGATGCTAGGCAAAGGCAGACAAACTCTAGAGTGCTTGTCCTAACACAGGCCCTGGGCAAGTGGACTACAGCTGACTTGATGGCAACTGAACCCTCATAAGGGGATTTTCATGAGCAGAACTCTGCAATGCCTGGATTGTTTGACTGTTTGTTTCTTAGTCACTCAAAGCTATACCATTCTTATTATTTTGCACTTTTTCACAAATTTAACTTCATAGGCAGACATGGGATATTCCATGACTGCCTTCTAACACTGTCCCAACTGGGTTGAATATAGCTCTACTTTCACCTATAATGTAGTTGTGCATAGGTGAAAACTTACTATGCTTCGCATCACAGAGCTGAGAGTAAAGCTACCAGGTAGACGTTGATGAATGAGTGATGAATTGAAATTACATGGGAAAACCAATTTCTCTTAGATCAATAGGTGATATGGTTAAACACATATAAATCAAATGTAGTTTTACAGAATGTTCACTCAGAAATCTTCACACATTGGTATGACGGGGCAAAAGTAACTTTGACTTCGCTGTCTTACCCACTAGTTGCAATGAATTACATATCATTTGTTATGGAGTGGATTGTCATCCTCGGAATTCCTATGTTCAAGTCTTAACTCCCTCATACCTCTAAATGTGACTAAATTTGTACCTTTACACAGATAATGAAAGGTCAATGTCCTTTGAGGTAATTTATAAGTTAGTTCCCTGTGTTCCTGGTTCTAATCCAATGGCACAGATACCCTTGTTCAGAAAGGATGAGGACATACACGGACACAGCATGAAAAACAAAAGCTTCGAAATGATGCCCCGTGAAGGCATAGAGAAGGTGGCCATGAACAAATTCAGGAGGAAAGCCTTAGTCAGTAGCTAAGCTGGCAACAGCTTGGTCTTCTTGTGAGGAAATGGATCTTTGCTGTGTAAACCACCCATCTGTGGTATTTTGTTTTAGCAGTCCTAGAAACTAATATACTTGCAAAAATCAAATCCATTAGGAAACAGCATCTGGTTTGAACTAGCAGCATGTCATATGGTACTCACCGTTTGCCTGCACTGGGGCAATACTGTAGCTAATTTTACTTTCCCAGAGATGTGCAAAGAGAAATGGCGGGGAGGCAAGTCTTGTTTAGTTTTGATATTGTGAAGTCTTTCCTATAATGCAAAACATTATATTTCAACGGTTTTGATAATGAAATAAAAGATACAATCACATGTAACACTTTTTAGGGTGTGATAACCCCCTAGAATGTATCAATATTTATAGTTATTAAGCACTATATAGTGCAATGTGATCCTGACCACATGCTTGGATGGTCTGATGGCTTGGACTTGTAAGGTCTCCCCTCTTGCTTTTATAGAAGATTACATGAGCACTATGCTTTTCAGTAACTATGTTGTCACTTACAGAGACAGCACATTTCCCTGACCTGACAATGCCACAGCTTTAAACAGTTTCATGTGTGTATGTCACATCACAAAACCCCAATACTTATATGAAGTGACTAGATAGAATAGATGTTCAAATAAGCACAGACAGCCTCAAAGAATCAATAGATCTTAACCGTAGATAGGAAACTGTAAACTTTAAGACTTAACTGAAAAATTTGAATGGCATGGAAACAGCATGGATGAACAAACACAAGCAGATAGTAGAAAACGATTAAGAGACTTTCAATGCCATTTCAAAGTCATTACCATGAAAGTCTACACTCAGCAATTAAAAAAAAAAAGAGGCATGACCTAACATACACAGATATACACACAAATAAAATTAGCTTAAAATTTCTTGTATATATGACAAGTAACATACCTTTTAAGGCATAATACAACTCCGCTTGTGTGGCAGTTATGGTAATTATCAAATATTATGCTATATTTTAGCAAAATTTCTGGAACATAAGGATATTGTGACAATAATTATATGAATGAGTTTGGGACAGAAATAGATTTTTAATAAAGGAATTACATGTTGCATTTTTCCAAATTCTTTCAAAGATTTACATAAAACCAGTCAAAAGCTTGATGATGTGTCAGCAACTCTATATTATAGGAAAATCAGGAACTATTAGCCAGAGTTTGTTTAATACAAAAGAAGTAAAGGAATTCACTTTTTATCATTATATTGAATAGGTATTGAAATCAATTGAATAACTCAAATGCATATATATCCAAAATTCTTCCTTTTAAAACTTGCTATCATCACTCTAGTGTTCACATCATAAAAGGACATTGAATTACATCAATGAGAGACAGACATCAGTGCACACATTCTGAATTTCTAAATAAATATGAGCTAATGTATCTTACTGCTACTTAAAAGGTTTGGAGACTTGTCAAACACCCTTACAAAAGAATGGGGAGGGCTGGAGAGATGGCTCAGTGGTTAAGAGCACTGACTGTTCTTCCAGAGGTCCTGAGTTCAATTCCCAGCAACCACATGATGGCTTACAACCACCTTGAATGAGATCTGGTGCCCTTTGCTGGTGTGCAGGCAGAAGACTGTCTGCATAATAAATAAATAAATAAATAAATAAATAAATAAATAAGTAAAAAATCTAAAGAAAAAAGAAGGGGGAAAGTTACTTTGAAATGTCTTTTCTTAAACAATGGAATCTTGAAATTTGCAGGAAAATGGATGGAACTAGAAGAAACCATTCTGAGCGAGGTAACCCAATCACAAAAAGAACAAAAAGACAAACATGATATGTACTCACTCATATGTGGATTTTAGACATAAAGGATTACCAGCCTACAATCCACACTGCCAGAAAAACTAGTAAACAAGGAGAACCCTAAAAGAGAGAAACATTGTCCCCTGGAGAAAGGGAAAGGGTGAGGATCCACTGAGCAAATTGAGAACATGGGAAGAGGAGGGAGGGAGCTACGAAAATGAGAGGGGAAGAAGAGGAGGGATGCAGAGGTCATGAGGGAGCAGAAAGGTTGAGTCAGGTGAAGAATAGAAGAAAGGGTATGTGATAGGTAGGGTTTTAGTTGGGAGGTGGTAGAGGAGGACGGGAGGGAGAAGGGAACTGGGATTTTCATGTAAATCAATCTTGTTTCTAATTCAAATAAAAAATGATAAAATAAAAAACAGAAAATGTCTTTTCTTTTCTTTTTCTTCCATTTTTTATTTAAATTAGAAACAAGCTTGTTTTACTTGTCAATCGAAGTTCCCTCTCCCTCCCTTCCTTCCCTGCCCCGCCCTCAACACCCTGTCCCATCCCCTTTCTGCTCCCCAGGGAGGGTGAGGCCTTCCACAGGGGATCTTCAGAGGCTGTCATATCATTTGCAGCAGGTCTTTTCAATGATCAGAAATCATAGAACCCTTATGGGTATCTGAAGAAGCTGGTCATTGCTTCTTGGAACTTGTACTGGTATTCAATCAGCAAAGGTCAAGGAATACTGCTATGGATATGGAAATTATGAGAAATGGAAATTATGAGAAATAATTTCTACCTATCGATACATTTTAGCACATCGTAGAAGTAAGCATATGGGAAATCCATATGAAGTATGATTTAAGCCTATAGTTCCAAAGAAGCAATAAAACACGATGTGCTCACCTTTGACCTATGATAGCAAGAAAAAGTAGTTTATCCTTAGTTTGAGTAGAGATGGCCTTTGAAGGATATGGCACAGTAGAATGTGACAAGAAGAAAGTAGTTTTGACAAAGACAAAACACCACAGAAGCTCTGGGCATGCTTATATTTTATAGGTAGATAGATTTCTCTGGATACTTGAATATGTGTGACAGAGTTATCAAAAAAAGAGATTGCATTTGTTTGTGGGTGATAAGAACCAGACTGTGACGTGTGGATCTTAAGCATTGTTCTACTATTTCATCTGAGTCAGTGTATCTACACATCTAACTTTATGTTAAAACATAAAATAAGATCTGGAACAATGAAAACATGATGAGTGTATTTACCCCCAAAGGCAGCAGATGTTTACCTGTTTCTTGTACCTTCAAGGAGATTTTTCAAAGCATATTACCATAGAGATTTTAAATGGTTCGAAATGATGATGTGAGCATCTCTATCAGTTTTAGAAAGGAACCCAAGGACCTTTTCTTACTGTCCTGAGTTAATTATGCACTTCTGTTGAAACCTTCTGTGAGATGATGCCTCAGTATTACTTAACAGTAAGGACATGGTGAGCACTTCTGATTTTCCAGACAGGCACCCTTTCCTTCTATTTCAGTTTTGCTTTCCATAATGAATATAATTAGACAGAACTGCCAGTTTAAGTGCCTTGGCCTTTCCTGTCCTTGAGAGAACATGTGACCCAAGGCCAATCAGATGCCCTGTGCCTTGGCAGAGCAACAAAATGAAAGGGGAAGTAAAATAATCAAACTGCTTTCTGTGGTCTCTGCTTCCCTTGTATAGTGAGCTGCCTTGTGTATATTCAAGAAATTTGTTTTTTGGCTTTACTTTTCCAAACAAAGAATGCTATATAGTAACATAGATTCACCATAGTATTTATGTGGTTTTCCTATGGAATATCTTTCTGTGCACTTTAAAGATTTATTACTTTAATTGGTTTAATAAAACACTGATTAGCCGGGCAAGAAGTATAGGCAGGGCAAACAAACTAAGGATGCTGGCATGAGGAAGGGTAGGATCAGGAAAGTCAGCAAGACAGGTAGGGAAGCAAGATGGGCATGCCATACTGATAAAAGGTATCAAGCCACATAGCAAAGCATAAATAAAAAATATGGGGTAATTTAGTGGAAGAATAAGTTAATAGCAAGCCTGAGCTATCAGCCCAGCATTTATAAGTAATCCTAAGCCTTTGTGTTGGTTATTTGGCACTGGCAGATAGGATTGAGAAAGAAACATCTTTCAAATGTTCCAGATTTTAATATGACATGTAAAAATGACAACATATATTATTATCTTAAACTAGGGCCTTCCCATAGCAAGTCTCTCTCTGAGCATTAAGTTGTGACAACAGACATAAAATAAGAACAAGATGGAAATTTCAGTTTTTCATTCCTTTTATGAGCTAAGAAGAAATAGGCTGGTAACTGAGTAATCATTTCCCTCTATGAAATGGAACCTGACACCCCTAAGAGTCACCATCTTGGAAATTTAAAAGGCCTTACCATTGAAGTCTTCCAGAAATATTGTAAAATTGTGGTTGAAATTGTTATTTTAGCCAGACGGTTGAAAACACTGGCTTATTTATTCATGTGTTTTAAATAATAAACAAAGCCAAAAAGAAACAACAAACAAAAGTGATAGTTAATGATTTTCAAGCAGCAGAATGCAGAATTACATTAAAATATGTTATATATAAATACATTATTATACCCAATATTATATTGGTTTTTTTATATTATTTGATGAACTCCTTATGAGCGTAAAGTTAACCATTCGTCTATATTGTGGTGGTATGAATAAGAATGGACCCCATAGATCCATATGTTTGAATGGTTGGTTACCATTTGATGGAACTCTTCAGGAAGGATTAGGAGGTCTTGAGGGAGAAGGAATGGATTTGCTGGAAGAGGTATGTCACTAGGGCAGCTTTGAGGTTTCAAAATCCCACAACAGGCCCAATCTTTCTTTCCCACTCTGCCTCACTGTTGTTGTCATGTAAGTTGTCAGCTAAGGCTTCAGTGCCAAGCCTTCACCCCCATTGCCATGCTTTCCTCCACAATGGCCAGGTACTTACCTGTTGAAAGTGTAAGCAAGTCTCCAATTAAATGCTTCCTTGTATAAATTGCTTTGGTCATGGTGTGTCTTAATAGCAATAAGAAAGTAACTGAGGCATATGTATATACACATATATAGATCAAAACTTTCATCTACTAAGAACCCAAATGATACAAATATTATTATGAATGAATCTTGTGATGATATAGGTTTGCATATGCCAATGGCTGTCAAAAAATGTAAGAATAATCTTGTATATAAAGAATGATTACAAATGTTCCTTGTTAATTCAAATACACTGTTCTGCTGTCTTGAAACTTGTTCACTACGTGCAAGCTATGTAACTCAGTGTTGTCTCTCTGATTTCAGTTAAAACTCCCAAAAGGTAATCCAGAGTTTTCTGATTTCCTTAAAAAGTCTTTCCTACACACACAGATCTAAATGATGTGCTACCATTCTGAGCATTATTACATCCTTAATTTCCCTTTGCTTAGTTATTTGTGATCATAATATGATGGGGAATGTATTGTGTATGTTTATCTTATTGATTGTTAAATAAAATACTGTTGGGCCAATGAGACAGCAAGTTAGATGGGACTAGGAGTCAAAGAGGATTCTGGGAAATGTAGTAGAGAAGTGGTGATCCAGGCAGGAAGTGACATAGCAAGGAGACTCATATTTAAGCGAAGAAGAAACAGGAAGGGTCCTTTTTCCCCTCTGCTCCTGCTCCAGCAGCACAATGTGATCCACCAGCAAGGAGGGACGCCAATAAGGTGTCCGATAAGATAAGGCTTATAAAATATATAGATTTATGATAATTGAGACTGAGCTAACAGATGAGAATCCTAGTCATTGGCCAAGCAGCTTTAAACCTAATACAAGTCTCTCTGTGTATTAATTTGGGCCATAACTCGGGCGGGCAGCTGGCAAAAAGCATACACATGGCAGTGGGGCTTGGCGGCTTATGGCAAAAAGATTTATGATAACAATAATACATAAGATTCCTGAAAGAAAAAGTCTTATATGTCTTGATTCTTATTAGAAATTCCCATAAATTAATGAAACATCCAATAGATTTTCCATAACTGCTTATTTGTTGATTTTATGTCAACATCACATGTATAAAGATGGCGTAAGCATAGATTTATGAGTAAAATTGCTTGAAAATGTATGGTTTCCAACTATTATAGTTGAACAAATTTGTCTAACATGCAAGCAATAATTTGCTTTCCTTCACTCAAAGTAGTAAATAAATGATATGAAAAATCCAACTGTAAACAAACAAAACCTGGCCATAAAAATCTGCTAACTAAATTCATGGTAAAGGTTAGCATCAATGAAACAACTGAATCCTTGCTCAGCAAACATTATGTGACCTAAAAGTGATGCTACAAATGAGAAAATATTTAAATGCTGAATGTGATAAGTTTTATTAAGGTAAAACTGTGTTGTTTGTAAAACAAAAAGCTTCCAGAGGGCCCATGCAATTCTGGTAAGACTATTTTCCATTTTCTTACTTCACACTTTGACAAAAAAATGTAGTATTATATCAGCATAGATAATAAATTGAACAAAAATTGGGACACAATAATAGTAGACCCTTTTCCATTTCTTGGTAAAAAATAAAAATGTATTCTAGTTTCTAGAGTAGACTAATATATTCAAGTTTCTAGAGTAGACTAAATTTAAGTTGATTCCACTTTATATTGTATATGGTCTGTTATTGTTTTATTGATTTTCAAAAATTGATTTAGACATGAGAAACAAGTAAAGAAGATAAGTTACCTTTCCTTACATAAGGTTGCTGGTTCATATTTTGGGGGTGTATTCAATTTGATATTCAATGGAATACTTTAACAGAAAACAGCTCAGGGTAGATGATCACAAGATTAATTTTTCTTCACATTTTAACCACTGCACATTATCAAGGAAACAAAGGTTGAAAAAGGAAGTTCAATCCAGACTACGGAAGGTTCTGATTTTTGTGTACAACTGTTCTGAGGAAATTGGAATCACGAAAAGATTCATAGTATTGCATGCAAAATACAAAATTTTAGAGAGTTAATTGTGCAGCTGTTACAACAGACAGGTGAAAAATTGAGGAGAAAAAAAGCCAATTACTGCATGCGAGGTAATAGATATCAAATGCTTAAATGAAGAAAGGCTGAATCTACCTTCAAAGGAGAATTATGTCTTAGAGAGATTTAAATAAAATAATCTGTTTGTACTTTAACTTATTGCAAATAATTTAAACAAAGGTTATAAAGCAATATGTCGAATAATGGAGCAGCTAAGTGGTGAATTAAATCCTACTAAAATGTAAACAGGTTTTCTGAAAAGGCTTCTTCATGCCCACTTCAGTGAATTAATTTGATCATTTAATTTTGAAAGAGCACTTACATAAATGTCCATTATTGAGTAATAATGTTTTCATTAAGTGTTATAATCTTACCCACTTAGCAACATTTTAGGAATCTGATTAATAATAATTTAACTATATAATATGATTAATCCTTATAGACTTGACTTCATTGTAACAATGACTGGTGATACTGAGCCTATTAAAGTATAAATATACACATATAACCAATTAATAGCAGTGCTGTGGGTTTTTTATTGTTACTATTATGACATAAAATAAGTGCAGGTGAATCATAGTAGCTGAGACAGAAATGGGGTTAGAAACCTAGAGGAGTGAGTTGAGATTTACTTTTAAAAGTGAGAACAACACTAAGGTTATCTCTCATATTCAACCACAAGGGAATGCTACTCAGGAAATGGGGCACCAAATAAAAAACAAGAAATCTGGAACAATGCAAGCCCAAGACAGTAGCATGAGCAACCAAGCCCTCACTCAAACTCATAGTGACCACAGGGCACAGAAGGTGGATCTTTTTGTCACAGCTTCTGATACATAAATATCATGTATGATGACTTTATGAACATCCACTTTAAGCTGGTGACTTCATGAGAAATCAATTTTGGCTTGTTTGTCTCATGAGTAATGCAGCTGCATCTAAATTTAGCTGTTGCATGAAACTAAATCCCACATATTAAATAATAACTGGCATCTATTGACATGTTTGAAAAGCTGGGTAATATACTCAATCTCTATTAGATGCAATATGACAATTTTTCTGCATATTTGAGGAAGATCAGCTGTTTATACAAATCAGTATTTCAAGTATATATTGGTTTCCATAATGAAAATTTTCTGGTTGCCTATGGTTTCTTAACTGCACAAATTCAATTAGATGTAAAAGGCTTATGATCCTAGTAAACACAAGTGACCACAACGAGCAACAGCTTATTATAAGGATGCAAATTTAAAGAAAAATGTCTCTGTCTTAACAGCTGTTACCTGCTGTACACAGACTCTACTTAAAGGATGTTTCTCGTTTTAACATGGAAATGACTGTTGTCTGTAAAAATAGTTCATGCGTTTGGATGGAGGTGGATAAAGTTACCAGCCAAATATGAAGAGCTTGAAAGCTACCATTTCTGCTGCTCATTATACAGTGTACGTTTACAACCCTAAAGCTCACTGGAGTTGATTTACAACAAAACTCTCAAGTTTGTTTGGAGGAAGGCTCAACTCTTTTTAGAGTCAGGTTTGTTCAACAGACTTGTAAATTAATAGTATGTATACAAAGAAAAGCTGATTTTTAAATTTCTTTTTATCATTTTTTATATATTCTGGAAAGGAAATAAAATGAACTTCAGAACATTAAAGAAAAAGATAGTTGATCAGCTTTAAAAGTGAATACAGGGCTAGAGAGATGGCTCAGAGATTAAGAGCACTGACTGCTCTTCCAGAGGTCCTGAGTTCAATTTCCAGCAACCACATGGTGGCTCATAACCATCTGTAATGAGATCTGGTGCCCTCTTCTGGTGTGCAAATATACATGGAAACAGAATGTTGTATACATAATAAATAAATAAAATCTTTTTAAAAAGTGAATACAAACTTTAGTTTACATCTTACTTGCAGGAACAACTGAACATCGTCAAACCTCCCCAATCTAAATGGTCTAATATTTGATTTCAGAACTTTTTTATTTAATTATCTTATTTTATGTGTTTGGATGTTTTGCTTACAAGGGTGTATGTACACCACATGTGTTCCTCATGGATACACACAACTGTGTGTCAGATCTCCTGGAACTAGACTGACAGAGAGCTCTGAATTGCCAAGTAAGTACTGGGAATGGAACCTGGAGCCCCTGCAATAACAACAGGTGCTCTTAATTGCTGAGCCATCCCTCTAGCTCTGAGCTAGTATTTGTTAAAAGCTATTCTACTTCTTTAACTGAAGAAAGATTTGTTCTCTCTCTAGGCAATGTCTAAGGATACATTGAAAAAGAAAATAAATAATACATACAAGTTAAGTATATGTAATTTATTTTGAGGAGGGGGCTACATATATACAAAATCAAGCTTCCGGACTCTCATCTTAGATAATGACAAATAACTCATTTGATGTATTCCCTCAATTGATTTCTGAATGAAACTAACTAAAGAAATAAGTGGACATTTGAAGGCTGGCTTTGGAGTTGGATTTGTCTCTCCTCTAAATCCAAGCATGCTGTTAAAAGAAAAATTCAGAATTTCTGTCTCATGTCAAAAAGGCACCTGGTATGAGACAGAAGAAACAAAAATCTAGGGACTATTGTCAAAACTCTGTTATCTCTCAAAAATACCAATTTCTCCCATACTTTCATCCTTATTGTTACCTTTCCCAGTATGCATACCTATAAAAGTTAAACTTTCTGTGTGGATACCAATGTTTAAGTCTTCCACAGTGAACAATAACATTTCCTAATGGCAATCTTTGGGGGCTCCGGAAAGAGATGGGGCCCCACAACATCAATTGCACTTGATTCACCTTGATGTCTTTGAACTAGTATACACCACTCAAGGATCTGTTTGGGACTAAAACTGCTCTAGGCAATTCCAGACTAGCTAGGCGACATGGTGCACCTTCTTAGAACACTCGGGCCAGAGCTTCAGTTAAGAACTTATACCACAACAGACATTGCAATGGTGGTAGTAGAGCTCAACATCCCTTATATGCTAGTGATTTGCCTAATTTCTCTGAATTCCTTGTCAATAGGGTTACTTTTAAAGAATGGCATTAAGAAATTGCAGTTTGGGTCACTGTAAGAATTTTTTTTTTTTTTTTTTTTTTTGACAATAGCAAACCATGGGAGACTTAGAGATCAAGATTTACGCTTGGAAATCTCTCTTGTGTACCTGGCACATTATTTCCCTTTCTCGCAGACAAGATACTCATCCTTATCATCACTAAAGGGTTAGCCAAGAGCAGAGGGAGTAAGTATACAAAGCACTGGGAAGGGAAACTTACTTGTGAACCATAATCTAGATTCAGCACTGGTAATAAAACTGTCACAATTTGAATAGGAGATGTCCCCAAAGACTCCCATGATAAAAGCTTGGCTGCCACCTGATAGACTTTTGAGAAGTGATTGGATCATGAAGTCTCTGACATAATCGATGATTCATCTACTGATGGATTCATCATTTGAGGACATCGCTGAGAGACTGAGGGAGCTAGGAGATTGGTTGGAGGAAATAGCTGAGCTCTACTTCAACAGCTGCTCAAACTCATTCTTCATACCATTGTGTCTTTGTCTTGCTATTGGGCAGGAAACAGTAGAAACAACTTGTTGTATGTAGATGGGAATCTCTGAAACCATGAACCAAAACCAATCTTTTCTCCCTTAAACTGTTTCTATCGGGTATTGAAGTGGGAAAAAGTCTAAGGAACACAATGACTAACCAAAACAAGTTACTCGGTGTAACTTCTTTTCCTTTCTCCATTTACAAAAGTGGGAGATAGTGATTATATTCTTTAAGTTTATCTAGTTTTGCAGTTTGTTATTCCAAGTTATGAGAAAGAATTAAATAAATCGGCAGAATTTGTTGCAGCCAAAAAGCACAGTTGCTTATTACTTAAAGACAATTGCAATAGTGTCCTGATGACTGATTTAGGCATTACTTATCATACAATTCTAAAGAAATTATTTTTCACCAGTGGTGGGAAGTATTCCATTACACTTGCAAAAACTCAGTTTTTCCTTTCCTTTCTTTCCCCAGGATGTTATGTGAAAATGATACCTAAGAATTCTTTAGTAGTCAGAGCTTATCCAGGCCAACTGGATATGACAAGATGTTAAAAATTGCAAAAGGAGGAGGAAGAAGAGGAGCAGGGAGAGGAGGAGAAGCAGGGATTAGATTTATCTAATCTGTAAATGATTAGATAAATGGGCACTCCTAAGCCTAAAACTTTTCTAATTTTTTCTCCATTGTTTTATTTAAATTAGAAACAACATTGTTTTACATGTCAATCCTAGTTCCCTCTCCCTCCCCTCCTCTCCTGCCCCCCTCTAACACCCTACTGAAGGGGAAAGGGACAGGATCTCCTGAGCAAATTGGGAGCATGGATAGGGGAGAGGGAGCTAGGAGAATGTGAAGGGGAGAAGAGGAGAGGTGAGGAGGGCATGAGGGAGCAGGAAGTTTGTGTAGGGGGAAGAATAGAGGAGAGCAAAATAAGAGATACCATAAGAGAGGGAGCCATTATAGGTTTAAAGAGAAATCAGGCACTAGGGAAATGTCCAGAGATCTACAAGGATGACACCAACTAACCATCTAAGCAACAGTGGAGAAGCTACCTTAAATGCCCTTCCCCGACAATGAGATTGATAGTTAACTTTAAGCCATCCTAGAACCTTCATCCTGCAGCTGATGGAAGTAGAAACAAACACCCATAGCTAAACACTGAACTGAACTGGAATCCAGTTGCAGAGAAGGAGTGATGAGCAAAGGGGTCAAGACCAGGCTGGTGAAACCCACAGAAACAGCTGACCTAAGCAAGGGGGAACTCTTGGTCCCCAGACTGATCACTGGGAGACCAGCATGGAACTGATCCAGACCCCATGAACTTTTCCAATTTTTAACTTCGTTATTTGGGATAACAGAGGCCCTTGGTGAACAAAATTCTAAGTTTCTTTTCTTTCTTTAACTTAAGACAGAAAGCCCCTTGACTGCCATCTTTGGCAGCATCTTATCTTTCCTCAGTGAGGTCAATGACAGCCAATATGACACGGGCACTGTCAAACAGGAGCAACCCAAACTATGCCTTGAGCCTAGTGGATACTCACTAGACATTTTCTAAATAAATGAGGCAAAAGAAATACTTCAATGAGCTAACAGTATGTTAAAGGAAATTATGAAATTTTCACATACGTAGACCCTAAATACTATCACAGTCCTTTGTAACATGTTAATATGCTTTTCTCTTTGATCTTTCTTCTCTCATATCATCTCTCAATAAACTGTTTTCTTTTTAAAAAACTTGAGTTCTTAAAAAAAAAAGTTAAAAGTCTAATGTCGGAAATTACCAATACCGAACCAGGTAGAAATACAGGGATTTTAATAGGGAAAAAGCCTTACTTACAGAGCGACCTAGCCAGCCAGCAGTCTGTACAGCAAGCCGAAAGTGAAAGCGCAACCGCAACCAGCCACCTGAACGCCTCTCACTCTACATCACCCTTGCAGGCGTGGTCAGGCACACCCCTAAGCAGGTGTGGCTATAGCTTCCCCTACAATAGTCCAGCTTCAAGAACAGAAGAGGCACCCTTTTGCACATTTTTTGTCTTCCAAGACAATTGCCTAAAATCTATGTGAATTTTTGAAGGAAACATTTCTAAATTCTTCAAACTTGTGTTAATGCTCTAAAGTCTCACCCTTCCCATCTACTTAGGTCTGCATCAAAATACAAAGTGCTGCCTGCAGAGGGACAGAAGATAGGGATGACTCTGGGGTGCAGAGTAGGGGGTCCTGAAAGATGCTGACAAGAAATGTCTCCCTGGTGATTCTCTGAAGAATAAATGGAAGGCCATGTCTAGACAGAAATCTTCCAGCAATGGAGGAGCAGCTAGAAGTGTTGTGGAATAATCTTTTGTACAATGTGAAGATGTGTCTTTGCCAAGGCACCATCTGATTGGTATAATAAAGAGCTAAATGACCAACAGCTAGGCAGAAGAGCAGGAGATGAGTGGAGGCATGAGAGAGATGCCAAAGGACATGCAGAGGAAACAGCAGGTTCAAGATAAATGAGAGGTCAAAAGTCATGAGATAACATACAGATTAATATAAATGGGTCAATTTAAATCTAAATCTTTTTCAAAACTATTTCCTGCCTAGCTTGAGAAAGCATATTCAATGGCCCCCTCAATATTTCTTAGATGACAAATTAGAAAGTTAGAATTAAAATATTTCCCCAAATTATCCCATCAACATCTGACATGTTGATTGTGGTGATATATTGCTTATGATTTATTAAAGCTTTCCTGAGGATTCAGAAAGCAAAGTCATCCACAAGCCATAGAAGCCAGGTGTACACCTTTAATGCCAGCAGACGGAAGCCAGGAGGTGGTGGTATACACACCTTTAATCCTAGGAATCAGGATTAAGAGGTAGACAGAACTCTGTGAGTCCAGGGCTACCCAGATGTACAGAAGATTGATCCAGTACTAAAGAGAAGCAGCTCACACGAAGATAATCTTGGCACCTGGGATGACAAACCTTTAATCCCAGCATTAGGGAGGCATATAAAACAGGAGCAATGTCAGTATCAGACATTATTCTCCAGCCTCATAGAAGATAGGAGACATTCATTCTCCAGCCACTTTGAGGATAGGAAGACATTCAGTCTCGGAATTCTTCACCCACACTGAGGAGAGGCAGCAGATCAGCCCATTCAGCCTGAGGTAGTGGTAAGAGCTGGTGGCCAGAAACTTTGCTTTTCTGATCTTCAGCTTGAAATTTGAAACCCTAAATCAGTCACTGGGTCCTCTTATTTATCATGTTACAGTTGATCTCTTACTTCTTATGTCAAGCATGTTCCTGCAACTTCAGACACACACACACACACACACACACACACACACACACACACACACACACACACACACACACACACACCATTTTCAAGTTTATAATATAATTGCATCATTTCCCCCACTCCAGTGCTGTGGATTCAACCATGGTGTTCTTGATGCTTGCTAGTTAAGTGCTTTACCACTGAACTGGAGCTCCAGCATTTCTGCATTTTCTATCTCAATAAATGTTACTTTACCCAATTGTTCATCTCGAAGTCATTGCTATTAGTCTTACCTCTCTCTTAGGCTACTACTTAACTACTTACTTCAGCATATTTCAATGTCTCCAAATTCAACATATACTCAGAATCTGGTTGCTTTTCATCAAATGCTATTACTGCTATGTAAACCACTTCTGTCCTTGCTTGCAAAATTGAGCAGCCTCATATCTGGTCACCACAATTCTCCATTAAGTCCATTTGGCACATACATATATATTAATAGATTTTACAATAAGAATTATATTGTGTTCTTTTGCAGCTTAAAGCCCACTGACTTCACAATGCATTCATAACATTATCTGAGATGCTTGGTCTTATTTCTAAGTGTCTCTGAGGCATTCACCATTTATACTTTATTTTGCTCATTCTTTTAAAGCCAAGATGCCCAAACAAGCATGAACTGCATCAAGGCCCAAGAATTCCTCCCATGATCACCTTCTGAGGGCTGTCTCCTTAATTTCATGATGATCTTTAACTCAATTGCTATCCACTATCAAACTCTTTTATGAGAACCATTAGTATTGATCTTTACTATCCTGCTGCCTAAACATTTTTTTTACATAAGGTAGCCACTAAACTCAAGCTGCCATGTGTCAAGTATAGACAGCAAATCCTGGTACAGAAACTGGGGTAAACATTAAACAATAAGGCTTATTTGTTTAAAAATGTTAATGAATCATAGGTTTCAAAGAAAAGAAAGGTCATATCTAATGAACACAAATCAGAAAAGGCTTTGTTGGGGAGGTAGCATAAGACAGACCTTGATGAATGTATATACTTTAATTAAACCCTGTTGGAACCTGGAAGTCAATCACATCAAACAATGGGTGACAGAAGGCATAAGAGGGTGTTTACCCCAGAAGGCTATTTATCTTCTAGGTTACCCACAGGACTTGAAAGATGATAAAAAGGCACTGTGAAGCTCCCATAGAGGAGTACTAGTATACCATCCCGGAAGTACCACAGCAGTTATGTGTGGATAAAGGAGCAAGAATGTTATTTGTTTTCCTAGATTCTGATGTCTAAAATTAGCTTGGTAAATAAGTTTTAAAATAGAGCAGTTTAGGTCATAAGTATATGGAGACATAAATGTCAAATATGACTTTCCAGATATCAATGTTACATGGGAATAGGGTTGTTTCCAAAATCTACAGTTGTCAAGGTGTCAAGATGGAGGTTAAACAACTTAGTTTACTTGGGCTGCACTATGGACAGATTTGTATCCCTTCCTAACTTGTGTGTGGAGATTCTGATGCTCTCAAATGTTACTGTATTGTAGATAAGGTTGAGTTCTTAAGAATAGATCCAATAGCACAGAACCTTCAAAAATGGAGAAGATCCAAGCACTGTTCATCTTGAAGGATGTGGTGAGGAGATAGCGACCTACAAGACAAGAAGAGGGTTTGCTTGAAATAAAATCTAGAATGGCCCTCTTATTTGGTCTTTTCTTAAATGATGGGAAGTTGTTGATAAGACACAACTTCTTTGGATGGAAAGATGTTGGATGGGAAGAATTGATAAGATATCTTCCCCTCAAACAAAGTTACTCACAACAAACCCAGTGATGCTCTCTGCTTCATTACCTACCAGTGCCACAGACAACCAGAAAGACACTCTCTGTCCCTCTCCTATGGAGACTTTCCACAATGTCCTATTCACTCTCTAATCCCTGGGTGATTACTAGAAAAATAGGCCCATCTTTTAATGGGCACCAGTGAATAAATATGCACAGGTCCTATGTCATTATTCTATCAAAGTGAATTTGGATTCATCACAAATGGTCTCTTTTCAGTGCTCATAAAGTGAGGGAAATCAGAAAAGGTGGGAAGTAAGGACCAACCTGAAAAAGGTATGATGGGTGAGTTCTAGTTCCAACTATATCCGTGTGTACATATGTACTTATTAATGTATGTATGCATGCATACATATTTGGACTCTTCTTTAATAGATTTTCTAATTTTTCATTTAAATCCGTGTTTGGGGGGGGGCAAGTCTGAATGTGCCTGTCATAGGCAGATGCTTCTGTTCTCTAAGATAGAGACATAGGAATCAGTAGGTGGTGGTGCAGATGGCAGAGAGAGGGTGGAGTGACATTTCAAACTGTGGGCGGGACTAATGCAAATTTGGCAGTCCAAATGGAATTTCTGTGGGCCTAACAATTTTTTGCAAGACTTCTTGCTTCCCAAACAATCTTTATCTGCCCACTCTCCTCATAGATGCATGTATATATGTATATGTAAGTGTCTACCCAGAGTGTATATGTCATGGGCATATATGTATGTGTATAAGGAGAAAGAGAGACAGAGGTCAAATTATACCCTCTTCATTGAAATCTTCTATATTGTATATTGTATATATTGTAATTATCGAAGACCAAAAAGAATCTCTCTCAAAATATTGTTCACAGGAACAAGCATACTTTAAGAAATGTAAACCACATGTTTTTCTTTAAAATGATCTTAGATATAGTGAAATATATTTGGTTTTCATCATTCATCCAATTATTTAAAACTATACTCATGTATGTGTGCATAATTTTAAAATATTAAGAGGAAGTACAAAATTTGCAATTTTGTTTATTCATTTATTTTTGATACAGGGTTTCTCTTTGTATGCTATTGAAAGTACAACTTTTTAAAGATTTTTTAAAAATATTTATTTATTTATCATGTATACAGTGTTCTGCCTACATGTATGCCTGCAGGCCAGAAGAGGGCACGGGATCTCATTGTAGATGGTTGTGAGCCACCATGTGGTTGCTGGGAATTGAACTCAGGACCTCTGGAAGAACAATCAGTGCTCTTAACCTCTGAGGCATCTCTCCAGCCCTGAAAGTACAATTTTTAATGTGATATTTTAACCAGTGTCATTAGAATTCCATAGTTAGGGTGGAGAGATGGCTTAGTAGTTAAGAGCACTGCTGCTCTTGCAGAGGACCTGGTTTCAATTCCTTGCAACCACATGGCTCAGAACCAGCCACGATGCCTATTCTAGGGAGTCTGATACCTACTTCTGATTTGTGTGGCAACCATGCACACATATGGTACACAGACATGCATGTAGGCAAAATACATACCTAAAATAAAATAATTTTTAAAGGTTCAGAATTGTGTTTCTATTGCCAGCATGGTGGCACACGTCTGTGATCCAAGCACTCAGGTGTCAGCAGCAACACAATTGTGAGTCTGGGGATAGCCTGTACTATAAAGGAAGGCCTTTCTCACAAACTAAAATAAACATAGACAAAAACTTATATAATCATTGAAAGGAACTGAAATAAGTCAACTTCCATAGCATGTTCTGTCAACAGGACTTTATGTATCATATCAAACACATCAAGATATAGGAGTTTAATTTCTATACCATCAATTCTTAACCTTTCTAGAGAGAATTCTCATTGTAACTGATCCAATAATGATGACATGTTGACAACTGTACAGCGATACTAGAATACTGGATTCTGTGCTCTACCTCCATTCCATTCCTTTACGAGCTTGATCAGGGAGGATAAGTTACATTACTGAAAAGGTGAATTCTTTCCAAACCATGGCTGAACTTCTAATACTATCTACCAATGTTTTAATGTGACTGAAAGTTTCAAAATTGAAAGCATTAGCTTATGTGGTAATTAACTTATGCACTAAAAAACAACACGTCTTGAGACTCCTCAGAAAATGCTATAGACCCTGATATCTTAAATTCCAGGACACAAGACATGCTGATACTGCCCTATTTCCTAAAAATGGGTGTAGTATCAACATGTTTGATTTATGATGTTACTATAGCCTAGGATATGTTATAAATATCATTAGCAAACATAAAATTATATTTAAAAAAATTAAACATACAATTGTAAAGAGTAAAGGAAGGAAGGAGGGAGGGAGCAAGAGGAGGAAAAGGAGGGAGGAAGTGTGTTTGCAGAAAATGACAGTCCCTAGAGCAGGAGAAAGGCTCAGCAGGTGAGAGTGTTTACTGGTCTTGCAGAGAACCTGCTTTTGTTTCCCACTAATGGCTTGGGCTGGTTACAGTAGCCTGCAGCTTCGGGATGATCTTGAACTCACATAGAGATCTGCTTGCCTCTGCCTCTTTAGCGCTTGGATTAGACATGTGCCACCACACCTGGCTTTTTCCAGTTTTCACAAGACAACTGAAGCAGGTTAAATCCCTGGGAGGATAAAGAGTCACCCACTACTGAAGTGGCACAGCAGGGATCTGTATCCCACTCAAGACACAGATCTTCTGAATAGCATTGCTATGTTCTCTGTGCAAGAATTGAGGTTTAAAGATACTGAGTGGTATTTCCCACTGTACCTGGCTAAGCCTTCAGGAACCTTCTTTAGCTGTTCTAGACTAGAATGCAGCCATTTCTTTTCTGGGTATCTTACTGGGCTTTGTGGAATTTCAGCTAATCCTTTTTTGGGAGCTGTAAGCTTCAAAGTTTATTGGAGGTTTAGTTTCCTGTTTTTTTCTCAAGACAAGTGAAACTGCATGAACTACTGGGTTTAGGGTCAGCGGTAGTCTATGTATTGGGCCACTTTTAAAGAATTTGGTTTTTTGTGCATTCCTGTGTTACTTCCCAAATGAAGAATATTATGTGATGGACAGGATCTTCCATGTATGGAATGATATTTCATTTAAGCATGACTTTGGACAGTACTACCTTCCCCATTTCATCCCACTCTTAATTGAAAGCCCACTGAAGGTGAGGTGTCAAGCTTAGATGTTAGAACGATGAGACAATTACAAGCAAAGAAAATTCTTTAGTTTTCTAAAATGTCACTATACATCATAGGTCTCTTTTTTGCTTCTTATATCATTGTGGTGACCTTATTCTGTAGAATCATATGTGCTTATTAATATTTTATCATGCTAGTTAATAGAAGTAAGTCATCACAAAACAAAATTGTAGATGACTCAACAAGGTGCAAAAGATGATCAGAATTATCATTGAAATTGAGTCAACTTTCCTGTAATATTCTGTCTGTCCTTGGTCCCACAACTTGCTATTCTTGTGGAGATCCCAGGTTGGGTTCCTAGAACCATAGAACCATAGAATTATGTTTTGGGAATGTATGTGTGTATGTATGTATATACGTATGTAAGAATACACAAACAAACACACAAACACACACACACACACACACACACAAACACAAACACTTTAGAGACACAGTTCTAAACCTTAGTAAAAAGGGTTATTAATATCTGGGATTTTCTACACTCATGTAGGTAAGGGTGTTTATTTAGGAAGATATGAGAAACCACAGCTCCCCTGGCATTCCTGGCCAGGTAGCCAAGGGCATCTCTGAACTCTTGCTCTGCTTTTGGATCCCTGTCCTGAGATGCTTATCCTATCCCATTCCTATCTCCTGTTTTCATCATTACCCCTTCTGAATAGGTAACCCTAACTACTCTTGGGGTATTGGTAAGGTGATACCCTGGCTTTTAAGAGTTGAATCTGGGGTATTAGCTAGAGTACATCCCTCATATGCCCCACCTAAAAGACTGCAAAAAATGCATGAGTTGTTTTATTTGTAAGGGATAAAGGAAGCCTTTGGTTAGTGCCCGGAAAGAGATTCAAGGGAAAAATAAATGCAAGTGTTATCGGCATCACAAGTCCATGACAGAGAACCAAGGAGAGCCACGGAAGAAGATATTTTTTTTTAAGTGTTGAAAATAAAATCCATTACAATATTTTGATGGGACTCACAAAACATTCATCCACTGGGGTCCTCCACATTTTTCCTTTGGATTCCAAGACTGGATTAAAAACCACCTAGAATCACAGTATCTGTCCCTCCTGGACTACTTCTTGAGAGGGAGGAAGAGAAGAAATTTGATAGTATTTATTTCTGAGGCTAAAATAATAATGAGTCCATCTCTCTTGGTTCAAGCAGGAGCTGAAGTGTTGAAACAAGGCAAGGTCATGATCCAAGGTCTTGGAAGCAGCCTCCTCATAAAGAAGAAAAGTGTTAATGAGAAATAATATCTGAATTATATGTAACATAAATTTAAGTCTGATGTCTGGGGAATGTGATCCCTTGACCTCTTTAAGAAACAACAAATATTTCAATTGGGGAGTTATACTTTCCTATTAGGTGTTTAAGACTATGCAACTAGACAAATTTAACCATTTTCTTTCATTGTCAAGTGTGACCTTTGGCCTAGTTCCCGTGCTAGGGTCCTCCCCCTGATGCCCATATGGTAATTAGATAGGAACATTGTGATAGGACCATTTTTCCACCTATGAGAACTCAGACTTGTACTAGGAACTTCATGATAGGAGCAGACCGTTTTTAAGTTAGGTGATTCCTCAGGTACCAGGTACCATCCTATATATTTCCTATACTCTGGAATAGAACTGGGCTGACTCATTGAAACTGTCTCCAAGACAACTATCTCTATGGACCCACAAGCTGTTAGACCCTGCTTGTGTGCTTCTGCTCCCTCCCACCTCACGGACCAACAGCTGATGATCCTGAGGATGAAGGGGAACCAGGACTCTGCTCTAAGTCAATTTATTTTTTTTTAAAAGACATCTAAATGGTTTTGAACATCATTTTTTATTTTGACATATTTATACAATATGAATAAATGGTAGACATTGGGTCCAAAATAAAAGTGCACAGAGAATACAATTTTCCTGGCTGTAGGTAGATTATTGAGGCTGACCTCTTTATAATATATAGTAACTTACAGTCTGAAGTTTTGGTAATATTTTAACGACTTCTTGATTCTTCCTTTGCTTAGGACTTTTAGGTATGTGAATTGTCAGTGCTACATTCTCAGTGTTCATGACTGAAGGAAGTCAAGGCAGGAAATCAAGCAGGACAGGAACATGGAGGCAGGAGCTTATGTAGAGGCCATGGAGGAATGTTGCTTACTGGTTTGCTCCCTATGGCTTGCTCAGCCTACTTTCTTATATAACCTATGACCACCAGCCCAAGGATGGCACAAGCCACCATGGGGTGCCCCCCCATCAATCAGTACTTAATAAAATGCCCTACAGGATTGTGTACAGCCCGATTTTATGGTGGCATTTTCTTAATTGAAATTCCTTCCTCTCAGATGACTCCAGCTTGAGTCAAGTCCACATAAAACTAAACAACACACTGTCCCTTGCTAGACTAGAAGGAAAGGGAGGGAGACAGGCAGGCAGGAAGGAAAGAACAAGAAAATATACATCTTATTTTCTGGACGGTTAAACTTTTCAATACTTACCATTTCAGCACAGTGAAACTATTGAAAAATGCGCATTTCAGACTTGCCACATCACACATTTAATCTCTTTTCTTATCAACAATCTCCCTCCCTCCCTTTCTCCCTTTCTCTCCCCTCCTCTGACTCCCCTGGTATTATACAGTGTGTGTTCTTTCCCTATTACAGATCTTGGCAGATGACATATATGTTTTCCTGACATTAATCTTAGTCACCTATCTCTTTTTGTAACTGACCTAAATTGTGCCTGTGTGTATAAGTGTGTGTGTGTGTGTGTGTGTGTGTGTGTGTGTGTGTGTGTGTGTACAGTCTTTATAAACCCTTGACCCAAATCTTTGCTCTTACTAATTCACTTCCCGGGATGTACTCTCTTTAAGGCAGAGACTTCTTTATCCTGGCTTACAGTGTAGGTCTAAAGAATGAAGTTTTTGGAAGAAAGATTTAAAAGTCCCCTGTGGCCCGTATGATGAATACATATTAGTAACAAAGGCAGCAAAGTGTTCTGCAATGCATGTCACTCTTCTTCATAGAACTGCCCTGATTATGAGAAGTCCATGCTGTGCCATTCAGGATGACAATGCAACCAATAAGCCTGTTAGCTGCATTTACATGAAATCATTGTAAAAGATGGCATGCCTCCTCCCCATCCCCCTCTGCAGGCCATTCTGAAGTCTAGGGAGCTAGAGGACATGAGATGATGGATGGCATTTGTTTTCCTGAGAACATCTGGGTGAAGTCCCGAGATAGTACTGTTAAGAAAGTGAGAAATAAATTCTCATTTTGATGAGCCACTGGAGACATGCAGGAGTGTTTCTTACAACAATTAACATTGCCAGCTAATACAGAAGTTGATTCCTTGCTACAAGGACAAAACTCTAAAGTATGTGATATTAGTTCAATGGCTATCACAGCAAAAGTAATATATATATATATATATATATATATATATATATATATATATATATATGAAGATAAGAACTTGTATTAGGTAGTATGACAATTAGTCAAACTGTCACAAGCAGAATTTTGACCATGGTGGGTAGAAATTGGTGGAAGCAATTCAATCAGAATCCACTAAATGTTAGAGGAATTCTGTTATTAAGAATCAAACAAACAAGAGCCTGGACTGAAAAAAGCAACTGTGCCTTAAAATTTTCCATAGTAGGTGCTAATAGCCAAAGTCTTTGTAGCTTCCACCGGCAACGCTTTACCTCTTAGAGATACTGTCACAAATTGCCAAAAAATATAGTTCCTACACACACACACACACACACACACACACACACACACACACACACACACACACACACACACCACACTTGTCAGAATATAATGTTGGAGGTCAGGCATCCAAAATAGGTCTCAGTAATCTGCAATCAAATTGTTATCCAGGTTATACTCCTCTGGAGACTGTGGGAGACAGTGTTTCTTTACCTTTGTCAGCATCTAGAGAAGACTTATTCCTTAGCCTATGGCCTCTTTGGGGCTCTTCTCATCTTAAAAGGCAGCAAAGGGTAGACCAATCTTTCCAATCTTTTTCACACTGTGTCAACCTGAAAATGACTTTCTTTCTTTTGTCATTCACAAGGATGCTTCTAGTTAATTATGTTGGACCTGTTCAGATCACCTTTCCTCTACCTTAAGGCCTGATATTAACCTTCATCTCCTCTTCAACCTTAATTCCACGTTGATATGGCTTAGAACATATGCAGAGGTGTCCTGATCAGGGCTTAAATCTTAGGTACGGGGTGCTTTTCTGTTGTTCACTGCTCACTTTAGAAGCAGCCTTTCAGGATGACATATGGAGGAATTCATAAGTTGGAACCAATAGCCATAAAAAATACTAGACTAGGAAGTTGGCTTCCAACGGAAAACAGGCACTTTCCGAATGGGTCAGTAGTCTTCATTCTATCTGCTCAGGAAGGCTGTTTCTCTTGAGGAAGAACAATAGTTGTGCTTACACTGTTTTTCTTTTGCAAATGAGGACTTTTGCTGAATCCTTATTAAAAGCATTTATTTCATTTTTTGAGATTATAATATAATTACATCATTTTCCCTTTACACAGCTCAATTCTTATAGTGGGTTTATTGGGGGAGACCCAGGAATTAGGGAAAACCTGCAGGATGCGGAGATGCTTTACAGGAAACTGGATAAAGGGAAGGGCGGGAGATTAGCTAAGAAGAACAACATTCTCTGTGAGAGAAAAATGAATCATAGGAACTTAACAGGGGAATAGTACTCAGTCTGTGGCAGACACTGGAGTTGCCTTCAAACTGTTTGCCCCAGCTTCCATGGCATTTATGGAAAGTCACTGGCAAGCTAAGGACCTAATTGGTCAAGGTGCACTGTGTGAGAACAATTACCCACTCTAAGTGAATGAGGGTAGATATTACATGTTCCATGTTTTTCAGAAGTACCAGCAGAAATGGTAGCTCACTGTTGTAATTCTAGAAATCAACAGATGAGGCAAGAGAATTTTAGGGATTTGAGGGCAGCCTGGTCTCCTTGGTGGAATTGGAGGCCACAACTGGCCACACACTAGGCTGCATCTGCAAAACACAAATTGGTGGAAGTTGATGCTTTCTTACTTCCTTAACTCCTTTTCTCTTTGTCTTTGAAAGCAAAACACCAGAACTCAAGAAAACATAGGCACCATAAGAAAGAATAAGTGGGTTCCTTGGATGTGTCAGTTGGCACCTAGTCGATAAGCTGAATCTGTTTTCTTTTATGCTAAGCTAAATATTGAAGGGTTTTAAACTATCACAACAATGTAAACCTAATGTAGATTTATCTAAATCTTCAAAAGAAATTTGAAATCTTATAAAAATTTTTTATGTCTGTGTTTTATATATGGAGTGCACATGTATATACAGGTGTGTATGTGTTGTGTGTGTGTGTGTGTGTGTGTGTGTGTGTGTGTGTGTGTGTGTGTGTGTGTAGGCTAGACATAAAGCTCAGGTCTGATTTGTCAGGTCTTACCTAACTTGTTTTTGAGACAAGGTCTCACTAGGATTGGAACTTGTTCACCACACTAGGCTGGCAGGATCCCCCTGTCTCCACCTCCCCACAGACCACAAAGAACATGAATCACCACACCTGACTTTTCTTCTTGGTTTCTGGGAATGAAACTCACGTTCTCATCCATTCAGGACAAGCACTTTCAGACATCTGCCCAGCTCACTCTTATAAAGTATTTTAAAACCATTCTGATTATTTTGTGTTTCCCATACTAAAACACCCAAAGCAGGAAAGCATAGTATGGGCACATAGGCTTCTGAGACCAAGATCTGTAAGTATTTAGGGACATAAATGACTATTTTGTTGGTTGTTGACTATTCCTTCAAAAGTGCAGAGTACATAAAATGCACTGTTTCATCAACCTAGCCTGCTTTCCCATTGGCAATGATTTCTCAGAGAGTTGGTTCTATTATGTGTCATATAAATATAATCAGGTCAAGTGAATTTATTAGGCTGGACTCTGTTCTGAATAGAGACACTACTCATTGGGAATATCTTATGTAAA
Organism: Cricetulus griseus; assembly: GCF_003668045.3. Lineage (NCBI taxonomy): Eukaryota > Metazoa > Chordata > Mammalia > Rodentia > Cricetidae > Cricetulus > Cricetulus griseus. Next base: position 177,990,822 of record NW_023276806.1, on the reverse strand, counting down.
AATGGTATGGGTAGAACCAAAATCTGTAGATGATAACACTTGAAAATATCAAGATCTCATGACCAGGCCAATGTATTTAGCTTCCTAAATTATGCTAGAGTAGATATATAATTTCAGGGACTTGATTTCCTTAATATTAAGATAGTTTAATAATGTCTCGTATGCTTCAAACCCACTGATTGGTTTCCAGCTCATACAATCTGAATTATCTCTTGTTTCTTATGAGAGTGTAGCTCTGTCTGCACCCCCCCACCTCGTGTGTGTGTGTGTGTGTGTGTGTGTGTGTGTGTGTGTGTGTGTGTGTGTGTATTTGGCTTTGGAATGATTTGCAAAAGCCAATACATTTTAAAATTTTTTAATAATAATTCCTTCATTGTATTTAGCCTGGTGCCACTGTCATGTCATTTACATCAGATGACACAATAGACACAAAGTCTAGATGCCTCCACCCATAGATAATAAGATTCTCTTGAAAAACTTGAGAAATGTAAGGAGCAGGAAGGCTGGATTACAATTCTTTATTGAATTTCTTTTCTTCCAAGGCCACATTTTCTCGGGTGTGCTCATTGCTTTCTGCTGAGGCACTAGATTGGTTCCTATTTTCAACCAGAAGAAAGAATTTTTGTTTATTTTTGTTGTTGTTGTTGTTCCTTTCAGAGAAGGTTTTATTACCAGTGTGAACCTCAGTCTTAATAGGAACCAGGAGAATGAATAAAATTTGTATTTCATGCCACAGAAGGTAGACATGGGAATCATCTTAGACTTGCTTGAGGTAATTTCTTGAATACTTCTTATTGGTTACTGTTCCTGTTGTTTTCCTAGTGGAGTCCATAACAAGTCTGAATCATTCTATTTCATACAGAACTATTTGCAGTGAGGCAAATTCATGTCGATTTTCCTACCAAAACCAAAATAACTTTTCAGAAGGGCCTGGAGCTCTCTCCTTCCACAGTGTTTGTAAGCTCATAAGATAAAACTGAATAGTGTTTGGTAACAGCAAATTGATATTTGCTGTGGGAAATTTGACACTGTGTAGATCACCTTGCGAAGAATGGGCTTTACCTGCCTATTGGAATAACATTGATCGTAGAGTTTGAATGCAAGAGGTAGGAGGATGGTCTTGAGGGATAGGTAACCAAAGATTTAGGAAGCACTGTGTCTTCCTATATACACTCTAACACTGAGGAACAGACTTCCAACTTGGATTCATATGTTGTTGGAGCTACTTTGACCTTGATACTTGAAGGAGAACCATAGATCTGCCAGGATAAAACCGCACCAGAGAACAAAGCCCACTCAATGCAGCCCCATTTTCTCCATGAAGAAGTTAATCTGCTTTCTTAAATTTGTTTTAAATTTCTTTATTGGCTGGTGAATGAACATTCAATATCTCTTTCCATGTTATATTTCCCCCTTTCTACTCTAGTTCACCATGATTATCATAGAGACACAAGTTGTTATAAAAATCATAGTTCCTCATTCTCACCTATAAATGTATTAGATATGCAAATTCTAGGGCCCTTCCACTAGCTGGAGGCCACTAGCTGGTGCCTTGACAGGCTTTCTGTGTGTATATGGTGCAGATTAACAATGAAAATTGGTGCAGGTTAACAATGAACATGGTGCAGGTTAACAACTCTTCATTGAGTCCCTAGCTCACATGGATGCTGCTACAGGTCACAGAGACAACAAACAGTAGCCTTCTACTCTCCCCATTATTTGAGTAGTTCCACTACAACCAAATCTGGATCCCACTTCTCAGTGGTGTCTACGTCCTGTGAAACTTCTTAGAAGGAGGCAAGTCCTCATGTCCAGATTGCCCACTTTGGGAATACATCTTGGCACTTAGGAAGACAAGTACAATATATAGTAAATATTAAACTGATACAAGATCAAATTTGCATTATCCTTTCTTTCAGATAATGCTCATAAAATACCTATTTACCTATTTATGCTCTTTCTATCATAATAAATATATTGAAGTTTTAATATAGTCCACACAATAGTCAAAAAGTAGACTCTTCCTCTAATAATTGCACCAGGTGTTTGGAGTGTGGGGTGAAATGGCCCTTAGTATATTTACAATTGTGTGCAACCACAACAGTAATCACATAGAGCACATCCTTAACCTTAGCAATTAGTCAATTTGGCTCATTTGCTCTAATGCTGGTCATTCACCCTTATGCCAACAACTTAGGCAAGCACTAGTTTATTTCCATTCCCATGTATTTGCCTGGATGAGCATTTCATATAAACAGAATTATACAATATTCATTCTAATGAGTAGCTTCTTTCATTTGATATATTTTTGAAGTTCACCAATATAATTACTATCATTACTTTAATCATTACTTTAATCATTCATTTTTAAACTTTCCTTTTATTTATTCTGTCTTTCACATCATGTATCTCCATTTCATTCATTTCCCCATCCCTTTGTATCTGTCCTCTGCCCTTGCAACCTCCCCCCAAAAATAAAATAAAATTTAAGAGAAAAAAAGGAAAAGAAAAGAAAACAATCTCATTATGGGAGGTATAGTGTGACATAGCGAATTACACAGTAAATCCTTTTATCCATATATCTTTGCTTGCAAGTGTTCATTGAGTAGTCATTGGTTTGGTTCAAGGACTCTACTTACTGCTACACTATCCTTGCTAGGCCCTCACTAGGACTCCTCTTAGATAGCCTGTTGTTGCCCTGTGTCGTTTTGGACATCCTGCAGCCTTGGGTCTGCAGGACTGAATGCCTCACATGCTCCAGAAGACCATTGATGGGATATCATAAATGGTGGGCCAACTCATAACCCTGGTTTGGACCTGCTTAGTTGCAGGGTTGGTTAGCTGGCCAGCTCTCCATTGTCCTCACCACCAGGGTGAGCTCTCCAGCATTGCCCTGGCTAGTTCACCCCTTGCAGTGATAGCAATGGGCAGGGCCAATTCTCCTGCATCCATACCCTCAGGGTTGGCTCTCACACACCTACACCATATGGGCCAGTTCTACTGTGTTGCCAAGGTGAGGTGCAGGAGCCACTCTCTAGATTGCTGCCACTGGTGAGGGCCAGGGGCAGGGACAGCTATCCCACTCTTATGATCTCAGGGCCAGCTCTCCCACCTGCCACAAGCAGCTAGGGGTAGGGATAGGGGTGAGGCACCTCTATCACAGACCATATCACCATGTGGCAGACTAAAGGTGGGGCCATATCCCCCACACTCATATTCTCAGGGCCAGTTCACCTACACCCATGTCAGTAGAGTCAGCTCTACTGTGCAGCCCAGGGGAGGGTCAGCGGCCTCACCCACCACACATGATAGGGCATCTTTCCTTCATTCTCAACATCACAACTTCATTCATTTTGCTGCCAAATAATATTCTATTGAATAGATATACCACATTATATTTATACATTCTTCAGCCTTGTTTCTGTTATTATAAATATTGTTTCTGTGAACATTCATGTACTCTTTTTTTGTTGTTGTTAGCTTGACAAAGTTCCTCTATATAGCCCTGACAAGCTTCAAATTTGCACTCTTTTTGCCTTAGTCTTTCAAGTACTAGGATATCTTGCCAGATTTTTTCTTTTTTAAATTTAAACTGTCTTAAGACAAAAGAGTAAAACCAGCTAATTGTATTAATATTTCATTGAGAAATGAAGTAACAGGTCCTTTATGTATTTGTGCACTTGGGGATCTACTAAAAATAATGAGGTAAAATAAATTTACAGGCAGAGGGAGAGGGGAATTACATGTGAAACAAGCCTGTTCCCTAACTTGAATTAATAATAATAATAATAATAATAATAATAATAATAATAGAAAAAATTAAAAATAAAAGGTAGCTGAGAAAGAAAAAAAGAAAGTAAAAAAAAATAAATTTACAGATTTCACTTGTCTGATTTTTTTTCCTTACTCAAATTCATTCCCCCCACCCCCAAATGTCTTAATTGGTCAAGGTGAGACTGGTTTATTTCTATAAAGTGTTTCTCATTTCTCATCTTCACTGAAAGGGGAACATAATCAGTAGTATGATAGTGTCCTACTGAGGTATTGCTCTTCATGGAAGAATAGTACATGAAGCAATAAATATCTCTCGCCAGTGATTAAATGGAGAAGCAGAGTTGATGTATCAAATGAATACAAATGCCATTTGCAGCCTCACATACTTCAGTATCATAAATATCACTCTTATTCAAGGAAAAAGAAGACAGTAGAGAATAAACCCCATGCACATACATATAGGATACAAATTAAAAAATAGGTCCTTTTGCCAACCTAAGGTATAATCTTACTGTTCTCATAGAAGTCTATAACATAGAGCCTAAATTATTATTTCTTTTGCAAACTTTAAGTAGAAATTTTAAAATAATAATTAATTGCTTAAAGTGGACCATGTGGTAGAAAGGGAACAATATTCTATATATGGAAATATCCTTGTCATTAGGAATTAGTACGACTTAAATGTCAAAGTCATTAAATACTCATCAAATATCAGATACTGTTCTAGTTTAAATACGCTATGGCTGTTTTTGAAAGATAGAGTTACATTATGTTGTTCATGCTCATTTGAACCTCTAAACCTCTTGCTATACCTACCACTATAGTTGGCGATGTTTTCATAAAATAATATTTAAAATCATTTCTGTATTCTAAAAACTATTTGGAATACATTTAATGGGTAAATCATAATTTCATATAACATACACTAATAAAACAAAATAAAATGAGGAAAACTGCTGTATTTCTAATATTTTTTCACTGAAATTCTCCCACATGAATTTAGTCAGGAAATGTTTTACTTATTTGTAGATAATATTTTCTTTATAATATAAAATTTTATCCATTAATCATCTCTACCATTGTTGATAATTGGTCTTTTAGTATATTTGTATTTCAAAATATATTCAAGTGTACATATTTGAAATGATTGAAAAAATCATGATACATTCTTAGAACATATGTGCACCTTAAGATTACTCAAATACATATATGTCAGGTAGTGGTGCTTCATGACTTTGATCCTAGCACTTGGGTGACAGAGGTAGGCAGAACGCTGTGAGTTTGAGGCCAGCCTGGTCTACAGAGCAAGCTCCAGGACAGTCTTACTGTTACACATAGAAACCCTGTCTCGACAAACAAAAACAACAAAACAACAACAAAAAAGATTCCTCAAATTCACACTACAAATCAACTAATTGTTTTTTACAGATGATAGGTTAATATTATTTCTGGTTACTTATCATAAACAGATTTCACTGTTTAAGTCCATACAAATGTGGACAATTCACAGGAGTGCATGATTTGTCTGTTGTCATTCAACACCCTTCATTTCTGGCTTAAGCTATAGGTGAATTTTTTAAAAATCCTGGTGTATCTTTCAATCCTCTCACCATTTGTTTCCATTTTGCCGTGGGTGGGCAGAAGATCACATGACATAATGGTTCAGACCCAGGTTACTAGAAGAAAAGTGCCTGGGTTCCAACCCCAGCTCTGTTCTTTTATAAATGCCAAAGCTCAATAGGTGTAGATACCAATGATTCACACTTCTAATCTCAGCACTTGGGAGGTAGAGGCAGGAGGATCACATCCCAACATCAAGGCCAGCATGAACTCCATAGTGAATTCCAGGTCAAATCAGCCTGGGATGCATAGACAAATTTTCCCTTAAAAAGAAAAAAAGGTTTCTTTAGGCAGGCTTTCTCTGTCCTGGAGTTATGGCCTCCAATTCAGAGATCTACCTGCCTCTGCCTTCCAAGTGCTGGGATTAAAGGTGTGCACCACCACCTGGCTACCATATTGTATGTGATTAGACAGACCTGTGCCATTTCTAACGTAACAGGATGGTGAGCCTGCTATAATTAGGGAGGTGCTTCCAATGATTGCAAGAATCAACAATTTGAATAGTTAAGTAGTAGAGGTTTGAAAGAATTCAAGTTTTCTCATGTAAGGCATGGGAGGGTGCATGATTCAGAGGACATGTTGTGTAATATTCTTGAACACTGTCAAGATGGAACTTTCCATGTAAAAAGTAGTTCAGCTCCTGACACCCTTTTCTCCTAGTCCCATGGACACCTCTCCATTGTTTTTTGTGTTCCTGGGTCATGCTTTAGGAAAGAAAGAGTTGCCTGGAAGATGGCAAATGAAAGGATTGTACATTAGCCAAGGTTCGAGATGGATTTACTATAAAAATCCCAGTGCACAATATCCTATTCGAGGGAGCTTATATGTTTTACCTATTTCATGTGTTGAAAGAATAGATTTGTGGCTTAGCAACAGCTCAGAGAATTTACATTTGTATTACTGTACTCACATTTAAAGATTTGAATGTTATTCACTTTTTGATGTAAAAGTGAATTAAATATTAGCATCACATGTTTTTGAAAACCTTAGAAAAAGTCTTTAGTTATTTATATTTTCTCCTAAATTGTACAAAAGCAATGATTATGTATTTTTCAGAAATAAAATATTTCTTTGCTTGAATATTTGCTTAGAAAAATTGAGTTGTCTTACTTTTTTCATCTCATTTATGTTTATTTTAAAAAACAGTGCACAGATTTTTTAGTAGCTTTATGTTACAAATTTAAAAACTAGATATGTCCTATCTGTTCTTTATCTGGTGAATATTCAATTTGCATATTCATATTATAAATTATCACTTAGCCACAAAAGGGGCAAACTATTGATAGAGGAAATAATGTGAATGGACCCCAAAATCATTATGGCAAGACAAAAAAGCCAGTGTCACTGGTTCCAGACCACTTAGAAATCCATCCATATAGCATTCTCAAATGCCAAATCGTCGAGACACTCACACCTCATGCTACTAGTTTATTTATATGGTTATGGCTTTCACATTTGCTGCTGTTTCTTGGACCCTATCTTCTTGGCATTGTTTTGCTTCATGTGTAAACCAACATCCTTTATTTTGTTTCTCCTCCATGTTTTCAGTTTTCTCTTCTCTGGATAATGTATCCTTGCTTTCCCTAACTTTTCTACCTCCTTTATCCTGGTGTGTGGTGTGTGGTGTGTGGTGTGTGTGTGTGTGTGTGTGTGTGTGTGTGTGTGTGTGTGTGTGCGCGCGCGCGCGCGCCTTTGGTAATGTGTTAAAGTCAACATTTGTCTGTTGGGAATGAAACTGATCAAAAGAGGGGTGGAGAATGGGCGGGGTGGCCTGGCTGGTTAACGTGGGGGATGAAAAGGCAAATTGACAGAAGTGGATTCTCTTCCTGAACACTGATGAGCCATGGATATTTGTTATAGCTGAACTGAAGGGGAACACAGTGCTGTAACTAGGTTTTTGGTGACTCTTTGACAAGTACTTTGTTGTTGTTGTTGGAAGGGAAATGTTTGATATATTTTGATGAATAAAAATGGAATGGCAAGTTTAAAGGAAATATATATTCAACACAGTCTACAAGAAACACCAAAGTACTCCAATATTCTTTTCAAAGGCATCAGGTTTGAAAGAAAAGCAATTTTCAGATACTTCCACAGAAAGACAGACAAGTGATTAAATGTATACACAGCTCTTCCAACCAAAACAGGTTTGCTCTTTTTAAAAACAGTGACACAATCTATAAAAAAAAAAATAGCATCTTGGCAAAAGATATGTTAATTTCTATAGCCGGACGGCTCACTGCAACATCCCGGTAGTGAATGGACTCACGTTGAAATCCCCACTGCTTTGCTGCGTGCCATCTTAACCTTGGTTGGCACATTTGTTAAATCAATGCATGTAGTTAGCTACGGACAGCTAAGAGTTATATCCATATAGGCCATACAAGTGGAAAACTTAACACGTGTGTAAGGAAAAGAAAAATCAATGTCTATGAATTCCAATTGTGCACAACAAAGCTACCTAGAACAGAAATTTTTCGAATCTTTGTCTAGTTTTAAAAATATGTGATATTTAAAAATAGTAGTAATTTGGTCAGGAAAAAGAAAACATCAGATAGCATATAACAATATTGTTTATTTGCTTAGGTATCATAGCATTCTTTTTTTTCCAAATTATCCAGAATCTTGAGGATTACTCTCGATCACCCTGGATGTCTGAGTCCTGTCACTGAATAATAATCGTCTGTTGGTTTCCTGATGTATCCATGTACAACAACAAAAGTTCACATATTTCCATCTGCGAAACCATAGTAACATGACCTTCATTTGGTCATCTATCAGTGGAGTATCGGACTGTAAAAGTAGAGTTCCCTAAATGTATTCAGATAATTGTGTACATGTTCTCACGATCTTAGGCATTTTAAGCCTCTAAGATGAATGCACATGGGAACCACAGTGAAATGGTGGCTCTCCGGTTTCTCTCCCATGCTCATCACTGCAGTGCTTCTATGGACCCCTCTCTGACAGATTATTTCAAATCTCTGTAGTTCTATAAGTAACAGATGACTGTTCCAGAGCAGCCTTTGCTGTGTAGAAACTAGACTGTAGTGGTAAGTCTATGTATTTACAGACTACAAAACCAAAACCTTAGAAGAGTCAGTCACCATATATGGCATCTGCTGCCTTCCTCTTTGCTAAAAAGTTGTATCAATATGATCTGGGAAACAGGAACCAATGCTAGAAGTTGGTATTGTTGGCCATTTCAACATCTACTGTCTATCTATTCTTGACTGCTTCCCATGCATTGCTGTTGCTAATGAATGTTTGGATAAATAATTGCATTTTCCACTCCCCTTTGCCTAGGTAGGCCTGAGGACATGCCTTTGATGGACTGTGCTCTAATTCACAGCCCGGATGGATAGAGTGACACAAAACACGATCCCAGCTCTGTGGGTAGACTGCAGACGTTTTAGAGGAATGTAGGGTTTCTTTACCTCTTTTAGTAGAAAGTCTTGCTGTGGGCCATTATTTTCCTCGAGTGTGATTATGATTAACAGAAGTGAAAATGGAGGAACAGGGAAAACAAAACAAGAATAAAAAAGCTTAATGTCAAATGCTATGATTTGCAGACTTTTGAGGCTGAATAACATAAAAGCTATTGTTATATTAGAGTGTAGTGATGCATGACTTTAATCCCAGGACTCAAGAGACAGACTGGTGAATCTCTGTGATTTCAAGGCCAGAAAGAGCCAGTCTGGTCTAGATGTGTAGTGAGTTCCAGGACAGCAGTGCTATGTAGAGAGACCCTGTGGGAGAAAGGAGAAAGAAAAAGCTATTGATGTTTTATAGACACCAGCATAAATTTAAATGTGAAAGTGAAAAACAAGCAACACATAGCAGCCAATGTATTTAGCATTGCTTATTGCTTTTTTTCATTAAAAGTCGAATGCCCTATCTATCTATCTATCTATCTATCTATCTCTCTCTCTATCTATCTATCTATCTATCTATCTATCTATCTATCTATCTATCTATCTCTCCATCCATCTATCTGTCTGTCTGTCTGTCTATCTACCTACCTGCCTATTTATCTATCTTCATCGTCATCATTATCATTATCTGTCTTGCTTGGGCCAAAGAAAGTTTATTCTAAATAGTTTGTTTATAGGAAAAGTTTATTTTTCCAGCTTTTTAAATGAAGGCTTTTGGGTGCCCCTTTGTTTTTAAAACACTAAAAAGAAGACATTCTCCAACTTGAAATTCTTGGCACATTCCCTTGACCATTCTCCAGAGACTTGATATTCTGCATTGCTTTCTTTCCCACTTCTCTCCTGAAAGGGTTTTCTAAGGAGGTAAAATGGGAGTACCTTTCTGTCCTATTGTCTTTCATTGATACAAAATAACTATTGATAATTATCAAGAAGTTAGGGATCATGTATTTGTTCTAAGTAAAAGTTAATATTTTCCATGCATTAAATCACCTTTAAACTCTCTTGCAGAACTGATGACATACAAAATATTCTGCAATGCTTCACTAATTTACTTTCCAATTAAAAAGACTTTGCTTAAATGAATATTAGACATTGACGTTTTGGCTTCTTGCTCAGATTTTAGGTCACAATGCAGCCATTTTTATCGTCAGTCCTTTTGATGTATAAACATTTTAGCATGAATGACAGATTTTGTTGATTTGGGGAACTTTTATTAAAATTAATGGAATATAATATGGGCTTTATAGAACTTCCCCAAAACAATTCAATCGAGATGAGAAAGCACTATGAAAGGATATGGTTAATCCTGTAGAAGCATAATGTATGTTATAGAAGTGGCTTTGTTTTAGCATATATTTAAAGAAGCTCATTTTGAATATTTTCATTTAAAAGTTTGTGTTGACAAAAACAATTAGCAACTAAACTTCACTGCAGAGAATTAAATGATTTAGACTTAGAGTTGAAAACCATCTACCCTTCAAAATAAGAGTTGTAGAAGCAACTTCTTTCTACCATAGCTTCAGATACTGCAAAAGCACAGTATTTTATCAGTGATCCAAAGACATTGAGATCTGGCTCAAAGACCAACAAAATTAATAATAAAACCTGACTTACTTTCTCAAGAACTTTATTACATTCTTTTTACTCCATAAGCCTTTTGTCCTGAAAAAATATATAACATTGGAAATCATGTACCATGGTAGGAAGTCTGGAGTATTAATGAAATAATTGACAGAATATATTATAATGATATTTTAATAAAGCAAGCCCATTATGATACCAACACATTATGTAGACAAAATGAGCATCCAATTATCTTGTTCTAATCCTCACGCTGGAGAAGAAGATCAGCCTATGACTCATTAAAAATTGAAAAGAATGATGGATTTGACTATTTGGGTGTCTAATTTTGGGAAGAAAAGGTATCTGCAGTTGTAAAATACTCATCAGAACTGGAGCTTTCGATCCCATTACAGCCCACTTCATCCCTCATTCCTGCAGCTCTGGTGCCAAGCTCTCCGCCCAGCACAAAACAAACTAAGTTAAGTCGCTCTGGGGTGCCTTTGTGAGGCCACTCAGAGTAGGAAGAAGGAAACAAAGGGCAAGATAGAGAGGCAGTGGACATAAAGAAAACAAATAAGGCGTGAAAAGGAAGAGATAAGGGGGAAGGGAAAGCTAAACCAAGGGGCCAAACACCATAAAATCACAAACACCACAAACACATTTGTGATCCGGCCAGCGATCACCCTCACCATCATCATCTCTTTGTTTGGGGAGGTTGCTTTTAGAAAATCAATTCCAAAAGAGTAGCGGTCTATCCTTCCATAAACCTTTGGGCCCCGAGGGAGGAGGGAGAGGTGATTAAAAATCTTGCAGCCATATGAATCATTACAGACTTTCCCCTTAGCGGGAGGGTCTTTTTTTTTTTTTTTTTTTTTTTTTTTTTTTTCTCTCATCATGAACTGCATTCTCTGACTTCATGTCAAAAGTGATTTCGTATCCTTCTGGAGGCAGCTGAAGAATTTGTGCTGCTTCATGAATCCTTTCTAGTAGCGGCTCACCAAATCTGCTCTCAAAGGTGGCCTGAGCCGGGCAGGGGAGGTATAATTGAAGACCTTTGTGTTTTGTTCTGTTTCTAGAAGACCCACGCAAGCCCTGCCACTTCTGATCCCCAGGGTGGAGGTGAGACCAGCTCTTCCTCCATGTTTTGGATGGATTTTGCAGAGTGCCACCTGTTTGTGATGCTGACCTCCGTTCTGTGTTCACACTGACACAGTGAATTCACCTGGCAACAACGTTGTTCTGGAAAAGCCGTCCAGTAGTCCAGCAGCCAGGGCAGGGAGTTTTTCAATCGGTTGGAAGGTTGTTTGCTAGGATGTTACCAAGGCCCCTTGCCACAGTAACCGCCCTGGAAGGAGTATTCATCCCTCTACCCTTCATTCCTACCTCACAGAAGGAAATGGATCTTACAGCTTCAGCTTGTTCTTCTTCAAGTAACAGCCCTCCCCCGAGGCTCCGCCCCGCCAGGTAAAGCGAGTCTAGTTGTATCTGGGCATAGGGTCGCTGGCATCATTAGTACCCAACCCTGTGAAAGGCTCTAACCTCTGGCACATCATGAAAAACAGTGCCACCTGGTAGAGTCGACAGAGGCGCTCCCAAACGTACCACAAACCCCTCCTACATGTGTTGTCAAATCACTTCACCATTCCTAGGCAGGCAGTAGATTCTACGCCTGGGAGAAGGGCTTGGGGGGCCCCTGCCAGACTGCAAAAAGAAAAAAAAATAAAGAAAAAAAAGAAAAAAGAAACCAGGGAGGGGGCGAGCCAAGTGCTCAGCAGGAGTCTGCGCTCCAGTGGATGCTCGCAGGCTGCCTGTGGTCCCCTGGGGAGCCCCATTCGGCCTGTTCAGCTCGGCCTCCCCTTGCCCCACGGCGGGAACAGGCGACGCCGACTTTGGGAGTTCCTCTCTGCCTTGTATGGAGGGCTGCGCCCGGCCCGTCCCCGCCCGGCTCTGACGCCCGGCCCTCCCGCTGCCCACCCACAGCCGCCGCCTCCCCGCGACCCGCCCGGGAAAGGCAGCCCGAGCCCGGCTCCGGCTCCAGCCACCCCCCTATCCCCGCAGTCTCTGCTTCCCCGCGCCGCCCCCTCCGCCCGCCCGCCCCCGCCCCGCCCTCGCTCGCCTCGGCCACCGCGGATAAATCAGGGAGGCGAGCGCGGGGAGGCAGAGCGCGCGGGCGCCAGCAGCCGGGCTGGCCGAGCTCCGATTCCACTGTCGCCCTTGATGGCGGCGCAGGCGAGGCAGCGGAGGTACGGAGCGGCCACCACCACGCGTTAGAGAGTCCGCCCGGCCCCGCCCGGGCCCTGCCCTGCCCTGCCCTGCCCTGCCCGCCTTTCCTCGCGCACCCTCCCGCAGACGTCGGCGCCCCGACTCGGTCCCCCGGCTCCGCCGCGTGCAGCCCCGCCGCCTCCGGGCCGGCCAGGAGGGCACCGATCTTCGATCGCGAAGATGGCTGCTGGCTGCCTGCTGGCCTTGACTCTGACACTTTTCCAATCTTGGCTGATCGGCCCCTCGTGCGAGGAGCCCTTCCCTTCGGCCGTCACGTAAGTAGGCGGCGGGCCCGGGCGGGGGTCCCGGTTCGGCGCCGGGCTGCCCGTGGGGCGGGGGCGGGGAGCGCGGTTGCGAGCCCCGGAGGCCGGGAGGAAGAGCGGGCAAGCTGTGCGCTAGCTGGCGGCTGGAATGAGCTCCGAACGGGCGTGCGAGCCTCGGCTGGCCACGCCGTCTCTGGGACCGTCCGCCAGCCGTCGGCGGGGTCTCAGCCTGGTCTCCGAGGATCCTCCACGCTGAAGCCTGTAGCTGGACTTGGGCAAAAAACAAAACCAAAATCAAAACAACAACAACAACAAAAACTTTGCAGGCATACCCAGCTCCCACCAGAGCCGGGCAGACGAAAAGTTGTGTTTCCGTTAGGTATTTCACAGAGTTAATTTCAGGCTGGCCCTGGTAACGTGCGCTTCTCCTGTACTTGTTTCTCTAGGAGGCTAATTGCTGTGCTGCCCAAACTCATTTAGATCCCAAATTACTAGGAGCGCCTGGCAGAGTCCCTGGTTTCCAGCCAGCTCGCTCCCGGCAGCAGAGCGTGCTGTCCACCCTAGAGCTCACAGGTACCAGGGCCATCCAAGCAACCTATCCAACCCTGTATTTGAAACATCTAAGTGCCGACAGACACGCGGTTCCTATTCTTAGAATGAATAGAACCCCTATTCTTTGAGGGAGGGACTGTTTCCACAGTCTCCTGCAATTTTCTTTTATTTTTAACATTTCTAAAATAACTTAAAAAAAAAAAACCGTTGCTATTCTGGAAATAGAGTGTTGAAAGGTAGCTATAGTCACAGGGCGGAAGGGAACGCAAGGCAACCATTCTCCGCTCCCTCGGGCTGCAAGAAGGAATCAGAGTCAGTGGCACATATAAATATATACATTTTTTTTTTTTTTAAGCGCTGAATAGCTTATCTGGCATTCTGGGAAAGCATTTATTTTGGTTCTTGAAGGTTCTTTAGGGCTTCTCAGAGTAGGTAGTCTTAAGTGGGTGAGTCACTTTAATGCATTTTACATAACAAAAACAAAGCCTAAGGTAGCCTTCCCGGCTTTTATGCTGCAGGGAATCACTTGCTGTCCTTTGTTGGCAGGGAGCTGAATCCTGGAGTTTTAGGGTTACACTAGAAGTGCATCCGTACTAGCTGGAACCCGACAGCTATTATTTAAGATTTGGCCTAGAACATTTATCACCTTAGGTGTCAGTGCAAGCATCCAGAGATGCATATTCCAGCCCGGAGAAATGGGTGTCCAATATTTTTGTCATTGATTTACAGTAATGTTCTCTTTAGGTAATCTCCCATAAAAATGATAGCTTATCTTTTTTTGTTATGAAGCAAAAGGGTAAATGCCATCTGTAGAGCTTCGTTTAGTTGGCAGGATGTTCCAACTGTTTAATTTTAAGCATGGAAAGTCTGAGAATTCCCAAGATGCTAGAAAATCATTTAGTCTTATTAAGAAATCGCGCTTTTGCTTATTTATATTTCTAGTACTTTTGAAGCTTGGCCTATTACATAAGAACTCGGGTGACACCCATGCGTTTTGTGTCAAATAAGTTGTGGCTTTGAAGAATTCACATTCTTAACTTACTCGGGTTGCACCTTTTTAGTGCTGTTTTAAGTGGATTTGCCAATATTTCTATCATTTGGGGAGGGTGTTTCCTCACATCAAGGAAAACAAAATGCAATAAAAATAAAATGAAACCCCACTCATTCTTGAACATGTCATAGTAAAGTATTAATGTAAAAATCCTTGTTAGAAGAACGTTTTCAATAAATGCTTTTCCAAAATTAACTCCATTTTCCTAAGCAGATATGTGCTAAAGATATGGACAAGATCAAATGCGATGAGAATTAGGGCACCATGATTCCTTTTCTTTGAAAGGATTTTAATTATTTCCCAACAATGGGAGTATAAGAATATTTCCATAGTATATGAAACATTGTTATGGACTCAGAACAGGCTTTGTGGCTCAAAGTCAGTGGACTGAGGGTAGTATAACAATGCTTTTGGAAGCCTTCCCGCTTCTGCAGCTATTTCTCTGTGAATTAGCAATTCTAGCTTCGGAGGAAGGATAGGTGACATTTGTGCTTCATGTTAGATTTCAGAAGAAAATCTGTGAGAAAACATTCGGCAACAATCTCATCAAGAAACAGTGCCATTTACTTTGCTTGCATGACAAAAACAATTAAATGCAGTGGTTATCAAGATAAAACTCAGATCCTCTGGGGAAAAACATCAAGTTTATAAGAAGGTAATGCAAAGATTGTAACAGTTACTAAAGGCAAATAATGATGCCTCTACATATAAATTTCCTTATGTTGGCAGTTTTATTTTTCAACAAAAAATATATATATAAAATGAGAATGTGTCAGAAGAGGAAGACCATGCCATTAACACACTATAACATTAATGAGGCACTAATTGGTGGTGGGGCTGAATTATAATTATAATTCAAAGGTATTTTTAAAGCAATGTTAATACGAAAAGCTCTAGTTTTGTTATAATAAACATATTACTGTAAATGCTGAATTTTCTGCATCTGTTTCAACATTCTAATTAATTATATTCTTATCCCAACAATTAACATTCAAACAATGAGTTTATTTTAAAGGCCAAGGGATTTTGATACAGTTTTTATTTTTTATGGGCTAGATGTTTCTTTTAGATATACTTTCAAACTAAGGTGTGAAACAAAATACATGGCATGCTAGCAGGCAGCCCTTGCCTAGGGCTTATGCCTTATATATTACCTTCACATTCCAGCATGCATATGTTCTATTGGTGTTTCAAAACGTAATTCTCAAAAAGGCCAGCTTCTTTCTGGAAGTAATCTCTTGGCACTTATGTTACAACATATCTACTTTAAAATTCAGGAACCTGTGCACATTTGATCAGTACAGTAGTGTTAACTTAAAATCTACCCCTAATTTTAGAACCTGTTTATAAACCGACTTTTAAAGCCTCATAGTTAAAATTAAACTTTTTTTCTCAGTCATATCTATGTTCTACACAGTGAAGAATGGGATGAAAGCCAATTGCTATGTTGAATTTGATTATAAGTTCATACTGATCTAAATATGTAGCTAAGGATTTTAGTTATTTTTAAGAAGTAAGCATAAATGACATAAAAATTAATAGTTTTGAGTACTCAATACTTATGATAGAAATTTTTCCATTATTATGTAGACATATTGCTGGATGCCAGGATGTTGGAATGGGTATTAGTTATTCCACGTATTAGGAATGAGTGATGTAGGTATGCTCACATGACCTTTTTATTTGTATTTTACGTGGCAGGAGGAAATTCATCTTATTAAAGAATATAAAGTAAAATGGTATATACAGAATCTAAAATGAATGAGTGTTAAAGACCCTTTTGTCGACTTCCAATTGGTTCTCATAAGGCTAACTACATAAGAACATTGATTACCTCACAGGTGTATGAGTAGACTATAAAACAATAGGTGCATTTTTATGTACAAATAGTAGCATAACATTTAATTTGTTTTTGTTATGTAGGTATTTAAGTACCTATTCACATTGGCATTTCAGTGAGCATTAAGCCAACTGAAATAAAATCTATAAATCATTTTAGAAAAACATATATAGGAATGTAAGCTTTATGGTTACAAAAAGGATGTGAGGATGTATCTTCCTTTTTCCTCCAATGGATTTTATTAATTATAATTTAATACACATGATGAACACTAGGATATAAAGCAGGTAGTTCAGTTTCAAAATAGGTAAAACTATTCTCATTCCTTTTCTTCAAAGAAACCTAAACATCTGGCTACCTTTCTATTTTTTTCTCTGATATAGAAAATAAAAATATAGTGGGCATCTGTGCTTTTCCATTAAGATGTATGCAAATAAAATATTGTGTTTAAATTTATCATTCTCTTTTAGAGCATTCATTTATACCAAGGAGTGTAGAATTTTGAAAATGGTTAACTATTTATGCTCACAGCTGTTACTTAATTCTTATGTTCTCTATCACATAATTATATAAAATACCATGCATTGTTCTTCCTTTTTCTATTTTCAATAGAGATACAGATTTCCAAGACAGTTTTTTTTTTCTCAATCTTGATTCCCACTATCTTCAATGAAGTTTTAACTTTAAGCTAGAGATTTAAGTGGATGAGATGAAATATTTTTGTGCAATTATGCAATTTCAGATCTCCTTTAGCATCTTCTAGGTATAGACCCAGACATTTCTGACATAAGCATATGTAGAATGCTTTAAAGGAATCTGAATTTGTTTTAATGTTTCTTAAATATAATATTTTATTGTTTAAAAAGTAACAAACTGAAATATGTTAAAAGAGCTGTTTGAGGTGGTATGTCAAGGGGTGTGTAAACTGCTTACTATGGGAATGAACTGTACTGCTGTTTCCGCTGTGAATTTACTTGGAGCCTGCAGAGTACACCTGGGCTGTGTCTGTGAGTGTGGCAGCCCTTCCTTTTTCTCATGGACTTGCCTAACAAGTGGTACTACAGCTTTTTCAGCCTTGCATGCAGCTCCTTTCCTGTCCACTTGACCTGAGCAGTGATAGCCAACCATGCAGCCGTACATAGTTTACCATTTGCTTTTATGAACAACAAGACATGAAAATGGTAGCTTCATATTTTTTATAGAGTTGAATGAAAATGCCAGTTGAGTACAGGCTAGCAACTTGTACTGAAAAGGCAGGAGCCCTGACACATTTGCCTTCTATTGCAAAGCTTTAAAGAATTAGGATAAAATTAGATACTCCGTCAGGTGTGTACAGCTGTAGTATTATTTAATTCTTAGATAGTATTTGGTATGTTAAAATATATAAGCACAAATATATATTCGTACACATGCACACACACTGGATGGTTTGCTAGATTAAAAATAAAAACAAACTTTGCAGTGTAAGCTCACTCATAGGGTCCATACTGTAAGATTCCTGTTAATCATTTACTGTCTTTAGAGTTTAAATCTCATTCCAAGTATTAGAATAGCTTGTTAAAAGGAGTGTGACATTATATACAAGAGTAACTTGAAAATGGAACTATTACATTTAAAATTCTGGCCACCCATGAATCAATCCGTGTATAATGGACAATTCTTCATTTTCATTTGGGTCTAGTATATATCTATGTTTGTGAGAGTTAAATATATTTGGTGGTATGATATTTTAGAAATGAAGGCATCATGTGAAGGTTTAAAACATTACAGAAATTATGAACTTTAGGGCATTACTTGCTTAAAGACTTTCTTTGGTAGTGATTTAGTACTTAGAAACCAATACTACAAGCTATTAAAACAATGACTCATCAGTGGCCATTTTGTTCCTAACTTTTGGAATTAATTTGTATAGATTCTAATAATGTTATGAACAAGAAAGTCATTGGCCTGTGGCCTGTGGCCTGAACAAAGGGGTACACTTTTGTTTTTAATTTCACACATACATGCATACACACACATCATCATCATCCTGATTCTGAATTATTGAAACTTCATATATATGATATGACAAATATATAAAAATTATATCAGTATTTGAAGTTCTCTTTGAATATGAATGTGGAATATTTCAGGCTAAATGTTATCTTAACATATGCTTCTGCTGAGTTTTTTAAACCATATGCTCAGTGAATTAAAAGAAATTAGGATAAATTTAAAATCCAGTATCATGAATCCAAGAACAATTTAAACTAGAAATGATGGCATAGAAAATGATGGTATTGTCCATTTTAAACATGTCAGTTTGAGGCTAATCTCACTGTCCAAGTTCTTCTTCCTGCGCAATTAAAATTTTAGTATGGTTATCTCCTAGTGAATGATGAAAAAATAATCCTTGAAATTTTGTTTTCAATACTGTGTGTATCATTTCTTTTTCTTTCTGCACATGAGAATACACTGAATACTAATGGTAATTTATTGTGTACATGGCATCCAATCAAATGGAGACATTTTGTCTCCTGTCCCCAGGGCTCTTAAGTTCAGGTCTTTCTCACTTGAAGCTCTGCTGAATGTTTGCAGGCCTTCCTCCTACCCTCCAAGGGAAATTTGTGAGGGGTTGTGACACTCAGATAAATCTGTAGCACATAATTGACACTTCTATCACAAATATCAGTCTAGACAATTGTTTCATTTGACATTTGCCCACATGCTGTGGGGATAATTAGAGGAACAAATGGGAAAGAGCTGGTAAAATTATCCTTTTCTAAGGTGCACATGGACTGGCCATATAAAGGGATGGCTAGACAATCATGCCTTATCTGCAGAGTTAAAAGAGGAATAGCTCAATAAAATAAATGAGGTCAGACACACCGGGAAAATTGCTTGTTTTTAAACGGTGATCAACAGGCCTTGTGATAAAAGTACTGTCAGGAGTGATGCCAAAAAGTGGGGCAGAAATAGGAGCTTTCAGATTTACGAGTTACAAAATTACAGATGCTAGAGGTAGCAGGTATTATTTTCACTGTATTGTCATCCCTGGCTCATTTCTAATGTGTAGTTATTTTCACTGTATTGTCATCCCTGGCTTGTTTCTAGTGTGATCTTTCTTGCACTTGAAATACTGTTTACTAAATGTGATGTTCATTTTAGAAACCTAAATAAGCTAAATGGAAATTTAGCTTAAAGACTACAGACATTAAACTTATCTAGATCTCAATAACATAAAGTACTTATAAATTCATGTTTTTATGAACCTCTAGGAAAATGGTTCCTTGGATAAGAAATATTAACATAATATTTTATTAAAAGCTTCAAGCATTAATTATCAAGCATGAAGCTCTGTAACAAAATTTCTTCCATGAGATTATAAGAAACAAAATAACCTGTAGAGGAGCAGACTTCTAGGAGTAAACTATAAACAGTTTGGGCCATTAATAAATAGTCTATTTCATTGTTAGAAATAGTTTTAATTTATGCTTTTGCTTTTACTGTTTTCTGCTCCAATATTTCAACCTCAAATATAATTTAATCTAACAATTAATGCAATTATAATTTAGTGCAAATCATATCCTTCACTGTGGTATATCCTAGGAATACAAATTGAGGACGGGTGTTCCAATGAATGACAATCACAGTTCTAATTTAGGTATGAAATGATGGTGTGCATGGCCAAGCAAAAGGCAGAGTGCATATTGGAAAAGTATAATCCAATGAAAAATGATCTGTTGGGTTTTTGGCATTGCTAGGTGAGAAGAGATGCCAGCCCATGGTCTGGCCTATAAATCAATTTCACAGACAGAGAATCACAGGGTACACAGCCCAGGAAGAATTGCTGTAACTCAGCTATGTAAGCTGTATGTCTTCATCCTCTGCTGTTGGGAATTTTAAATGGAAGAAAAAGTGGTGGTAGACATGTGCCAAATGATCAAAGAGGGACTGTGTTTGTGACAGAGTCGCAGAGAGAAGGTAGTAGACTAACTCAACATCATCTGAGGTGGTCCTGGAGAGCTACAAAATGGTGGGTAGGAGAAAGTGAAGGAGTTGCAGGTATAGAGAGAAATTTCAGGCCTTGGTGGTGATAGGATTTGGGAGATCAGAAAGAGGGAAGAAATGGGGATGAAGAAAGTTTGCTAGCAGGTAGATTGTTTCATTAACATCATTCCACTGAGGAGGAATGGTTAAAGCAAGTGGTTAAGGTGAAGTGATAGGTACACTCACTGTAGTTGCTAAGTTGCTACTCTTTTGCAGGTATACTTTGGTCCTTACCACTATATCTGGGTGGTGTTTGGGGGTCATTTCAGAGTGGTCGTGTAAAGCCAGAAGAATGGTGCATACATTTATTTGGTTAAGAATACTTGGTAACCATGATGGAGATTTTCAAAGGAGGTTTGAGGCACTTTCCATTTGCAGAGAGGCCGGACAGACTGGTCACGACAAGGATGTCAGCGCGCTGATGATACAAAAGAGTAGTTTCAGTAGTGGTGGTGACAGAAACCTGGTTCCTGCCCTGTGAGCACATAAAGGGAATTGGGAACATGGATACAGCAAGTGCAGATTGCTCTTTCTAGGAAACTGGCAATGTGAGGGAAGTGAGAAATCTAGAATAAATTCATAAAAAAGAAGGGTGAAAGGATTTGGAATTCTTTAGTCCCCAGAACAGGAATTTTTATTAGGTCATTTGGAATTAAATTTCATAGGAAATCATTAATAGGACTATCCTAAACCAAAAAAGGGGAAATGTTATCAGGTAGTGATGGAGCTAGATGATTCCATTATGGAAGCTGAAGTCAAATAAGTGGCAACAGATATGGGTTAGGGACAGACCACTCTTAGCATCACCTTTCAAGGCAGCCTGGCCCTCTGGTTGACCGCCTCCTTATTCTTCCCTTCAGACTGGTTTCTTTTGCTTCCTCCTATTCCTGGTATTGAATGATTGAATCACATGGAATCCAGAATCTTACTAAAATGTATCCCCTGAAAAATAGGTTGATAAGCCGAGTGGTGTGTAGGGGGAGGTGTCTCATAGCTGTTTATATCTCAGACAGTTGTGAGCAGGAGATGGAATTTGGTAAAAGGACTCTGATTGACTGAGCTTTGGCTTGTTTTCTTGGTCCCTTCTCATTAACAGGTGCTTCGTTGTGGAAGACCAATGGCTATTACCATTGGTGGTAGAAGCAAATTTTAGAAAAGGCCGTGGGTGCTGAGGAAGGGTATAGACAGACGTGTGTTCTGTAGGGGCTGTTGTGCATCTCAGAGGAAACAGCCCAGTGGCAGTGAGATGGAAGCCATTAAAGAGGTCATGGTTGATGATGACTGTTCTGATAGAGGCAGGCAAAGGAGGAATCAAGATGAAACCAATGTCTTAATAAAGTAACATACAAAACTTCACAATTAAAGAAGATATTTGAAATATACGGTAGATACAAACTTAATTTGTTGTAAAAGTTTTAGGGGAAATTTCCGATTCATGCCTTCTACTCAAGAATGACTTGACGTGGTGGTTCTCTACATTATTCAGGTTAGTAATATTCAGAGTTTGACATTAATATACTAGAGCAGTTATTGTCCTTCTTGGTAGTGACAGGATTCCAGACCCCCCTATTCTATTCCCTTTGCATAGGTTGACATTTGACTTGGTTATTTCCTGTACTTCTTTCTTAGGAGAGATTATCTTCTTGGTTGTAGTTTTCAATGGTAAAATCTAGTGTTTGTTCTTTTGCGGTAGTTTGAATAAGAATGGTCACCACAGGCTTTATATTTGAATGCTTAGTCACCTGGAAGGCCATTATTTAAAAGGATTAAAAGAGTTCGGAGGTGTGGCGTTGTTGGAGGAAGTGTGTCAATGGGGGTGGACTTTGAGTTTTCAGAAGCTTAAGCCAGGCCCAGGCTGTCTTCCTGCTGCTTGCCTGTGGACCTGGATGTAACTCTGAGCTACTGCTCCAGTACCCACCTGTGTGCTGCTATGTTCTCTTCCATGGTGAGTATGAACTTAAATCTCTGAATCTAAGCAAGCCTCAGTGAAGTGCTTCCTTTTATAAGAGTTGCTAGGGCCATGGTGTCACTTCACTACAATAGAGCAGTGACTAACACATGCTTGTGAATTAAAGATGTTAACATCATTGATCAGATTTCAAAGGTAGTTCTTGGCAATTCAATGTGTTTATTAATTTTCATTTAAATGTTGGTGGTTTACTCCCTTGTTCTAGTGTTTATAACCATCCTCCTCACCCCCATGCTCAATATTAAGTAGTCTGCATTGAAACAGAAGTGATTCAAGAAAACAAGATGATAAATTGGATAAAAATGACAAATCACCTACAGATAAAATATTCCAGCCGGGTGCGCCCTTGATCAACCCGCTTGGAGGCATCTCAGGTCTCATGGAGGTCTTGGAATTACTGGCAGCTGCCTCACAGGTTGAATGAATAAAAGGTTAGGATAGCAGCTGCCAGCAGTTCCAAGCATTAATCTTGATCACATTGGTCCCATTACAGTTTGGAAAAACCACCCTTGTGGTTTGTGGCAAGAGAGTAAAAGACTTACAGGCCATCATTTCCCTTTTGTGACTTTACTATTTTTTTCTTTTCTTTTTTTAATTCCCTTTCCATGGGTATTCATGGTTTGAGCTATTCACTTTTCCCTATTTTCTTCTTTCCCTCTCATTTCTCACTCACTCACCTACTCACCCACCCACTCACTCACTCACTTACCCACCCACCCACCCACCCACCCACTCCCTCATTTATTTATTAATTTATTTACTTATTTATTTATTTATTTGAGAAAAGGTGTTACCACATAGCTCATGTTGGTCTTGAACTCATCAATGTCTTGTTTCAGCTCCCAGAATTCTGGGATTATAACTGTATACCATCACTCCTAGCCTTATTTGAGCTAGTTTGGATTCTCTTGTCTGCAGTGGGCACTTCTGCTGGCAGTGTACTACTGTATTTCTTCACTCTTGATAGCTGTACTGTTACTTTGATACCTGAGCACCTTCTCAGTCCTAGGCACTGTGAAGTCATTAACACTGTCCATAGTTTTAAATCCATCTCACCTTCAAAATAGTCTTACAAGGTAAGTCTTACTATTGTATTGCATCTGGTTCAGGGATGAGAAACATCTTTGGATTTTGTTCTGAGCCAAAAGGGAATACTGAGCAGATGGATTCTAGACTTTCAGAGTCACCTGTTCTTCTGTGGGTTTTCATAAGTAGCTTGAGGTATGAGCATGAGCATCCGTCATCTGATTGACTCATAGCAATGAGACTGGGGGATAAACAGAGCCAACATAAAGGAGAACAGATCTAAGCCTCAGCTTCTATCTGTAGAACAAATGTAATATTGTCTGGCATAACAGTGCCACTGTAGGGATCAGTTGAGACTGTTTGGGGACCTCAGAGCACTTCTTAATGGCCAGAGTTTATTAGTCACACTTTGCTTGGTTTTCCTGTCTTTAAAAAGACTATAAGTAAGTAATTATGGTTCAATGAGCTAGATTATTGTACATTTAGACTGAGTGAAAAACAAATGAATGAAAAAAAAACAAAAAACAAAAATGAGTGCTTCTAAGAGCCTGAAAGGTGTCTCTTTGTAACAGCAGAAAAAGGAGACCAAGGTAAAGACGAAGTGCAGTGTGCATAGAGAAGAGAGTAGGTGAAGTGTTCCATCTCAAAGAGAAGGACATAACTGAGGTTCTAAAAGGGACTAGGAAGAAAGCAGAGGCACAGAGCCCGTGGTGTGTTTCATCATGACATTTCAGCTAGCACCTGTTATATGAGCAAAGAGCTCCAGGAGATTGAATCTATTTATAAAAGTCACAACCTCACCACTGATAATCTCTCTTTGTCAAAGATGAGAATTTTTAGCAAAGGAGGCATATTTGAAATTTAACCAAGCAGTCCATTCATGATGTTTATAGAATTGATCCCAGACAGCCCTACAAATAGGATGAAATTTCAGTCACCAACAAGGAAGTCAGTGAAGATCTGCCTAAGAGACTCCAAAATGCCTTCCTTGACTCAACTCATCCAGCTGATGATTCTGTCTACTCAGGCAATTCCACCCCATCCATCACTTTTAGCCTTTCAAAATACTACACTACCTGGAAAAGAAACACTTATCTGTCATCCACTTCAAATTGGTTCAATAACAAAGACATGTTTTACATTAAGCCATGCCTTAGTCGACTGAGCACTACTCCACGGTAACAAAGATGCAGCAAGTTTTCAGGTGCCATGGAACCTGCCTCTTTGTGGCAGTCATTTTGACATTTGCCACAGAAAGAAGTGTGTCAAGTTCTTAGGACGTTTGTCACTGTAAAAATACCAACCCTTCTTTGCCATGACATCATATTGGAATTGACTTACATTTGCATCTGTAAAAAAATGTTAGGAGACTTGAACAAATGGGCCATGCATAGCCTCAGGGGGATGGGGCACAAGGAAGGGTGGGCAGACTGCTGTCAATTCCAACATTGTGCATGCTTGTTTTTTTCTTCAAACACCTATTGTCCTGTTAAAATAAATGTAGGAATTGGAATTCATTTTCATGAGGCAAAATTGTATTGTGTGGGTATGTAGCTTAGTTCCCAGGAGATTAAAACATGGGTACAAAGGTCTACCGTGAGTAATTGTTTAAAATTTGTAGTAATTCTTAATGGTAATAAATAAACATGGTAACCCATCACAGAGTAAACTATGCATGATAATTAGATGAGATCATTCATTCTTTAAATTATCAAATGTGACACAACCTGTCTGTGTGATATCTCAAAGCCAGCTGAGTCCTTGGTTGTAAATGACTGTGACAGAGGCGTCATTTTAGGGTTGAAAACCTTGGATTATATCCTACTCTTTCTCTCTTTTTTTTTTTCTTCACAAGTGAAGTAAATTATTTTCTGGACTCCAATTTTACATTGCACAGAGAGGGATTTGAAACCTGCTTAAACAGGCAGTTTAGGGATTTCTTTTCTTTTCTTTTCTTTTCTTTTTTTTTTAATCTTCTCCTAGTGTTTACTTTGTATCCCTAAGTAATGCCACAGATATGTCTGTCAATATATATGTATGTGTTGCCTATATAAGTGTCACATGTATACTTTATATAAATGGAATTTATAGCGAAATTTGAATGTGGATTCCGATATTGCATACACATTTAGAGTACAGTATGAAACCTGGAAGTGCTTTCTACCAGCCAGATTAAGAATCAAAAATGTCATTAGAAGTATACAAAGTATCTAAGTGTGTATGTGTGTCAAGAGTAGTTGCTGGTTGTAGTTTTCCTTTGTTACTGGCTCTGTGCCCTCTGTGAATGACATCATTTGATATCTTTCAAATAACATAGTAATTCCGTACTGAAGCACTTGCTGGATTGACAGGTGAGCTGCTGGTAGCCATCTAAGTAATCACTGAGCCATGCCAGTTTATCTTAGTGCTGAAGACTCAGGCAGACAGTCTGAATTTAGGAAAATTTAGGGTTTCAGTTAGTTTAAGTGTTTCCTTTAATTCAGAGTCTGTAATTTAGGACTTTTAAGTTTCTTGAGTTTCACCCTTATATCTTGAAGTTCATATCCCATGCTTTTTATTGGAAACTGCAATACCTAAATGAGATGTCATTGAGCAATTGCATATGCATTTTCTATGGATTGTTGAGCAAAGAATTGATGCTTAAATAGTCTTCATTCTGATAAGGAGTGATATGACCTGCAAACTTTTCTTGCACTGTTTATCCATTGCTGGAGAATCTTTGGAGATATCTAAGGATTGTCTTCCCTAAATAACATCTTAAATATAGGAACTGCATCTAGTCATAAAAACACAGCATACTAGCTAGCTCCTCCTTATGCTTACAGTCCTGTGGTACGTGCCCCCCCCCCCCCCCCCCCGCCTCCCTTTGAGACACAGTTTCACTGTATAACAGCCTTGCCTATCCTGGGACGAGTTCTGTAGTCCAGGGTGGCTTTGAACTCGAAGAGATCCAAGTGCTGGGATTAAAGGTGTGAACCACCATGGCCCAGCCTGCTTACAGTTTCTAATCTTCCTGCCTGGCTTTGTGTGAAGCTGGATGGTACATCATGGGATGCATGGTGAGCCAGCTGCAATAGCCGTCCTGTCACCACAACCTTGGTCCCCATGCATCAAGTCAGAAGAGATGCCTGCAAAGGCTTGCAGATCTCCCCGGCTGTGGGACCCATGCTGAGTAACTGCAGAGGCGCCTTATATAGTGTGTTGACCACCAAGTGCTCACTTCCAGTTCTGAAAAGTGAGCACAGGAAGTGTGGGGCTGTGCCCTTTCCAACTAGGTTTCCTTGTCAGAATCATAGAACAGATAGGATTAGAGTCACTATTATTATTTTTTTCTTTCTTCTTCAAAGTGTACCATGTAGAGGCATTGAGAAACTAACACCTTAAAAAAAAAAAAAAAAAAAAAAAAACATTTGGGAAGAGGGGTTGGGAAAACTGAATGTCTACATGCAGAAAGGAAAATAAGACCCATACCTCATACCATATATCAAATTTAACTCAAGATGTGTTCAATTAAGCCTGGGGTCTCTGACTTTAAATCTTATCAGTACCTGTTATGTTAATCACATGAATATATTTAATAAATGAAATGTTGTGTATATCAATGCCAATTATATAAATGTATTTAAACCTGGAAACATGCATTTGAACATTTGGGATTAATTTTGTCATAGAATTTGTCAGAAATGTTTACATGCATTGGTTCAAAATTCAGCTCTCCAATTTATTACCTGGATAACTTGGAGTTTATTTTCCCACTGTTGAGCCTTCCTCGGGTTCCACCAGGACATAATGTTGACTTCTGCACTGAGAAAGCATGGAACAAGTATAACTTGATTAGAATCTGAGGGTTTCCTGGAATCAGGTAATTTGAGATGCTCTTGTAAGCAAGGATGCCTGGCTGTAGTTCCTCCTAACTTCAGATTGTTCACCTCTTACAACCTCCATCTTGGTGGTTACATAATTCCAATTCTTTGTGTGTTTGCCACAAGTTGGATGTCTTGGGAACTGAGCAGCCTGGAGCCTCTGAGGATGCTTACTGAGAAAGGGACCTCCTGCTGTCTTCTCCTCTTATAATCTCCTGAAAGTTAAGTTTTTAAAGACTATGAAGAAAACTGTTTGCTTTAGAAACAGGTCTGGTCTTTCTTTTAGGGACTACCGGTGGGATATATCAGGCCAGGCTGATTAACTCATAACCAGTGGATTGGCAGCCTGATTATGCCTATAGAACCTCTCCTCATTGCTTTCTACCTGATATTGGGGGGAGGGGACACCTTTTTATAATCATATTTCTCACTTTCTCAAGAAAAATGGGTTAATGAACTCTGTGAACAATAAAAGCCATCTTGGAATTCTGCTACCACAGCTTCTATTATTAGATATTTGTCAGAAATACAGCAAAACTAAATATCTAGAAAATACGAATATCCATTCACTTTTCACCACTGGTGTTCACAAGCCTACAGCACAGTCTGAAGGATCAGATGGCCTGTCACTCTTCTGCTTTGTCACTCTGGAACAGGTTTTCCTATAAGAGAGTAGATTCTAGCAGCTCATTAATTCCTCATTCAAATTACTGCCATAATTAGTGAGCTGAGCATCCCCCTTTCTCCCAAGAAGAAATGTCTGCACATTGACTTGAGCCCATTTACAAAATCACTGTCAATAAAATTGTAAAATTCTAGGGAAATGTGAATGGTTCAGATATATCAAAATGAAGGTTTTTATGGGACTTTCCCAAATGCTATGTGTTTTGAGGTATGTGTAAGTGAGGCAATACTCTAAGATAGTAACTCCTTATATGTATCCTTATATGTATCCTTATGGCATCTTCTTACTTAAAAGTATTAATGAATATCCTCTACAGCAAATGGAAATAGGTGAATAACAATGACAGGGTTTTTAATGGCTTTTACTAAAAAAAAAAAAAAAAAAAAAAAAAAGAAGTCGGCTTCTGTATCCTCAATTCGGGGAGGGGGGGAGGTTTCTTCTGTTCTGTGCAAACCTAGTCACTCTCTTCTGGTATTCTGGTAGGACCCTGTTCAACAGATTTGTTCAGGAATATTTTTTTATATCTCCAGCACTAATTAATTTTCTAACACCTGGGACTCAGGCCAGAGTGAGTGAGTACATATACTCACATTAACTGTGCTAAAGATTAGGGCTTGCTTGTTTAGTTACTCAATTTATTTTCCATTGCACATGTGTATTTTTTGTGAATTATAATGAAAAATCAATTATTGGATAAAAAGAAAGCTATCTTCATCATCATCATTTTGTTTTTAAGAGTCTCCCTAGGTAGTCCTGGGATGTCCTTGAGGTCACCATGTTGACTAGGGTGGCCCTGAACTGACAATAGGGATCCTCCTGCCTCTGCCTCTTTAGTACTGGAATTAAAGTTGTAAGCTGCCCTGCATGGCCTAAATAGAAGTTTAAAACAGATATACAAAATAGAGTGTGTATTTTGGAAAATAATATTCAATAAGCATAAATTTACTTCTGGTAGTGTTGTTCAAGAATCCAACTCTGTCTTTATGAACTGCCAGCAGCAGTTCTTGGAGCAATGAGGTCTTCAGGGCATGGCCAGAATAGATCTGTCTCATTATTGAGTGTTTAAGATAACGAAATTGCTGTTTTCAATTTGATTTTTCTTGGAAACTTGAGGTCTTATTTAGATGTTGGATAGCAATGCTTTCTTTTGTTTCCCTCTTTCTCTCCCTCCCTCCCTCCTTCCCTCTCTCTCTCTCTCTCTCCCTCTCTTCCCTAGGGTCACCTGTGTGTTAGCCACGGGTTCTGCCTGTGTCCCAGCTCTTTTCATTTATGTTATGTGTGGGTGCTTTGTCTGCATGTATCTCTGTGTCATGTGTGCCTCAGCCTCCTAGACTGAGGCCAGAGGAAAATGTCAGATCCCCTGGAATTGCAGTTTTAGGGTTTTTAGCCGCTACATGGTTGCTGGCCACTGAACTTGAGAGTAATTAACTTCGGCGCCACCTGCCTAGCATTGCCCTTCTTTTTTTTTTTATTTTGAGAAATAATCTGGGTAAGTTGCCTAAGTTAGCCTTGAACTCTTCACCTACCTGCTCTGTCATTCTGAGTGCTGTGATCACTTTCCCTGTGGCTTTTTCTCTTGAGGCAATTATAATCATTGGGTTTACAGCCTCTTATTTAATTTTCACAGCAGAATTTGTTGTTCCTTACAAACAAATCTACCTTTAAGTATATTCTCCTTATAATATTTATTGTATGCTGTGAGTACAAATATTTTTTGTCAGCAGAGCAATTATATAGATACTACAATAAGGAAAGGTGACCACTCCAGCAAGTCAGCTACTGCGAAAGAAGCTGATGGACCCTGTAATTAGCAGTCTATACTTTACCAGCTTGACACATAAATTTATCCTAAGTTAATTTATGACTAAGAATGGAGATGAGGGTGTCTTAGAACTTACTTAGGGCAGGTTGAATTCCCTCTATATTGGCCTAGGGGGCTGCAGTTAAAACAAAGTCTTCATTGATGTCTCAGATCCCAGAATGTGTCCCAGAATAGAAACAAAAAACATACCTTGTGCTGAAACATGCAGGAATCAAATATTTTGTTCTTCCAAAAGACAAAAGTTGTCAAAGGTGGCTAGGCTTCATGAACACCTTCAATTCTAACACTCTGAGGCAGAAGCAGGCAACTCTCTTGAAATCAAGGCCAGCTTGCTCTATTCAGTGAGTTCCAGACTAGCCAGGGTTACATAGTGAGACCCTCCCTCAAACAAAACAAAAACGAAACTGAGCTTATCTACGAATGGAATATTTGGCGTTATCCTTGGTTCAGATGTTCACATACCAGGTGCTGACAGCTCTTGAAATTTTTACTTTGTGGGCACCTCTTTCTTCCCAGGCATCTGTGCATGTCATAATTGAAACATTTTCAAAGACAGATTTATTTTTTGAACAAAACTATATTCCACTTAAATTCTATTTCTTCCACTAACGATTTTTCTGACAGCCTGTTGCTGAAGACATTTTTATATTGTGTAGGACTTTACATAAGGAGATGTTATATAGTTGTACATGATTGCATGCTTTTTAAAGTGTATCTTTCCATGATGTCTTTTCTAAATTATATCTGCCAGTATACACTTACTTCTGAACAACTGTGTCAAGGACTTTTACTGAGTTTTCAAATTGTAGAGATAAACTAGTTTTCTAGGACATTAGAGTTAGGTGTTTTGAGAATCTCTTGAGTTCTGTTCTTTAGTAGATCACTTAAACCTAATTGAATTTAACTACATCTTTTCAAAATGGTGTTGTATCTCCCAGATAATAGTTAGCATGCCAGGTCAAGAAGTCCACAGATATTAATGGTGCTGCCTGGACACTCCCTAAACTTCCCAGAGTGGCTGGTCTGGTCTATGTGATTTCAGGAAAGGCCCTCAGAAAATCGTTATTGATAAGTGGGTTGAAATCCTCTAAGAAAGGGAAAGCACATTTTAGAATATCTCAGAGACCAGTAGTCTAAGAGAGGTCCAAAAACTTCAGAGCAGAAACTGTACACCCCAGTATACATTATAGTTTGGATTTTATTTTGTCATAGTAAAATATCATTAGTATTACATTCTGTAACCATCACTCAAACACCTTGCCAAAATGACCTCTGCATATGAGTATTTGGTGAATATTTAGAACTGCATGCCATTATCTTAGAGGCCTCAAATGTCAAAATTGAGTATTATCTTGTAACCAGCTTTGGTTAGTACATGATTAGACCTTTCTCTTACCTGAAGCACCAAGAAGGGAAGATTTGATTAAAGAGTATCTACGGTTGAGTGCACTAAACCCTTTGATTCATTGAGGGAATTTTATGAGGGCAAGGTTGTTGTTTCTTAGTTATATATAAGATCATTGTGTCATCCACATGTGGTCTGGAAGTTCAGTTCTTAATGTTATTTTTGACCGTACTAAACTACCTTACTGCTTAAATCAATACACACACACACACACACACACACACACACACACACACAGAGAGAGAGAGAGAGAGAGAGAGAGAGAGAGAGAGAGAGAGTGTTCTGAGCTATCTGTATACTGAGATGAACACCCTAGGTGCTATATGGACATTATCTTTTCTTATTGCAAAAAGCTGTCTCCCAACTACACTGAAGTGGCTTTGTGTTCATCTCTCCAGCTCACTCTTCTACAATATTCACTCCCTTTCCTTGGTGTCTACAAGAGCTTTTGTATTTTGAATTTTGTTGTCCTAATTTGAGCTTCCACCCTAATCCAGAGTAATCCTTCTTTGAGAAGCCACCAGAAAGCAGACTTTCTAGAGATGCCATTTCAAAGGGAGCTCATTAGCACATGTTTCTGATGTGGAGCTCATTTGCATGCCAACCATGTTTTAAGGCTTTTTTCTGTAGGTTGATTCTGATATGTGCATGCAGCTGCCAAGCCCCATCACTGGACAGACTTCTGGGATGTAAGCCTTGGAATGCAGGCTCTCCAGTCTCTTGGCATCCAGTCATGGACTAGGCTTTCAAAGAGTGATTTCTTGGGGTTTTATCCATTTAGAATCAGACACTATCTCTGTAGGACATTGGACTATCCTTTAAAGGTAATTTTAGGTGGATATCTGTGACACAATAAAGCAATATGAAAATGTGAGCCTGGCTAGCATCAGCTCCTGCCTCCAGGATCCTGCCCTGTTTGAGTTCCTGTCCTGGTTTCCTTGCACTATACAATGTGGATGTGTAAGCCAAATAAATCCCCTTTTTTCCAACTTCCTTTTTGGACGTGGTGTTTCCTCACAGCAATGGAAAACCTAAGACAGGTTCCTTGTCAGGTTGGTGAGTTTTTGTTACTAATTCCTTTAAATAAATATGCTGTTAGAACAGGTAAGTTGGTCGGCTCAACATATTTTGCACATAAAACTGTTAAACTTAGTGCTTGGTGAAGCAGGAAATGCAGTCACACAACATACAGTCGAGGGTAGAGGGGTCAAAGTTCCCTATTCCTGGAGATTGGGAATTTCCTGAAGGGAAGTTTGCAGTGAAACATGGCATTGGCAGAAGGGTGCTGGTGTCTCTTCTCCCCTTTGGGTTTGGAATAGAAACAATCTATTCTTTCCCATGTGAACTGCATAAAGTGCTTTGTAGACTCCAGGAGGTTGGACAGTTGCCAGGGTGGCCTGTGGGCAAATTGTAATTAACATGGACTCCCCCTCTTGTTAAGGGTATTTGTCACCTGGGAAAGTGATGCAGAAGACTAATGAAGATTTCTTTGGCTGAAATTGCCCCATTGTTTCGGAATGAGAATGATTACAGAGATAGCCACACTCTTAAGAGTGCTGTTGGGACAAACTAGGGCTACGATGAAGTTCTGTTTGTAGATGTCTGATGTTCTGTCATAGATGTGGGCCTTTGACGTTTTTTTGTATGGCTGGCCTGAATGGCTGTACCAAAAAAATATCCTGATGAGGACAGGAATACCAGGTATTTTTGCTCATTTTCTCCACTGTAAGTGGAGAGCACTTGTTCTCTTTTAGATATTTGGACAGGAACAGCTGCAGCGCAGGGGTGGAGTTCACACTGTCTATATTGGTCATCAAGGAATACTGTTATTACATGAGGGGCAGTGGGAACCTAGAGGCTCAGGTTCACAGTGCTTTATTGAGAGCCATTCTATTATGACTGATGCATAGGAAGACTAAGGAAAAGATACCCTTTAGTGCATCATCATCATCATCATCATTATTTTACAAAACATACTTCTGAACAGAGTGATCACTGTTCTTACTCTTCTGTACCTAGACATTGTAGTTAATTTGTACCAGCCACATTGCCCCTGGCTTGCTCCACATTGGATGAGACTGATATACTCTTGGCTTCTGCCCATTGTTTAACCTACTTGCTAGTAATGCCTGCTCCCCTTCAGAAGTGTGTAGAATAACACAACAAGTTAAATGACATCAGTGGGGGAACCATGTCCTCATAATAGGTTGCTTTTAGTTTATAACATTACTGTATGTCATATACTGATATACCACACCAGTCTACCATATATACTACCAGTGCTGATGTGTAGCTAAGTGGAGCTACATGTTGTGAAGTTCTCGAAAGGATGTCTGAATTGTGGATATGTTAACTAACAAACCACAGTATAGAGAAACACTTCTCCTTTTTATTCTCACTAAGCTCTTTCTTTTACATATGGTAAGAAAGGAAACAACTACTATTTCATATTTTTCAGTAGGAGCTTAAGAACTTTAAATAGCCACAAACTGCCCAATTTCACAGACAAGACACCAGGTTACTATCAAGAACAACCCTACTGTGGCAGTACTTGTGAGACTGTGCTGAAGTCCATTCTTGGGAACTGACTAGTTGACTTGGGTGGCTCTCAAATTTCTGTGATGTCACCATCTCCCTTGTCTGAATACGATTTCATTTGGAAAGAGTTAGTTTGTTTGTTTGCAGATGTAATTAGTCAGGATCACGCCATACTGCAGTGGCTCCCATTCCAACAAGATGCATGATGTTTTAAATGGGGCTATTTCAGGGTGCACACAGAGGGAGAGTGCCATGGGAAAACTGAGTTACATCACCACAGGCCAAAGCATGAGCAGAAGCTAAGACACAAGGAGTTGTAAGAGGACACATGGCATACTGAAAACTACTCAGATTTCTAGCTCCTGGGCCTCAGAGACAAAGCAGTACTGTTGCTCCAAACCATCCCATTTCTAGTAATCTGCAGGCCAGACCAACTACTGTAGTCCCCATCCCCTTGTCTCAGCTTCTCTCTGGTGGTGAACGAGACTTCAGTTCTTAGTCCCTTAAATAGTACTGGTCCTAACATCATATAATCCAATTTTATAACAATGTAGTTTAAATGGTGTATTAAAATAATATCTCAGGATATTTAGTATTGAATGCTTGTGTTGAAGGTCTCAGATGTATTGTAAAGTATACATATATATATATATATATATACATATGAATAAATATGTATATGTGTGTATATTGACATATTTAAAAAATATCTTGCCTTTTTTCCCTTAAGAGAAAATCTAGGTTTAACTAATAGGCATGATTTTTTAATGATAAGTTATAGTACATTTGTTAGAAATGTAATTCAAAATGTTGTGTAATTTAGTGCCAAGCCCTGGATAGACTCCATGAGTAGACTTCATGGTTAGGATTTTGACACACATTGTCACTTTGTCTTCTAGTTTAAAATCCCAGGAGTTTGCTGTGTGCAGACTTTGTGTTTTGGGATTTTCTCCAGCATTTGCATAGTAAGAGACACCAGTGGCTTGTGTTCCTTGTTGTACTCCATTCTGGCACAAGCCCAATGGATCTGTTCCAGGTTGGGAAAAATGTGTGATGGGTGAATCACATGATTTTCATCAGGTGGACTTCCCAATTAATAGAGGACCTCTCAGGCTTTTAAAGATTAGTTTAGTGGCAAAGAGAATTAATTTAAGAAATATTTTCTCTATTATTTTAAAATACAGTAATATAATTATAAAGTATGATAATTTAAATATACATTTTTGAGATGATAATGCTGTTGACTATAAATATAAGTAGATAATTATAATCAGGGAATCAAACCCACAGTTTCACAGAGACCCACACTACCCTAGTCATGGAGAATCAGATCATGAAGGCTTGGGGCTGTTAGTGTTATTATCACTTAATGTGCAACTTGTTGGGGAAAGCAGTTTTACTGTAAACACTCTGGACACATATGTCTCCCAGGGTGAATCAGAATCTCTAATAGGTAGAATCAATGTGTCATTCCTTTCCATACTTGACACTCTCACCCTGGCTCCGTGGTAGAATGTCAGATGCATGCTTTTAACACTGATTGCCGCTTTTGCTTCCCACAAATTAATACTCAATATTTTGCTGTCCACAGTTATCGGTAGGAAGCGTTTCCCACATTTATTCTTTTGTCTGGTTAGGTTTCTTCCTGTATCAGCTCTGCTGTTTGTGTGTAGGGTCACATGTGATTTTGTTTTTGTAGTGGTCATGGATCCTTGAGTATGTCAATACATGAGTCTTCATTTCCTCATTAATACAGTGCATTCAGAGTCACTGTCTTACCTAGCTCCAAGAGTTTTCATCACGATCAATTGAAATGGTGTATGTGGGAGTAATTGGAGGACTGTAGTGTACACTATTTGCATGTGACCTTAGGCTATTACTCTTTAGCAGCCATTGTATTGTGTGTGTGTAGCCTTATGTGTGATTTTAAGATTGACAGATGGTTTCTGTTTCAGCAATTTGCTTTACAAAAACTCATTTGGTGCAAGTAGTGCAGTTTGATTACCATTTAGTTTAGATACCAGTCTGTCACAGGATGTGATTTTTGCTTCATAAATTGCTTCTTGGGTCAATTTTGTTGTCCTTCCATTATTGTTTTAAATGGTACTATTATTACATTTTGATTCATTGTTCTAGTACTTCATTGATTATGGTTTTAGCAGATATAAAGTTATTTTTATAATTATTTATGACATTGTACCTTCCTTGGCAAAATGATGTGTATACCTTCCGTTTGTGTGTGCGTGTGTACTGCTGAATAGTACTGCTGAATATATATGTATACTACACACACACACACACACACACACACACACACACACACACACACACACACACACACACAGGAGCATCAATGTTAAAAGCATGAATTAGGCATTTTGACCAGGATCCAGGGTGAAAGACTGCCAGGTATTGAAGATAAAACACACCATCTTGTGCATGCTAGACAGATTAAATAAGTTGGTAACTATAGCCAGTGCATCACACCACAGTTTCACAGAGATTCACACTACCATGGCCATGTAGAATCAGGTCAGGAAGGCTTGGGGCTGTTGGTGTTATTAACTTAATATCTCATGCATTAAGCTGTAACCCAATACTGAGTTTATATTTATTCTCGCTAGGGAGTAGTGAACGGATACATGTATACTTTTCATTAATAAATTTATTTTCTATAATTATCCTGGCAGTAGGTTGTTCCTTAAACAAATAAAGCCAGCGCAACAAGGCAGTACCTAGGTGAATCATAGGATAATTATAACAGTGATTAATACTTTCTGAGTATTCTATCCTCAACTTTAAATGAGCTAGTACATATATCCATACGTATTTTGAACATGATTAACTTGTATTTTATAAAATGTCCCCTTTAGAAACAATGGTAACACTTTATTATACATTTTCAGAAAAAAATGAAGCAGTATTTAATTCATAAGGAATCTTAAGACTTGAGAGGCAAACCATATTGCTAGCAATAGTCCTGGGAAAATGCCATCATAGCTGGATGGGAAGGGAACACCAGAAGAACCAATTCTCCAATTCTCAGCATGGCCTTGAAAATGTAGAGGGCGGGGTGTTGGTGGGGCACGCTTTAATCCCAGCACTCGGGAGGCAGAGGCAGCTGGAACTTTGTGAGTTCGAGGCCAGCCTGGTCTCCAGAGCGAGTGTCAGGATAGGCTACACAGAGAAACCCTGTCTCAAAACCCAAGAGAGAGAGAGAGAGAGAGAGAGAGAGAGAGAGAGAGAGAGAGAGAGAGAGAGAGAGAGAGAGAGGAGAGAGAATGTAGAGGAATCAAGGTATGGATAGAAATAAATTTTCTGGTGACCTATTTCCCCTCTGGCAAATGTTACAGAAAAGAACAAGATAATACCAGTTCCTTAAACACAGGTAGAGAAATGGATCTTCCTCAGTCAAAGTGTGAGTGAAAAAGTCATTGGCTAATAATGCCCAGTTAAGATAAGAATGCGCTATAAAATTAACTCAAGATAAAAACAAATGCAATCTGCCAAATTTCCCTTGATTTGTAAACACACATGGACATGTGAGAGAGAACAAATAAATCATAGAAGGTATGGGGCTAGTTTAAATATTAATATTTTAGTAGTTCTAAAAAAAATGAGTCCAGTTAAAATCAGCAGGCTTGCCACCTCATTTGGTGGCAGAATGTTAACTAATGCTGATTTCAGTGGCATGTAAACAATTTAGAGCTTTTTTCTCTCATCACTTCCCATCTTTGAAACAGTTTGGAAAATGTGTCTGCTAATTCTGAATTTTCCACAGTGTTTTGGTAACCTCAAGTGAGATGTATGATGTTCACTCTAAATAGACTTTTACAGTTCCAAGTATATTTAAGACAAATTTCTACATTTATCCCCAAAATTGATGAGTTCTGTTATAAAAAGAAAGGCAAGAAGCAATTCCATATACATTTACATATGTATATATTCAATATTCTGTGTGTGTGTGTGTGTGTGTGTGTGTGTGTATTCAACAAACAATTTTATGGTCCTTGAGAGTAAAATCAGAGAAAATAATTAAGCCATATAAAAAACTATGGCTTGTTGGCTCCATATAGGTAACATTAATGTAGCCCAACACAAAACCATAAGCATATTTAAAATATTATGTACTGGTAAGGCTTTTGTCAGTTTGACATGAAATAGTCATCTTGGAAGAGGATTCATCAGTTGAGAAAATGCCTTCATTAGTTTGGTCAGTAGGCAAGTCTTTGCGGCATTTTCTTAATTAATGACTTCTGCTGAAGGGCCCGATATACTGTGGGCAGTGCCACCACCCTTGGGCAACTTATGGTATTGGGAGGTATAGGAAAGTTAGTTGAACATGAACCTGAAAGCGAGCTAGTATGTAGGGTTCCTGTGTGGCCTGTGCTTCTGGTCCTGTCTCCACAATCCTGCCTTAGGTTCCTATTTTGGATTGCTTCAATGACAGACTGTGAACTGGAAGTGCACATAAAATAAACCCTTTTCTTTCCAACTGGCTTTTGGGTCATAGAATGCAAATTGGAACACATTATGAGATTTTTGTTTTGTGATTTTTTTGGTAACTGTATTGCACAGTTCTCTAGTGTAAAATTTGTTGATGATTGTTTTACAATATCAAAAGGCTGGGCATATCTGGTAGAGACCTATAGCTGCAAACACAAATATGGACCAGAAAGTGAAGTTCCGAACACTCTGATACATTCACGAGCTAACATTTGAAATCACGCTCTTAGCAGTTACCTCTCCTGTTGAAGGACACAGAGGTAAGTGGCACCTCACTTCCCTTGTTGAGTAACATCTAGGCAGGTGGCAGCTCACTTCCTTTGTTGAGATTTAACTGATTGATAATCACTAAACATGAAATAGGACTGTTGTGTAGAGTCCACTACCCAGGCAGTGTTTGTTCTGTGCAGAGTCAGTTATCCAGGCAGTGTGTGTGCAGGACTGTTGTAGAGTCAGCTATCCAGACAGTGTGTGACTGTCATAGAGTCTACTATCCAGGCAGTGTGTGTGCAGGACTGTTGTAGAATCAGCTATCTAGACAGTGTGTGACTGTCATAGAGTCTACAATCCAGGCAGTGTGTGACTGTGTAGAGACTGCTATCCAGGCAGTGTGTGACTGTCATAGAGTCTACTATCCAGGAAGTGTGTGACTGTCAGAGTCTACTATCCAGGCAGTGTGTGTCTGTGTAGAGTCTACTATCCAGGCAGTGTGTGACTGTCATAGAGTCTACTATCCAGGCAGTGTGTGACTGTCAGCATCTACCATTCAGGTAGTGTGTGACTGTGTAGAGTCTGCTGTCCAGGCAGTGTGTGAGCAGGTGTGTTTGTATGTAAGAGAGAGTGCAGGATTGAGAGTGATTTAGCTTTGTTTTAGTTTTGCCTTTAGGAAAGAGGCAAAAATATCCAGGTATTCTCTTTCCTTGTTGAGATTACTTTTTGCTTCCATGTTAGATCTGTGTTGGGCATGCTTGCTATGAAAATTGCACAAAAATGGTGTAGTCCCTTCAGTGAGGCCTACTGCTGAGAAAAGTGATGTCCCAAATATTTTCTACTACTCTTGTTCTATTGTTACATACACCAGAAACCTGAGGAAATCCAGGTGTCCCATGCCCTTGAGGATAAAAGTTCCTGAGGTTTTGTATTCATGGAAGTACTGTATATTTACTTACAAGCTCATATTTTAAATACCATTTCTTGACTTTTTGAATCATGCTGTACTTATTAAATTATAGCCTCTTGGCATGTGTTGAGTACTAGTTATCATTCAGTATGTTAGCGTTTTACACAGTCTTATGTTTAGTGCTGATCTTAGCTTCATAAAACAGGGGAAGATATTTTTTTCTACAAATGAAGAAATTGAAGTGTTGAGCAGTTGAATAATCTGACATGGACAATGTAGGTGAATAGTAGTTTCAACAGGTATATCACTACTGCCGATTTGACACAAAAGTCACTCTTCATTAGGTTCCCAGCTCATATGGGACAGTTTCGGCATTAGAAGATTGAAATTAGCATTAAAATAGCCATGACCTTGCTTAGGAGAAAACCAAAGTTGGTGATAACCAGCTTTGATTTGTGGGTTGGATATTTGGGCCGCCTTCTCTTAAGTGAGGAAGTAGCTGTACACTATTCAATAGGAGAGTGGATTTCATCTCCAGATACTTAAGTGTTAATGGAATAATTTTTTTCTCCAGAATAATAAGTTTGAAAAAAATCTTCAAAGTAAAATAGGAAAGTGAGTATAGCGAAGCTTATTTTAGAATGCCATCCTATGGGAGATGGAGGAGCATTGTGAGATTAAAGCTGATTTTCTCTGTACTTATGAATTAGGAACAGCTGGAATGAATTCAGCCATTTGGAGCTGAAAGGGAGCGATATAAAAAGTTGAAAGACTCATTGCTTGCTACTGAGGTCACCTGCTTCATCATGGACTTAAAATAGAACAGTGCAAATGTTGAGAATTCATTCTGCCCTCCCTGTCTTTGGAGCTTTATTTTTAGTGTTGCCACCAGCAGTTGGGAGTATTGTTTGTTCTGTGTACCTGCATGGTAACATTTGTCTTTTCTCTTCTAGGGTCTTCCTCCCATGACAGGTGGGAGGAACTTCCTAAGTGATGCTAGCTAGCTTTTGGCCATCAGCTGTGCCTGTTGTGGCTTGCATTCCAACTGCCAGAGATGCACTAACTTTCCCATAAAGCAAAGCTAATGAAAGAGTGTTGGATAGCTACTGATGGAGAGAGGATCAAAATATTTAATAAAGAATGGATTAAATAAACTGCCATTGCAGGTTTATTCATAAGTAGACAATGAAAGGGTATTTATTTCAGGTATTCCATAAAATGACTTAAATTGATATCACAGAAGTCCCAAACTGGGAAATCCATGATATTTTTATGTGATAAAAGCAATCACAGTTTTCTTATTAAGCTTGTCATATTGGTGTATTTCTTTAAGGAAATTAGGGAGAACTGCTTTGGGATTTAGGCACAGCATGCTGTTGATTAAGAATGTAAGTGCAGTAATCCAAAAGATAAAGGAGCAATTTACAATGCTAATATATCTACAAGCCAGGACCAGTGATATGCAGAAGAGACCTTGGATCATAGTTTTTCCAGAGACTGTCAACAGTCTGCTTCCTGAAGTAAGGGGATGGCAGTGCAGCTAGAATGCACTACACACTGTATCACTTAGTGATTTTTCAACATCAACAGTGTCTGGGCTTTATCGGAGGTAGTGACTACAGTGGTTGACCTGACATTAGTATAAATCCTCTTGGATTACTGTACTGTGTATCGAGGTTTGAGAGTTCTGAGTAAGCGACGCTAAGGGTAACTGGCCCTGCATTCTGACACCTGCAGCCTTTCGGGTACCACACTTTTCTTCTCCCTATTTTCATTTCCTATACTAGGAGACCATTAAAGGAATCAGTTGTTTTTAGAAAATATTTACATGGTGTATTGTTACAGTTATCTACCTACAATTAGATTTGGCTTCCAAAACATTTAGAAAATAGCATTTAAAATGTACTAGTATTTACTAAAGACAAACCACAAGGCTTTCATCACCTAATAAATCTACATGTAATCATTTAAGTATGTATTGAATACCTGCTGTGTATTACAGACGTCAGTATGAGGTAATTCTGAGATCTGACCTTTCACTAATTCTCAAAAAATTCCTATTTGGAGAAACATGTGAAACAACCAAGGAAGTGGCTAATCCTCACAGCACAGCCTTCTCTTGAAACTCTGGTGTTTTTGAGGCTTGTTTGTACCTATCCATTCTTCTCTCTGAAAGTAAATGTTTTTCATTGAATCGAATTGTCTTGGGAATGCTTTTAATTAGCTGATCACCTTGTGTTTACAACTGTTTGGCACTTGAGCATGATGCTTATCTAAAACAGGGTAGCTGTTTTTTTTTTTATTAATTCAAGTTAGGGAACAAGCTTTCAAGCTTGTTTCACTTGTAAGTCCCTTCTCCTTCTCCCTCCCCTCACCCCCAACCCTCCTCCCCCCCCAACCTACCCCCCACCCCATCCACTCACCACTCCCCAGGCAGAGTAGGGCCATCAATGGGGGCTCTGCAAAGTCCACCAAATCTTCCTGTGCTGGGCCTTGTCCCTTCCCCATGTGTCCAGGGCCAGAGTGAATCCCTTCACATGGGATGGGCTCTCGAAGTAACAGGGTA
This sequence comes from Cricetulus griseus, assembly GCF_003668045.3. NCBI lineage: Eukaryota > Metazoa > Chordata > Mammalia > Rodentia > Cricetidae > Cricetulus > Cricetulus griseus. The sequence continues at coordinate 177,948,940 of NW_023276806.1, read as the reverse complement.
GCTTTTTATGTGGGTTAATGGAACCATACGATTCCATGCAAGCAGAGTTTTAAATTTCTAGTTTGAGCTCAGAAGTAGGAGAACATTAAAGAAAACATAGAGGCAGGGGAACATTAAGTAAAGTAGAGACTACACAATATGATTGAGAACTTAAGTTACCACATTAAGAGGAGTCAGACTTCATCTGCTATGCGCTGTCCCTGCTAAGTGAAGTTTTTCTCATTCTTATGTTTACCACTTCCCTTAGGTATTAATTACCTTTATTTAGCAAAAGGCGAGGTTCAAAGAGCTTCCAGAATTGTACAGTACGGAATTATCAAGTCAGGAGTTAATTACAGCATAGCGGTCCCTCGGAAGCAGCACTCATTTACTTCTATTGTGCTGTCCTTTATAAAGGAATGTGGATGAAAATGAAAGGAGAATTAAGAGTGTGGGTAGTAGTTTGCTTCTTGTGTTGGCATAAAACTATGAACTTCTTCCTGGTAGGAATCGAAGCCACTGGAGGTTTCTGGAAAAGGGAAGGGTGGTGCTTTCCTGAAGGTGGACTGCTTCAGGTGTTGGAGAGGACTATTCTGTCAGGTTATATAGGCAGTAATGCCATAAAAATGTCCATTCATTTGGAAAGTATGGGATATGTCCTGTTCTACCCAGGGTCAAGTCACTGGAATTTGAGTAGGCGTCACTTACCACATAGAATGTGTAATGGCCTGTGGTGGCACACTTTGGGGATAAAGATTATTATGATACAACATCTGCTCTTTGCCTATCTTCTTGTTGGTCATACTGTGGGGATGATTAGGTTCTGCTTTAGGTGTTTGGATAGCCAGTGGTGACAATGATGGATTCCAGAGGTAGAGAAATCTCTGAAGGAATCATCAGGCCTTTTATAGTGCTCTAGATGTTACCAATTCAGAATCCTGAAGGAGTGGGAGTGTGTAGGAGGAAAATGCCAACATTATATGGTTAATATGAGAAAAGTAGAAACAGTCAGAAAGGCTGTCAAAAATACTGGTCTGGGTGAGTGTTCTATTTACCATTTATTCACATAGCACTGCCTATGAGAAGAAGGAATGATCTTTCAAAATGGTTCTTAATGATCTAATTTTGTTTTAGTTCCTTGAACCTTTTTATTTTGCTTCATACAAATTATGTAGAATGAGTTTGATCACCTTGTCCTAGGTGGAATGCCTCTTGGTATACTGTTCCAAATATCTGTAACTTACTTGTATGAAAACAGTTTACCCCTTAGTTATCACATTTGTAAAAATTGATGTGTAATCTTATGGGAGATACCATCTTTGACATGTTTCTGTATGTCTAGTAAAGTAGTTAACATTTTGAGAACTTACAGTTATATAAGCAAGAAAGTAATACATTATATATGACTACTACTATTCTTTGTGGTAGACAAGGATAGTAACATTCCACTAGGTCTGCTGTCTTTCTTGATCACTGACTCCTTGAAGGGTAATGGTCAGTTACTATTGCTACAGTGGTCTGAAGAAAGTACAGGCATCAAACCCTCTTGATGGCTTGTTCAACATGATGATTCAATGTGTTACTATACCCTGATGCTCTGGATGAACAGAGGAGGAGACTGTGTTATTGTTTCCAAGGAAGTCTTGAAACACTGTGGGTACCAAATACTGTCTATGGACTAGAGACATGGTGGGCTTTTTATACTGATTATGCTGATTTTTCATCTGCTTGTCAGTGCTGGTGTTACTAATAAATGCATTTCCAACTTTTATAAGGTTAAAATAACATTTATGTGAATATAAGCTACTTCTTTCAAAAAATTAAAGATCAACTGTTGTATATTTTATAGGTCACTATTGTTTGAGACAAAGATAAACATGTCTCTGAAAAACAAGTTTTATGAAAATTAGTAATTCTTGCTCTTATTGTCCCTTTTCATAGTCAGTGTGCAGGTTATCAAGGAAGTCAGCTCGTGGCTGGTAAGTAGCAGTACTCTTCCAGTATTGGCAAACTCAGGAAATTAAATTTCACAGAGGTCTGATGTAGCTCGCACATTCATATTTAGTTTATCTAGTGATATGAGAAACTCGTGTGGACCCAATTGAAGATAGGCGGCTGTGGTGGCCAAATATGCTCCCCATTGTTCCTTTTAAATTCAAATGCATTTTCCGGCTTTGGCACAATGAGCTGATGCTTACCTGCTAGTGTACTCTCTGGTGGGCTAACTATGAAGGTAGCAAACAGATCTCACACAGTGAGGACAACTACCCGAGGATCATTAATTTAGGCTGTGCTGGGGCTTTCTGGCTGTTCCAGTCACAGTCTTTTGTTGGTCAAAACATTTGCCATCAGACCTGTCTTATCAGCTCATTTTCAAGTAGAACACTCAATTGTTGTGATGGCTCTTATATATGAGGTTCTTGTTAGGAAATAGTATAGAATACTGTTGGCTCACTGTAAATGTTGTACTTTTCATTAGAATAATATACATAGAGTAGAAAAGGATGTGGAAAGTCTTAAATGATCAAAATTATGAGACAAAGAAGAAAAATAAGATGAAACCTTCCAACATTATTAAACCAAGATTTAGCATTCAAAAACCAATGAATTTGTAAGCTCTGATTTGTAAGTCAGGCACTCTCCAGCATGTGGTATGCTTTCCTCTGTGTGCATCACTCAGATATCTAGACTGTGAACACAAGGGTGGGAAGCGGGGGTGGACATTTTTCCAACAGACAGTTTCAGCCTGTCATTCTCACACTGGAGACAGACTGTCATCCCGTCATTGATGATCTGGGAGGTATAGGCACATATTCAGCTGTGTGCCCCATTCTGTCTTCAATTAAACAAACTACCCTCTAAAGCCATGTAGACTCAGACAAGGTCTTGTACTTTCCCTTGGACGTTCTTTGCCTCTGCAGATATTTGTCCGCAAGCTTTACATTTTCTCCTTTGTTTCTGTTTGCTTGGCCAGGAGTGCTACCCTGACTTGGGAATACTTTTCTCTGGCTTTGGTTATACTACTTCATGTACATCATTTTCACTTATCTTAATTTAGGTATGAGTTTTATATTCTTAGCACTAGTTTTTTAGATAATTCTGCCAAACCTTCAATACAATTCACAAAAATGTTTAAAAGGAGAAAGCGTATCGATGGCCTGCTATTTCCACATTACTGCTGTTTTCTGTCCCAGCCATATCTTTTATCTTTTGTTTAGAAAGCATTTTCTGTCCTTCAGTAAGAACAGTGACTTCTGTATGACCAGTCAAAATAATTTAAAATTATGGAAGACAATATCACTGTTTCTTGTTACCTTCAACAAAAAACAACCAAGTTAGCTGTAATACCAATAGTTTATTTACTCAATGTAGAAAGCTCTCGCTTCTGCAATGGAAGTAAGTCAGAATCCGCTAAGTCAGGAAAGTGCCCTGAGTGCTCTGGATTCTTCCTTTTAAGCCTCCACTTGCTGCTCTTGGTAAATATAGTTCAGCTGTTGAGTGACAGCAACAGCTGCTGAAACCTAACCCCAAATTTCAGTGGGCAGATCACTGATCTCTGGCCTCAGTGACCCCCCTGCTGACGGCAGAGCAACATAGTGAGAGCTGGCCACAGTGACACCGTTTTTTTCTTCAGTGGAAAAGCTAGTCATACTGATTTACCATCTTATTTTAAAAGCCAGTCCACGTGTTGAATGGAAGTTTTGCGTTAGATTAAAATGTATATAAAAATGATCAGGTAAGCAGGAAAATTAAATTTAGTACTGACTGATTGAATGCTGTTTAAATCTTGAGCCATTACCAGGAGTGGGAGAAGATCCCAGGTAGCTGGAGTTGCTCTGAGATGATTCAAGAACTCTTCTCCAGCACATTTCCACCCAGGGTGAGGATCAGATGAGAACTGAATGAGTGCAGGCATTTCTAGGCTATGAAAAGAAAAAATCCATTTAGCAGTCTGAAGTGAAACTAATCGTTCTGATATTTGTCCCTACTGATGATCCGTAGATATCCATGTCCCTATCATACTTCTTGGCTGCACATGTTATTCTGTGCCCTTCTCATGGCATCCATGAGGTTTCTTCAGGTCACTCACCTCTGATGTCCACTTACATGTCTCTCCCTTGGCTAGAGTTTCAAGCGCACATATTTAGACTCCCTATTAGAACTTTACCTACTTGCAAATAGTGAATCAATGCTCTATATGAAGTTTTTGGCACACCCCTCCACCCAAGCATTTATTAATGGCAAATATAGATGCACAGTTGTTGCATCACAGTGAAAATCATTTTTCTTTGAATTATTTTCACTGTCTTATTCGATCTGTTCAGTTATTACAAGGGTTCTGAATATTCACAGTAGAGATTAAAAGAATGGAGCAGAAACCAGAATGCCAGTCAGTACCATCTGGGATTTTAATGAGGTTAAAGATCACTTACCACGACGGGCATTGGTGGCACATGTCTTTAATCCCAGCACTCGGGAGGCAGAGGCAGGCGGATCTCTGTGAGTTGGAGGCCAGCCTGGTCTCCAGAGCGAGTGCCAGGATAGGCTCCAAAGCTACATAGAGAAACCCTGTCTCGAAAAACAAAACAAAACAAAACAAAACAAAAAAAGATCACTTACCACAATCCAGCTTGGGGTGGGGGGTAGGGGGATTACACAACAGGATGTTTTCAGAGTCTACTGACTCCAGCACTGTACCATCTTCTCTTGGCTACTGTTAAAATAACTTCCATTCATCAGTACAAGAAAAATAAAAGGGAGGATCAAAAGAAGGGAGGGCAGATTTCAAGCAAAGGAAAGAACAATGTGCTGGTTAATTTTTATTAACTTGACACAAATGGTGTCATTTGGGAGGAGAGAATCTCAATCCGAAGATGGCTCCATCAGACTGACCTGTGAGCAGTGACCTGGAGGGGCATTATATTGTTGAATCATTGATGTGGGAGGGCCCAGTGCCCTTATCATCCCTGGGCAGTGGTCTGGGTTGAATAAAAAGGTAAGCTGAGGAGCCATGGAGAATCTCCTTGGCATTTTTTCTTGGCCTCTTCTTCAGTTCCAGACTCCAGTTTCCTGGCTTTAATTCTTGCACTGCCTTCTTTTCATGATGGCCTGTAAGCAGTAAGATGTTATAAACCTTATATGCCATCCTAGAGCCTTCATTCCAGTAGCTGATGGAAGCAGAAACAGACACCCACAGCTAAACACTGAGTTGAACTCTGGAATCAAGTTGCAGAGAGGGAAGAGTGATGAACAAAGGGGTCAAGACCAGACCGGAGAAACCCACAGAAACAGCTGACCTGAACAAGAGGGAGCTCCTGGACCCCAGACTGATCAAGCTGGGAAACCAGCATAGGACTGACACCGACCCCCTGCACTTGGATGTCAGTTTGGAGGTCTGGTTAATCTATGGGGCCTCTAGTAGTGGATCAGTATTTACCCCTAGTAAACAAATGGACTTTGGGAGCCCACTTCACATAGAGAGATACTCTCTCAGCCTAGACACACTTGGGAGGTTCTAGGCTCTGCTCCAAATGATATGACAGACATTGAAGATCTCCCATGGAAGGCCTCACCCTCTCTGGGGAGCTGAAAGGGATTGGATTAGGGGGCCAGCGGGGGGTAGGGGAGGAGTGGAGGGAGCTGGGAACTGGGATTGACATGTAAAACAAGTTTGCTTCTAATTTATTTATTTATCTTTTTTTATTCTTTAATTACTACTTATATTTACATATTCACCTCCCCCATTCCCTTGCCCTCCAATCCACCCGTGTTCCCCACCCCACAACCCACCCCCAACTCCTCCCTAGGGATAGTGAGGCCCTTCATGGGGGACATTCAAAGTCCCTCATGTCATTTGGGGGAGGGCCTAGGCCCTCCTTGCTGTATCTGGGCTGCAACAGTATCCCTCCATAGGGAATGGGCCCCCAAAGTCTATTTGTGCTCTAGGGATAAAGACTGGCTCCACTGTTCCAGGTCACCTAGACTGTCTTGGCCTCCTAGCTGGCACCCACATTCAGAGGGCCTTGTTCGGTCCAATGCTGTTTCCCCTGCTTTATGACTAGGATCTCCATGCTATCAGTAGGTCAGGTCCACTATTTCTGTGGGTTTCTCCAGCCCCGTCTTGGCTCCTTTGGTCATCACTCCTCCCTCTCTACAACTGGATTCCAGGAGTATAGTTCAGTGCTTAGCTGTGGGTGCCTGTTTCTGCTTCTAACAGCTACTGGATGAAGGCTCTAGGAATGTTAACCAAGGTAGGTTTCAATCTCATTATAGGTGAAGGGCATTAATGGCATCTTCTCCGCCACTGCCTGGCTTCTTAGTTGGGGTCATCCCTGTGAATCACCTAACATTTTCCCTGTGCCAGACCTCTCTCCAAACCTGTACTCTCTCCCTCTGTCAAGGAATCTCCTTTCTTGCCCTCCTCTATCTCTCCCCTGTCTCAGTCCTCTTGCTTCTAATTTAAATCAATAATTTTACTTAAAAAAAAAAAAAGATGCTAAATAAACCCATTCCTCCAAGGTTGCTTTTGGACACGGAGTGGATCACAACAACAGAAAGCAAACTAGGATAATAGGGTGAAAGTGTGACGTGAAAGAAGGGAGAAGAAAAGGATGGGGTAATGACTCAGCATCTGAGTTAGATTTCCAGAATTCACAAAAACATCACACACATATCTGTGATCCGAGCACTAAGGCTTGATGGCCAGCTAGCTTTGTCTCCTTGTCAAGTTCTAGGCAGCTCTGAGACTCCATGTAAACAAACAAACATAGTCTATACCTGAGGAAACACAGCAGAGACTGTTCTTTAACCTTCACACAGATGAACATATATCTCCATTGCTCACATGTTCATGCCTTTCTCTCCCTCTCTCCCTCTCTCCCTCCCCTGTCTCTCTCTGTCTCTCTCCCTCCCAGGAACAAAGGAAAAAGCAAAAGGAAGAGCTACAGTGGTGGGATCGTGTTCAGAATGGAACACGACATCTGCAACATGCTTTTATTTGTGTATCTACTCCATATTCCTAACATTCTTTTTCTTTGAATTAGTTTGGTTCATTCACGAAAAACACACACACACACACACACACACACACACACACACACACACACACACACACACACCTGTTTATTTAACTTACCAGGAAGAATTAAGAAGCATAAATTCATGCTTTGTCTTGTTGAAAGCCCTCTTGTTAAGATCAGCTTTCTAAATGGACTGATGTTTGTCCTCACTGTGTCAAAGGCAGTGAAATTATAGCAGTAGTAAATTGGCTAATTTGCTGAAATAAAAAAAGCATGAAAAAAATAACACTCCTGCTTTCCCAGCTGTGTTTGCTTTCTCACTCAATCTTTCCAGTCTCTCTGCTGCCTAAGACTGGGCTCGCTCGGAGCTGGAGAACTCTTTCCTACCCACCAGCAGTTAAAGCCTGCTATGGTCTAGGTGTTTAAGGAATGACTTTGTCCCTGAGTTTTTAGGTGAAGCATAACTGGACACAGCCTCCCTGCCAGCTTTGTCGTTGGCCACTTTCTACCATGTCTCATTCTGTCCTGTGTGTCTCTCACTAGTCCCTTGATATACTTCATACTTTAGCTGTTGATCGTTGATCATTTTTAGTTCTGCCACCACAGTAGTCTGTTTCCTTTTTAACCCTTAATGAAAGTTATTTTCTTTGCTTACACAGATTTTAAAGCCCCCCTCCAACTGCTGTAAGTTTTGATTCTTTGGTATTTTGGTTATTTTTTTAAACCCTTTGAGTCTCACCTTCTAAGTGCCTATTATTAAAGCATGCTTTCCATTAAATGAGGTCACATGTACTGATTGCATTGATTAATGTGGAATATACCCTCAACACACCTTCCTTACTCTTAATGACCTTGCAAGGACCTCATTATAAATTTTATTGCTTGTATTGTAATCACTATCTAACTTTGCATTTTTCGACTTGTCTATTCTCATCTTTCCAAATGTTCAATTGTAAATGAGATGAATGCTGTACTTAAGGTAGATATTTGTAAAATACAAATATTCGCATATATACAGATATATAGTGATTAAATAAAATAAGGAACCAAAATAAGGAATTGCTATGAGAAAACCAATATGTAAGTATATTGAATAGAATTATGTTAGAGTATGTTTCCTTAGATTGCTGTAAGATTAGCCATTTAACAGAATAATCATACCTGGTTCTACCCTGGGACCTATGACCTAGCCATCCAGGACATTTCATCCCAGTAAACAATACTAGGAATGAGTTCCATCTTGAAGAACAGGGTTTAAATCCATTCTGAAAGTGGATCCCATATTTGTGCTACTATTGCACTGTTGGGCACATTTTGCCAGGGCAGCTATTATTGTCTCCTGCAGGATTCACAACTGAGTAAGACTGATGTTGAGTCTTCCCCAGGTAGCATGCCTAGAACCTCCCGGCTCTGTAAAAGCTAGCCATTAGGAATAAATCTTCCAGACTGATACTAGCATGACCTCCTCAGGTCCTATGATTCAGGTGTGTGTGTCCTCAGCAATAAGGTCCCTCCATCAATATGGAGGTAAGCAAAGCAATGGCTGTAGTCAGTAATGTTTGAGGGTATCTGTGGCATCCCACTGATCAACAACCCCAAAAGAAGTAGCCCCTACCTGGTGCTGGGCTTCTTATTTGATAATTTTATCTGGTGATGGCTCTGTCTCTGTTATAGTGCTATTATCCTGTTACTTAGTAATAAACTGCCCCTTAAGTTCTTAAATGTACACCTGTGGATTAGCACACATCTCAACCCTCATCAGAGAAGCTTCTATTTGCAGTATACGGTGATTAACAGAGAGTCTGATACCCACCCGGCCAACACGCACAGAATATGTCATGTGGCGTGTTCAGTTAAAAACTGGACATCCATATCATATCCCCTTCCTCTCAGACACAAGGACCATCACAGAAAAGGAGGAAGAAAGATTGTAAGAGCCCAAAGGGTGGATGGCTCTAGTGAAAAAGTATCTGCCAGGCATCACAGCAACAGTTGCATACAGAAACTCAGGAAGGCATGCACAAGAATTACACAAAATCAAGCCAGCCAGAAATCCAGCCTGGATGGGGTTGGGGCTCCGGAAATCCCACCCTCTGTGTAGCTATTGGCAGTTGATGGTTACAAGGCTAGGGAGAATAAGTTTTCTTCAGGGATGTAGCCATTACCTTGAATTGGAATTTACAATTTCTCTTTTCTCTTCTATGTCATATAGATGGATGTGAAAACTTTAGTGTGAATATAACAGTTCTCTTAGTAGCTATACGTGAGCACAGTCATTGGCAGAGAAAAGTATTCTGATAATAAATGGATTTTAGCTACAGGAAATATTTTTAAATATTAATGTTTCATTATATTAAGATAATTGTAAGAATGTACTAAACATTTTTATATTTCTACTATTACACTAAAATAGTGACAGCCTTGTTTTGTTTTGAAGCCCCTTTCCAATGGGGATGTATATCACACTAGCTCTGTTTTTGATTTGTCTGTATTTTTCTACCATGGTCACAGTACTAATATTGGAGCGGCTGCATAACTTGCACACATTTCTGCAATGTTCGGCATGGTTTGCATGTTTATTTTATTCAGAATGTAATGCTGTTCTTTTTGTGGGCAGCCAGTACTTTCCTATGGCAAGATGATCTTCACTTCTGTCACTTCATTAAAACCATAAGTGTCTGTTTATATGGAAAATTTTTGCATGCAACTGTTGTTTGAGGATAATTCGATACTTCCTGTCCATTCTTTCCCACCCTTCTTATTAATTTGAATCTTTTAGGAGTAGACTAAACAGTGATAACCTATACTTTCATGTTTACAAAGCTTGACAAATCGTTGATAATTCAATTGGTACAACTTCTAAAATACTAACTAGGAAGAAATAATTTTTTTTTCATGGGCAATGGGACAGTTTCAAGAGGTTCTGTTTCCTTATAACTTAACTCAGGCACTCAAACATTTCAATACAATGGGAAACATTCCTAATTATGCCCATCACACTGATACTAAAAAGGATGCATCATTTTCTTTCCCCAAAGATATCTAATGGTCAGTTACTTTTGCTTTATTCTTTCAATCACACTAACACAGTTCCTTCTAAGTTCTTTGTGATTCAACATGTCTCCCACACAGGAATACTTTCCAAAGAAAGACCATTTAATGAAGAAGAGAAATGATATAAAGCTACAAATGACTACTTAATGATGGGAAGGATATTAGTCTCTGAAGTTTCATTGACCTTATTTCAAACCTATTGTGTGGGCCCATCAGTTTACCCATGGAAACTGGCTTTCTTTTGTGCAAAGAACACTTAACAGAAGCAAAAGTAAAAAAAAGAAGAGAGATCTATTACTCTATATTTACCTAGTGTCATTAAGATAGTTAAAAGCCAGATATAATAGTTTTGTACTATATCCTGTCTTGTCTTGTACCTTTAATATCATAAAAGACTAAATAATTGCTTGGAACTTGAGTTGCAGTACTTGAGTCATCTGAAACTGTTTAATGAGTGAGTTCATGAGAAAGAGAAGCCCAAACTTTTCTGCATAATTTGCCAACCATAGTCAGCTTACTGTTGTATCTTATGTGGAAGTTGCTCTGATGTGTTAGGCCTTAAGAGTGTGCTGCAAGTACAAAATTTTGTGGCCAATGTGTTGTCAGAGTTTAATGACAGCTTTGCATTAGCTTCTCTTTACTTTGGTAATCTGTGTTTTTAAGATTTTATATGGTCATATGAACTGTTAGTGATGCTCAATATTGATAAATACAGGCAAAAGCAGATGTTAGGATATTGATGGAGACATTTGTTAGTAGGGTTGCTGCCTTACTTAGATGTTCAGCTTGTCAGAGAATGCCCTCTCCCAAACCACACTGTGCACTTTAGAAGGAGGAAAGAACTCAGTAATACTTCCTTTGTGTTTCTTCATGGGGAGATAGCAGAATAGACAGGATAGAGTTAACTTTGTGGACTATTTTTGTAATGAGGGAATAACAGAAGCAGTTCCTTTAAGGTAATATAATTCCTAAGATGCCTAATACAAAAGCATTTCATTAGGTGACTCTGTCAGTTCTCTCAGTAATCAACATTTCAACATTTGTTTATAATAGGTTTATTATAGCTTTGTACATATTTATATGGATGTGAGCTTAGGGATTTGATTTCTCAAGGAAGAAAGATGTCCTGTAGGCCCTTTGCATAGGATAGATGACAGCTGGAACCAGTGGAACCATGTGCAATCACAGCATTTACTAATAAACTCCTTGTTTTTTTTTTTTTTTTTAAAGAAATAGCACTTTGTATCTTTGCTATTCACTTTGTCTTAGGTTCATTGCTAATACACTTTCTTGTCAATGCTTTAATCCTTACTCTCTGCTTTTCAAGGGAATCTCTAGAGAGTTTATCACATTTCAACCCTATGTCATATGTGAGTGTGTTTAGTTATCTGAGAGCTGGCAGGGTATCCAGCTTTCCCAAGAGGCTGTCTTTGACTCCAAGCATACAAAGATTTACACACTATAGTTGCTGCTCCTCTTTGTATTAGAGAAAGATTACACCTCCGAGGGGCACTGCTCTGTCCTGGTCTATTTTTGCAGGTACTCTTAGTTCCTTGGGGGTGGTTCAGAGCACTCTGCTGTGTGCAGTTCTAATGTCTTCATGGGCTTTTCCCTTTCTGTGAACCTTCTCACCTTTCTGCACTGCTATTTCGTCTTCTACTGCTTGCTCTGTCTTATTCCCTGAGGACCCCAGAGAAAGTCCCACTCACTCCAATAGTCCTTTCCCCTGAGCTTCCCTTGTGTATTTTCAGTAGTCAGTATAACAATTCAGAATAGCATGTGAAAGGTACATTTTATTTATCCACATGTTATAACATGTAGAAGATTTGCAATCAATTACTTGATTTTTAACTTCACAGTTATTCCAGTTGTTTATGTATTTGCCATACATAGGCTGTCTAATAATCACTTTACATATACTAGTTTACACAAATCCCTAAATAACCTAGTAAACAATGTATGGCTACTTGTGCTTAGAAGATGGATTTCTGTGGGCACCTGAAAAGCAGGAATGGAACATCCCACCCTTGTCTTTGGAAAGTGGTCCAGCATCATGATTGGGAAGCTTCCAGGACAGGCTGCTTATGAGATGAGCCAGTAGGGATGCTGTTTTAGATTCATTTTGGCTTTGTACATCTAAATTTTGCTTTATTGAACAGAATACAGCTAGCAGAAGAGATGTAGTAGAAATAACCCAAAAAGTTCTTGAAAATGCTAGTCATATATATTAATGGTGATAAAACTAAACTGCTACTGGGTGGTGATGGTGGCACATGCCTTCAATACTTGCCCTCAGGAGCCAGAGGTAGCTGAATCCCTGTGAGTTCGAGGCCAGCCTGTTCTACAGAGTGAGTTTTAGGACAAAAAGACAAACAAGTAACCATGTCTTAAATCAAAAAACAAAAAACCTAAACAAGCACCAACTAAACAAAAAACAAACATGGCAAACCCCCCTAAACTTTAACAGTCCACTGCTCTAGTGTGCATTTGTGATGGCAGACCCCCTGAGACCCCTTTGGGAGAGATGTGTGTGGATATTTTCAAAGATTTTGTGATTCTTGTGCAGGTTAGAAAAGGATCAAAACAGGGTGAGTGACATATTCCTCATCTTAAATGTTATCATTTCTCTATGGTGAGTGCACTGAAAATGGAGAGACTCAGAGCAATACTGTTAATTAGAATTATTCTACTGGGACAGAGCAGCAGTACTTTATGTGAGAGTTAAGTTTTAAAGACTTTAAACACAGTACTTGTGGAGTAAATTCACAATTCTCAGCTTATGTGCTAGAAAAATCAAGAGAACTCCACAGGACCTCATCTTCCCCCACCCTCAGCCATCCTGCCCCCAATTGTCTCTCCCCCAAGAACTGCCTTGCAAAGATTCTTCTCACACTCCCTGGAGTTACTAGAGCAAGATAATGTGACTATCATGAATCTTTGATTGGAAATTATTTTACTGTCATAGAAACCCTAACTGATGCACTCTTAATTTTCTCATTTATGGCACTAGCCAGTTGATGAGAAGATCGCCTGGGAAGAGACAGAGAAGAGAGAAGAGGAGATGAGGTGAGAGAGATATAGAGGAGAGAGAGAGAGAGAGAGAGAGACTCAGATTTACATTTTACTGGGGACTGCCTCAGTATTTATTTAGATGCCTCAATTTCCTTGGGTATTTTGAGGACTAGAAGTGTTTGAGTGGTCACTACCATGAAATGGGGGCAAGAAAAAGTAGAGGTTTTGAAAGCATCTCAAAGCTAATTTGTAACACCCATGACCCTGATTTTGTTGCATCTCAGATTGACAATTTGGAAAGTGAATAAACATCATTCATTGCAAACCCATTCCAATATCATCTTTTCCCATTTGATGATATACTTCTCTAGACATGCAAATGCTTAAGGGCAGAAGATTACACATTTGGGATTTGTCTTGTGTTATTAGACTTGACAGTAATTCCCATCTGTTTTGTTGTTTATCACACATAAAATTGACATATCCCCTGCCTAACTTGACATAATTAATTTGATACAAAAAATGTAATTGAACAGACTGTAAGTCGTTAGCAAATTACCCATTCCTATCAAATCACAGTATACAGAGATCTCTATTGGTTATTTGACTTAATTGCCTGGAGTTACTTCCACCAGCTGCTGGATGAAGGCCTAGGATGGCATATAAGTTATAGATCTTCTCCTATCAGGGGAGGGCATGTAAGGTCTCCATCTTTGCTTGTTAAGGGTCATCCTTGTAGATCTCTGGACATTTGTTAGTGCCTGATTTCTTAAAACCTGTAATGTCTGGATGATCCCCCAACTTAACCATCTAGGATGGCATATAAGCCCACTCCATCTCCTTGTTCCTCAATTTCTTTTAAGGTCTTTCTCCCTTTTCCTCCATCTTCCAAGGGGACCATGTATAAAGCTCCAAAGCAAATCCACAACAAACTTAGGTCACCATTCAAATGTCTTAATAGGTCTTTTGAAAATAGGAGCAGCTTACACTGATAAGAAAAACACAGATCATAACACATACAGGCCTACACCTTTTAACCAGTGGAAAGAGTTGTATTGTTGTAGGATCTGGACAGACACAAGAATCTTAAATGCAGGATGTTGCCACAAGTTTTTCAGGTAATTGAAGATCTGCACAAAGTGGCTGCCTTTTGTGAGTTCTTAACACTTAATTCATTTTCACCATGCTTTAGGAAGACACCCCAAGTATCAACACATATCCTCTATAGAGGCTGTATGTAACCTTCTCAATAGGGATCAATCCAGAGAAGAAGGAAGTGAGGGGCCATGGTGAAGCAAGTCCCCATAAAGACTCAGGAAATGGCTCCCTAAGTACTCCAGGAGACCTTTTCATGGCACACCGCATTTCAGTAGGGGCTGGGCCACCTAGCCACCCATACTTTCTTTGATTTAAATCATTGGCACAGTAAATGAGCTTACGTGTTTGCACAGGCAAATTTTATACCTAGCAGATGCCGTTGCTCATAGTGAAATATTTGTGATGAACATTTTTACTTCTTGTAAAGTTCTATGCTACAGCTCTCTAGTCTGGCTAAGGTCTTGTATACTGGCAAATTTTGCTGGTGCGCCGCACTTCAGCACAAGGATTTATTTTTTGAGATACACTTCTAAATATTTAGATGGAACTGTGTTCTCTGTTGGTTTTGTGATATACAAAAACTTGACAACCAATTTTTTCTGCTAATATAACTCATAGAAACATGAGAATCTGATGTGTTCTGGCTGTTTTTTGTAATCCATCAGAAAAGTTTCTGGTTTTGTGTTCAACCAACTGGCTTTTAAACAGCTTCATACTTCTTACCACATGGAAAAATGGTTGTTTCATTTTAAAGTTCCTAAGCATCATAACTATCTGTCTCACCTGGCAAAAGCTGTCTTTTGCATACCTGTCTCTATGCTTTCACATTGTTGCTACAATTAAAAATATCTTGGATTCATACAGGACTCAGAACACCCAGAGCATTCAATACATAGTCTTGATACTTATTTCAAAGTAGTGTTTGATCAAGGTAAATATAGTTTAATTGAAGAAACAAAGACCAAAACATAAGGCATCTTATTTTTGGTTTTAATCACTCTTCTCACCAAAAGGGCTCTGCCTTTTATGTATATCTCTAGCTAATGTCTAGAAAATGTGGCCTGGAATTAATCTGCATGTGTGTGTCTACTTCCCTCAGATTTCCCCCTTGTCTTCTCAGACACTGTCAGTACAACATCCCGCTTCAAAGTCTCACAAGATGATGAAGTTCTTTCTTTGAGCAACACTTTACATTTTACAGAAAATCTTTGGGATGAGGAAAGCAGAAACACAAATCTGTTTTAGCACAAACAGAATGAATGGAGGTTATTAACTCTAGCTAGAAAAGAATTTTTTTTGGCTCATAATGGAGACATGCAAATATTTTGATTGCTTCTTGTTGTCATGTTGAAAGGAAGAAATTTTGGTAGACTTGGATTGTAAAGTTGATTGGTGCCTGGGTGGTGGTTATTCCTATAAAAAAATGTATTTATTCTAGTATTTTGATGTGCATTGGGTTGCTTTTATCAGATACCAAAAACTAGAATTACAGACAGTTGTGAGCTAGCCATATGGGTGCTGGGAATGTTCTGAACCCGGGTCCTCAGGAAGAACAGTCAGTGCTGTAATTTCCTGAACTGAAGATTTGGCGAAGTTCACATTGTCATTTTGTCAGAACCAATAGAATGGCCAAATCTTATGTCAGGAGTAGGAGAATTAAGCCGTTTTCAGATTCCATTGCTACCATGCTAGATTTTCATGGAACCTGTCTTTAAAGATGCTCACCCCCTTTTTATTTTCACAAAAGAGTAAATGTGTATGAACATCAGCCCTGTAATCAGACTTTATACCCTTTCTGGATGGGTACACATGCCTCCTTAATTAGTTTTGATGGCCAATAATTATCTAATCTTTTCAGGAGCACCATTTTAGACATTTAACATTTATGGCCTAGAAAGAGCATTATGGACAGTTACACTTACTTAGACAAGCGATGGTTTTTTTTTTTTTTTTTTTGGAGGCAGCCTTAAATTCTGTGCCTTGCCTCTGTTTTCAGCCTCCCTCTAGCACAGCATTGAAGAGAGCATATTGCAGGTCAAAAGAATGGGACACCCAGATGCTGCTAAGAAGTCTCAAGTAATCATCAACTATGGACGATCCTGGAAAATTTACTTGCTCAGTTTTCCTGCAGCACACTTTACTGACCGAAATGAAGAGCAAGCATGGTTTATTTGTTTTTTTGTTTGGATGTATTAAGCCGTGTGCATTACACCCCATTACTGTTTTACCATCAAGAAAATTCTATTTCTCCTCTTATTTTGTGTTCATTGGATCCATATCTGAAATGGTCTTTTTCAAGTTAGGGAATTTTATTTTTCTTATTCTGATTTGATTTTTTTCTATTGAGAGAAGGCAATGTATTTTTAAAAAGTACCTAGCATCATCCCCCTGTTTTATGACTCACAAGCTACAGATAGTAAATTTGTAGTGTCTAGTGCTTCTGGAAGGGGTGGGTTCAGATCCATAACTGATGTAGGGATGTAATGTAATTTGCCTGGGTGGAGCACTCCTTTTCCTGGTGACGAGATTTGAAGGAAAGTCTTGTGAGTTTTTGAGCTTGCAGCTTGCACAGCAGAATAACAGCTGTCGGACTGGAGTTTGTAAACCTTGTGTGACAGCTAATGATAAAGAAACATCAGACCAGTAAACGTACTTCTGCTGGTTGTAAAGACATTTCAGTCAAGAATATGATTTTGAGACACAAGCAATGGAGACAGAGGGATTGTCCTCCTGTAGGAAATACCGTTTCTCTTCTGACAGACTGATGGTCAGCAGGAGGACAGGCATAACTGATTCTGTGAGTAGGTTTTCTATAGGGACCCCAGAGCCTGGGTGTTTCGTGAGTAGAAGAGAAAATGGGCATTTAGAACTATCTTAGAAGCACAAGCTGGGGTTGTAGCAGGTACATTCTGAGTGTTCATGTTCTAATCAGTTGTTAGACTCATTTCCTCTTTAATTTTATTCTCTGTCTTTGGAGCTGATAGAATTTGAACTTTGAAATGCACCGTTCTGCTGTATTGCTAATGTGACAAGAAGTGGCTAACTGGGGAACAGAATCTAAATGCAACAGGCAGTGATGCTTCAACAGTGATAGTGATGTCCCAGTGGGGAGAAACTGGAGCATCAGGGGTGAAGCTATGCGGCAAGAGATTAACCTTTTCTCTCTTTTCATACTTAAAGAAGATGAAACAATGCCTAAAGTCTATAGCCTTTCCAATGCCAATAGATTCTTTAGATACATAATTTTTAAAATTTATTTTTAATATTTTTAATTCTTTGTGTATGTGCACCTCCACACATGAGAACACATATATGTGTGTGTGTAGATATGGACACATGAGTGCATGTCTCCCAGAAGCCACAGGCACTGGATCCTTGTAGGGGAAGCTGTAGCCACGCCTACTTAGGGGCTGGCTACAGGTGTGCCTGACCACCCTTGTGAGGGCCTGGTCAGGGTGACGTAGAGCGATACTTGCACGGGATTGCGTTTTCTCTTTTGGTTTCACTTTTGTACTTGCTGGACAGACTGCTGCCACACCCGCTGGCTAGGTTGCTCTGAAAGTAAGGCTTTTCCCTATTAAATACCCTTATATTTCTACTTGGCTCCGTACTGGTAATTTCCCACTATAGATCCTGGTGAAGTTGAGTTATGGATGCCTATGAGCTGCCTGCCAGACGTAGCACTAGGAACTGATTGGAAATCTTCCTGTGTGCTCCCAACAACAGCCATCTCTCAAGCCCCAAGGTCTTAACTGTTACTATACAACAATGGGAAGACACCAATGAAACACTGTTGCTAGCAAAACTTCAGGGAAAGACAAGCAAATAGCACATGTGGTTTAATCCTATATATTTCAGAGAAGGATTGAGTAAAGTACTTTTTGTGGGTAAAGAATCAGCAGCCAGTAATAACATGGATAGATACATACATTTCATGAACAGAAGCTGGTAAAAGCCATCATACCGTGGTGTAGAAATAGGCATGGAATTAGAGGAAACTTTTATTTTTCCTTTGTTTTGATTTGAGGCAAGGTTTCCCTATGTAGTTCAGGAAGACCTCAAATCCACAATACTCCTACATCCCTCTGAGCATCAGAATTATCTCCATGTGTCACCATACCCATGTATGTTATTTTTATAACTTTAAGTGCCATGCCTTCCATTTAAGTATGCAACATTAATAAATGTTACCATCAGTAAATTAAATTTTAAAATTCAGAAAATTGTCTGAGGAGTTACTAATAATTTGAACATGATCTATAACAGTAAAAATACATACCACAATTTTTAAAAATGTGTTTTTCTGAAAGTTTCAATGATGTTAAAAAACTGATAAACATAATGGATTTTTATAAAATCAACTCATAAAATTATTTAAAGATTAATAATGAAGATGAAGAGTATGTTTAAAAGTTGCTTTCTAGGTGCTTAAAAAGTGACACATGTTTCATGTGTTTGCTAATCATCGGTATTGTAGAAGTGTTTTCCTAAGGGAGAAGTAAAGTTTAATAACCTTATAGACACATCTCTTATGAACTGTTTCCAGACTCTCATGCTCTTGCTGTGCAATTTATTAGTCAAAGACAAGGCAATACACTGTTCAGACTGTAGCAGGCAAATACACACGTGCTGACACACACACACACACACACACACACACACACACACACACACACACACAGAGAGAGAGACAGACACACACACACATACACACACACACACACACACACACACACATTTGTTTATTGAAACAGGGTATCACTGTAGCTCAGGCTGGTTTAGAAATCAACACATTCCTGTGTCCTCTTCTTTCAGCTGGTTGTTGTACTTGCCTACTATATCCAGCTGTTTGTTTATTTATTATTTATTGTGATGCTGGGTATGAATCTCAGGTACTTACACATGCTAAATGCTAAAGCAGAAATCACCTGCCTTTTATGACTCCAGAATCTACACTTGGATTAGAGTTTGGTGTAAGTGTCCTTGAGGGATTTATTTACCTGTTCATTTCTAATATCAACCACATATCTTAGTGATTTTCATTAATCTTATGTTTTCCAGGATGACTGTAGCTGCCTAGTAGTAATGGCTGTGTATTTGATGACATAAAATAGGAATATCAATCTTATTTTCCACTAAATGAACTTTAGATTTTATCTTTTTAGGGTTTATAAGGAAATGTTTTTGGCATTACAAAAAAATGAACAAACAAAAAAGACAAATAAACCATCCAAACCCTTGCTCTTCTTTTCGGTTTTAAAAGTGTTACCTATGCAGGAAAACTGAGCAGGGAGTACAATTTTGCTTTCAAAGATCGTCCATAAGTGATGATTAGTCCTAGACAATGCTTAGTGGCAGACTTAGGTGTAAAGAATCTTATTGAATCAAAATATGGGGTCTAGAATGCTTAAATATTCCTGAGGCTGAAAACAGAGGCAAGGCACAGAAAGTTAAGGCTGCCTCCAAAAAAAAAAAAAAAAAAACCAAAAAAACTGTACCTTCTTTTCTATCTAAATCCCCAGAACCAGAAATCGAAGGAGAACATGGATGGGTGTTGAGCCCTAGACCCATTGCCATCATGTGACAGATGGAGAAAGTACAAGGACCGTTCTCTGGAAGCCACTGTGACTCCAGATTATTACTGTCTGAGGTCCTCGGCTTTTCAAGTGTGAACCAAATGGATCACCACACTTCTCCATAGGTAGAAAATGGTGAGCTTTGACTCTGAAGAAGGCAAACTCTTCATTTATGGAGAAAAAGTCAAAAGAATCCTCTCTTTAAGATCATTGGATATGCATGCTCATTTTAGTGACAGCTTCTAAACCACAATGATCATACTGTCTCTGAAGATAAAATATATTCTAGGGCAAGCTAAAAGAAGGCTGAATCTTACTGATGGCTACAAATATATTGAGTTAATTGAACTATTTTGGTATAAATTGAAAAGCAACTCTGAGGGATCAAGGACTAGAATGTTTTTTTTTTTTATTTTGCAGATGAATAACTTACAACTTACATATACAACTTACTGTATGCACTCAATAGGGAAGAGTCAACTTTTATTAGGAATATAACTTGGTAATTTTTTACAATATCTAAAATTTCTTTGACAAAATTTGAGTGATGGATTGATTTCAGTGGAATTTTTTTTTTTTGGTGACTTTCAACATGATGCACAAGAAGGTTCAATCAATAATATTTGCATTAGAACACAGGTTTGAAGTAGGCAAGCAGCATATATAATTTAGGGTTGTGTGTGTGCCATTAATGCATCTGCCAAAGGGTGGAAAAAAGTCTTTAAGTAGCAGAGAGTTAATAACCGTCCATTCATTGCTCAGCATTTGTGCTAAAATAGTATTTGTGTTCCCTCTGCTTTCCTCCATTGCCCAAGACATTTTCTGTAAAATGTAACCCAGTGTTGCTCAGTTCAGCTCATCTTCATCATCTGTGAGCTGAAATGCTGTTGAAAGCGGGATGTTGTACTTGACAGTGTCTGAGAAGAAAGGAGCAAGGGGAAATCTGAGGGAAGTAGACACACACATGCAGATTCAAGGTTCCAGGCCACATTTTCGTAGACATTAGCTAGAGAGCTGCATTTGTGGAAAAGAAGCGTAGAGCTCCTCCTTTCAGGTGAGAAGAGTTTGGCCATTACTGACCTTTCTGAATTAATAAGATGCCTGCTGTTTTGGAGTCTCCGTTGTTTACTTACTGTGCAAAGGTATTTCACCTTGAACATAACACTACCTTTGTTCCTGGGAAGTAAGGCAAGGACTATGTATTGAAAACTCTGGGTGTTCTGGGGTCCCTGTCAGAATCCAAGATTTTTTTTATTAATGATAACAATGGGTGAAGCATAAGAGCCAGGCCGTATGCATTAAGGCTTGCTTGTTGCCAGTGTGAGTGGCAGATAGTTATTGAGCTGCTTAAAACCTTTAGGAAGATGGAAACAAATCCATTAAAAGGCTGTGGTAATTTAGAAATATACTTGCTGGGGTTTAAAACTACAGTTGGTTCTAACTACATTTCTTACCAACTTCTAACTCTGATGGATTACAAAAATTCAGCCAGTGTTTGGAAGAAACATGGATTGCTCATGTTTCTCATGAGGTCATGTGCCAGAGGCCCCAAAGAGCCCCTTGGTGACACTTGTTTTCTGTACTACTCACTCTCACCAACAGAGAACACAGTGCTGGGCCATCTCATCTCCTCCCTGGGCAGCCAGTGTGTTCTCAATCATTAAGCTTCCTCATTAAGCCAGGGAAGCCTGCGGCGATCACCAGCAAACTGATTTTTACCCCAGAGACCTTGCAGCCATGCTGTTTAGAGCTGTAGGCAAATAAGATGACCTACAATGAAATAAATAATGTTCAGGGGGCACAAAGCATGATGCTAAGTACAGAAAAACGTAGCATATGCTATGTCCACTAAAATTTGCATGTTGTGGAGAACAAACAAAAAGCGCTCATTAACTATAATGCCAATGATTTAAAAATAAAGAAAGCAGTGGGTGGCTAGGTGGCCCAATTCATACTGTGGCCGGTGTGCCATGAAGAGAGATGGCACTGGAGAGAGCAGGGAGCCTATTGGTTTATCTTATACCGGGGAGTTGGGAGGCACATGGCCCCTCACTTCCTTCTTTGTGCTGAGGTGGCTGGATATTTATCTGGTTACAGGCAGCTCCAATAGAGGATATGTGTTGATAGTGCTTGGGGATGTCTTCGGGGCTAAAGATGGTGAGGACCAATCCCAGACATTACTCTCTTAAGAACCTGACAGCAAGGCAGCCACTATTGCCTGCAGATCTTCAGGGGCCTGAAATAGGACTTGTGGCAGTATCCTGCATTTCTCTATCACAGATCTCTTGTGTGGTGGAGCAGATGAGACAACACACACACACACACACACACACACACACACACACACACACACACACACACACACACACACACACACTCTTTCAAACACTCAGTTTAAAAGGTGGATTCCTGTATGTGTTATGATCTGTGTTTTTCTCTATCCGTGTCTTTCACTCCAGTAGAGAATGATGGTTTTTCAACTGCATTAACTATAGACATTAAAGTCCAATTTAATACTCTTAAGAATAAATCTAATATTCCTTACTTTATTTAATATTCAATTATCTAGGTATTTGTCTGTCTGTCTGTGTTGTGTATACATGTGTACTGTGGTGTGGGTGTGAGCGTGCGGTTAGTGCACAACTTATAAGTTGGTTTTCCACTTCCAACAGATAGGCCCTGGGGATTGAGCCCCCTTTCCAGGATTTAAATGACAAGTCGTTACCTGCTGATCCCCTGAAACCTATATTCTAAATTCCAAATCTAGCTACTTATTTAACCTCATAGTATTCTTGAATTTCCTACTTGACAAGTGTCTTTGGTGGGAAGGTTCATAAGAGTACTCAGAGTCACTGCATTCAACAGATACTGTGTTCAGGCCAAAGTGGGTTCTGCACAGATACTAGATTGCTTCAGCTTTTCCTGAGGAGCATCAGTTGCCCCTTTCAGGATTCCTGAGCTCACTCAAGTCATACAAGGCTCATTTAATTGACAAACAGTGCTCTGCAGTAATTATGACTCACAGTAAATTGCCAGAAGATACAATTCTCTTGACTGCTCTGTTTTACATGGGGTCTTTAAAAGACTTTGTTTATTGTACTGTATTCTTACTTAATCTAGATGATTATATTATGGAACACACTGCCATATAGAAAAAAATTATTGAGGCATTGCTAGATGTGAATCCTACTACTGTATACTTGTTTGTATTTTTTCATCTAATCATTTGATCTTTTACAACTAATATGTGGCCACTGTAAGTTTTCATTTAGAAAGATGGATGCAGCAAAGACAAAAGAGTGGATCACAGTGGAAGATCGGTATGGGTGTGCACATTCGAAATGCCTTCATCCATTTGTACATTTCTCTAGGGAACTCCCAGGCAATTAAGTCAACCTATTACCAATAGAGCCCTCTCTGTATACTGTGATTTGATAGGCGAATGGGTAATTCCTGCTAACGACTAGTACATCTGTTCAATTACATTGTTTTGTATTGATGCTTAATTAGGTGTCAAGTTGGAGGAGGGGAGACTGTGGAAGCAGATTCCCTGATAAATGTCAAAGACTTTCCCTAAATTACCTGTCTTTTTAACATACACAAGACACTTTGACAGGCACTGTGCTCTTCTGCCCTTAAACCATTTGCAGTGTCTAGGAGAAGT
The DNA here is from genome assembly GCF_003668045.3 of Cricetulus griseus. NCBI lineage: Eukaryota > Metazoa > Chordata > Mammalia > Rodentia > Cricetidae > Cricetulus > Cricetulus griseus. Next base: position 177,925,538 of record NW_023276806.1, on the reverse strand, counting down.
ATAATGTTCTCCTGGGAAGTGAGCTATATTGGAGCTGGTTTGCCTTGAATGTCACTTACGTCTGCTTTCTGTGACCCTTGTCAACCTTTAGATGCAACAAAAGGAGGGCCTCCCATGGGTAATACCCCCTTTTTTTCCTGCTGCTTTTAAATTGTCTTCTTTTTCTTTGGGAGGGTTTCCATTAGAAAATGACTCAAATTCAGGCTATTTTAGAAAAATTTGTAACTTTTTCGCCCTGCATGTGTAAATACTGAGGCAAAATGAAGCAATAAACACATTTAAAAGTAATCCCAGTACTGAACTTGATTGTAGCCTATATATGTCTACATTTTTTTGCACCTATATATGCATGGAATTTTAAAAGTGAACAACAGAGTTTGTAATTCCATCCTATGGAAACAAAACAGGAAAGATAAGTAACAAGTCATTCTCTCCATTCGAAGGAGACGTGCTCTTTACAGTAGGAAGTCGTGTAGTTTAAAAACTTGTAGGCATCAATTTTTAATCGATGTCAATGGTTGGGGTGAGGTCAAATATTATTACATTTTATATGACAACTCAAATACATGGCAATATGATACATTTTTTAAAAAATTATGCATAATGTATGAGATCCTATAACAATTAAAAAACGAATTGGCAATTCAAGTTTGTAAAAAATGAATCATAATGGCCAAGATTTCCACAATCACCTGACCTAAAAGTATATGGTGATTTGAGGGAACATGTATTTTTTGTTAACAAAGGCTCTGAAGGATATTAACGTGATATAGAACAATGGATAGTGTTTTTGATTGTAAGAACTTCAATGAAAACCTTCTTTCTTATAGACAAGGAAGTTGAACTATGGGGTTGTAAAATATCTGGCAGTTCCAGAATGTACTCAGGTCCCAGTTTTATATTTCACTTGTTTTTGAAATCTTAAAAAACTTACAGTTCAAGATAGCAAAATGTATGCAATTTCCAAAATAGTTTAAACCATTCTAATTCTAGGCATGGTAATACTTAACCACTCACTGGTGGAAAATTGTTTGCAGTGCATGACAAATGGTTATTATTTAAGATTTTATAGTTATCAAGATTCATCTTTATAAATCATATTTTAAATTTGAGTAAAATTATTCTATTTTAGATATTATAAAGTAAAACAACTTCGTTTAATGCAGATTTTATCACATTGAATTTTTCATATTTTCTTTAAATTAAGCAGTAATGTAAATGATTTCTTAAAGAATGAATTTGTAGATATTTTAAATTCAGTGAGGAATATCACAATACTTCCAAATGTGAGACAATTTTTTTAGCAGAATAATTATATTGGATTTGCTATAGTAAGTTGTACCTATTGTGTATGTTATAGTTCATTTTGCATTAGTATTTGTTTGCTATTTTTTCTTCTGGAGAATTTCAATTTAGGACAGAAATTGGATGCAACTTAATTACTACTGTAGCAAAATAGAATTTTGTATTATATAGATGTATATAAAGATAATAATACAAGTAATATGTGGCGTTGGAGATTCCTATGAACTTATTCCAGATAGGAAATGGAAGACTAGATAATTTCATCTGTTTTAAAAAGTAAAATGATTGTTCAGTGTAGGAAAAATACTGATGGACAATTTAATGAAAGCACAAAACTGACAATTCGACAGCATTCTTGGCCGTCAATCTTAGAATAAAATTATACATTAGATATTTCCTTGGATTTCAGTAAGGTGAACATTATTTTTTAGACTTACCTAGAAACAAAACTGCTTTTTTTGGTAGCTACATCCCAAGAAAACCATTATTTCAGTTTAATTTTGTTTCCTCTTGGAAGAGTTTGTGTCTCCACATGCATAATTCATTGAGTTCGGAACCTGAATCTTTAGTCCTTTGTGGCATTATGCTTGTAGCAGAGTGGGACATGTGGAACAATACCTTAGTTAAGGCATTTTATGAATCAAATGATTCTCTATGCACTTTCTACGGAAGACCGTTAACCGTCCTCACAGAATTTCTTAGTTATGATCTCACAAATAGCTGAATCAGTATTAAACTTTCAATGCATAGCCTGAATTTTAGAATTTAACCCCTTTTGCTGGTATACTCTTATTTGGGAGGGGAATGCTCTAAATTACAAAAGGGAGTCCTTCCTGCCTATATGAACATATGATTTAGCCCCTAAAATATCTATTTTTATTGGATAATAGTACATTATATTGGAAAAGAGTCACCAACATAAATTATGTGCAACTAAATTACAAAGGCCACCTCTTAGGACTCAATAATGACTTACTTCTGCTACATACTCTATCTAATATGTCTACCCTTCCATGGGACTTTTTGCTTTAGTAACTCCTTCTGTGAATATGTATAGAAACATAACAATAATAATATTATTCTTTTCAAGTTTTTGAGGCGGGTTTTCTCTGTCACTATAGGATGCCTAGAAAATCAAGCTTGGCCATACTTCCTGCGTAGACTAAGGTGGCCTTGAACTTGAAATTTTTCTGCTTTCTGTCTCCATATTTCAAGTGCTGTGGTTATAGGACTGTATCCCCATGCCTAGCAGGGCCATAATTATTTTACACACACACACACACACACACACACACACACACACACACACACACGTTAGTCTGTGTATTATTACGACAAAATGTAAATGTTAACTTATTTAAAAATTCAAATTATTGTTGGTATTGTAAAAGATCATGCATCATTATGTACTTAATCAAGAGCTCTAGAAATGTAGAAGTTCAGAATCTCAGAACCGCCCAAGTGAGTCTTCGTGCACAGCATGCTGCCCCAGTAGGACTACATACTGGATGAAGTCTCCCAAAGTGGAGGCACTAGGAAATGTAAGAAGGAGAGATGGCAGAGTTATTCGTGTAATAAAGTTGACATGATTCATTACATACTTAATAAATTCCAACTATGTGTTGAGTACTTGCCATTCTCATTGTTTCATTTTGCTTAAGGTGTAGAGGAGAGTTTGATAACGAAATGAGTTCTATCACCCTCATAATACCTGTGTACAGATTTTACTGTATCCTTGAAAGAGTAACACTGATGAAAATATCAATGTTAGCTTTAAGAGATGGCCACATATCCTTCTAGGACTATTTAAAAGAAAACACAGTTACAACAGGGACATGCAAAGGAATGAGTATGAAATGTAGTAGTGGCTAGATAGAGTGCAATAAATGCATCTTGTAACATCTTGTGCTCATAATAGCTCACATTTCTGATTTTCCATACCATGTGATCCCAAGATGCATTTCTGTTATTCCTGAGTGCTGGGGTGGTTTGTAGCACAAGCACAGAACTTAGTCAGTGTCTGTGCCCAGGAGAGCCCTTGTCTTTTTGTTAGTGTCCTGGTATATAGCCCACACTGCCCTCAAACTTTGAGTCTTCCTGCCTCAGCCCTCCAACTTCTGGGGTTAGGAAATACGGAAGGTTACATTAGAACTATAGAAGGTTCTGGTTTATGAATGTTGCTTAAAAAGAATATTTAAAGTGTAAATCCAGTGATTTACCTAGAAATTTCAGAACTAAGAGAAAAAGTTGGGCTTCTTTTTCTGATTACTGTTTCCAAAAAGAATGATATTCCCTAGTGCCAGATTTCTCCGTAAAACCCATAATGGTTCCCCCTCTCAAGGTATCTTTCTGCTTGCTCTCGTTCTCTGTTCTTCCCCAAACTCAACCTTCCTGATCCCTCATGTTCTACCCCTCTTCAACCCTCCTCTTCCTCCTCCCTCCCTCCCCTTCCACCCCCCTATGTGCTCCCAATTTGCTTAGGAGATCTTGTCCCTTTCCCCCTCTCAGGGGTCCATGTATGTCTCTCTTAGGTTCCTCTTTGTTTCCTAGTTTCTCTGGGGTTGCGGATTGTAGGCTAGTTATCCTTTGTTTTATGTCTAATTTTCACTTATGAGGGAGTACATACCATTTTTTTTCTGTGACTGGGTTACCTCACAGGTTGGTTTCTTCTAGTTTCATCCATTTGCCTGTGAATTTCAAGATTCCATTGCTTTTTTCCTGGCTGAGTGGTACTCTATTGTGTAAATGTACCACATTTTCTCCATCCATTCTTCAGTTGAGGGGTATCTAGGTTGCTTCCAGTTTCAGGGATCCACAAGAATGACTCCAATTAAGAATCTAAGCAATAATGGAGAGGCTATCCATGCCCTTCCCCTATAATGAGATTGATGACTACCTTAAATGCCATCCTAGTGCCTTCACCCAGTAGCTGATGGAAGCAGAAGTAGAAACAGAGATTCACAGCTAAGCATTGAGTTGAACTCCTGGAATCCAGTTGTAGAGAGGGAGGAGTAATGAGCAAAGGGGTCAAGACCATGCTGTGGAAACCCACAGAAACAACTGACCTGAGCCAATGGAAGCTCTTGGACCCTAGTCTGATGGCTGGGGAACCACCAGGCCCCCCGAACGTGGGTGTCAGTTGGGAGGCCTGGGCAGTCTATGGAGCCTCTGGCAGTGGAACAAGTATTTATCTCTAGTGCAGGAATGGTCTTTGGGAACCCATTCTCTATGGAGGGATACTCTCTCAGCCTAGATACAGGAGGGTGGGGGGAGTAAGGGAATGGGAGCTAGGTCCTGCCCTAAAAGATGTGCCAGACTTGATGATCCCCCATGAGAGGCCTCACAGTCCTTGAGGAGCAGATGGGGGGGGTGGGATGGGGATCGGTGGTGGGAGTGGGAGGATGGGAGGGAGAGGGAACTGGGATTGTTATGTAAAATAAGATTGTTTGAAATTTAAATTAAAAATTAATTAAAAATAAAAAATGTAAAAACAGACACTGTTATTATTTGTTCCAACATTGTTACATGAATATTTATGATTACACCTCAATAAAATATGGCTTTGAACCAGAAAAAATTGACATTCCCTTAGCTCCTACCTACAAGTTGACACTAGGTTAAAGCACGTGTAAACTGTGCAGAGTAACACAATCTTGGTCTGAAGCATAAAGTAAATGAAATAGTTCACTGCTTTGTTTCAAGTCTAATGGAGCGACATTATTTGACACTTCTTAAGTTTACAATTCTGCTTTTGATTAAGAAAGCAGCTCTGTATCATAGAACTTGATGGAGGTTCTGGAGAAATGATCTGATCCTGATGTGGAGACTACTAAGGCAAAGTCAAACGGCTCGTCTTTGTGGCTGGGAATGCTTCCGCACGGTGTTGACAGTGGGTAAGGAAACAGGAAAGGGATGGTATGTAGCATCCCGAAGGTAGGCACAGTCGACAGATGTCAGTGGACACAGTCAAGAAGACACTGCATGATTGTGCCAAAATCTACACATATTCAAGTTCTCCGTCTCCTCCCCAAAGGGCAGTATACACAGGCAGGCCCCCATCCTTTGCTGCACCAGGACGGTGAGCTCTGGAGTACTTGTCACCTGGTCCATGCTCCTCTCTGTGAATCTCAGTGCTGAGTTCCCCTGGCTCACTGGCTGGTGTGTTCGGAAATAAAGAAAGCCCACGGTGGTATTCTGCCTGTCATCTGGCAGCCAAAGCCCCTTTCCTATGGCAGTTTGATTACTGGACTCTGGTCAGCCGTTCTGTTCGAGAGAAGAATAGCTGATATGGTTCTGCATATGGTTCTGTAGAATCTTAGTCCTCATGCCAGCCTCCCCTTGTTAGCCATCCAGGATGCCTCAAGAGAGGCACGGGCAGCTGTGAGTCAGGATTAGCTTAGGCAGCCATGCTTTGGGGAGTACATAAGTTCAGCAATCAAAATATATTTTATGTACATGTTCAAATATAAGCATAGCTAAAATGAAGAGATACACAAATAATGACATCTGTGGCTCTGCAGAGACCAACCTAAGAGCTGCTATGGACAAACAACCACCTTCTCAGGAATCTTTTTCTGTTCAATGACAACCAAGGTTGTTAGAATCCCTTGTTAGAACACTGAAATATGTGTTCATAGGTAAAATGATCAAGTGACATTATTTTCCCTAACAACAAACTGAATATAAACAAAAAGTTCTTTTGTTATAGATAAATGTAGTCTTATAGGAAAATTTTCTTTACAGCTTCAAATTAAATAGTAGGGAGCATGAGTTAATGGTAGCACTGTCATAACCCCTGCCTTAGGATGTAAAAAAACACATAAAAATACATAACACCTTTATATAACTACATATTGTATCATATTTGCCTTCAGTCCTCTTAACTGCAGAACTTAAAGGTTAAAATGAATAGTTAAATAAGCAGTAGGGCATTCTTTACAGGTGCTTTTTTTTTTTGTAAAGAGCTCTGTGTTTTTATTGTTTAAGATAAAATGAAGTATTTATTTTGTCATTCTCCTTCCTCATTTTCTCAATGTTTGGACACAGGCCTGAGCCCCCACCATATTTGGCAATATTTCCTCCTTTACAGCAAATGCTGTACTCATTTTTGAAACTCTCCACTTATTTCCAGCCTCTGTTTTTTTCTTTTTACTTCTTTTCTCTTTGTTCCTCCAGACTCCTACACCTGCCTTCCTTATGATCTCCTTTGGTTCCTTATCTTTCCTTTGGGTATTCTGAATCTCTCTAATTCTCTGTTCTATTCTCCCCTTGTAGCATAGTCTTCCAGGCCCCGTGTTAAGAATTCAGGGAGAGCTGGTTAATCCAGAGTGTTCCGAGCTCTGTGCTTTCTCAAACTGTTTCCTCAGAATGGAAGGATTCTCGGATGCTAGCAGTGGAATGTCTTGCATTTCAAGCTGTTGTCTGCCTATTCTTTCCACACACTTCCAGGTCCAGCAGTTAATTCATTGAAGTGAACTCAAAGAACATGGTCAGCTTAGATGGCAGGGAGACCTTGGTCCTTTACTACAACCCAGAAAAGTTGTGAATACACACTGCTCTAGAAATTTCCAAAATTAAATTTGAAAAGGAAATATAGCAGAAGGAATGGAACTGAGAGAGTCCGATAAATGTTCTAATCTTCATAGTTACGAGATTATGAAGGAAGGTATAATATTTGTTTAAGTTATCTTAAGGTCAGGCATAGTGACACATGCCTGTAATACCAGCACGTGAGAGGCAGAGTCAAGCGGATGGCAATTCCAAAGTCTTCCTTAGATACATTGCAAGATCGAGATCAGTCTGTACCAGATAGCCTCTCCCCCAGAAAAAAAAAAAAAAAAAAAGAAAAGAAAAGACAAAAGAAAAAACTAAAGACCAAAACTCAAACCAAACCAAAACAATAAATCTTCTTTGCTTAGGTTAAAGAAATAGGAAAATGCATTAATTTCCCATTCATGGCTTGCAAGGAGCACTTTGATTCTCAGAGAAAGAAATGAAGTAGAATGAGGTCTTAACACAGAATATTTAATTTAAGACCATCAAGGTAGTTTGGCAGGGAAAGGGACTTGCTGCCAGTATGGATAACTTGGGTTCCTAGAACCCATGTGGTGGGAAAAAAATTGGTTTCTCCAAGTCATCCTCTGGCTTTGACATGTGTGTACACGTATGGGGGGAGGAGGGAGAGAATATATTAATATAATAAAGAAAACCCATCCCCAACAACTTTTGAAACATTTTTTTCTAAGTAAAGGCTTTTGTCAGCTTCCCTTGTAAACATAGGAAGAGTTGAGTTCAGTGATTCCTTTAAAGGTCTTTAATGGAGGCAGTGATATGTTTGGTGATAAAGGTTCTTACTTTTTAGGCCTGGTGATCTGTGTTTCATCTCCAGATGGGCATAAAGGCGGTAGGAGAAAACTAACAATAAAATATCTCTACACTGCCCCCGATACACACCTGATACACAAGCACAGCTGTACAACCTGTACACACACACACACACACACACACACACACACACACACACACACACACCACACCACAGAGCTGCTACACATCTATACACAGAAACTTGCATATATACACATGCACACCCACAACACTGCTCATATACATATGAACATGCACACTATTTTCACGCACTCTGTACACAAATATTAAGAAAATTCAAATCTTTAACCATGTTGAGTTTGGCCTAGTGTTTTATCACAAGTTTGAATTTGTTTGCTCCATTTTCAGTGGTGGCTACATCCTTGCCTTCATCTTGGCCTCCATAGTGATCTCACTCCATGCCTCTCTGAGCTGGCAACTCATTATTGTTTAGGAACTACACGTTTCATTCCTGATACTAGCTATTGGTCCTTGGACTCCTTTTGTGAAGACTCTGGCAAAAGTGTCATCCCCAGGCTACTCCAAAGCCCAAGGGCAGCCCTGGGATGGACCCCACAGGGATATAGTGACACCTGACTAGACCCAGGCAGACACTTACATGGCATTTCCGGTAGTGCATCATAAAAGCCTTTGTTGTTAGCTGCTGATAGTTTTTTCAATAACAGGCAGAGAATGTAAAGTCTTACTTTGCCCTTTATGCAGCTCAAATTTATTCACTTTATTCTCCTTTATTGAAGGAAAAAGACAAAACTTGTAACAGCAGCTACATAAATTATGAGATATGTAAGGTATCATGTGTGCTTTTGAGTGGGTATCAAGGCTAGCTTTATTTGTCATGTAGAATCCCCTGGGAAGATTCTCAAGGAGGGGCTGACTGTCTCTATGGGATTGGCACATGGGCATGCGTGTGTGTGTGTGTGTGTGTGTGTGTGTGTGTGATTATCTTAAGGTAACTGATGTAGGAAGACCCAGCCCACTGTGAGCAGCACCATGCCCTAGGCAGTGGCTACTGAATTTTATACAGAAATCCAACTCAACACAGATAAGCAAGCAAGGGAGCATGAATGCATTAAGTTCTCTCTGTTCTTGGCTGTGACTGTAGTATACATAACTAGCTGTCTGAGTTTCTGCATTGATGTCTACACACTGATGATTGCTACCTGAAACTGTAAATCTGAGACAAAGCCATTTCCCCCTTCAGTTACTTTTTGTCAGGGTAGTTTAAATGAAACTAGGACAATGGGTATTAGCAATTGGATGTGTGAACACACTTTTGATTATTTTTGTGGGTTTTCATAATTTTGCTTGAAAATTCCAATATGATGTAACAATAAAATGTTGATATCTCTGTGCAATTACACGCACATATACAACAGATTCTTAAGATAATATATGCCGCCATTTCTTTTGCACCAGCAGATTGTTTTCAGAGCTTTTTTCCTAAAATAAAACATTAGCAAGTAAATGAATGCCTCAAGAGAACTAATGTGGTAATGTTCATGTATGGTATATAAGAGAGGGCTACACTAAGTAGCAACTAGAGTAGAAAATGACAACAATAGCAAAATAATGCTTATTGTTGACTTTGATTGGAGAAGGAACTTCAAAGAACCACATTCAATGTGTTAGACTGTTGAGTACATGGCTCTGAAGCTACCATTGCCCTGATGTGATCAAGAGACATGAGAGTCATGAGGAACTTTGGTCAGAGACCATGGTTAGGAGAAAGGAGTTCTCTAGGTTGCAGCAGCTCGGGGGGGGGGGAGAGGATCTGTTCCTGTTCTGCTCTGGTGATACTTCCGGTTGTCTAGCACACTCTCTGCCAGTTCTGTCCTCAGGTGACTTTGTGTTTTGCAGAAGGCTGAGGAGGACATTCAGCCTCTCTCTACAGTAGAGGACTAGGTGGAAAGAGGGTGTAAGGACTGTTAGGATGTGGGAGGCTGCTGAGTCATGTGTGATTCACAGATGTAGCTTTGGAAATCCCTAGGCTTTCATATGACAAGGCTTGATGGTCTCTTTAAAAAGGGCTTGTTGAAATCCACTTTGGAATACACTCAGAATGGAACATCCCGAACAGTCACAGAATGACTAATAATGAGAAAGAAATGACGAGACTGCCACTATTCACTTGAAGTGTTGGTGCCTAATTCAGGGACTGACTTGTTCCATGATTCTTTCATATTTTATTAAGATGAGCTCTGTGGGTCTCAGAGCCAGGACTTCAAACCAGTCCCACAGGGGCTTGTGCACTGTGTCCTGTCTTTTAGAAATTCAAAGTGGCCCAGGAGTAAAGTCCTTTGCCCCTAATTATCAAGTAAATATTTCAAATGTGAAAGATGTAATCAGTGACACAATGAAAAGCCCAGGGTTTTAGTAAATCTTGTCATTTTCTTCTGACGAGGAAACTATGCCTGGCAGGACGGATGGATTTTCTCCTGTATTGTGAGAGAATTATCTAATATTGAAGGCTTAACTTAAATATTTTAGTTTGGATTGACAAGGCCTGCTCAGCAACTGTACATACATGAATTGTGCCTTACAGCATATTTTAAATTAACCAAGAATGTGACATAGGAAATCCATTTATATACAGTTATATAAAATGCTGTTTCTCCCATATATACATTGAAAGGCTTAGATTTTGACCTACTTTTTAATGTATAAAAGGTTATCATTATGAAATATTGCCATTTAAGCATTTTCAAAGTTTATATAATTTGAAAAGTTAATAAATTAGAGTCATTAAAATTAGAGTCATTAAAATTATTTTCCTATCCTTACTATTTATTACAGGGATCTTTCAGCAAAGAATCACTTTTAACAGGTATTCTTTATCTGTATTAAAACTTTTCGCCTTTTTTGTCATTTAATCAGCAAAAACTGATTTTTTTTCATTTTGGTTTTTTGAGACAGGGTTTCTCTGTGTCTCTGTGTAGCTTTGGAGCCTATCCTGGCACTCGCTCTAGAGACCAGACTGGCCTCGAACTCACAGAGGTCCGCCTTCCTCTGCCTCCCGAGTGCTGGGATTAAAGGCGTGCGCCACCAATGCCCGGCTTCAAAAACTGATTTTTAAAATAGAACTTATTACGAATTTTCAATTTACACGATCCTGTAAGGTACATATAGCAGCCTGGTTCCTATAGTTAGATAGGTATCTGTTTCTCAAAATTAGGTTTTGTGCATGACCAGAACTACTGTAATCTGTATCACAAACTCTTTAATGATAAAAGCTTTCAACTTGATCCATATGCTGTACATTATATCTCTAAATACGTACATCCTATTTCCTGTCATAGTAACCAGTGTTAGTTCTGAATCTTTGTTTACTTGAGCTTAAAAAATAATTAATTTGGAAAAATTCTCTTTTTGAAAATGTTATAGTGTTAATGGAGAAATATAATTTGATATAAAAACCAAGTTCTAGGTACTGTTTATATGGGACAGCTCAGGGAGGAGGCTGACTGTGTTCTGCTCCATGAATGGAGTCTAATGGCCCCTGTGCGGTGCTGCAGAGGACAGGAGAAGGGCAGTCCATGAGTTACTCAGGCAGAGAGTGACAGAGAACCACATTCTGGGAGACAAAGAGGTAGAAAGCAATAAATTGCTGGGCATTTATTTACCACTTTGTGTTTGAAGGTTTTTTTCCTAGTCCTCTAGAACACTGTACTCCATGATCAAAGAATACAAATATTGGAGATGAACTAAACTTGCAGTATTCTTTGTTTTTGATCTTCAAGAACTGAGTTATTGTCTTTCTTATTTGCAAGTTAGTGTATTTGCTTTGACAGCTTTTGATGGTTAAGTAAACTCTGCCCTGGAACAGCTGTCATATAAATTATCCTGTGGGTTGTATTTATAACAAATGCTCCAGGATATAGCCCTGGCTTTTATGTTCGTGCATTTGTTTGTGTATGTGAACTTGTATCATGAAAATAATGAAGGCTGGATGGAGCAGTGATGTTTTTCCATTCATATCAAAACTCCTACTGTTGCTTCTAGAGTATTGTATATAAAGACATACGTCAAGGCTGATTTACACGTTACCTACTACCCCATGTCAATTGTGTGTGTGTGTGTGTGTGTGTGTGTGTGTGTGTGTGTGTGTGTGTGTGCTATGAATAATATGAGAGTCTATCCCCATGGGCCAACAATTTTGTGTTATGCCAATGAAAGAAGCAAACTTTATGTCGGCAAATAACATAAATAGTGCTTGTTTAAATTGTTAATTCAGAGGAATCCTTACAAATTTAACATGAGAAAAAAATGTCACGAGTAAGTAATCATATGCATATTTACACAGTTGTGAAGGAAGAATAAATAGGTTTTTGTTGGTGCTAATAATGAAAACACACTTTTCTGTTTCCACATAAAAATAAAGACTTCTGTAAATGCCATTTTGCCTTTTATGTGTAGGAAACAGACTTTGAACTCATGGCTATGATGATGAAGAAAACAGAAGACATGGCAAGGGAGTTGAGAGTTGTGTGATGATTAGGATACAAAATTGGGATCACATAATTTTAAATGAGTAAGAATTATATTGGATTGCTTTTTAAGAATAAACTATTTTCCTTCCTTCAATTACTTTAGGCAACTGAAGGTTATCACATTCATTTCCTCATCTATGAGGTTAGATTTAGAATCTATCTTAGCAGGTTTGCATTATAATCGGAGACTTTGTGCATAGAGTATACTCAGAATAGTTCCTGAAATGTACATGTTCAGTTGGTTGTTTACTGAGTCTGAGAAAAATGATTTCCAGCTAGCAGAAAACATGATACAGAAGGAGACAACAGTGACTTGTTTCTGAAGCCTCTAAGCTGCTGGCTGCAGATACCACACCTGCAGAGTGGGGAAGAGGAGTTTTCATTTAGCTTGGAGTCCCAGTATTAATAAGCATTTGAAGATTTTGTAGTACTAGAAATGTTGCATTGTTTCTATAATCATTGAGAGAAAAGGACATGAGGAAATTTTTGTCATGACATTAAATAATGTTTTCATGCTTGAATGAGGCCAAACTAAATTTTGTGAACTCATTTTTAATGGTGGTTGGAAAATGCAAAGGGAAAATGAAAGGAGAGGTCTTTAATAAAATGAATGAAGATTTTGTAATGAGCAGTTAGAAATTCAGCTCATTTGGTTCATAGAAACACCAGCAACAGATTGTGTGGCCATTTGGGACACCCCAGTTGGCATCAGGCTGTGCAGGCAGGGATAGCACTGGAGCTTGTAAGGGCTGTGATGCTGAAGGATAAAAGACAAAGGGCTCAGTGCTGCAGGGAGCAAGCCCCCAATGGACCCCCCTCCTCCTCCCACCTAGCTAATTGTGATGCTAGATTAAGATCAACCCCAAAGCAGTTTTGATTGTTTGTTTGGAATCTGGAAACAAATCTGACCAGTTTAGGCAGAAACTGATAACTAACCAATTTATAGCATGCAGTTGAAAACTGAGACTATGATTAGCTGTAAAGTGGCTTCACACACTGAGGAAAAGGCCTATGGAAAACGAAGGCAGAGATACATGAGCAGCAAAGGATGAGGTTTATTTATTGAAACTGGTTTTGTTTCACTCTCAAGCCTTTTACCTTTCCACTCTGATTATCGTGATCACATCTTTTCCCCAGTTTCTCCGGATTCTGCTGGATAACAATGGGGTTGAACTCCCAAGCATGTCACAAGTTGAAACAGCTTCTTTCTAAGATAGCAGTGGAGTTATTAAAATGCTTAGATTGCCAGGGATTTCAGGAATGAACGAGCACTCCTGGAGCATCTCAGCTGTCTCACGACAATCCTATGATACAAAGTAGATGTCAAGTGATGTGATGGGGCTCAGACATGCACACACCTGTGAGCCGTTACCATGTTTAAGAAATGCGTGTTTAGGAAGTTTGTATGCCTTGCTTATCTAGATCCTTAGCTTGCTTAATGCTATTTTTACCCAATTATAGGGACACTGTGGGTGGTTTATTATACAACAAAAATAGTTTAGCATTTGGTAAAATATTTATAGCAAGTAGAACATTTTACTTTTGAAATATCTATTACTTATATTTATGAACATGTTATTTATATATGAGCACAGCCGAAATGGCCATTTAAAAAAGATATTTAGACATTTTAATAATTCCCCAGATCCTTAAGGCTCCTCTCTGTCTTTCATTCACTTTGTTTACATACAAATTATTGCTTAAAAGTAGTGGCCTTGGCAGAGCATTGCCTCAGGAAAGGGCCTGAGTGGTAGAGGGTCACTCAGGCTCATCCCCCTGCTATGGCTCCTCACTGTAGCATGCCCTCTTCCATTTTCTCTGTGCCGTGTGCCACATTCTCTTCTTGTCTCCATGGTAATTGCTAGCAGAGTAAATGGAGAGGAGATGTGTCTGTTTTCATATTTTCTCCCTACAAATAGCAGTAGTTTTAGACGCTTCATCTATTTTTTCCCTCACAGGACTTACCCATGTCAACACAGAAAGCAAGGCAGTTATTTGGGGGTCAAGTTATTGTAATAGTTCTTAGCTCTCACTATGACTCCACGGTCCAACCCAGCTCGTTCTCTCTTCAGCTTGGCTTTTAAAACACTTAAATCGATAGACTGACACTTCCTACTCCGCTGTTACACTTTACACTAGATTAAATGGGGTTTAATTTTGCTTTTCAGAGTTTGACGTTCCTCAAACGCATACAAAATGAAATGGATCACCATTTTTTTTTCTTTTGTTCTGAGAACAGAATTATCTGAGGGATGCTGTATCTCCCACAAATTCAGTCTTAAAAGGAACATTAACTTATTGGCGGCCTTCCCTTTCAAACTCAATGAAAATATAAACATTTTATATGTTCTCTTTTTGAATTTTGGGCATTTGTATGGCATAAAATGAAATAGGCATCAATAATCTTCTACTTATTCAATAAAATATTTGCCTCATTTTTTCGGGCATATTGGTGATGCACTTGAAACTTTGCTTTTAACTGTGAAATGAGTTCTAGTGACCCAGAAGGATTCAACATCTAATTTTTCACTATGACACTCAATAAATACTTTAATTTGGAATTTTAGATCAAGCACTTTTGATCTTCAGGCAATTTAATAGTTGCCCCAAGGTGTTAATGTTATATTTTGAAAAATCTCTATAAAAAGTGGTTACTTTTTATGAACTCATACAGCTTTTTTTTTTTTTTTTTTCTGTTACAGATTGTGGGGAGAGGATATGCTGACATCAAATACTTAAGACTTTCAAAATGTAGTGTTGCCATTGCATTTTAGTATATTTTCTTACTTATTCAGTAAATTCATTGGTGGCTACCATACCACATTCATGGCCTTAGTAGGAACTTTGAGGATGAAGAAATAAATAATACCATATGATGCTAACTCAGATTTAGGAAATATAAAAGTAAAAGTTGTAGCTGAATCATGAGATTGAAATCCTAAACAAGACAGATTTTCATCAGTGATTCTATTTAATCTCAGAAGAATGAAAAAGAATCACAAAACAGTAATATAGAAGAAGAGACCAAGGAATGGGGTTATAGGAACTATAGGCAGAAGGTTTCAAAGGTCCCTGGAGCAGTGTCGGCCATGAGGTAGTGAAGGGGTGAGGAATAGTCCCATTGTGTGCATATATGGACCATCCTCCTGAGCTCTGAATGATTTGTTTTAGTCATCTTACTCATTTGTTCATTTTAGTTCTGTGTATGCTGTCTCTGGGTATTCTCAAGGTGACAATGACACCTGTGCTGTCACCTGAAGCATGAAGCCAGCCAAAGTCCTCTGTGTTTTCTCAAAGAAACAGTATACCTTTTAATTCAGCACCCTGTTAAGTAAACTCTCTCTCTCTGTCTCTCTCTCTGTTTCTCTCTCTCTGCTTCTCTCTCTCTCTCTCTCTCTCTCTCTCTCTCTCTCTCTCTCTCTCGTGTGTGTGTGTGTGTGTGTGTGTGTGTGTGTGTGTGTGTGTGTGTGTGTTGGTGTTGGGGTGTGGGGGAGTGGAATCATGGTTGGCTTCATGAATGTTAAATGAGAACCATGACACTGTACTAAGCCATTTCCTATTTGTTTATTTTTGTATATATTTACAGGTGTGTGTGTGTGTGTGTGTGTGTGTGTGTGTGTGTGTGTGATATGTATGTGCACATATGTGTGGAGGCTGGTGCTTTCTGTTGAGCGTCTTCCACAATGGCTTCCTTGTTACTTTTGGAGACCAGGTTTCTTTGGCTAGCCTGGCTGGCCAGTGAGCTCAGAAGTCAGTCTGCCTTACTAGTAATCACTGGGGTCACAGGTGCGCTCTAATGCACCCAGGTTTTTATGTGAGTGCAAGGGATGGGGATTTGGCTTTATTTTGTTTCTGTTTTTGAGACAGGGTCTCACTATGTAGCTCTGGCTGTCCTGGAACTCACTCTGTAGACAAGGCTGGCCTTGAGTTCACAGAGACCTGCCTGCCTCTGCCTCCTGACTCTTGGGATTAAAGGCTGGGCCATCAAGCCCAGTTAAATGCTTGGAGATCTGAACTCAGTTCCTATGTTTGTATGGCAAGTACTTTAGTAACTAAGGCAGATCCACAATCTGAATAGATTCTATCACTGAGCTGTATTTCCAGCTCAAATAATTAATTGTTCTTTGACAGTATGTATATGTTGTTTATAGTGATTCAAAATGAACTATGTGTATTCGGGGCACTTTTACCCTTTACTATGACTGAGCTCTTGAATTGCTAGAAGTTTCAGTTCACATTTTCTTGCTGTCCTTTCACGCCTGCTGGTATCTGCCCCACATTCATGGAATGACTTTTCCTCCGATCCTATTGTTAGCAATTATCTAAATGAATTCATATGCAGCACCACAAAATGCCTGAGATTTAGTAAATACTTAATAAGTGACTGTTGTTGTCATAAAAAGAGAAGATGGAGCTAAAACAACCCTGTTAAAACACACAAATTGCTAGGTTTGGTGGTACATGCCTTTAATCCTAGCACTTTGGAGACAGAGGTCAGTGGATCTCTTTGTGTTTAAGAGCAGTCTGATTGGTGTACAAAGAGAGTTCCACAACAGCCAGAGCAGTTAAACAGAGAAATCCTGTCTTGAGATACAATAGCAGCAGCAACAACAACCAAAACAAAACAAAGCACAAGTTAATAAAAGAACAACATGCAAATTGATTAAAAATAAACATTTTAAACATGGACACCTTGAAAAACTAAAATGCAAAAGTTGAAGTTCAGCTGTATGTTCTCTGAACAGTCTTGCTATAGGACAACTGCAGGACAATAGGAAATGCTTGGACACTGAACCATAACAACAGTCTGCAGGGCCTGTTCCTTCCTGCTGTTCTTTACCATATGGATTTCTGATGTAAACATGAATCTGGACACTTTGCCCATAGCAGAAGGGTAGGAGAGGGTCTGAAGAAGTCTTCCAGGTTGTCTTGCCCAATGTAGAGTGCTCCTTAGCATATTACATACCACCTCTGTCATTGCCAGTACATGAAAGTGATCTCTCTGGCATCTGTGACCTGTCCACTGCCTTTTGACTTCCATACAGAAACATGCCAATAGCTCTATCTTGTTTAAAAAAAAAAAAAAAAAAAAAAAAGGATTGCCCCAGGCCTCCTCTATCCCTTTGTAGAGTCTACAGATCTAAGATACCTGAGTTCTCTCTGATAAGGACTTTTTGTGAACATAGGTACATCTGTCATCTCTGGAAGACATTTTGTCTGGTCTTAGAGTTCTTGTAGTTCATCCCTAGACACCCTTCTTTTGCCACGACTCAGATCCCTTTACTCACTCATTATGGTTGGTTCCCACAGTTTTAATTACTGTTTACTTCTTTCCTTGTACCTGATCCTTGGGAGTGCTCCAGTGGTTTCCTCATGTCCTTGCTAGGCACTGTAGCCTCCCATCTTTATACACCATGCAGGGTTTTCTTTTGACAGCACTGCTGAACCTGTTCCGTTCAATCGCTTCATGTATGCTCAGGTCAATGGACAATACCTGTTGTTCAGTGAAGGCAAACGCATTGTCTGGGGTGTAGCTCAGTGACAGAGTGCTTGGCCAGCATGGGCAAGGTCCTGGGATCAATTCCCAGCACAGCAACAAAACAAAAACAAACCAATAGCAACCAACTCATAGAAGCCTTGAAACTGTTCACGGCCTTCTTCTATCCTGGTCTGCATTTTCTTTATCAAAATGCCCCCACCCAGTCTGCTCTTGAGAAACATCCCAAATCGCCTTCCAGTTCTGCCTCCATTCACTTGTGTCTGACAGCATCTGTAGCCTCGTGCAGACTTCAGCATGACATTGAGCTCATTGCTTCTGTGTGCTTCCCACCTTTTGCCCACCGTTCCTTTACTACCATTGACTAATAGAGCCTTGTCTTTTCTTATCTCTCATTTCCCCCCTCTCATCTCCTGCCCTGACCACCATCTATTTGGTGTCAGGAAATTTATTTCTTCATATTCATTGGTATTTACTTGATCTTGTTATTGTCTAGATTCTCATATTGTAAGATCCCCATCAATTTTGAACGACAAACTAAATCCTTAATGTTACTTAAGAGTTAGTCTTACCATTTTTTTTTCTGACTTAATTATCTCTGCCCCCGATTCCTGTCACTTCATTATCTAAAGGTAGCATGGTCCCCAACCAGTCAAACTTGTTGAATTGACCTAGAGCACCATGTCTCAGTGCCTTCACTGTTAATTGCTTTAATCTTGTCAGGTTCTACCTGTCCTTTTAGATGCCACTTCTTAAGTAGCTACTGTTGTGAATATTTGAAGGGGTTAATGATGATATGTTATTTCAAGGATGAGAATTTGGCATGGTTATTTCTAGCAAATGTCACAGAAGGAAACAGAACTTAAGAAGGGGCCATTTGCTTCCTGCCCCCCTTTTTTTCCTACCTGTAGCAAGTCAAATATATTCTTTTGGGAGGAGTGTTCTTTATGTATTAAACCTGAGAAATAGGCTTGATCACCACAGATGGGTAACTTGAGCTTCAGTGACCCTGAATATAAACAAACTCTAAAGGAACCCTAATCCTTCACTCCATACTAGCCCTCACCTAGCCTGTGTCTCTTGGTAGCATTTCTGGGGTTTGTTTTTCAAGTCCAGATATTCATTTTTCCCGTTGACTCCTCACACTTTGTCTTTGGTCAGTGCACTTTACTTTCTTGTCCAGTCTCCATGTGCATGAAAAATGAGTAAAACATTTATGCTGTTCATTTGTTAATTAGCTCTTACATTAACTAGGTTCTTAGAGGCAGTCAAAGAGCTTATGTAAGACCAAAGGGGGTGGGAGTGGGTGCAGGGCCTTTCTTTCTCCCTATAGCTCTCCCTCCAGCCTCTATACCTTAGTATTTAGGCATTAAATTGCTCTCTCCAGACACCAAAACATTTCCCAGTCACCACATTCTTATTCTGTTTCTCCTTTGCCTAGACTTAGTTTTAATTCCAGTTGAGTCTCTGTCTTTTTAGTATTCTTTTTAGCAGATTGTAGAGCTTATTGAATGGTGTCACAAATAGAAAATATGAAGTTGATTTTAGTGGTATGTGATGTAGCTTATTTAATATAAATGTTATATTTTCTGAATTTCTTCCAGCTTCTGTAATATTTTAAGAAAAACTAGGTACCAGTTAAAGAACAGTATCTATCAAAAAAAGAGGCTTGCCCTTCTACAGCATTCTTGACAGATTGTCAGTTGGGGCAGAGAGGAATGGATGGGTTCTGAATACCTTCTCAGCCCCAAAATGAATGGCTTGCCTCTGTGAGCATCACTAGTGACAGTGCACTCAGGTGGCAAGGTGGCATGCAGATGACATCAGTGTGGCGTGTATCAGTGTTCAGGAATATATTCTCATGCATGCATACGTGTGTTCACATTCTATTTCTCTCTTTCTCCCTTTCTCCCCTGTCACTTCCAGCTTCCTAACAGGTCTTACTGCTTGTCAATATTAGGAATCATGTTTGAAAGATGATTAATTCTCTCTAGAGTCTAAGACTTACTCATTAACTATGTATGCAGTCAAAGTCTGATTTAAATTAGAAAGTACTATCGTAGTCTTTGTCTATACGCTTATGTATGTTTTATCTTCTAGTATAAAAGTGGGCATATTATTGTTTATCTAATAACATTTGATTAGTAGGCAGAATATTGTTTATCTAATCACAATTGGGTTAGTCTTTATACCGTTTTTCAGATAAGTATACATATTTATAAATAGTATAAATTATAACATTAGGATGATATTACTTACAACATTTATTTTGATGTTTTCCTCAATTTTATTTTATGTTGTTTTTTATGGTTATTTACCTTTTCCTCTCCTATTCATACAGAATTACTGACCAAATGCTTATCTTGATTTCATTTGTGCTAACACATTATTGTTTTGTTGTCTTTTATTTACTAAGCAGTTAGTTGCTCCTGTAAATCATTACCTCATCATCTTTATGATCAACTTTGTTTTCTTTCCTTCTTTCACCCCTATTCTTTTATGTGTTCACCCAGACATTATTTCAATCTTGGATTCATGTGGTGTTTAATTTTCTTTATTCTGTCTCTGAAGTGAAGATGATGATTTGATGAACTGTTGAAATTCACGTTGAAGGAGGAGAAGACACACATATTTCACGTTCCTTGATTCAAATTCATAAGTTCAAATTCGAACATAAATCACCTCCTACGCATTCATATTGGGCTGTCCATGTTTCCTTATGCTTGCCCGAAGAAAAAGACTACACATTTGAGACCTGTAGCACGCTGATGGCACGTAGGGATGAAGTGAAAATTAAACTGCATTGATCAGAGTGATGAACACTGGGTGGTTCTCTGATTTAGATGTTTCTAAAATATAGTGATAGTGATAGTTCATGATTCAAGAAACTGACTGCATTCAAGAATGCATCTGAAAGTTTGAGCTTAAATATTGAAGGAACAATTTTCAAGTAAAACATTGCTTTGAAAACCCTGGCACTATCCAGCCACTCAGAACCTCAGTGCTGCTGGGGAAATAAATTGCTCTTAGACTTTGTGTACTGAGACATTTGAAACCTGTGATTTCTAGTAGTTAAAAACTGACGGTATAATTTTGCAGACTCATTTTATGATCACAAAATACAGTTTATGTGTATTTTTGAATACTGTACTTAGTAACGATTTTCTTGAAATTGTCATGAGTGAGCAAATGTTTACCCCTCTTGATTTCCAAGCTGCCCTGTCATTTTTCTCATTTTGATTTGGGGTCTTTCAGCATCCAGAAGGGTATATGCACATGCAGTGTAAGAGCCAAATGAATATAAATAACTCCAACAAAAATACATTTTAAAAATCAAAACTCCACTGTAATAAAGGTTCAGTAGGCTTTTGTTGTTTGGTTTTATTATTGTTTTCAGTTTGAAGGTGGAATGGGGAGGTGTTCTTAGTGGGAACTGGGAGGGAGAATGAAATATAACTATATGAAGTTATGTATATAAAATATTAACACATTAGCGTTACATGCTAGAAATCTGATAGAAGTTTCTTCCTTCTGATCCCACAGTATCAAGTCATGGGTGGATAAGATGCAAGAAGATCTTGTCACACTGGCCAAAACAGCAAGTGGAGTGACTCAACTTGCAGATGTGAGTACTCCTTCATTGTTAATTTTCTGCTTCTTTTGAATGCACTTAAGCCTTTTAAGAAACTGTAGCTCTGTATTACAGAGAGTATATGATTCATGTGTGGTTATCATAGTGAAATTTTGTGGTAGCCCCGGCACAGTGCTAGTTATTGGAAATCAGAATGGCATGGCAAACAGTGAAACTGATAAGCAACACCCTCTCACCCAAATACAGATTTAGATGCCATACACTTTTTAGAACTCTGCTTCCAGGGGCTGGAGAGATGGCTTAGTGGTTAGGAACACTGTCTGCTCTTCCAGAGGTCCTGAGTTCAACTCCCAGCAACGACATGGTGGCTCACAACCATCTATAATGAGATCTCATGCCCTCTTTGGTGTGTAGGCATACATAATAAACAAACAAATATTAAACAGAACAAAACAAACCTATGCTTTCCGTCTTCAGAACTTGTTTTAGAATTTCCCAATAAAAGTGACTAAGTATAGTTTAAATGTCATTAGTGTAAACACTTCTTCACTCCTTTTTTTTTTGAGACAGGGTTTCTTTGTGGCTTTGGAGACTGTCCTGCAACTAGCTCTTGTAGACCAGGTTGGTCTCGAACTCACAGAGATCCACTTGCCTCTGCCTCCCAAGTGCTGGGATTAAAGGTGTGCGCCACCAAGCCTGGCCTTCTTTACTCTTTGAGGATGGATTTTACTTTAAATATTTGAAATGTGTTTATAGTGTCATTGAGATGTGTATAAAGGTTTTGATGCACAAAATGGAGACACCACTAAAGGCAAATTATTCACAAAATTTCTAAACTGGCCATGAGAGTTACTCTAAAAAGAGTTTGGAAAGCGATTGGATTATATAATAGAAACATTATTTAGCAGATTAGACATATTTCTGTAAGTATTCTGTGTGATTATTACAAATTAAATGTCCTTTTAAAGTTCTCACTGAATAAAAATCTGTAAATATTTTCATCCTGTGTTCTTAGTCAAATATGGAATGCCTTTAATATTCCTACCCTGTGATGTGTTAATCAGATGAAATTATATAAAAAGAGTTTCATGGATAGGGATATGGCTTGGAACCAGGCATGTTCAGGAGTTTGATTTAATTTTTTTCATGTATATGAAAGGGAAGTTATTACCTAATTGTAAAATTTTTTTAATGGTTCACATTCACCTATGGATGGAAGTGATTTTCTTATAATTTTTACTACAGTCATAGTAAATAGGTCATGTGTGGTCAGGTTGGGAATTTTCCTTGACGATCATGGCAAGTGCTCAAGCAGCTTTGCATTTTGTGGCATTTTGTAAACTATATTTCCCAGTTGGGAATGTTCCACATGCATAGTAATGTTCTTCTTTGGGAGAAACTGGAATATGTAGTTAACCTATATATCAGAAATTCCCAGTGAAAACCTGTTAAGTAAATACTTCAAAAATGATCCTAGAATGTAATGTGCTTTCCATCCCTTCTTTATGCTGTTTATACCTGATTTGATAATCTAAAACTTCTGCACCGTGGGGATGGTGACAGGTATGATGGAGAGCAGTTCCATTGCATGTGTGCTCGCCACACTGGGGGACATCACTTTAGGTGTATAAGATACGTAGCTGTCAAGGAATTTCAGTTTACTCCGATCCCTGAGATGTCTCCTTATGTTTATGTGGATATTCAGAAATCTGAGGAAAGCTGAAATCTGAAGCACTTTCAGTCCCATGTTTCTGAGGAGGCATACTCACCTGGTATCTGCAAGATATTTGGGGATGAAACGTGTTTCTTGTGAATATTGATGGTCTCTAGTGCTGGGACACACAGACATAAGGAAGGTCTAGAAATATGAGTATGTGCCAGTGTTGGGTAGTATGTGAACCTCTTCTATTTAAGGGTACGATTGGTAGACACAAATATTATTTGTTTATTTTCACATTTATAGATTTAAAATGACTATGGGGAAAACTTTCATTCACCTACAGTGACAAGTGGCTGATTCTCCTGTAAAGTTTTAGAACTGTTATAGGCAAGTTAAGATAAAAAAAAGCAATTTCTAGGGGCTTCTCCTTCCACCACTCCTTTCTTAGCCTCCCAATTCTCACCTAGTTGATGTCCTTGGTACTCCTGCTGTGTGAAATTTGTCTTTCAGAACTTATTTTCTCTTCTACTTCAAGAAATCCTCATACAAAAAAGTCTCATTTGCTTTCAACTATGCTCTTCTGTATAGAAAATTCTCAATACTAATGATTGGGTTAACGGCTTTCATTTAGTAGAACATAGAATGAAGAAGATAAAGTCTAGATATTTTGTTTGTGAGACACTGACCATGATATAGTGACAGAAAAATTCTAAGGAATCACATAGTGTATGCTGTGGGGTGATGTGAGCGAGGGGGACTCATTGCTGGAAAAATAAGTCGGAGATTAAGCATAAGAGGAGATGCTTGATCTCGTCTGCCTCATTTCTTTTCCTAGCAAAAAGGTTCATGATATGTGCCAAGGAGGGGTTTTATTTCTTTCTTTCATTTTTTTTATCTCCCATAGGAATTTAAAGCTAAAATTAGCTGAAGAATTCCAAAACTGGGAAAGCATTTTGAGCTGAGATTGGAGGCATTTTGAACAGTGTGTTGCATTGGTGTTTGTTTTATGCAGTGCTGGGGATCCAGCCCAAGGCTTTGTGTGGTGGATGAGCTCCTCTGGAGCTGTACTTCTTGGGCAGTGCTAGAAGAATGGTGGCCCCAGAAGTTGAGCACATGGCAGAATTTATTGAGTCCCAGGATTGAAAGTCACCATTGCAGAAATAGTGCTTCTTCCTGAGTTACTTATTTTCAATTGGCTTCATAGGTACAACTGTTTTGAGTGTAAAGGCAAGAGCCATTGTAATTAGCTATATTATTAATGTATATATATTAGCTATATTATTATTATATATTTGCTATTTTATTGATGTATAAATATTTGGAATTTTATGAAAATTGTTT
Organism: Cricetulus griseus; assembly: GCF_003668045.3. Classification (NCBI taxonomy): domain Eukaryota; kingdom Metazoa; phylum Chordata; class Mammalia; order Rodentia; family Cricetidae; genus Cricetulus; species Cricetulus griseus. Next base: position 177,901,269 of record NW_023276806.1, on the reverse strand, counting down.
TATGAGATCATAAAATATTGTTCAAGGGAAAATAATAAATAATGTTGAGTGAGTTCTATACTTTAAATTTTCCTACATGAATATAATTATGTTGTATTAAAGGTCAAGTTTAGGGGCTGGGGAAGTGGCTTGTGGCTACAGTGCTTGCTTCACAAACTAGGTAGCCATAGTTTGAGTCTCCAGCACTCATGAAATGCCAGGTGGGCATGGCAGCCTGCTTGTAATTCAGTCTCAGGAGCAAAGATGGAAATCCTGCACCAAACTGATGAGTGGACCAGACAAATTCTTCCAAATGGTGTCATTTCCCAGCCTTCATTTAAAGTAGTGATTCTCAACCTGTTGGTCATAACCCTTAGGTGTGTCACACATCAGATGGATATCTTGCATATAGGATATTTGTGTTATGATTTATAACATTAGCAAAATTGCAGGTATGAAGTGGCAATGAAAATAAATTTACGGTTGGGTCACTACAGCTTGAGGAACTGTATGGAAGGGTCACAGCATTAGAAAGGTTGAGAACAACAGATCTAATGGAAAGGTGTTGGGAAAGAGGCTCTCAGTCTTTTAGTTGTAAGATATTCACACTGCAGTGGGCAAAAATTGATTATAATGTTCCGTGCAATTAGAAAAGTCAAGAGGGGCATCTTTATCCAGAATGCTCAACCAAAATTCTACCAATGAAAGAGGTCAGAGCAAATAGCATGTGATAAATAGCTCTTGCTAAGAAAGTGCTTAAGACATGATTGCACAAAGCTGGAGCTGTGATTACAAAATTTACGTAGTATTGTCTATGAAACAAGACAAAAATCATAATATTTATGGACAGCATGGAATTTCTTTTCCTTTTTACAGTGCTGGAGTTTGAGGCCTGGGTCTTATGCATGCTAGGCAAGCATTCAATTCCACTGCAGGAAACATGTGCCCCCTTAAGCCATTAAATCACAGACTATTGCAAATATCCTCTGTCACTTCTCAATGTGTGCACACAAACATTCTATCAAAGGAGATAGTGACTGAGATGATCAAGGGAGAATTTGATGTTTAATATCTAACACATTTTCAAGTTGAAGTCTTCATTGTAGTTTTTGTTTGTTTGCTTGTGTTTCAAGACAAGATTTCTCTGTGTAACAGCCCTAGCTGCTCTTGTGGAACTAGCTCTGTAGATCAGGCTGGCCTTGAACTCATAGAGATTCACCTGCCTCTGCCTCCAGAGTGCAGGGATTTAAGGCATGTACTACTACTTCTCAGCTCATGATATTCTTGAAAACCACTTCTATGAATTCATAAAACATTCACAAGCATTCACCTCTTTCCTTAGTCTACTGAAAAGTATTTTATCTCAATGATATTCTGAAAATTTGGCTCCTATCCAAATGAGGAGACACTCGAAATGAATGGGCTCTGTAGTCATGAGAATTTGCTTCATGCAAATGTTTTCTAAAAATAAATGGATGAGTAAAATCTATTGTTTGTCTTTCCTGTGCCATTCATTTCTGAATCTGCAAATGTTGTATCAACAGGGGAGAGAATCCTGGCAGTATGTCACAGTACCTCAGTCATTGTATTTGATTGCTCCTGCCACCTACACCCCAGGGAAAGTGAGCCATACAAGGAGATACAGGCACCTGGGAGATGTGTTGTGTCTTCTGTGGACATTTGCCTTCACATCTCCTCCTTTCTCTTTGGTCCTTTCTCTGTCTTTACCAGGGGAAGAGTTTGAGGTTGTTATTTACATTGGCTCAGGGGAAATTTGTAAGGCCTTGGTTTCAGCAAGGTCTCTGGGTTTGGGGGAAATAGCTTGCTTCTGAGAAGGAAGTCTAGTCCAGAGACAAGGCAACTCTGCAGGTTGATTGTGATCGGCCCTCAGCTCTTACCTGACAGTTCTCATTGCATTAAGATCTGAACTCACTGCATTAAAGTTTTATTGCAAGGGCTTGGAAATAGCTCCCGTAGTAAAGTGCTTGCTGTACATGCCTGAAGACCCGAGTTCAGGTCCCCTGCACTCTCATAAAAAGCCAGGTACAGCATCACAGGATTGTTATTTCAGCCTGGAGTTTATCTGCTTACTATTGGTTCTTCAAGCCCTACTTTGTAAGTCCCTGGACATATACTGAGACTGTCTCCTGGCTGATGTACTGATACTTAACTCTTAGGTTCTCCATCACTTACCTCAAAGGATATATCCTTGCATGCTGTGAGACCCAATAGTACTTAGTGGCTTAGAGTTGCTTTGTAACTGACTCATTTTGCCTAATCATGCCAGGTTACCTTTTAAAGTCTGTTGCTCTGGGACATAGGCTTGCTCTTTTATAATGAAATGAAGCTCAAACTCCCCTTACTCGGATATCCCAAAACCTTAACAAAAACGACAGCTATGGTTGGTTAAATGTAATTTTACCTTTTGATAAAGTGAAAAATTAATGTTATATGTGAAACATCTATATATAGAATGCATTGCTTACAAAACTAGCTGTTTATAATGATCTTCTTGGGATATATATAGCATTTCATGGCATATTGCTGAGTATTATAATTTCCAAAATGTTTCTTTGGGAATTCTGGTAAAAATTATAAGTGGGGCACTTTGTATATAATATATTTGTGTTGTTTTAAAAACTATTACTTTTGGCTGGGCAGTGGTGGTCCACACCTTTAATCCCAGCACTCGGGAGGCAGAGGCAGGCAGATCTCTGTGAGTTCCAGGCCGGCCTGGTCTTCAAAGAGAGTTCCAGGACAGTCTCCAAAACCTTCCGTGAAACCCGGTCTCAAAAAACAAAACAAGCGAACCAACAAAAACCCAAAGACTATTACTTTCAAGATTATGTTGGAAGTAGTTTAAGAAGTTTTTGGTGAAAAAGACTTAAAAACTATAACCTGTATTATTATCATAACAAAACTTGGTTTTTAAATGTAACAGTGAAAAGCATTCAGTACCGTTAAGAGTTTGAGCAAGAAAGAAAGCACAGGAGATGAGCTTCTCCTCGTTAAGGCCATGTCAGGTGTAGCCATCAGAGAATTTGCACTGTGAAGTACTGAAGCATCTTAGTGTGTCCTGATGCAGATCGTCTTGTCATGAGTTCTCTTTATGCTCTACATTCTTTCTAATCGACAAACAGATGCCATTGTCACTGTATGTGAAGCACTGGAATTATTCTACTACAGCCCTGACTAGTACCAAAACCTGTACTATTTCCAATAAAAATCTTCTAAACGGATAACTTTCCTAAGATTTCCCAATATCTCTGATAATGAATACTATCAGGCTTTTTAAAACCACAAAGATGGAGATAGTTTTTTCAGTGAGTGATTTTATAATATTGATTCACTTTTATTGACTAAGAGTATTCCAATTCTCGTTTTCTATATAAAAGAGTATACTTGGGTGTTTACACTGACACTACAGGCTTAAGCTTCCTTAACTATATATATTAAAGTGTTATGAAGCAGATTTCAATTTCATTTCTTGTGTTAGCCAGGTTTCTGTTACTATATGAAACACTCAATGTAATTAACTGTCACAGAGTGAAAGTGCTATAGACTCATGGCCATGAAACAAAAGAGAAAAGACGGGAGGTGTGGGTGCCTCCAGTCCCGTCTAAGAGCATTTCCCCAAAGCTCCAAAGAGCTTGCAATAGGCCCCACCCCCCAAAAGTTCCAGTGCCTCCAAATAGTATCACTTTAACACATGAGCAATTAGGGGACAGTAACATTTAAACTGTGGTATTTCCTAAGTATTTAAAAACAATACCATTTATTCTTACAGATACCTAGTGACATGTCTGGCACATGCTGTAACTTAATAAATGCCCACCTGAATCCATCTCCAATAATTGTGGGGCATATTTTACACTCCCTATACTACAAGGAAGACATACTTTGTGGAGAAATGCACAAGCTATTCATGATACAAGCATCAGTACATTTCGCACCAATTAGCCCTATTGTACTTACTACAGAACTAACTGTCCTGGATCAATTAAAATGATGTTGAGGTTTATCTATTTGTAACTTGAATCAATTAATCAATTCAAGTATTGATTTTCTAGAATCTCATTTTAGTCCAGAATAAAAGAGGTTCATGTTGGGTGGAAATCTTCAAGGATAGCTCGGGTGTTTAGGACAGGACATGATAATCCCTCCTCTGAAAGCAAAAGCCATCTGGTGATATGCAGGAGACCTGGGTGAAACCAATTAGGAGGAATTTTAATCCACAAAACTAATCTTCCTGGAATATTTTTTCTTTGATTTTTTTTTTTTTTAGTTCACTAGGAACAAGCTTGCTTCACATGTCAATCCCTTTTCCCTCTCACTTCCTCCTCCAGCCCCCACCAGTCCTCCATTCCATCCCCCCTCCGCTTCCCAGGGAGGGTATAGCCCTCCATGTGGGCTCCCCAAAGTCCACCACATCATCCTGGGCCAGGCCTAGGCTCTCCCCCATGTGTCTTGTTCCTGGAATATTTTTAATGAAAATCTTCAAGTTCAGTGTTCAAAGGACTTCAAAGTTCACATAAACTGATTATTTTAAGAGCACATGGTGACTTAAACCTTTAAAAATACTATTTAGCTAGCAATGTGTTAATATTTATAGTTATAGGGACATAGGAATATGTTTCAATGGCCAAGTGCTTTCCTACCACTGGTATCCCCCTGAGATCACTCTTTAGCATTTTCCATGCCCCAGAGTGTATACATAAATAAGTGTGTGTGTGTGTGTGTGTGTGTGTGTGTGTGTGTGTGTGTGTGTGTGTGTCCTCATTGAAAACTAACATTCTCTTTGATAGATAAATGTCAGAGGGTATATGCAGTTGAAGCGAGCATTCGTCATCTGTGCTCAGCTGGGGCCAGCCTTTAGAACCTGTAAAGCCTAATTGATGCCAGAACAAAAGCAAGTGGCACTGGTTCTGGTACATGCCTGGATTCACTTTCACAAGGCAATAAAAAGCTGCCAGGCCCTGGCTTTAAAGAGGGTTTAGTCATGCATGTGAGCCCCATCTGCTCAGTGCATGGGGATTTCCTTCTCAGGTCAGCCCTCTAGGCAAACACAGTCACTGCCCCCCCCCTGCCCCCAGTTTCTCCTCCCCTGCTGTGAGTGCACAGGTTTTTGTGAACCAGGTGCTGCCTATGCCACTAGAGCAAAATCCTTCTGCAGACACTAGGATGAGCCAGAAATGAGGTTGGGTCTTAATTTTAATGGACTACCTTAACTTTGCCTTAGTTTATTCAGTGATATAAATGAAAAATACTCAAACAGAAAATGCCCGCATTTAACATGATAAAAAGAAAACCACCATTACGAAGTTATCCACAGCCTTAACATTGACTCCAGTGCTTTCAACTTTTCAACTTCTGTAGATGTGAACTCTCTTGGACGGTCTCCATTCACTTCTGTGAACCACAGTAGGGGATTCATGCTCCTTCTCTCATTTCTTCTCTCCTCTCTCCATAAACTGAAGAAGCAAACTTACCCTTTATGCCCATTGTAGGGGAGAATGGCATGAAGACTCCTGTAGTTCATCTGGTCTGACCTAACTCAGGCTTTGACCTTGTTCAGAGATGTTTGCCTTGTATAACATCTGGTGTATGGGTTTCTCTTTATTTTCCAGGGTGCCTACCTGAAAATGAGGGTGACAGTTAATACCAAGTTCTGAAGCTGGGCTGACAGAAAAGCTTCAGAACCACACAATGTACATGTGAACTGTTGTGACCCATATCTTATAATTAGTGACCTAACCTATTATTTCTGCAAACTAGTAGTCTTACAGTAAATTTACGTTTATTTCTGTATGCTTTTCTGGTGTATATATGAACTCTTTAAAAGAGTCATGATGAAGAAACAGTTTTTTGTTTGCCTGTTTTTGGAAATCTACAAGCCAAATAAATAGCCATTGCTCTTATTTTTTTTTTCATTTGACACAGATTTATGAAAAATATCAAGAGTTGTATACTGTGGAGCCAAATAATGCACGCCAGCTAGTGGAAATTGCAGCAAGAGACATTGAGAAACTCCTGAGCAACCGATCTAAGGCTCTGGTGGTGAGTTTAGCTTGTGTTTTCTCTTTATGTTTCTTGCTGTGTTTGAGCTTTTTACTTAGTGTACTTTTTTCTCTTACTGTGTTCAACTGATAAATTCATGATATTAATGTGAATCCCAAATAAACAGATACTTTTCTTCTACCTGTTGCTTTATTTGTATTATATTATCCTTTTCTTTCATAAGTGATGTATATTTAACCGATACATGCAAATTTATACATGTGTCATTATACATTATAATCTGTTGAACACATTTTAATGTATACTAAGACATAATCTCATTATTATTACTAGTACATAAACTGTTGTGCTCTCCTATTTCATAATTCCACATTCCTACCAAAGTGTCCAGGGTGCCACTTCTGACCTTTAAAAGAAGTTTTCCCTCTTATACCTGCTTTGCTATACAATTTTTAAAATTTTGCTCATGTTTTAGTAATATATCATTCTTTATGTCACCTTCAGAGTCTTGCTTGTCTTCACCCACACTGTGTTTGTATGGTCCACTGACTTTTATTTAGCTTTATTTTATATATAATTGCAGTTCTGCATTATTCTGATAGAACTTAGGGGAGGACTAAGGCTGTGGATTGTATCAAATCCTAATCCCGCATATAGAGTGTCCATGGAAGACACCCCATCAGACAGAGATTCATAATCCTTTGTGTAAAGTTATAGAATATTTCCATATAGCCTACATAAATCTTTCTGAATTCTCTAAATCATCTCTAAATTAATGATAGTCCCTAAGCAATGCAAATGATGCATGAGTGTTCTGCATACTCTGTTGTTTAAGAAACAATGACAGGAAATATTCTGTACATGTTCTATACTAATCCAATTTTAAAAGTTGCTTTCTATCGATGATAGATTGAATTGGCTGATGAGTCCATTGATCTAATTATACTGAATTTTTTCTATGATCAAGGTTTAGTCATAAACTGACATGTGAGATTAATACAACTATCACTAATAAAACTATAGTTAAGTAATCAAAGTGGCCTCCAAATATCTTGCTCAACTGTGCTCACCCATCTTGTGATGATTTAAGAAGACTCAGGCCTAAGTGGTGACATGAGGTGGAAGCACTAGGCAGTGTGCTATCACAAAGACTGTAAGAACAGTGAGACTGGAACTGGAGAGATGGTTCAGCAGTTAAGAGCACTGACTGTTCTTCCAGAGGTCCTGAGTTCAATTCCTGGCAACCACATGGTGGCTCACAACCACCTTGAATGAGATCTGGTGCCCTCTGCTGGCATGCAGTCAGAAGACTGTATACATAATAAATAAAATCAAAGAAGAAGAAGAAGAAGAAGAAGAAGAAGAAGAAGAAGAAGAAGAAGAAGAAGAAGAAGAAGAAGAAGAGTGAGACTGTCACAGGCCTGTGAAAACTGGGGTGGCCATTATACTAAATGACTGCATAAAAGTATGGAATGAGGTTTTATGATAGTATTCAGGATGGCATGAAATTTAAAATGTATGTAATAATCATTTCCAGAATTTTACTGTTAACATTTTCAGGCTATGTATGAACATAGGTTATGGAAACAATGGAAAATAAAACCACACATGATAAAGGATGGTTATATTCAGTCAGATGCTAATTGAGGAGTGTTACAGATTCAGCTCAGGAGAGTAGGCTTGACAGACAAAGGTGAATTTACAACAGTTCTTCAGATCTGAAGAGGAAGAACTTTCAGTCTGAGATGTATATGCATTCAATCACTACCCTTTAGTCTCCAGTGAAATATCTGTTTATATCATTTTCACATTTGTATTCTTTTAGTTTATTTATAGATGGTTAGTTCTTGGTGTTATGTAAGCTAGCTAATTTTTGTTTGTGGATTTTGTTGTCTTCATTGTGTATTTTGCTAAATTCTTCATTTTAATGTAGTCAAACTATTCCAGAGTGTTCTAATAATTCCTCCATTACTATTAAATCATATACAAAATTTCACAATATGATTAGTTTTAAAGGTTCCTAAGTTTTGTTTTCCACATCTGAGTATTCAATACATTTGCAGCAGAACTGGGATATAATTGCAGGTTTCAGTTTAACCTTTTTTGCAGATGACTTTCCCATGCCCATATATTGTGCAGTCTCCCTTCCTCTATTAACCCCTGGTTCCTGTGCTAATCAGCTTTTTGGGGGGGGCGGGGTTGAGACAGGCTTTGGAGGCTGTCCTGGAACTAGCTCTTGTAGACCAGGCTAGTTGTCTCCAACTCACTGAGATCCTCCTGCCTCTACCTCCCGAGTGCGGTGATTAAAGGTGTACTCCACCACTGGCCAGTGCAAATGTATTTTTAAAGACGTTCCTTCATGCTACTAGAGCTTATTTTTATCCAAATAATATAGCTTCAGTGTGTAATTAATCTGAGAAATCTAAGCTGGAATTTTGTTTTTGATATTATTATTTATTCAGAAAACTTTGGGAAATACTTTATATCTCCAAACAGTTATCTTGGTCTTCAAATTTCTGTGTGCATTCTTAGACACTGATAAATCTTTTGGTCATGGCTCTTAAGGCATCTACAGTCTGATCTTGTTGTAAGGTAGTAGAAATATCTATTGTTATATATGGTTTATCAAATTTCTAGTTCAATATTTATTATAATTTAAAATATTTAGCAACTTTACCCAGGGTAAAGGTGAACTTATTAAATGTATTATTATCTCCAATTTTCTTGAGATTAATATCACTTTAAAACAGAGATATAAATGTTTGCAACCTAATCTTTAATAGCATTAAGGCATTTCTACTTAAGTGCTTAAGATCCTGGTAACATCTGTAAGATACTGTTGAATGAAGTCTGTCCATCTTGTCTTTATCACATTGCCATGGGGCTTTTGAGACTTTCTCTGATTTCTCATGTTTGGTTGAAGTTAAAGACAGCTGATGTATTATTTGAGTTCTGTGGGGGATCAGTGATGATATTACTTGCATGATAGCAGAGTACAGGAGTCGTGATGGATAATTAACATAGAATTCCTTAGGTCTAGGAGACAGGTTCATGTTTGTTTTCATACTGTTCTTTATTTAACTTATTTGATTCCATAATAATAGAAAAGTTGATTTCACAGGGAAATATTTCTAAGTTAATTGAAACACAGGAGCTCTAGTAGGCTGTGAATGAATGGAAGGTGGCATTTTTAATTCACTTCCGATTTTGTTGTAGGCTATGGGAAGGGAGGCATCTAGATTAAAGCAGCTTTAATTGACCAAGTGTTGTACTTACTTTCTTTTATACAAAATCTAGTTGAAAAATCATGAACATGCAAATAAAGATGTAGATGATAGAACTTCATATCAGGTAGACTTTCTTGATGGCTGATTACTAAATAAAATGAGCTAATGATTCCTCGAAGTAACACCATGGTGGGAGATACTATTTATTATTAGAGTCACTTTTCAGTGTAGAAATTGGGTCTTTCAGGGCTCTTGCCCAAGGAAATGTATCTAATAAGTAATGTATTCAGTGCTTCCAGACTTTAGTGTGCACACATCCAGTGTGGTTCTGGTTAAAATGCTGATTTTATTGAGTAGACTGAGCTGGGATTCTTCTCTAATAAGCTTCCAGGTGGTGTGGATGTGTCCTTTATGAAGCCATTTGGGCTGTCAGGAGATGAGAGGAGGCAAATTCAGTTGTTTCTGAAGTCAGTCACCCTTTGTGTACTAAACAAGTCTATCCTTTGTCTGAAGAAGTGTAAAACAGAAAGCAGGAAATGAAAATCAAATATACTTGTTGAATTTTTAGTTCTACTTTTTAATTTGGAAGAGTGATTATGAGTGCTCTAAAGATATGTTACAATTGCTATCATTCATTTGTATTGTTGCTTATAGATACCCCATTTCTACAAATATCCTAATTTAATCTTTTATGGCAACACTGATAAATTCAGTCATCTTATTTTTAAGATTTATTTATTCTATAGCTAATTTTTTTCTAAAATTTTCCTCAGAAATATCTTGGAAACTGGATCAATATGACTGTCCTTGTAATTGGATTACTTGTAACACAACTTTGGATCTAATGATGTTTAGGAGTAAAAGTGAAATAATCATTTAATATCGCTGTTAGCATGCATTTCAGCATGAACTAGGCTGAAATGTCTGCGTGTGTTAATGAGCACTCCATGGCAGAAAGCTTTTCAACAAAACAATCCAATGGTGTCCCCTTGAGATGGATGTAAATGAAATCGGTGGTCTCTTTGTTCAACAACTGGCTGAGCCAAGGGAACTGCTTGGAAATGAAGGTCTCTAGGCATTTTGTTAAGAGAAAATTGGATCAAAGTTAAAATAAACAAATTTTTCACTTGACACTTTTCCAATTATGGCATATACTTTTCCTCTTTGTCCCAGTAACTTTAATTACAATGGCCCCAAATTATTATGATGCTGTATATATTGTAATTTGCTCTACTTCTTACTTGGTATTCAAGGTAAGAGCTGGAAATGAAAAGGAAAAAAAAATGATAAATATTTTTTAACTCACTATGACATTTTTTGTATGTTTCTGGAAGGACTAGAATATCATCGAACTGAATAGTTTAACTATGTTTCTTAAGCTGTTAGGCAAATAGTTTTTCATTTCTTACATGTTATTGTGTTTCTCTGGTGAAGATGTAAACAAACTACATTTCACTGCATCCAGGGCATCAGCAACACTCTGTTGCAGGGCTTTCTTTGGACCTCCAGCTCCAAATAATGACATGGATACTTCATAAGTTATGAAAGCTTGACCATATCTTAAGCTTGTTCAAGCTAGCTCTTGAAACTTATATTAACCTGTTTATATTAATCTAAGCTCTGCCATGTGGCTCCTTACCTCTCTCCAGTACAGTAAGTTCAACTTCCTCTCCATATAACTGGTGAATTCCTCACACCTGTCTCAGATTCTTCACCCAAGTTCTTCTCTCTCCCCAGAAGTCTGGCCTACCCTCTGCTGCCTAGCTATTGGACATTCAGTCCTTCATTAAACCAGTCAGAAGGTACCTTAGGCAGGTGAGGTAAAACAAAAACATCATCACACAGCACGATCAAATATCCCCCAAAGAAGAATCAGATGAAACAATTCCATCCAAACCTAGTCTATCGAACCAACAAGTTATTTGTGTTACTTAAAGAGCGTAGGTGACTCAGCATACTGCATCACTGAGCAGCAATCCCAGAATGGGTGATGAGTCAGGAAATCCATATCAGTAGATTTCCCTGCACAGCTTGCTTGTTCTTCATGGAAGTTCCACTGAAGAGCCTCATATACTCCAGCAATTGTTCATTGCTTATATAATCTCATGGAAGGACCTCATGAATATTATTACATTCGTATGAATTGCTGTAACTTTAACTTGATCTCAGAATAATGATCAACATGAATAATTATTTTCTTCCATATGAGGTTGGATGCTTGCCTACAGTGTCACAGTAGCAGTTACAAACTCTCAGCAGTTTGACTAGTGTAGGGAGCCGTCCCTGCATTCTCCATTACAAGATGGCGCCTGCATCCGACGGGCACCGAATGGAAAGTTACCCAGCACCTGCGCGCATTAACTTTACATTCGGTGCCAATGCTTCTCTACAGTAACTGTCTACTGCAAAAAAGAGTTTTCGTCAAGGATCAACGCTGACATCAGTATTAATCTATAGATGTAATGAGGAATGTTTAGAAGGCACTGATAGGTACTTCATATTTCCTCAACAAAATAATGAAGGTAGCCTCCACACTGTGCCGTATTTGGGATTCTAGGTCTTAAATCCAATGAGAAAGCAGTTGGTTGCACCTGTAATTGTTATGCCACTATTGTACAAGTGGGTTAACTCTTGCTTAACCAAGGAAACCTTTTGGTAACAATTTTCTTCCAGTATCTTGAAAAGTATCCACAATGCTTCAAACCCAGCAAGCAGGCAGTGACTTTTCAGCTGAGTTACAACTTAATTTTTAGATGTTCTGCAGCCAAAGGACGAAGTGTATTCTGAAGTAGGCTTTCACTCTATGGTTTGGCATGAAAGCTACAGTATTATGTGGGGTGCTTGAATAGCCTTTCTGGTCTACAAGTCAGGAGAAGTAACTCACTTTCGACAGTGACATGTTCATTCAACAACTTTGGCTCCTGGAAAGCACCCTTTTTACCTTTGCAATGTATTATATTATTTCAGATTAACTGCTACTTTCACTGCTCTTCTGAACAAACCTTTGAATCTGTAAGACACCTTAGGATTATATCTAAAATGAAAACCTTTTTATGAAATGTGTGCATAATCTCTGAAGGACCACTGTCCTGTATTCTAAGCAAGTGTCAGTGTTTGAGGTGCAGTAGCAATATTAATATTAAAAACTATTTTAGCAAGTTCAATACCAGCAGGACAATATCCTAGTACTTGAATCCGTTCTGTGAAATGTTGTGGATGGGTGAAATTGCCATCCATATATAGCTCTCTCTCTCTCAGTGTGTGTGTTTGTTTGTGTGTGTATATATAACATATTTTAGTGGGTTATTGCCTACCCTTATGAAAAGCTTGATCCTTTCCACCTGTACTACTGGGTTATTTTTGCCTTCTTTCACTCTTTTCATGGACATTACTCAGGCTTTAAGGCTTTTCATATGCTCAAAACCAAGGAAGGTTTCTTTCTGTTAGAAAGTTCTTTAAGAACTGCCTTACACGAATTGCCATACATTATTTTGAGTAACTTGGACAAGCCCACTTGTCTGACTTTCTTTCATTCTGTGCTCATTTCATGTTACTGTCTCATTGAGCTCTACCAGAGCCCCCCTTCCTTGTAAGGACTTCATTTTGTCATAGGCTTCATCAAAGGCAGTAAAGTCCTATACCTCTACCAAGGTTCCCTATGGTGTAACTTTTTTATTAGATCTAACGTGAACCCATTTTTAACCATCCAAGCCTACTGGACACCAAACACCACTTTTCTCACACCAAATTTTCTCAGTAATACATGTTCTCCATTAATTGTCTTCCAGCCTTTAAGATTCATGGGAACTGCAGCTGGCAAAAAACATGTATTTTCAGTGGCTTCTATGATCTTGTGCTTTAGGGGCTGATTTTTTTCTTGGGTGCCCTCAGTTTACCAAGTCTTTGTCTCAAGGAAGGTTAAGTAGTATTTTGGCTAAAAAGATCTGCTTCCATGGCACCCAGATTGATGCCATCCAAACCCTGTTTCACAGCCTTGTGAACCAAGCTGTGAATATTCTAACTTCTTATTTAATGTTTTCAGGGCTGGTGAGGTGGCTCAGTGGGTACAGAAAATGTCATTCAAGTCTGGCCAACCACATCTGATCCCCAGAACTCACATAAAGGTGAAAGGATAGAATCAATTTCACAAAGTTGTCCTCTGACTTTTACATGCCTGTCATGTCACATGTTTCCTTCCCCCCAATGACAACAATACTATCACTGATAATTATAGACTTAAAAAAGCCTCTCCCAATGTAAGCAATTCAGATACAAAATATTCCTTAGGTGTGTTTTTCTCTACTGAGCCATTATTAAAGCCCATGTCTGCATGCTGGATCATGCATTTTTTTCCTTCTACATTAGTAAGCAGGCTTGAGGGGCATTTTCTGTCTCTTCTAGAACTTCCTTCCTGCTCATTGCCAGAATCTCAGGAGATTCAAGTTATTGGAGACCAGTGAGGACTGATTAGGACAAATTTAATTTGTACTCTTTTTTATGAAGTGCTCTGTTAGCTCTAAGAAAATGGCAAGAAAATACCTCCATCTCATTCTCTGCCTTTTTCTACATTTCCTGATAAATCAGAGGATTCTGGCTGCAGCATCCATATGTCTTTTCCACATTGTAATTCCTTACATAAGGAGGTAATTTGTGAGCAGACAGTTTAATGTCAATTGCCTGTATAGGTTGCACAGGTGGTGTAACCATTATTATAATCAGCTTACAGAGCATCCCATGCTTCTTTCAGAGACTGTAGTGTATTCTCTACTTGCTACTTGGGGGTATCTCTGTATTTACTTGGTAGATCTCTATCAACAAGTAGGCTTGATACCCCATATTGGGTAGAGAAAAATGGGTACCGTGGGATTCTCCCCATAGATGATCCCTCTTCATGTTATTTCTACATGCCTTAATTCCTATAGCAAGGTCACTCAACAGCCTAAGGAGACACACTATCTCATACTACCTTGTGCAAAAGTAGCCATATGTGGTTTGCCATTGTTGATGCTTCACACATAAACAGATCACCCTCAGTTCCATGTTGTATAGTGGGGGGCCATGCAGCTCTTCCTCACCTTTGCTTCTTTGGATCCCTATTTGTGTGCTAGTTGCAGTAAGATATTTCCCCCGAGGGACATGAACATGTGCCTCTTCGCCCCAAAATGGCAGTTCAAAAGTAAAATTCTGCCTAAATCTGGCTTGCTGAATGAAGGAATTTATGGTGCTTACTTACAAGAACATTTGTGAAGAATTATTTATGGGAATATGGATGGTTCAGGTAGCTGTATCACTAGGAAGCTCAATAGAGCATTAGTGGTGATACATGAAATATGCATCATTTGAGTGCCCTGCATAATTTGCAGGCAGTTTCACTGGGAGTCAGCTTTTTTCTAGAGTTGATTACTATATATAACTCATAGGATCTTTGGTGTAATGTGAGTTTTCTGCTTCGGCTGGTCCCTCGATCCTTGAGCCCCAAATGAACACACGTAATTTATATTAATTATGAAACTGTTGGCCGATGACTAGGGCTTCTTATTGGCTAGCTTTGTCTTAATTATTAACCCATTTCTTTTAATCCAAGTATTTCCACATGGTCTTATCTTACCAGTGGAGGGTCTGGACCTCTTACTTCTTTGCAGTCTTACATGGCATCTAACTCTTGACTACATTTCCCTGAATTCTCCTCATCTCCTAGACCTGCCTATCTTGCTGCTCTATTGGCTGAACAGTACTTTATTCATCAACCAATAAGAGAAACATATACAGAAGGATATCCAGGCATCACTTTGGAGTCTTAAAATTTTCTTGTTAATCCAAGTGAATTTCTTGTCAGTTTTACTCCTCTGTTAGAGAATGCCTCAATCCAGAGGAAGTAGCTACATGGAGCCAGTAGGATTTGTGAATATGTAGATGTCCAAGTCTTCATCTCTGGTGGATTCGGAAACATAAAAGGGTAGTCAAAGAAAAATTAAACCCAGGCAAATGAGAAAAGAGTACAAGGAAGTACTATGAAATTATGTAGTGGTACAGAGAATAATTTAAAGTTTATTGAATTTAGATAAAAGAAATCGCAGGTTTACTCTTGTGAGAACATATGATGAAGGTTGTTCTTGATTGTCTGAGAATGGAGGACAGATAAGCATGCTATGGTCAGCAGAGAAACTCTCTGATACACTAGGAGATAACAGGAGACCACAGAGTGAATGTTGGAAGGATGGTTTCCAGTAAAGCAAGTTAGACAAGGTAATGGAATTTATCTTTAAAAAGATACTGAGGTCCATCAGTTAGGGAATGTTACTATTAAATATAAAGTAAACAAATAAGGTAGAGGAAAAAGTTGAAAGGCATACTTCATGCACACTTAATTTCTTGATCAAGGAGGCATTATTGCATACAAAAAACAGACTTGCAGATGTTGGAGGTTGGGGCAAAGGATTGGGATAATAAAGTAAAAATGAAGATAGAAGGAAGTTGTAATTTAAATAACTAATGAATAAAATATGCTTTACTAACATTGTACAGAGCAAGGATACAAAATGCCCTTCATTGACATCTAAGAAACAAAAGAATTTCGCAGCAGCCCCCAAATTATGCTTGTGCATATATATGTGTGCATGTGTATTTTAGTCCTTGGACCAAGACCTTTCCGGAGAGTTTAAACCTATCCACATTAAAAAAAAAAAAAAAACCAAGAGAAAGATTCCCCAGGAAAAGAATGTGAAGTGTGGTTCCATTTCTTTATTCCAGGAAAAAAATGCACTTCTTCTCTTTATCTAATCATATTGTGAATGTCTTTGAGAGGATTACTCAGAAAGCTAGTATGTCCAAGTCAGTGATTTGAAAATGCAGACTAGGTAGTCCACCATTCATTTTGCAAAGCTGAAATGCTTTGATTCAGTGCATGCCTATGAGAGCTAAAAGTGAAGCCCCAGGTTAGAATTTCTGATTATTGATAGAGCACTGAGGAGAGAGCCCACTGAGCGTGGGCTTCCACACACCTGAGGAGAGAGTCCACTAATTGCAGGATTCCACACTCCTGAGGAAAGAGTCCACTGAGCACAGGCTTCCATATACCTGAGAAGAGAGTCTACTGTGTTCAGGCTTCCACACACCTGAGGAAAGAGTCCACTGAGCACCCCATTCCACATACCTGAGGAGAGAGTCCACTGTGTGAATGCTTCCACACACCTGAGGTTAGAGTACACTTAGCACAGGCTTCCACACTACTGAGTAGAGAGTCCACTGAGCACAGGCTTTCACACACCTGAGGAGAAAGTCCACTGAGAACAGGCTTCCAGACTACTGAGGAGAGAGTCCACTGATTGCAGGTTTCCAGACTACTGAGGAGAGAGTCCACTGATTGCAGGCTTCCACACTACTGAGGAGAGAGTTCACTGAGCACAGGCTTCCACACACCTCAGGAGAGTCCACTGAGTGCAGGCTTCCATGCAAACCTGGGCAGAAGTGCAGCTCATAGGAGGAGCTGTTCTAGAATTCCATCTCACAGAACTTCATACCAGGGCAAAGGAGATCAGCTAATGGAGGGTAAAAATACTGTGTTATCTAAGAACTGTGTGTTGAGGCTGTGAAGTCAAGAGTGTGGCAGTTCAAAGTCTTGGGTAAGACTAGACAATCCAGGAAAAGTGTCCCAAGAGAGAAACAGTGTTAAGCATACATTGATTCTAGGGCATCAACACAAAAGACAGTCAAGAAACAACCTGCGGTGGCCAGATTTCTCATAGGACATTGGGAACCACTCTCCATGAGCTGGAGATAAGGCTCAGGATGGGCTCTGGAGACACTCTGGGGATGAAAGTGAATGCCTGCTGTACCCTACCTAACATTTCTCTCAAAACAGTGTTAAGCTGACAGTGGGTTTTTAAATGGATTTTTATTTATTTGCCTATTTGTTATTTTAAGAGTTAGGTGCTCAACTTGTCCTGGTTGTTTCTGAACTCCTAGGCTTGTGTAATCTTCCTGCTTCAGTTTCCAAAGTAGCCGGGATGTGAGGTGTGTACCACTCTACCAGCTTCAATGAATTTTAAATCAGTTTAGGCTTCCGGTTTTCAACCAAAATTACATGATTTAATTGAATGAATGAGAGTTTTTAGGAATGAAACATTTGTATATAGTGATTAATGTAAGCTGTGAAACCTCTAAAGTGACCTCCTATTCAGTATGCGTAGTAGACAGCCTGAGGAAAAGGTAATTTAAGTAGATCGTAGGTTTATTTCCCTCACGCAAGAAGAGATTTCTAGAAGTTACTTTTCCTCTGGTATTCTGTTCCTTACTTGTATCTGACTCTATATGAGCGCTCTCTCTCTCTCTCTCTCTCTCTCTCTCTCTCTCTCTCTCTCTCTCTCTCGTGTGTGTGTTTTACACTAGTGCTGTAATGTTTATTGGGACCAGTGCCTCTCTTAATAAAAATATCTATGCTATAGCAGCTTGGGGCTATTCAGATTTAACGTGAATTTTAGGGAAGAATTCTGTCGAAAATTTGTTTTAAGGAATAAAAGAAAAAGGAACTAATATTTACCATTTACTGAGCATTGCTGAGGTCCACAGCCATCCCCAGGCTCCTTTGATATTGCTAACATGGTGTCTCCTCTGTAGACTCAGTTCACATGTTCCCACCTTATGAATGAGATAGGCAATTTCAGAGAAATCTGCAATTTCTCATGGTTACTGAGTTAGAAAACAATTCATAATCGGCTGTGTATCTCCACTAGATCTTCATGTTTACCTCTGTGCCCTTTTAGGAGTTTAAAGGTTTGTGAGATCAACTCATTTAATTTTCACAGTGCATTGCGGGAGACTAAAACAGATTGCATGACTTCACTAAATCATTTATGAAAGGAGAAGTTAAGATGTAAGTTCTTTTATGTAGCTTACCTCACTCCTAGCCATATGTGCTACTTCAGTTCTGCTAGCCAAAATTTATTTGTCCTGTCAAGTCAAAGCATTCTGTCCAGGTGGCATTAACTATTAGGATCAAGAAAGTCATACTAATAATGCCTCCACTGGGCCCCATGGGACCATGGTGTTTAAGGTTTATGAAGTAAGCATTTTCACAGATTTCATCAGCTCTCTGAATCCAATGGCGGTAGAGTTTGCCTAGTTTTTTTTTTTGCCAAATTAGATATAGACATATTCAACAAATGTGTCCGTTTAATAATTTTTGAGAAAAAAAGCTTCTTTAAGTTTGAAGTCTAGAAAATAAATTTATTTTAGAGATGAAAAAGAGTAGTGTATTTTTGTCCCTTTGCTTTTTTTTTTCTGATACTAGTAATAAGAGTATTACAACCTGCAAGTCTGGGGTGCTAACAACATGGTGCCTGAGCAGTCTTGCTTATATTCTAAATACAGTTATTGTTATGACTGGAATCAAAGACTATCCCGAAGACCTACGTTTTAAAGACTTGACTGCCAACTGCTGGGCTTTTGAGCCATGTTTAGGTGCTAAGGGCTTGCTCTAATAAGTGATAAACCCAAACCAATGCAGTATTAAGGGGCTGGGGTGGGGCAGGGTGGGGCTAATTTTGAAGGATGTATCTTACCACAGGATACATCCTCTTACCCTGTGCCTCCAGGCTTTCCTGAGGTGAGCAGCTTCGAAAAACCACGTTTCCTCCTGTGATCTTCTTCACAGCTTAAATATAGTGAGTTCAGTCCACAAGACCGAGTCCTTGAAATTATGAACCATTAAGCTGTTGTCACCAATATTTGTTCTGTACTAGGAATGAACAGAGTTATTAATATATCAGAACCACTTGGAAGTCCTTTGAAAACAGACCTTGTCATAACCAAAGAGATGGACATGTGTCCTTCCACCATTGGAAGATTAAGCAGGGTCTTAGTGAGCTCCTTGCTAGCAAGCATATTCATTGTTTGGTGGTAGATTGCCTTTTATACTCTTTTTATTTGTATTATTTATCCAGAGTTTATTACATTTATCTAGTACATTCTGGTTTAGTAAAGTATGTATTTTTACTATTTACGTTTACATTTTATTAAGTAGTTGGCAGTTTGAGTGGTTGCAAAATACATTAGGCAATATTTTTGGCCATTGAAAATTAAAAAAAAATGATATCCTATCAGAATTTTCACTCAGAGCCTTGGATTTTTCTGAAGCAGATTCTAGTTTAAATGGGAAACACTTGCAGTTTTGGTTGCCATTTTTATTATGTTAAATGGAAAGCTCCAGGTACATATCCCATTTCCTGTCTGAGGTCACAACTTTGTTGCATCTTCATAGATTTTTAAAATTTAAATACATATCATGGTAGGAAATTGGAATCAAACATAAGAGCTGAAAAAAAAAAAAAAACACTAAGGACTGTACTAGGCCCTCCCAATTCCAGTAAGAAGAAAATAGATTTGTATTCCTGTTAGTGTGCCACAAGGATAGCACTGTTAGTGTTTCAATTTTCACAATATTTTCTTCGGATTAATACATTATTTACAGGTTAGCGGTGAAGGATTTTAAAGCACACTTTCAGTTGCTCTGTGGTGGAGGGGGTATCTCCTTCCACCATTACCTGAAGTGTCAGCAATAAGTGGCTATTAAACACAGGCACTGTTGAAAAGAGTAATTGTCAAAATCTTCCTTCAAGAAAAAAAAAAAAAAAAAAAAAGAAATGAGAGACTGCGTCCAGTTCTTTAGCAGAAGGGTCAGACAAGCAAAGGTTTCTATTCTAAGTCTCTTTTGGAAATACCTTTGTGTTTTGAAGTTTGCTTTGGGATTAGAAAGTGATACTTAATTATAAAGAAGATATATTGACAATTTGACAGAGATAATACAGATTCTAGTAGTACAGTATTGCCAAAAGTTACAGGAAGGGGCTTGCTGATTACACTGAGGAAAGTGAAAAGAGGTGAAGGGTTGATGATAGGTCCATTGTAAAGTTCTAATAGAACTGTAGTAAAGTACTGTTAGAATCTATAGTAAAGTACTGTTAGCATCTGTAGTAAAGTACTCTTAGAATCTATAGTAAAGTACTATTAGAATTTATAGTAAAGTACTGTTAGAATCTATAGTAAAGTACTCTTAGGATCTATAGTAAAGTACTCTTAGAATCTATAGTAAAGTACTATTAGAATCTAAAGTGCCTTTAGAACCTTGCAAGCATGAGGATTCCATTTTGATTCCACAAAACCCATGACATAAAGAGTGGGGCATGATGGAGCATGCTTGGAGTCCCATAGATGGGGAGACAGACACAGTTGGATCCCTGTGGCTTGTGCAGCCACTCTGGCCTGGTCAGAGAATTTCACACAAATGACAGAACCAGTCTTAAAAATCAATCCACCAAGCAACCAACCAACCAATGAAACAAACAAAGGCGGGGAAAGTGTTTGGAGAATACACCCAATTTTTCTTCAGGACTGCACATGTACATACGTAACTCTAAACGTGTAAACATGAAGACACATATACACATTCACATAAGTATGCACATATACAACAAAAGAGAGAGTGGGCCTATGTGACATGTAAGGCTCACACCACGAAGGGCTTTGTGTGGCCAAATGTGAGGCCTTGAATTATGCTAAGAAAAACAAAATGTAAAGGCAGAGAATTGAAACACACCCAGGCTCTCTGAGTGTGAACTTACTCAGGAAGCAAGTCTTCAGATGTGTAGTAGGCTGGCTGGACCTTTATGTAAGTGGTTAGGAGTAGAACTGGTCTGGGATTTGATGTTCTTAAGTACTTAGTGCTTGGTTTTCGAGGATAGCTGCCAAGCTTGGCCATTTAAACAAAGGCAGTTTGGAGAATGCATGATGCCCTCTGAGATGCAGGCTGATGCTTCAAAGATAATGTCAAATAGAGGCAACAAACAAACAAACAACAAACGGTTGCATTATTCTGCTCTCACAGTTTCCGAGGAGCAACTTCTCCCTCAAGTGTCCTAATCTGAACATGCTTGTCAGCAGTGTTTTGTTGGGGGTAATGTATAGAAACAGTGATAACCCCAAGGCGGCTCTCTTTTGATCCTCACAATGAAATATTGAGCATCTTCCGACACCAAGTCAGATATTGAGCACTAGCTCAAGTGACATTTCTAACATTAAACACCGTTTAGCCACTTGAACTACCGTTCTGATTCTTAAATGTTGAATTTATTTTCCTATATACTATGTTTTTGTTTGCCCCTTTCCCTTCACTTCTATCTTCCTACAAAGTTACACAAGGAGTGACCTTCCCCTCGGAGTTCATTTTCTGAGAAAAGCACACCAGAAACTCTTCATGGGTGTATGATGCCACCTTGACACTTTCTCTATAGAGACCAGTTCATTTAAACTTGTACCATAGTTCTTCCAAGCTTGTCAAATCAAGGGATATATATTTAAGAACTGTTTCATCTGCTTTCCTAAAATCCCTGGATACCAGTTTACTGTTAGCATGATGGAAGGCTTTGATAATTTAATTAGGGAATGTTAGAATCATAAATCTTGCTTGGAGGTGGGAATTGTGGGCCTTCTCCTGTGAAGCAAACACATGTGCATGCCCACCAAGGTAAGGTTGCTCTTCCCTTTCAAAGTAGTATGAATGGCTAAGTTCTCCTAATTATAAAGCCCAGGCACTGTTGCTCCCCATGTATTTTAAACCAATTTTATTCTCTCTCCCCTGTATGCTGACCTTGGGTAACACACTCCTAGATGATAATGGTATTTTGTCATGTTTGTGAGTGTGTGTGTGAGTGAGGGGTATTGAACATGGCAGGAGCTATCATCAACTTGACAGAGATTGGCATTCTTGCCAAGTAATGTGGACCCTTAGCTGCTGAGCAATCATTATTGGCAGGCCTGTGTTAAACACTTTATCTACATTATCACATTATTCTCAGGCAGAGCCTTATGAGATAGTCGATGTTGTCTGAAGATCAATCACAGTCTTCACACAATCAGTGTAGTCTTTGGCTACATGAGGCCCAAACCTCCTGAATATTGAGTGTCAAGTAGTGGCAATGTACTGCCCTGTGCTTCAGTGTGCTGGAATTTTGCACACTTGCTTTTGGACACTACTGTCTCTTAGAAATTGTTGCATGTTTAGTCTTCAGTTTCTTGAATCTCAGAGCCCAGGTTCTATCATTTTACCTTTCATTATTATGATACTACAGTATCTTTTCAAGTGAATGAACTTTCATTTATAGATGATCTAGTTACAGAAAACCAACTTTATCTTTAAGTATTGTATGTTAGAGGAGTCTGGTTTCTTTAATACTTGTGTTTGTCAGTAAGTATAGCCTTACGGCAGATGCTTTAAATAAAACAATATAGCCGAAGAGCTGGAGAGGTAGAAAACTTTTCTATCATTCGCTGCAGAAAAGGAGTCTAGGGGAAGTTTGGAAAGAGTGAAAGAATTTACCATTGCAGAGAAAGGTATGATTTCATATTTACTGACCACCCTTTAGTATCTCTCTCTCTCTCTCTCTCTCTCTCTCTCTCTCTCTCTCTCTCTCTCTGTGTGTGTGTGTGTGTGTGTGTGTGTGTGAGGGGAGCCACTTGTTAATATTTTGTTGAAATTTTCACATATATTTGAATATTAATAGCTTTTTAATATTACATTATTTTATTACTTATTATGAGGTCTCCTGGGGTTTAGAATATGTATTTTTAAAATAGTTGATACTAATATTGTTCAAAGCCCATTTTATATGTGTGTGTACATACACATATACCTTTTGATTATTTTATGAAAATTACATCTCCTAAATCAAATAGTTGAATCAGAAAAGAGTATTCTTTTGAAGGATATGGAACTTTTAAATCCTTCTATTTATTTTTTCTTTCTTTTTTTTTCTTGTTTGTTTAAACCCAGGACTTTTGGAAGGTTTGGATAGGAATAGCCTAGTTACATTTGGCCAAATGTGAAAGTGGGTTCTATAAAGAGAACCTAACTTTAAATGATAGATATATTCTTAGTTGTCATAATAATGCCAACAAGTAATCCTCATCTCTGGAGATTAATTCTGGTGTTGTTGACAATATGATCAGTTCAAAATGAACAGACTGGCTATGTCAAACATCTGTCCCCAAAATGAATTTACAAATCATTCATCCTTGGAGTTACAGTGACTGATGACAGATGAAACATCTGTGACTTATTTAATCTGCATGGGCTCTCTTAGTAAAGACAGCATAGGCTCCCAGGGCCCTGCAGCTGTGTAATCCTACTGTCCTCAGTGCTAATATTCTGGAGCAACTGACATCAACACCCAACTGAGAGCAAAAATCAAGTTTTGTCTTGACAGCTGAGGCATTAGTCACAGAGAACTCCATTCCTTCCCTGCTTAATTTATGCATTTAGTCATTGGACTCCTTATTCTCCAATTATAGCTTTTCCTGTAAATGCTGCCCTATTATGAAACAGTCACCCCTGGCTGATGATGCTGAGAAATTCTATGTCTGCTGACGTAAAGGACCAGTAATAAATAATAATGCCTCATTTGCTCTCAAGAGCATTTAGAGAGAATTTATTGCTCTATATATTACTGCCTAGACTATTTTTAACCCAAGTACAGTGACATAATGTGGCCTCTTAAGCAGGAAAACAATTAAATAAATGATCTTCTCTGATATCCATACACTTGGAACATTTCTTTAGAATGTGGATGTTTAAGTGGCGCTTTCGCTGTTAGTTCATCCTAACAAGTTTCTCCAAGAAGAAATTGTTCATTATTATTACGTTTCATTGCATATAATATGGTCTACATCCCAAATGGGCATTTCAAAACAACAGATCAAAACAACTTAGTTAAATGTATCATTTGGGATGTCTTTGTTGGTTACTGTATTTTTACTCACTAATCACATCCATTGGAATGAAATGAATCACCACAGCTTCTCAGCAAAGTGACAACATTTTCAGTTTAAATGGTAGCATGTCTAAACACATCAAGTATCTTATATAAGACCTCATAGTGGAAAGATAATAAATAAGAGTAATTTATTGAGTGCTTATCACATATGAGATATGGCTAAGGATTTTATTTGTTTGGATTATTGATACTTTAACCCACTTGCAGACTTGGCATTTAGACTGCCTCTATTGCATGGTGATATGGAACTCAGGACTGTTCTTTTCACTCTTCTTAGGATGTGAACTGACCTCTCAGGAATACAGGCCAGAGATTTGTATACATGATTCTATTTGATCCAGTATTTCTAGTCTTCCTCCTCCTCCTCTTCTGCTTGCCAAGCCTCTTCTTTGACTTCCTGTCTTTAGAACATGTTTCTTATGACTAGATCTGGCAGTAAGAACAAAATTGGAGCTTTAAATTATATCACCAAAGCTCATTCAATTCTAGGTTTGCTCTTTGTTCCAGAATAAAATGATAGGTTATTTTGCATGAGATGGGTGGTACAGAAGTAAATATAGCGTATTTCAGTTTAAATGCAAACTATGTAAAAGGAGAGAAGCATTAGAAGAGAAAGAGGAGTATGGAAGGCACAAACCAAAAGATGACGGAGAACTTTTTCACAGTTGTAAGCATTCATTGTGGAATGTATGTTGGGTTTTTCTGAGAATGAACACTGCTGGAGCTGTTATCATTGATGGGTGTTTTGAGAAACTCTGCTGTAGATGTTAAAGCTTGTGCAGTCAGGACTTGACATTAAAATTGGGGAAAGCTTGCATTCTGAAGTTGAGCCATGCAAATGTTGTCCAGACTTTATAAAACATCGTGTCTGTGTGTGTGTGTATGGGGGGCACTGTTTGTATCTGCAGCGTGCCCATGTCAGGGCATGCCTTTGAAGAAAAGGGTACTACCTGCTGAGACATCTTAATGGTCCAGCTGTTCATTCTTACACAAGGGGAGATCAGCAGCATTTTTGGTAGATGCACTTAATTAGCCAATTTGAAATTACAAATACTGAGGAGGCAGGACCTCTGTGTGTGTGTGTGTGTGTGTGTGTGTGTGTGTGTGTGTGTGTGTGTGTGTATCAAGAGAGAGAAAGGGGGGTCAGAGGGAGGAGAGGCATTTCGGGTGTCAGGCAGATGAGACATGGAAGGCAGCTGGATTATCCAAAGAGTAAGAAGAACATGGGAAAACCTCTAGGAATTTCAGTTTTTGTTAAATTTCTAGATATTTAGCATATTCATAGTCATTCTTTGGCCCTGAATACCTGTTCACTGGAGCTTCATAATTCTGTGACTGCTGCTATCTGTTGGGGATTTCTCTTTCTTTAATTTCTATGATGCCAAATATCTACCAGCCACAAGGGCCAGGGAAACCAGGGCCATTAATGCTGCTGTGCTTCTGCAATTAAATCTCTCATCTAAATGGCAGTCCTGTAGTCCTCAGCTGACACTCACAGCAATTGCCCCATCATTGTTAGAAGCTAAATCAGCATATGAAGAAGCAGCAAGTGGCACCTAATGCCTGCCCTGAGAAAAGTCTCCTAGTGTTGGTTGTGAGCACAGCCTCAGCTGCTCTCCTGGAGTATGTTAGATGTGCCCAAGGACTTCAAAGAACATTTCTCAGCTGCCTAGGAAGCACACAGAATACAGGAAGGAGGACAGTTTAAAGACTTAAAAGCAGTTCCTGTCAAGGCAGACCATACTTTTCCTCTCAGCTGAATACTCCTGGGGGAATTATCCCAATGATCTGCCTGGGTTTTATTGCAACATAAGTAGGCGTCCATTACAGAGGGAGCCAGCAGTGTACATTTTTGCTATGTTTATGTGACAATAGTAATTTCCCACTTCTCTGTTTAGTGACAGCAAGTACAAAGGAAAAGGATGCTCACATATGAAGAAGCAGTGAGTCTCAGATGCTAATGTCTGGGTATTAGTGCTAGCTTATGTAAACACAGAATTGTAGAGCTTTTACTAGTCAGTCTTTAGGAGTTGGGGAATATTCAGCCAGCATTAACCAATAAAAGACTGAGCTCAGCTAATGTTTCATAATGATGTTGGTATGTTATTTTTCTGACTTTGTAGGGTTAAGCATTCAGAAATTACAAGATCAGACATTTTAATTTACATATCAACAAACATAATTTCTTTTCTATGATAATACTTTTTTTTGTTTTGTTTTTTCGAGACAGGGTT
Organism: Cricetulus griseus; assembly: GCF_003668045.3. NCBI lineage: Eukaryota > Metazoa > Chordata > Mammalia > Rodentia > Cricetidae > Cricetulus > Cricetulus griseus. The sequence continues at coordinate 177,874,986 of NW_023276806.1, read as the reverse complement.
TCTCCGTGTAGCTTTGGAGCCTATCCTGGCACTCGCTCTGGAGACCAGGCTGGCCTCAAACTCACAGAGATCTGCCTGCCTCTGCCTCCTGAGTGCTGGGATTAAAGGCATGTGCCACCAATGCCTGGCAATAATACTTTCTATTATATTTGGTTAATTGCTTTAATCTTCTTTTCTATGAAAGTATTATGTCTTTTAATTACATTTGGTTATTGTTATCAGAAAGGAAAAAAAAAAAAACCCTGACAGGTGTGTTTCATCCTATGAACCTGATTGTTCTCATAAGAACAACAGAGAGGCGAATTGAAGAAAGATCAGAATATGTGATGTCATTTTCCAGTTCTAATCAGAGACAAAAGTTTTATTAAGGTTTATGACAGTAACTAGTAATTAATAGAACTATTTGAGTTACCAGGTAAAGAAGTAGTTTTTAGTGAAATGTGTTGTTCAAGAACAACAAGCCAGCTTCCTGAGTGAGAACAGAGTGTCTTACATGCTCATCTGTGAATAGTTATGCACTCATTTTCATTTCTTAAATTAAGGAACTTGTATATAACACAATGTAAGGCAACTTAAATATTATGCATTTCCTTTAGTATCTCATTGATTCTATTTAAAATTTGTAAGTACACTTTTAAAAACATGCATAACAATCATTTATTAGGTTTAGTATATATTAGAGATTTTATTTGTGGAGGTTTTTGTTTACCATTTTTTTATACCCAGCTTTACCATGCAACAAAAACAAATATGGAAACTAACTCTGTGCTGGTTAGTTTTATGTAGTCTTGACACAAGCTAGAGTCTTTGGGAAGAGGGACTACACTTAAGAAAATGCCTGTAGGTGAGCATGTGGTACATTTTCTGTGTTGAATACGGATGTTGATGTGGGAGTGTTCACCTTATTGTAGGTGGTCTGATGGGGAAAGTACTTCTGTGTATTTTTATCTTATTGATTGTTGAATAAAATACTGTTTGGCCAATGGCAGCAAGTTAAACAGGACTAGGAGTCAAAGAGGATTCTGGGAAATGTAGTAGAGAAGTGGTGATCCAGGCAGGAAGTGACATAGCAATGAGACGCATATTTAAGTGAAGGAGCAACAGGAAGGGTCCCTTTTCCCTTTTCCCTCCAGTGGAGGGATGTGAGCCACCGGCAAGGAGGGACACCAATAAGGTGTCCGATAAGATAAGTCTTATAACATATATAGATTTATGATAATTAAGACTGAGCTAGCAGATGAGAAGTCCTAGTCATTGGCCAAGCAGCTTTGAACCTAATACAAGTTTCTGTGTATTCATTTGGGCCCTAACTCGGGCGGGTGGCTGGCGTAAAGCTCACATGTGGCGGTGGGGCTCAGGCGGCATTTGGCAGAAAGATTTATCAAACAGTGGTCCCGCAGCTTGGTTGGTATTCTTGGGTGCTGTAAGAAACCAGGCTGAGCAATACAGTAAGCTACACTCCTCTATGGCCTCTGCATCAGTTCCTCCCTCATGGTTACTTCCTGGAGTTCCTGCCCCGACTAAATGCTAGATTACAAGCTATGAGATGACATAATCACTTTTCAACCCAAGTTACTTTTGGTCATGAGGTTTTAAAACCATAATAGAAACCCTAAGGAAGATATTCCCCTACTATATGACATTGATCTAAGAAATTACTGAAAACTTTTAGCTGAGTCTTTATAAAACATCAGTTCTGAAGACTTCTTGAAAATGGAGCACATCAAAGTAGGTTTTGATTAATTCTAATTGTTATGAACACTCGGTAATTTATATAATGAATTATCAATAGTGTGATATGTATCAATATTCTCATGTATTCAGAAATTAATTTATAAGAATTTTAATTTTCACACCTTTATTCTGAGAATAGAGGACAACATTACATTTTGAATTAAAGAAGTGAGTTTTAAAATTCTTTGTAATTTTAATATTGTCTTGCTGGAATATTTATTATCTATTTTTCTAAAACTTATGTGTGTACATATATATATGTATCCATATATCTATAAATGTATGTGTGTGTATGCATCTGTCTATCAATCATCTATCATTCATGTGTCTATGCTTTCTCATTGGTTTTGTTTTTTGTGACACCATCTAATGGATCTTATGCTGGCCTTGAACTCTTGATCTTTCTGCTTCTGCTTCTCTAGCACTGGGATAACAGCCTCTTGCTATTACACCTGACTTTGATGTTGTGTCTTCAACATTTTTTAAGGTGAAATTTCTTTCAAGCAGTATTCAATGTAACACAGGTTGTGTTTTCTAGGAGGACTTAGTCCATCCATAGCTCAGAACAGAACGCTTGGTTTTATTCTCTCACACCCTGCTGTGCAGCACATCTGTCTTCTGTACCTTTTTCTATTATTTCATTGTTAACTGCTTTGAGTGCATCAGGATGATTATAGCTCAAAGCTCATAGTAGTTTCACTAATTCTTGTTATTTAAAGCCCTCCCCCCTACCTAATGGCTTAGGTGAAGGCCATTTCTAATCCTATCCTCCTATCAGAAGACATCTTTCACACACACACACACACACACACACACACACACACACACACACACACACACACACACCCAAGTTGCAGAAATCATCTTTCTTGGCTTTCTAAGGGCAGGAGAATCTTAATTGTACAGGGGACTGAAATCAATGTGCTGTTGAAGTAGGGCCAATAGGTCAGATGTAACTGTGTTACCCTATTGTTTGTTGCTATAACAACATACATGAGGTTGAGTAAATAATAAAGAGGTTGATTTTGTTAATTAAACCCTCTCAACGGCATGGCACTGGCAGTCAGGCAAAGGCCTACTGCCTACCCTTTGCATGGCAAGGAAACATAAAGTCCATACTTTATAATGGACCTTATAATGGACCACTCCCTTAAAACCTAATCTAGTCACTAATATGAGAACCACTCAGTAATAACATTCATTTATTCATGAGGATAAAAAGCCACATGATGGAATTACCTTCTATACTCGGTGCCACTTCTCAAAGATTTCTCAAGCCACTAGTGCAGGACAGGGTTATAAGCTTCCAGTACACAATCCTCTGAGGGAGGGACCATACCCCAACTGTAGTAGTCTCTCTTCCTGAAACTTCCACATCATACTGCATGCTAGATTTCTGCAGAGGTTCCAGTAAATTCTATGTTCCTTGGGGGAAATGGGTCCCAGAGAGTTCTTTCCCCTTGGATCTTGTTACAAGCTGAATTGTGTCTCTAAATTTATAGTGTTGGGCTTCTCTTGGGATATAGTGGTGTTTGAAGAGAGTGTCTTTAAAAGAGCCATTAAATTATAATAGGGCTTTAGAGTAAGCCCTTCTTCAACAAGACTGTTGTCCTCTAACACAAGGCTGTGGACACAGTGGAAGATTATCTGAAGATACTGGGCCAAGACTAGGATAGAGTTCTTAAGAAAGAACAATCTCTGATGAGTACTTGACATTGGAGTCTAAGATCCAGAATAGTGATAAATTAAACCTGTATTATTTAAGACAGCTGTGTCCAGCAAACTTAGCGGTCAGTCAAATGAGGTGCCACATGGCTTTAGTAGGCACTTGATTTAGAGGAATCAAATGGCTTGACTGACTGTTTTTTTTTTAAACTTTTTTTTAATTTGAATTAAAAACAGGATTGTTTTACATGACAATCCCAGTTCCCTTCTCCCTCCCATCCTCCCCTACCCCCCCAAACTAAAACCTTAGCTGTCACATATCCTTTCTGCTCCCCCTCGATGGTAAGGCCTTCTATAGGGTGTCATCATAGTCTATCATATCCTTTGGGATAGGGCCTAGGCCCACCACCGTGTGTCTTGGCTAAGGGAGTATTCCTCTATATGGAATGGGCTCCCAAAGTCCACACCTATGCTAGGGATAAGTACTGAACTACTACAGGAGGTTCCATAGATTTCCGAGGTTTCCGCACAGAAACCCATGTTCCTGGGGTCTGAATCAGTCCCATGCTGGTTTTCCAGCTATCAGTCTGGGGAGCAAGAGTTCCCCGATTTTCAGGACAGTTGTTTCTGTGGGTTTCACCAGCCTGATCTGGACCCCTTTGCTCTTCCCTTGTCCTTCTCTGCATTTGGGTTCCAGTTCAGTTCAGTGATTAGTTGTGGGTGTCTGCTTCTACTTCCACCAGCTGCTAGATGAAGGCTATAGGATGGCATATGTTAGTCATCAATCTCATTATCAGGGGAGGGCATTTAAGGTAGACTCTTGTTAGCTGGTGTCATCTTTGTAGATCTCCAGACATTTCCCTAGTGCCTGATTTCTCTGTAAACTTAAAATGTCTCCCTCTATTATGGTATCTCCATTCTTGTTATCATTTATTCTTCCCCAGACTCAACCTTTCTGCACCCTCATGTCCTCTGCATCCTTCCTCTTCTCCCCTTCTTATTCTTGTAGCTCCCTCCCCCCTTCCTATGCTTCCAATTTGTTCAGGGGATCTTGACCCTTTCCCCTTCTCCAGGGGACTAAGTTTGTATCTTTTAGGGTCCTCCTTGTTTACTAGCTTCTTTGGCAGTGTAGATTGTAGGCTGGTAATCCTTTACTCTATGTCTAAAATCCACATATGCGTGAGTACATACCGTGGTTGTCTTTTTGTGATTTGGTTCCCTAGCTCAGAATGGTTTCTTCTAGTTCCATCCATTTTCCTGCAAATTTCAAGATTCCATTGTTTTTTTCCTCTGAGTAGTACTCCATTGTGTAAATGTACCACATTTTCTCTATTCATTCTTTGGTTGAGGGGCATCTAGGCTGCTTCCAGTTTCTGGCTATTACAAATAGTGCTGCTATGAACATCATTGAACAGATGTCATTGTTGTATGAATGTGCTTATTTTGGGTATATGCCTAGGAGTGGAATTGCTGGATTTTGTGGTAGACTGATTCCTATTTTCTTGAGAAGTCACCATACTGATTTCCAAAGTGGCTGTACAATTTGGCACTCCCACCAGCAGTGGAGAAGTGTTCCCCTTTCTCCACATCTTCTCCAACATGAACTGTCATTGGTGTTTTTGATTTTGGCCATTCTGACAGGAGTAAGATGGTATCTCAGAGTTGTTTTGATTTGCATTTCCCTGATGGCTAAGGATGTTGAACACTTTCTTATGTGTCTTTCAGCCATTTTAGATTCCTCTATTGAGAATTGTCTATTTAGTTCTGTACCCCACTTTTTAATTGGATTGTTTGGTGTTTTGGAGACTAGCTTCTTGAGTTCTTTGTATATTTTGGAGATCAGCCCTCTGTCAGATGTGGGGTTGGTGAATATCTTTTCCCAGTCTGTGGGCTGCCGTTTTGTCTTGATGACTGTGTTCTTTGCCCTACAGAAGCTTCTCAGTTTCAGGAGGTCCCATTTATCAATTGTTAACCTCAGTGTCTGTGCTACTGGTGTAATGTTCAGGAAGTGGTCTCCTGCACCAATTAATTCAAGGGTATTTCCCACTTTGTCTTCTAATAGGTTCAGTGTAGCTGGATTTATGTTGAGGTCTTTGATCCATGTTGACTTAAGTTTTGTGCAAGGTGATAGGCTTGGGTCTGTCTGCAGTCTTCTACATGTCTGCAACCCGTTATGCCAGCACCATTTGATGAAGATGTTCTCTTTTTGACTGACTCTTTGATTGACAGCTTGATAGGAAGAGGCAAACAGGTATAAGCAGAATCCAAAGAAAGCACACTGAAGCCTCAGTGCTCCCAGAACACTCTCCGAAATAGCCAGTTTATTCATAAATGAGTAAAGAGCAGATTATGTTACTATTTATCCTAACCTTGTGAAAATAGTTGTCATGTAAATATTTAGATTCTCAAAGGAAAATATAAATCTGTCTTATTTTTCAATTGAAAAAAGCTCATTCATATGGTAGGGTATAGTTTTAAATTGCCAAATATCTAGCCATGTCATCAACTAGTATGAAAAGTCTGTTTAAAGGTTAATTTCGGGAAAGTAAACCTATCTTTCTTACTTTCAATATCTATAACAAATTTTGTGTGTGAAGATATAAACAGAATCCTGTTTGTTTGTATAATTCTTCTCAGCATTGATTATCCACCACTATGTACATTGCAGAAGAATGTACTTCAAAATTGATGCTGAAGAGACAATGCGGCAGTTGTTTATCCTCACAATGAAACATAAGGAGACTAAGCACGCGTTGTTGAAACCTTCCTTAGCAGGAGTTGCATGTCCTGTGCAGGATGACGTAGTGTTGTCTCGTTCATTTCTGCACCATTGTAAGCGATGTTTATTACCAGTAATAGTACAGTTGGCCATGTTTAGTGTCAGGAGACAGAGATGTTTCTTAAACTTAAAATTTCATCATGCTTATTTTCTTACCAAAATATGAAGATGATTGAAGTTCAATATATATACTTTTTGTTGGTATTTTTTTTTTCTGAGACATAGTTTCTCTGAGTAGCCTTCACTGTCCTGGAATTTGATATGTAGACCAGGCTATCCTTGAATTTATAGAGATCCCTGAGTGCCGGGATTAAAGGCATGTATTCCTACCTGCCTGGTGAAGCTCAGATATTTTTAGATGGAAAAGTTTTACACAAAATTTGCCCCAAATATTTCTCCGAGAACTGTAAAGTTCTTCGTGTGGATTTGTACACCTACCCTAATGTTAAATTATTTTGCTATTAAATATTGTCTATGTCCACCATATTTTCTTGATACACTAACTATAGCAACAACTAAACATGCTGCTTTTGCTTAAAGTCTTGTTATCTCACTGTCCAAAAAAATTTCCATTAAAAACAGGTTCTTCCTTGGCCTTTTCAGATTCTTTAATGATCAACACATACAGTTAACTGGAAGAATAAATGCTTTTAGCATTTAGAACACAAGAAGAGTTCTTTTAGTGTCTATAAAATATTAATGAAGACAAATATAACTTTTTTCCTTCAATTTTAAACAGAGCAAGTGTAGCAAATGCAGGAAAAATTTCTTGGTCAAAGAAAAAGATTGCCCTGTGCCGGGCATCCTTAATCCTTTGAAATCCAGGAACAAAAGAAAGTAAACAGTCTTAAGATTGAAAAAGTAAGCACATTGAACATTGCTTATTCATTTTGTTACTTTAGAAAGGTCTGTATTTCTCTAGAGAATCAGTGGATATAACCAAAAGTAGGCATGATAATGAATATGTCTGATTATGCATACATGTATATATACAATAATTAGTAGAAATCATTTATAAACAACACAGTATTTTATCTTTTTTATTTGGGCTAAGTTTGAAGTAATATTATGAAGTTAGAATATACATAAGAAACGTGATAATAAAAATTTTGTATTATAGTACCCAGACATAAGTATGATTTAACTGATCAATGTACACCATTCCACTATTTATAGAGAAATATTTACCTAAAAATTAAGAAGTTGATATTTTCCTCGTGTATCATGCATGTTCCATATTTAAAAAAAACACACAGTTCTTTTAAAGAGCATTCTAAGAAACTTAGACAAATAAAATTCCAAAGATGGTTAAAAAATGGCTCTTGGCATTCAGAAAGACTCTAACCTGGTGACAGTGTTTGTGGCTATGAAAACCATGTGATGAGTTCTCTTGAAAAATGTGCCTCCACCAGTCCCCACATGTTAACTATTCCTTTATGGCATATGGTATCTCATGGTTGAATTTTTGTGCAATATAAATCCACCCCTCTCTGTGTGTGTACCTGTGTGTGTGTGTGTGTGTGTGTGTGTGTGTGTGTGTGTGTGTGTGTGTAGGTCAGGGGACTAATTCAGGTGTCAGTCCCCAGGCTCTGTTCACTTTGTGTTTTGAGTTACTGGCTTGGAGTTCCCTAAGTATGTGTGCACTGACTGATCTCCTTCACCTGTCTCGACTTCCAGTATTGGGATTCCAAGCTTACCCCAGTTTGCCCATGGTTTTTGTTGGTTCTGATTATCAATAGCAAGTTCTCATGCTTTTATGGGCAGGACCATCTCCCCTGCCCTAAGAAAATATTCCTTTATATAAAATATATTGGTTACCCCCTTGTGGTGTGAGGTGTATCATTCATTAACAAGAATCGGTAATTTCCTTTAAATATCCTTCCTTCAACAAAACTATTGAAAATGTGATGTCAAATTTTATATCACTAAATAAATTTCTACAAAGAGGAGTTGAAGAAACAAATGAGCATGCCCAGGCTTTTTAATGTTTTACTGTTTCAATAGCTGTGGTCAGGACAACTGCACATGTTCAGTTCTATATAAATATATTTAAATATATATTACATATAATTTGTGTTTGTCAAATTTCAGAGTAAAAGACTTTTATCAAAATAGACAACTAAATTTTAGATGTAAGGCAAAGGATAAAACCAGGTTACAATCCACAACCCCAGAGAAGCTAGGCAAAAAATGGAGAAGACCCTAAGAGGGACACTCATAGAGTGCCCCAGGAAGAGAGAAAATAGTTAAGATTTCCTGGATTAACTGTGGGTGAGGGGTAGAAGGGAGGGTACTGGGGATGGGAACATGAGGGATCAAGAAGGCTGAGTTGGGGGTTGGGCAGAGGAGGAGAGCAATGAAAGAGATATCTTGATAGAGGGAGCCGTTATGAGGTTAGAGAGAAACCTGGTACTAGAGAAAATCTCAGGAATCCACAAGGATGAGCCCAGCTAAGATTCCTAGCAATTGTGGAAAAGAGTTCCTGAATGGGGTTTCCCCTTTAATCAGATTAGTGAATACTCTAATTGTCATCAGAGACCCCACATCCATTATCTGATGGAAGCAGATGCAGTGACCCACAGCCAAGCACTGGGCTGAGCTCCTGAAGTTCAGCTGAAGAGAGAAGAGAGGAGGGATCATGAATAAGTGAGGTCAAGGCCATGATGGGGAAAACCATAGAGACAGATGACCCGAGAGCTCACAGAATATGGACCTACAGCTGGGGAACCTGCATGATACTGAACTAGACCCTGTAAATGTTGTGACAATTATGTGGCCTGATCTGTTTGGGAGGGCTGGCAGTGGGACCAGGACCTATCCCAGGTGCATGAACTGGGTTTTTGGAGCCCACTACCTATGGTGGGATACCTTGCTCAACCTTGATACAGGGGGAGGGGCTTGGTCCTGCCTCAACTTGGTATGCCAGACTTTGTTTACTCCCCAAGGAAGGCCTTACTTCCTCTGAGGAGTAGATGGGGTATGAGAAGGTGGGGAGGTAAGGAGGATTGGCAGAAGGGGAAGGAGGGGAAACTGGGGTTGGTATGTAAAATTAAAAAAAATTAAATAAAAAAATAGTCACCTAAAGCCCTGAGTAACTATTGGGATACCAAGCTTCCATCCATTCATTATCTTATTAAATTTAAGATCTCAGTTTATGCAATTGAAATATCTAAATTGTGTTTTAGTGTTTACATTATATTTGTAAACCCATTAACTTTTTTTAGAATTTAATTTGCATGTGGTCATCAGTTGCTCCCTTATAATCATTAACTCTGATAATCTGGATGCTGGTTCCTCACCATGACATTGCATACATAGCAGTATACTATGTATCTGCATTATAATATTTGTATGTTTTGTTTTAGTAGTTTTGAAAGACCCCTGCCCCTTAGCCCTTTCTTTCTCAAGTTTGCCTCCTCCTCCGGTCGGCGGCTTCCCCGATCCCCACCCCGGCCCGAGGGTGCTCGGTGGGCCGGCCCGAGGGCGAGCATCAGGTGGGCCGGCCCGGGGCCCCGCCCCCTCGCCCCCGCCCGATGGGGAACACTCCGTCCCTCGCCCCGTCCCAAGGTCAGCTATCTGGACGCGGAGGGGGAATTGAGTCTGTTGTACCAGACACCAGACCTTGAGAATATGCTGGTCTGGAATGGCTCTGTGCCTCATTTGAACCATCCAATAGAAATGACTCTGTACTTTGCCTCATTTGAATGACTCTGTACTTTGCCTCATTTGAATGACTCTGTACTTCGCCTCATTTGAATAACTGTATACTTCACCTCATTTGAATAACCCTATATAGCGCCTCATTTAAATTGACCAATAGGAATAACACTGTACTGCGCCTCATTTGAATTATCCAATAGAATCTCTGCTTCTCGCTTCTGTATTGCACTTTCTGCTATATAAGGACCCCTCTCCCTTGGCTCGGCGCGCTTGGCCCAACAGAAGCTAAGCCGCCCCGGGTACCCGTGCCGCCAATAAAGCCTCTTGCAGTTTGCATCCAAGTTCGTGGTCTCGCTGATTCCTGGGTACGGGTCTCCTCCTACGAAAGTACCTCTTCGGGGGTCTTTCAGTTTTTAGTTAAATGTTGTATTTTTCTTCCTTATTTTTGGTATAAGTAGCTTATATATGAAATGCCTGTGTTTTATTTTCCCTGACCTCCATATAAACTATCTAATTTAACTTTTCATTTAGCTTGCCATCATTTAAAAATATTTCCTGGTTAGAAAGAATATGGTTATTAGTGTTCAAATGGCAATAATTAGTATTAAGATATGTTGTTTCTTACATACTTAAGAGTAATAAATCACTTTACATATATATATATATATATATTTAAATATATCTTACATATAATATGATTGAAGCTATTTTCTATGAATTCCTTGGGGGTTTCTTGTTTGCTTTATGTAGACATCATGGTCAGTGTAAGGCTTGATAGTAGTTATTTAGAATGAAGTCTATATCCCTGTGAGGACTGCTTTGCTCTCTTGTGGTGTGATTTATCCCTTGCTTGTTGACATGTTTCATTTCTTGTAACCACTCATGATGCTGTCCCCACTGTCTTCTTTCTTACTATAGTGTGCCTTTCTCCAGTAGTTGTCAGCTCTGCTTTGTAGTGAACTGGTTTGGAGATTTTATGCAATAATCTTTTATAATTAGTGATGAATTTTAGAATAATTTGATTTAGTCCAAATAGTGTGGAAATGTTTTCCCACATACACAGCTGATCATGGTCACACAGGCTTGAAATTTCAACAACAAGGAGGAGGCAAGGACAGGAGTTTTGGGGTTTGAGGCTTTCTGTCCAACCTTGATGAATTTCAGGCCAATGAAACACCCTGTCTCTATATAAAGATGGATGGTGCCCAATAGTGGCACCCTAGTGTGGCCTCTGGCTTCCATAATACACAAATGCACATATACAGGCACATAGACAAGGCACATATGAGCAGAAAGAGCTTTATAATTACAATGGAGCTCTGATTTGTTTTGAAAAGGAATGTTTATTCTGGTTGTGGTTTGCTGGTCTATCAATTTTGCTTGTTTTCATTCTGCTATTGAACTTACATATGCTCATCTGTGGAAGTTAAACGGTAGATTTTCTTTTTGTCTCCCCTTTATCCTCGTTACTCAGATAAACCAATGAGGTAGTATCTTTCTTCATGTATCACATCTGTATTCAACATATTATTTTTCCTTTTCTTTTGAGATTTTAAGGTAATTACATCATTTCTCTTTTCCTTTTCCTTTCTCCCAACCCTCCCTCATTGCTTGACCTATAAATTTAGAAAACAACTTTGAAAGTTTGTATAAACTCTTCAATTGCATACATAAACCATTTTCAAGATGAAGTGTCACACATTAGAATCCTAGATACTAAATGCGGACTACAAGCCATATAGTTACATGTTAGAGACACAAAAATTCATATATATATATATATATATATACACATAAATATGTGCTTGTGTTTCTTTAGTAGAATATTTATTTAGTAGAATACTAGCTAACAATGAACATGGAAGAACTAAGCAATTGCAGTGCTAATGAACAGGAGGCAGTGACTGACTGCCTCCTTGATGGTAGGTAGTTTTGAACATTGCCATAATTCATGACAACTACACACTGAATTGAGTAAGAGTTTGACAGAGATTTATGGTTATAGACATAGAAGATGCAATGAAGTTTCCTAACTCTTAATTTTTATAAATTAACTCAAGTCCTCCTTGCTACCTTCAAGAAAGCTTTTGTCTACCTTCCTGCTGTTTAATTGTGGTCCCTTGAAGCCTCACTTACTTGTAACAGTTTCTTGATGCTTAAGGCTGCAAAATTTTAACTTGACACATTGTGCTAACAGATTCCAATGTCAGGAATGCTCTGAGAAGTTAACCCCATTAAAAAGGGTCACGTATCTTGACAGCCTTTCCTGCTCAGTATCTGCATGTTAATCTTGTATGCCCACAGTTTTTCCTAGCCTTTCTGTCTCTTGCTGTCATAAAGTGGTCCTGTGTTATACAGCAACAGTGACTCAGTGGTGTTCATACACTGCGAATCACCAAACCATCTGTCCTGATACATTTTGAAACTCTCTCCCCAGAGTAAAATGTCTGAGTCACAGTACAGTTAAGGGCTTGTTTGCTTTTTCTGGGCATGATTAATGACAGGTGGCCTGGGTGTTCTTTTTGAAATTTTTGTTTCACTTTTCATTTATTTTCCAACTGTATAATAGTAGGTTTTTGCAAGAAAGGGGGTGCCTTGATTTGAGAGAGCCAGTATGGGTTTGGAGAGAGGTCTGGCGCAAGAGAAAAGTTAGGGGATCCACAGGGATGACCCCAACTAAGAATCTAGGCAGTGGTGGAGAGGCTGCCTTTGATGTCCTTCCCCTATAATGAGATTGATGACTACCTTGGTGACCATTCCTAGAGCTTTTATCCAGTAGCTGATCGAATCAGAAACAGGCACCCACAGCTAAACACTGAGCCATATTCCTGGAATCCAGTTGCTGAGAGGGAGAATGGATGAGCAAAATAGCTAAGACGGGGCTGCAGAAACCCGAAGAAACAGTTGACCAGACCTAGTGAGAGCATGGAGACCCTAGTCATAAAGCTAGGGAAGCAACATTGGATGGAACCAAGCCCTCTGAATGTGGGTGCCAGCTAGGAGGCCAAGACAGTCTATGTGACCTCTAACAGTGGAGCCAGTCTTTATCCCAAGAGCACAAATGGACTTTGGGAGTCCATTCCCTATGGACGGATACTATTGCAGCCCAGATACAGGAAGGAGGACCTGGGCATTCCCCCAAATGATTGATGGACTTTGATGGTTCCCCATGGAGGGTCTCACTATCCTTAGGGAGTGGGCAGGGGGTGGATTGGGGGGTTTTGGTGGGGAACATGGGAGGATGGGAGGGTGAGGGAAAGGGTGGATTGATATGTAAATAATAGTGCTTCTAAAATAAAAAATAGTAGGTTTTTATTTGATAACGTTGTATATTTATAGTATGTAGCATGATCATTGATTATAGATATATTCTGAAATGGCTAATACATGATAATTAAAAGGCATGTCACCTCATATATCTATAATGTTTTTTATGGTAACTACACTTAAATGCACTCTCAACATTCTTCAAAAGTATACTGCTTTGTCTTTAGCTGTATATGCTTAATATAATGTGTTTCTGACCAACCTCCTAGAATTAACAACTAACCCTGTAATCCTCTGATATTTTTTGTTGTGTGGCAACAAGATAATGTTACATTAAATTTGGCATCTAAGACTCTTTTACCTGGGCTGGAAAGATGGCTCAGTTGTTAAGAGCACTTCCTACTTACTCATTTAGAAGATCTGAGTATGGTTCCTAACACTCTCATTAGGCTGCTCATAACCTCCTGTCACAATCCAGCTCTGTTGGATCTGAGGGCCTTCTTCTGATGTCCAAGGGCCCCAACACCAACAGTTTTACACCCACAAAGAAATGCAACATTAAAAATTAAAAAATAAATCTTTAAGACTTTTTCTGGCAGAGTAACTTATGAGATAGACAAATGAAGTCAATAAATATGTTTTTTTCTAAAACAGTGCTTTACCTTTTATTTCTTTTATCATTTTGTATAACTCATAATTCACTTGGGGGGCTTCTCATTACATGTAAAAATATTAACAAATAATGATGGTATATATATATATATATATATATATATATGTATGTATATATATATATCATAGTAATCTGTTGCTTATTTAAGTTCACTTAATTTTTATTTTTCAAAGTTAAAATACAATTACATAACTGTTTTTATTTTTTACTTTATTATTTTATGTGTATAGGTGTTTTGCTTGCATGTATGTTTGTATACTCCTTGCATGCTTGGTGCCTTTCAGAGATGACGGCATAAGATTTCCTGAGCTGGAGTTAAGATGATTGTGAGCCTCTGTATAGGCCCTGGGAATCTAACCTAGAAAAGCAGCCAGTGCTCTTAACCACTGGGCCATCCTTCCAGTCACTTATCTTGTGCAAACAAGTCTGAATGAGTTTAATAACAAAGTACAGGTGCAAATTGAAAGAGCATCACAGCTTCAGTTCATGAGCACATTTAAAACCATCATGCTACTTCCTTCATTTTTATGACAAATTATTCTTCTCTCACACAATACATCCCAACCACAGCCTCTCCCTTCACTCCTGCCATCCCTGCCACTCTCTCCCAGATCCACCCCTCCTCTATTTTCCCTCAGAAAAGAGCAGGCCTCCCTAGGATGTCAGGTGAACCTGGCCTAACAAGATACAGCAAAGTTAGATACAAACCATCATATAGGCTGGGAGAGCCAACCCAGCAGGAGGAAAAGGGCCCCAAGAGCAGACCAAAGAGTCAGAGACACCCCACTCCCACTGTTAGGAGTCCCCCAAAACCCCAAGCTACTCAGCAGTAACATATGCACAGAGGGCCTAGCCCAGACTCTAGAAGGCAGTGTTCCTTTGGGTTTCAGTCTGTGAGTCCCTATGAGCCCTGCCTAGTTGATTCTGTGGACTGTGTTCTCTGGTGTCCTCAACCACTCTAGCTTCTACAATCCTTCCTCTTTCTGTTCAGTTGGATGCCCCGAGCTCCATCTAAGTTTTGGCTTTTGGTCTCTGCATGTGTTTCCATCACTTGTTGGAGGAAGCCTTTCTGATGACAATTGGGCTAGGCACCAATCAATGACTGTAGCACAATATTTTTGGGAGTCCTTTCATTAACTCTCCCTTCTTTAGTCACTTGTGTTTGGTTCTTCCCTAGAGCTTTAGGCTATTGAGCTTTCAGTTCCTGGCAATCTAGGCAGCATTGGACTTGGGCTGCCTTTCATGGTTTGGGCCTCAAGTGAGACCAGTCATTGTTTGGCCACTCCCACCATTGCCCTAGCACATCTTACAGGCAGGTCAGGTATGGATTGAAGAAGGTTTTGTGGCTGGGTTGGTGTTCTGGTCCCACCACTGGGAATTTTGCTAGATTACTGAAAGTGGCCAGTTCAGGCTTCATATTCTCTACTACTGGGAGTCCTTACTAGGGTTACCCCCATAGATTCCAGCAAGTTTCCACTGCCCTAGGTTTCCACATTATTGCCTAAATGCTTCTTTATTCCAGTCATCTCCCTTCCCATAATACTCTTTCCATCTGTGCCTCACTCCACTATGTGATCCCTCCTGTTCCCATCCTAACCTGCCCCCGCCCCCATCCACCCTCAAAATCAAGTCTGTCTCTCTGGGCAGGGGAAACTGAACCATCATGCAATTTCAAAATGAAAAGATTTTTCTGTCATTTCTTGATATTTATTTACAACTTCATTCTACATGGTTGTTCTTCATGAACATGTCTCTAACTCCCGATGATTATGAGTTGTTAGAGAGAGTCTATGGCAATTTATTCATGAGCATAGTTCCCCTGACTTATGAAAGTATGTTTTTAGAACTAAGATTTTAAATGGCTTATTAGTCTACTTCTTACATTTAAATACATTTCTCTCCCAAGAATAAAATATCTTATCATAGAGTATAAAAAGTCATGTTTTTGTTTCATTAGAAAAAATATTTACTGCAAAAATAAATGATGAGTCATGCTACTGTATGGAAATGTCAAGGACTAATTACTGAATTCCTACATTTAAAAGATGTGTGAGCTCCTAGCATTGGGAGTCAGAGACAGGTAGGTCTCTGTGAGCTTGAGGTTAGCTTGTTCTACATAGGGAGTTTTGAGCCAGCCAGGACTACATAGTGAGACCCGTCTGGTGGGAATGGCAGTGAGAAGGGGTAAGGATGATGAAGTAGGGAGAAGAAGACTACAAGATGATGTGTGAAAAGGACTTCATAAGTTGTTTCTTCTCATATTTTATAGCCGAATTTCATTCTAAAAACCTTTTGATTTTAATTAGTAAAGTTACATTTGCCATCAACTTTTTCAGTGTTAAATTTGTAAATTTACAAGGTATTTAGCAATATCAAAAGAATATGTGCTACTATTAACTGACTGAGCTGTAATGGTTTAAAAACTTCTTTCTGGTATGTCTTACGTCTCCTGTACTGTAATGCAGACAAGAGTTCTAAACCTGCAGAAAAAAGTTCCTAGTTTATAACACAAAGTCCAATAGGGGACACTTAAAAAAAATGTGTAGAGCTGAAGGTCTAGCAATGACTTGCCAAGTCTTGGATGATGTCAGAGCCATGATTGTGTTAGGATGATTAAAACAAAATCCCGTTAAAACCATCTCTTATACCTGACAGTGAGGATTTTAGGAGTATTTGAACCACAAGGTGTTTTTCAAAGTTCAGTTGCACAATAAAACTAAAGAACTGATTAGTTCTGAGTATCCAAAATAGGTTGTATTCTCAGGGTCTTGACTGAGCTCTGCCCTGAGTTGAACCCAAGGGCCACTGGACCAGGGGGTCAAGGCAAGTGATTCATATTTCTAAATGAAGAAATGTGGTGTTAACTGAAGTCTGTGCTTGTCGCTATGAGATTTCACCTTTTTTTTTTTACCTCACAGAACTACATCGACATTTTGAGACATAGTTTCTGATGCAGTCAGCTCAGAGCCAGAAATTCTGGAATTTTACAGCAGCACAGCCAGCTCACTCTGTGGTGGAGCTTACAAATAATCAGCCCTCACTGTGCTCAGAGTGTCACGTTCGGATAGTGTATTTTCTTAATTGAGACCAAAACAATTGCAGGATGGTTTCAATCTGATGAGAATTTCACATTGACAAATGGCTAAACCAAGCCAGAATCAACTGAAACAATAGAGGAGATAGAAGAATTCTTAAAGAAAAAAAAATGCAAAGGAAGATAACAAACCAAACAAACCAAAAGAGTTAAAAACAAAAAAAGTCTGGTTTTGTGGTACTGCTTTGTCATACCCATTACTCAAGAAGTTGAGATATGAAGGTTGCAGTCTCAAAGCCTGCATATGCTACCTTGTGAGTTTACAGCTAAACTGGTCAACTTAGCAAGGCAAAGTCTTAGAATAGTAAAAATAATTAAAAAATAAAAGTAATTGAAAATAAAAATAAGTGAAAAGAAACTAAATTAAGTGCTGGAGAGTTGGGTCAGTGACCAGGAGCACTGGGTGCCGCTCTTCCTAAGGATCCTGGTTCAATTCTCTGCATCCACATGGCAGCTAACAGCTGTCTGGAATTCCAGTCCCAGGGGATCTGATACCCTCTTCTGACTGCCTCCATCACCAGACATACATATGGTGCACAGAGATACTTGCAGGGAAAACAAAAGTTACAGAAACAAACAAAAAAAGATGGATAAGTGCAGTGATAGAATACTTGTCTAGTATCTGGTGGGTTCTGTATTGGTGGTGGTGGCGGCGATGGGCAATAGGAAGAGCAAAGCAGCTGTGTAAATTTAACCGAATAGGGGTTAAATCACTCCGAGTAGGTGCAAGATGATTGAGATATCCAGGAATGATGTCTCCAAGGAAAACATGAAACAGATGGATTTCCCAATGTGTTAGACCCCACTGAAGTGATTGACTTTTCCTTTAGTGTGCCAGAGACTATGGACCTCCAGGGAAATCAGAAATTATAAAGGAAAGAACACATGATCACAGTACATTTCATTGCTTAGCTATGAATAACATGCCCATTATCATAATTATGTCAGCACTGAATATTGAAATCCTTAAAAATTGTGGTTCCTTATGCTGCAAAAACTAGGGTAGAAACAAAGAAAATGTGTATTCTGGGTTCATGAGGGTCTGTGTGTGGAGTAGAGGAAAGGAGGTAATTAAAGAATGTTAATTCTGCTTATAGGGACGAATTTTATGGCTCTTTACCTACATTTTAAAAACAACTTAGTTTTTGCCTTCCAAATTTTTTAAAATGCAAATTTATAACAAAATAATGCTAGTATTATTGCAAAGATTTCATTGGGGAGGTAAGGTGGTAAGAGGGCTGGGCTTTCAATGTGCTGATCATACTTTTCCCTCTGAGACTAGAAGTACCAGGCTGTCCTGGAACTCATAGAGACCTGCCTGTTTCTGCCTCCAAGCTACCCACTGATGTTTTCAAATTATATATTATGTGGGGTGAAAATAATAGAAATAGAAACAAATCTATTGTATACAGTTAGTAATGGGAATTGCATATACTACATTTGTGTTACTTTTATAAAACAAATAATGCCCCCCCCCATATTAGGTTTACTTCCTGTATTTTCTCTAGGTTTGTGTCTATTCTAATCTAGGCTAATGCTGCTGAAAGTTGTATCTGTTTTCTACTGTAGCTGTCTATTTTTCAACTGCCTAAACTTTAACTAGCAACAATGACCACACCCCTTCTGTGTCTCATGAGGTAAAGCTGTGAGTCTCCTTGGCATATTTCCTGTTTGAAGTTTGCCTCTGTTCCATTTCTTGCTATAACATCAGCAACTCTAATGGGTGATGTAGCCATCGTTTCTAAACTTCTTTTCTGCTCTATGATTTTTCCAATTTTAAACTTTAGAAATAGTGATGGACTTCTACTTGAAGTAAACAGCAAGAAAATGTTAAAGGAAGGATAAGGCACTTTGCTTTCAATGAGGAATAGCTGTCTTGATAAAGATACAAGCGTCACTATATCCAATGCCTTTAATAAGGTTATTCAGTCAGTAATATTTACTGATCTCTAGTGTATGTCCTGATATAAATACCCAAAATCAACTTTTTCTCCTTTAGGATACATTAGTTAAAAGGCTGAACGTATCAGAGCATTTGCAGACGTGGCTGTAGTTTCATAGTTACAGCTGACCATGTGTTTGTTGCTAGAGATTCAGAATAATTGAGCTGTATATATACTGTCTTTGATAAATGCTTTTCTTTTTTTTTCTTTTTGCATTAGGGAGACTAATTTTGCTTAGAGACATTTCATAAATATTAGAAGTCATGTATTTAGTTCTGTTCTCTGTTATTGTAAGTCCTTTTGTTTTTGTATCCTGGCCCCACTTTACCTATCTTTTTATCCTGAGCCTCTGCAAACTTCTAACAACAAACAAAACCAACTTCAAAATGAATAATTCATGTAGTTCATTGTATCCTGAATTGGCACGTCTGAGAGCAAATAGAAATCCTATGTGTTCTTGCAGGAATCCTTTTTGTCTCTTGAAAAAGAAGGCAAAA
This sequence comes from Cricetulus griseus, assembly GCF_003668045.3. Taxonomy (NCBI): domain Eukaryota; kingdom Metazoa; phylum Chordata; class Mammalia; order Rodentia; family Cricetidae; genus Cricetulus; species Cricetulus griseus. Next base: position 177,855,674 of record NW_023276806.1, on the reverse strand, counting down.
AAATGAGGTATCAAAGATGTTTGTACTAAATTATGTATATGTTGGCCCTTGGTTCTTAGTCATACTAGGGGATATATTTAGATGGGAGTTATAGCAAGGTTTCAGTGTACATTCTTTTTGCATGTGATAAATTCAGATAACACTATTTTGACTTTTAAGTCATTATAAACAAATAGCATTCATCCTCTCTGTTAGAAAGGATGAATAGCTAGCTACTTCAGTTGGCTCCCATGGAGATATACAACTGAGTGGAACTAAATATTTGCACTGTGTGCTCATGGTGGCTTTCTGATAGGTAGTGGCTGTTGCAGTGACTGTGATTTATTATTTAACTATGTTCTATGTTCATTACAGCAGGGAGCCTTTCTTCCTGCAGCTCCTTTGAGATCTACAACTGTCATAATACTTTGCACAGTGGCTTGGACATCATTCTCAGTTGCAGGTTTGCTCTGAACTCCTCCAAAAGGGTTCATTTTCATAACCTCTATGGAACACACAAAGAATTCATGCTTAGGCTTATTGACTCTGTGATACCTAGTGTGTTCATAAGAGCACAAAACCGCAGGCAGTTGTTCTTTTGGGCCTCAGTTGTCAGATGGGAAATTACGGAGAGCTTCCTGAAGCACTAAATAATTAAAATTAATACTGGAAGAAAATTTATGCAATTAGCATCAGATTCCTTGCAGATACGGAATGTTAAACTGGTGTCTTTGACAGACAAGTGTGTATTTGTGAGACCCAAATATTTAAGTTTAAATAATGTTTAATCTGCTTAGACTGCTCAATTAAATATATCAATTCAATAACTTATGTGTTGATGCACACACACACACACATATATATATATATATATATATATATGTGACCTAGACAAGCCAGCTTGTAGTATGCATGTTCTTTCTATATTCCCCCGCTCAGAATCCTTAACTTCCCACATGGTGCCCCCTTCTTTAAATATTTAGGATAATAACTTTTGGAGGATAAGGATAGCCTTACATTTTTGGTAAAGATGGGGTACCATAGACAAGCTTTAATGCTGAGAAGAAAGAACCTTAGGTGTTGACTATAACACTTAGAGATCAATTATAAAATACTTGGGAAAATGGGCCACATACGGTATTTTGACTGTTATGTTGTAGTCAGGAGAGCATGATATACCCACTGTTGCTCCCTTTTCCCATGATGACCAAGTTAAAAGGAAGAATATAACAACTGTTTTTAGTCTTTTAACACTCCACACTTTCTCATTTTAGATCCATCATTTGAGAGGCAGGAGTCTGCTACACACATTATTTTAATCGAGTCTATCATTTTTAAAAGGCTCGTCAAAGGTGGCTAGCCAGGATTTATGACAGTTGAGTCATTAAGGAATCACATGATGACCTCATAGCTCTGAGAGTGGCATGCATTTTAATACTATCATTTGAGAATTTGGGTCAGCTCTCCAGGGAGCTTGGAATTTGATATTCATTTTTCTTCGGTGGCTGCATTCTCCTTATTGAAAAGACAGTGCAGTGAAGCATACAGGACAGATGTTGTGTCTGAGAAAGAAAAGGGAAAACAAACACAGTATGCAATGGGGTAATTAGGAGAAAATGTAATGGAATTCAAATGATTAATTTTTCAGAATGTGCTGGCCAGGGAGCATTTATTCCTGAGACCAGTGACCTTGCTGCTATACTTACCTGGCTTAATAGAATGAAAGATGGTATGAAATCAGATTTTGGAAATAAACAAGGGGATTTCTAGTGTACGAAGGGGCAGAAATCCCAGACAGGATTTACTACATACAGATTGACTAGTATGTCAGGGGCCAGGCCATCGATTTCAAAGCTGTTTTCTAGAAAACTATCAAAAAGAAAAATAAACTGCTTTGGTACTAATTGTCTTCACCCAGGCTGAAGACAGATGTTATTATAAAATGTGTTCATAAGGCAGTACTAATAACTAGTAAGTGAACTGTAAATTAGATCAGCTGATAATTAAGAAATTAGTGTGGAATCTGTTGACAGGTACTGGATGAAGAGAGCTCATGTTTGTATTTTACTTGCTGTGTCATGGAGAAATTTCCTTTCTGTAAATGGTCTGTGCATCCTTTTAATACTTTTAGATAAGCAAGAGAAGAAATTAACTTTCTTTTTTTTTTTTTTTTGGTTCTTCGAGACAGGGTTTCTCTGTATAGCTTTGGAGCCTATCATGGCACTGACTCTGGAGACCAGGCTGGCCTCAAACTCACAGAGATCCGCCTGCCTCTGCCTCCTGAGTGCTGGGATTAAAGGCATGCGCCACCAACACCTGGCCGAAATTAACTTTTAGATGAAATAAAAAGTATAAAAGGTTGTTTCTTTGATAAACTATTTTCTGTTATTTTCCTTTTTTTTGACTGTTGTCAGGTGAACAACAACAGTGGTCCTCAACCTCCCTAGTGCTGTGTCCTTTAATACAATCCCTTATGTTGTGGTGACTCCAACCATAAAATTATTTCTTTGCTACTTCATAACTAATTTTTCCTACTTTTATGAATCAGGATGTAAATATCTGATATGCAGGATATCATCTGATACCCAGAGGGGTTGTGACTCACAGTTTAAGAAGCAGCGAACCAAGGGATTTGAAGTGCAGATGAGGTATTGAGACATGATCTAATCTGCTCTCTCCAACAGACCAAGCTACATCAATACTAAAAGTCAATGACTCAAATGACTCAGAATATGAAAGTGGAGAAACTGGGACAGAAGAAAAAGGAGAACATTGAAGATTTTGATAATGTCACTCTGGGAAGTTTCTGAAATGTTTGTTCTCTAGAAAAAGATAGAAGATACATACATGCCATTTAGAAGCCTCTGTGGAACTTTATGTGCACACCAGTAAATTGGTTTTTAAATGAATTAATATATCCTTCAGAAGTCTACAAAAATAAGATAAAAATTTTGGAGCTAAAGGAAGAGGGACCAATCCAAACAAAGAGGAACAATCCTTGTTTCCAAACATACCCCTAACCCTGCTGTCAACAGTGGTTATTTCTCACTGTCTCAAAACCCTTTAGTTCCAAAATTCCATGTTTCTCTGTGGGTTAAGAAGAGCTTCTGGGTGAAATCCCCTGACAGACATAGAAACACTAGGTCCATAGATGTGGCAGAGGGGGAGAAAAGGACAGAAAATCTGATGTTATGCAAAGAGCCTGGAGAAAAGTGTCCAGCATGAGACCACCCAGACTTCCAGGCAATGGAGCCCCCTCCTTGGCAACACAGAATCCAGACAGGGGTCTCATATGTCTCAGTATTTCCACTCAACTGTTGTGTGTGAGAGATCTGAGTGACAGGGCTATGTGTGTCAGCATGGGCTCCAGCTGTAATCTATTGCCAATGGATGTAGACTGGGGCTGGTACATGGAGTTTTGAGAGGCCCCCTTGGGTAAATATTTTTAAGGGGAAGGCATTTTTTAAATAATTAGATGTATTCATATTTAGGTTTGCTTAATTTAAAACCTGGGACCTTCTGGGTATGTGTTTGTTGTCCAGAAAATGCAAGTTACTGTTGCTATGGTCTGAATGTCCCTGTTTCTCTATAATTACCTGGTTGGAATTTAACTCCCAGCATGCTGCTTTTAAATGGTAAGGCGTTTTGGGAGGTCAGTAGGTCATGAGGGCTGTGCACTGTACTGAATAAAGCCCCACTAAATTGGTGGTACATGTATCCAAGCATGGGGGTACATATGTCTGTGTGGCAGATTGTGCATTTTTCTGGGTATATGTTAAGGTATGAAATAGCTGGATCATATGGTAGGTCTAAGTTTTTATGCACAGTCTCCAAACTGATTTACAAAATGGTTGCAGTAATTTGACTCTGACCAACAGTGAATAAGGATTCCTTTCTCTACATGTCCTCCCCACCCTGTGTTGTCCTTTTACTCTGACAGGCATTCTGATTAGGATGAGGTGGTACCTCAAAATAGTTGTGACTTATATTACCCTTGTGTTGAGGAACATTGAGACTTAAATATTTATTGACAATTTGTTTTTCTTTTCTTTTCTGTTTTTTTTAAACTGTCTATTCAGTGCATTTGTGCATTTTTTGGTACTTTAATCCCCTTGGTATTTAATTTCTGCAATTCTTTATAAATTCTGGCTGCTAGTCCCTTGTTTGAAGTGGAAATGGTGAAGAATTTCTCCCATTCTGCTAATTGTTTCCTTGGCTGAACAGAAACTTTTTATTTTCATGCAGTCACATCTGTTGTTACTTGGGGTGCTAATATGCTATATTAAAAGTTCTTGCCTACCCCAGTATCTTGAATGGTATCCCCTGTGGGCTATTCTAAAACTTCCAGTGCTTCAAATTTTAAATGAAGGTCTTTTTTTTTTTTTTTTTTTTTTGTGTGTGTGTAAGGTAAAAGATAAGAATCTTATTTTCTTCTTCTGCAGGTAGAAATCTAGTTTTACCAGAACCATTTGTTGAATAGGCTATTTTTTTCCAGTGTATATTTTTGCCTCCTTTGTCAAAATTTAAGTAGGTATAACTTATACCTATCATAAGTAGGTATAAGGAAACTTCTTAATTTCAAGGTCCTCTATTCTATTCCTTTGGACTTCCTGTTTGTTTTATGCCAGTACCAAGCTGTCTCTATAACTGTAGCTCTGTACAGTTTGAGGTCAGCTATTCTAATATCTACAGCAGTGTTCTTATTCTTACAAGTGCTGTGATTGTTCTGGTTCTTTTGTCATTCCCTATGAATTCTTGTATTACTTTTCTAAACCTGTGAAATATGACATAGGCATTTTGATAGGTATTGCATGAATTCTACATATTTTTTATTTTGCTTAGTTTTGCTATCAAAACTATGTATGAGTTAGAGTTGTTGTTATTGCTATTTTAAAATACTGACCAAAGGCAACATGGGGGAGAAATAATTTATTTCAGTGTGTTTACCTTCTGAGGAAATCAGGAACTCAAAGCAGGTTTCTGTAGGAAGGACTTGATGAAGAAGACATGGAGAGCTGCAGCTTACTGGCTTAATCCCCTGACTTGCTCAGCCTGCTTTTAATATCATCACAGGAGTGAAACCACCCACAATGGGCTAGGCCCTCTTGGATCAATCAGTAATAAAGAAAATGCCCTATAGGCCAGTCTGAAGGAGGCATTCTCTCAGCTCAGTCTTCTCACTCTCAGATGAATCTAGATTCTGTCAAGTTGATATAAAACTAACCAGCATAGGTAGCTAGAGACATTTTAACAATAAGAATTCTGCTTGTCCAGAAACATGGAATGGTCCCATAGTTTAGCATCTGTGTGATTTCTCTTTTCAATGTCTTGAAATTTTCATTGATTTCTTTGGGTACATATATTCTTACATTTTGAGGGAGAGTTAGTTTCAGTGGAATATTCTTTGTAATTTCTCTTTCAGAGAGTAAGCTCTTATTATAAATCAAGGCTACTATTTTTTATTTTGATTCTGCATCCTGCAAATTGACTGTGTTTATTAAGTCTAAGAGTTTTCTAACAGACTTTGTGTTTGTCTTGTTGAAGACACAGTACAAGGTTCCAGGATACTTTGTAAATCACGGGGAGAGAAATATCTCACATATTTTGAAATCTGAGTTATTTTACAAAGTTGTGAAGTCAAAAAATTCTGAAAGTACAGGACTATTACCCTGTATGCATTGGTAATTTTACTGTTTGATTCTTTTGTTTTGTTGATGTCCTACGTTGGATTTATATGTCAGCTGAATTGCTGGGTTACATTTATAGTGCCTTAGAGAATGGATATTCTGTCCCTGAGTTGTGGCCTTTCCTCCTCTCCTCCACAAATCGTAAAGTAAATCAGAAATACCATAAAAGGTCTCAACTTAGAATCTACTGAATTGTTTTACATGACTTGGCAGGTAATTCTCTCTATATATGGTTTTTCCAATTTGGTGATTTTTTTTTACTTATGCCACATTTTCATTAATAAAATCCAATCATGGAAACATTTTTGTAATATAAGTATTAGTTACAATTGTAAAAAGGTTATAATTGGACAGGATAACGATAGATCAAACATATCCTCCTCTCATAAAAACTTTCCCACAAAGCCCTTTATGTACTTTTTTCTGTCAGCAACTTGTAGAAGCCTAATATATATATATTTTTTGTTCCATGTTCTCTAACTTCCCAGAACATACATTGGATCTGAACCATACTGTAAGGACAAATTTGGTTAATTGTAGAATGATACATAATTTAGAGGGTGGAAAATTCTGAGTAGGAGATAATATTAGTTTGTGACTCTTGAACCTGTGTAAAGAAGAATATTTGCTTTTCAAGGTATTGCCCTTACTTGAAAATATCATGTCTCTGTGTAATAGACAGAGTGATAGGCTATTGAATGAGTCAGCCTCTGAGCTGTGTGTAGATCTATTTGGTCTGAGGGATGCTAACCATGTGATGAAATGGTGTTCTGATTCTTTTTTTTTTTTTAAAGCAAGTTCTGATTCTTTTTTTTTTTTGTGTGTGCAGCTTTAATGAAGCTGCACAAAAGAGGAAATGCATGAATGTGGGCATTGAAATAGAATCAGGTTTTTGTCACATAAAGAAAAGTAGTAATGTGTATGGTTATTAATGCATCTATCACATGTACACTCACCACATATCCATCACACAATTACAGATTATACCTACTATACTTAATTAAAATTAGTTTTTCCATTAGTAGCACATGCTTATATTTTAAAGGGAAATATAAATATTAATGTTTCATTTGACTTGAATTTCTGTTTAGTCTTGTTCTTTTTATTTAAATTCTTTAATTACTACTCATATTTACATACCATCCCCCCCTTTCCCTCACCCTCTCATCCTCCCAAGTTCCCCACCAACCCACCAAACCATCCCCAGGGATAGTGAGGCCCTCCAACAGGGACCTTCAAAGTCTGTCATTTGGGGGAGGGCCTAGGACCTCCTTGCCGTATCTGGGCTGCAATAGTATCCCTCCATAGGGAATGTGCTCCCAAAGTCCATTTGTGCTCTAGGGATGAAGACTGGCTCCACTGTTAGAGTTTCTATCGATTGTCTGGGCCTCCTAGCTGGCACCCACATTCAGAGGGCCTGGTTCAGTCCAATGCTGTTTCCCCAGCTTTATGTCTAGGGTCTCCATGCTCTCACTAGTTCTGATTCTTGACATAAGTGACTACTTGTCATAGCCTAAGGCTGGGCTGCTAACTCACAGCTCTCTGCTTTGCAGAGGACTGGTGCAAAGGTGATCACATCAATGGAAAATATGGCATCTTCTTCAGCACTGTGAGTTAGTACTGTGAGTTAGTTAGTACTGTGGGTTAGTATTATGAGTTAGTACTGTGGGTTAGAACTGTGAGTTAGTATTTGTGAGTTAGTACTGTGAGTTAGCACTTATGAGTTAGTACCTGTGAGTTACTGTTAGTGGGTTAAGGAAAATTCACTTTCCTGCTTGGCAAGTCGGCCATCCATGAGCTGTTTGAGTCTTTCAGACAGCTCTGAGACAGTCAGATAAAGCTAGATGTTGCTTCTCTACTGTTTCATAATCTACCTAATTCCTTATGGATTAGGTTGGCTTGTGATGGACTTTCAGTTACTTGCAATGGAAAGAAACTCAGCTGATATTACTGAACCCAAGTAGATTCACAAAACTGGACTTGGAATTTGCCCAGGTTCCTGTTTTAGCTTTTGACTTGAAACAAACTAATCAAAGGGTGGAAAGGGATGATATAAAATCCAGTTTTAAGATCATTCTAGCATCCTATGATCATATATCGACTTATGAATTAAAGACAGGGAAAAGCCCAGAATATCTGAATTTCAGTTAATGAAGGAGGTCATTAGCTTCTTGTCTCAGAACTGGAATGGTGTCCACCCTGCCTTCTAGGCAGTTTTGAAGCAAGAAAACAGATATCTGACTTTGAGGTGAGTGAACACTCTAGTGGAGTCTTCAGATATTCTAAAATTGCATATATATATATATATATATATATATGACAGGTTTATTTGGAAGGTATTAACAGGAAGGAGTGAAAGAAAGGCCACAGAAGTGTTGTGTTCCTTCCTTGAGCTGTGGTTAATTTTTCATAGCTGTTTTGTTCCTGGGATTGGAAACTTGGTAACTTTTTTTGTCTTTTATCACGTTCACTTTTCTTTCCCTTATAAGTTATGTCAATGTACATATACCCAAGCATGCCTGGCAACACTAACTTTACATATTTGAGTAATGGCTTGAAGTTGAGTGCAGCTTATTTGGCTTAGTTGACAGCGTTTTTCAAACCTGCACAAGGACCAGCACTGTATGCAGCAGTTCGGTCCTGTGGACTCATAATCATAGCACCTGGGCAGTGGAGGCAGGAGCATTAAGAGTTCAAGGTCACCCTTGGCTACATAGTCAGATTTAGTTCACCTTGAAACACATGAGACCCTGTAGCAAAAAAGAAAGAAGGAAGGAAAAAAAAAAGAAAGAAGGAAGGAACATAGCAGAAAATTGAAGCTAACCTGAACATAACAAATATTATGGCAAGAAGTATCTCTTCACTTGTGAATAATAATAAAATATTGCTGTGTCTTAATTGCAATCTTTTTCTTATTAACAAGGTTTGTTTACATTTAAGTAAACAAATATCAGATTTCGTTATGTTTTCTGTTAAGCCACCAATGATTTTTTTTTTCAAGCCTTTTGAAAGTGAACATGTGGAAAATTGCATGACTATTATAAGATTTTGTGTTTTTACAGAAAGCCAATTCCAATTTAATTTGATCATTTATTCAGTGGCCAGAGACCAGATCACATGAAAATTATGAGGGCTCATTTCTCTTGTCATAAGATGCAATCTAATTTCTGTTTCCTCTGATATGAGCTGGCAGCCTTCCAAAAGTGGCTTATTGCACTGGCAATGTGTGGTTGTTAGTCTTGTGTACACTGCAATCCTGAGTGCTAGAAGGGCCGGTGTTGCTCATTTGTTTCCTCCAAGCACATTTAGTTCAGCTTGGCCTCCCTTTTGAAGGCAGGTATTTCTTAGAATTGGGAAACTTAAAGATCTAAGTGAAATAAATTCTTTAATAGGAATATCTGTTTTCCTTCAAACACTGATCATATACACTTGGCCTTTAAATTACAATAATTTTTTCATATAGAAGCAAAGGAAATCTTGAGCCCGATTCTCACTTGTTAGTTTCCCCGGACGATAGATAGCTGCTGGTGGTTGATGGAGGTTAGGAGGCCTCAGGCTGAAGAGTTGCAAGAGAAGACAAGTTGTTTTGCTATGGTTCCCAGAAGCCTTTGAAGCTATCAAGTGCCTGCTGATGTTCTAGGAAGACACAGGAATGGATGTGCTGAGCAAGGGGACTCTAACCTCTCTTGTCTCTCAAATGTCAGCTCCTGAAAATGCTGATAGCAAGGTTGAATTTAGTTTCAGAACCCATGTTTGGGAGAAGTAATAAATCTCTTAATTTGGAGGGCTTGATTATTATGTTCTAGGTTACTTTTAATATTTGTGTGGATTGTTATACCACTTGCTCCAAAGAAATAAGGAGAATTACTAACTTTGTGAGTGATTTGGTAACAAGGTTTCAAAGTTATTTGGTGTCTAATTATATTTCAGTGCTGTGCCAAAACACCTTGACCAAAGCAAGTTATAAAAGAAAGCATTTAATTTGGGCTCATGGTTCCAGTGGGTTTGAGTCTTTGTGTGAGAACAATGGCAGTAGGCAGGCAGGCATGGTGATGGGGCAGTGGGTGAGAGTTTACATTTGACCCAGTCATGACTCAGAGACAAAGGCAGAGGGAGGAATGGCATGGCCTTTTGAAACCTCAAAGCCAGTGACACACCTCTTCCAACAAGACCACACCTCCTATTCCTTCGAAAACTGTTTTAACAAATGTGGACCAAGCTTATTTAAATATATGAGCATATGTGGGACACTTTCATTCAAATCAGCCTACTAAGTCTCATCTTTAAGATGGAACTTTGTTTTTGTCCAAAAGATATCCAAGTTTGTGTGTTGATAGCAATCTATTAGGTAATCAGTAATGTTGTAAAATATTTATAAATTGCCTGTCATCTGTTTTACAAATGGTATTAATATGATTAAGGTGTTGATATGTATAGTAATCTCCTGTATTTATATTAAATGATTAAGTTTTGCATGTGATAATTATACATGTTAATAAGAGCTGTAAATTTTCAGTTTTGAATTTTTATGCTATGCTTCAATTATATGATTTTAATTTACTTGTATGTATGGCATGTTTATTGCTTTGCTAGTGGATGGTTTCTCTCTCTATCAGCAGTTGCTTGCTGTTGGAGATTGGTCAGTTTTGTTAAGTCAGATTTATCATTGTCACAATTCTATTAATGTAATCAGACACAGACATTTTTTCCACATTATCAGAATACTATCTTTCTAATCTACAGTCATTTTATAAAATGAAAGAAGGAAATGCAGTTAATATTGATGTTGAATTGTATGGACATGTGGACATGGCTGTACATTGCCAAATGTGCATCCAATAAACAATTGGTTCTTATGTACTAGCCCTAAACATCATTATGTACTAGTGTCTAAACATCAATTAGTATTAAAACATTGAGAGAAAGGGATGCTGAATATATTCTATCAAAGATTTCATTCACAGTAAATTTCCCTAATGAGGGTTCATTGCTTCAATGAACATATTTTGATAAATTTATTTGCATAGTAGGCACATTTATTGAAAGAATATATTGGGTACTTAACAAAGTTGAGATCTAAACTGAAATCACCCTTAATGCTTAAGAGTGAAGCCTGAAAAAACAGACATCCTCTCCACTTCCTTTAACAGATCATGGTTTATGCTGCTATAATCAGCATTTCATACCTGGCCTTGCAATTGCTGACCGGAAAACCAGATGTTACTGCTATGTCAAGATGCACCTGTCTTTGACTTTCCTTTGTTGGGTTGCTAAAAGTCTAGGAAAGATGAAAGGCAGAAAAGGGAAGATTATTAGTCTTGGGACCAGCCTGGGCTATATGGGAAGCTGCAGTGTCAAAAAATAAACAAATTAGTTAATTAAAAAAGAATGAATGTGATAGAGTAAATCTCCAAGCTAGGTCCAATTGATAGGCTGTTCCAAGTTGATGAGTCAGTTCTTAGTGCAAAGGAACCAGGCAAAAGACGCTCTTAATTTCTAGAATCGGGTGTGGGGAATATCTCTCAGCATAGCATCAGCCTTGGAAACATTTAAGTTAGCTCACAGCAACTTACAGACTTCTTGATGATTGATATTCAGCTTAAGCTCTCTTCTTTCCAAACCCAGCTAACCAGCTGAAGTGAATAGATTCAATTTAGTAAAAGATGATGATAAGCAAAACAGTATTTTGATTGATTTCCCTGTCAAGAAATGATTCAATAATTATGTAATTGCTGTTAATGCAAAGAAGAAAATTGGAGTGGGGGCTACTGAATGATACATCCTTTGATGAGGAATAGTTTTAACAAATGGAGGAATAAATATACAGATACATATTCACCTTAGTTTGTTGTTTAAATGCCTATTATATTTTGTAGTAAAAATCATTCACTATATTATCAGTCATTGCAAATATAATATCATCTAAAAACAAGTATTGAGTGCTGACTGTGTGCACACCACTGCCTGTTGACTACAAAATAAATCAATATTTGCTTCCTGAGCACTGCTGCTCTGGGCCTACTAGTGTGTGTTGCCTTTAATCAGTGCAGCAGCATGAAGTGTTGCTTGCAGAAAATAATTACAGGTTTTCAGGGGAAATGATAGTGTAGAGGCAGCTCGATGATATTTGTCCCGCTGTAGAGAGTGCGAAAAGCAAGTACACACAAACCCTGGGTCTTCTGCAAAGAGACCCCTTCTGGAGATAATGATAGAGTGGCTTCCGGGATTCATAGAGCCAGAGACAGCCTGCTATGGGTTCCACCTCTGCTTGGGTGCACCGCTGTGTATCTATTCAAGAAGAGCAGAGGAGTTAAAAGGAAGTGTTAAGTAATGCTAAACATGCTACTTCCATGCTCAGAGAGGGCTGAGTCTAAAGAAGTATTTGGAAGAAAAGAAAGTACAGTGAATTTGGATTCCTTGGGAGTAGCTTCCATTGTGGCCTTGCTTCCAGGTCTTTTCAGAGACCACAGGATGGGCCAAGGATATTGCTGTAGCTGCTCAGTAGGTTTTGATGTTTAATTGAAGCAATAAATTTATGCTGTGACTTAATTGGCAGCACTGCAGATCTGTCTGCATGATGGGAAGGCTGTGCTGAGTGCATCTGGGGATATATTTCATGTGAAATTTGCTTAATGTTTGCTGCCGAGATTGGTTCATGAGCAAGTGATCTTTATGCAGTGTGCTCTTATTGCTGCATGGTTTAGGTCACAGTGTGTGTCCTTGTACAGAAATACATCAGGTTTGTATTGTCCTCCTTCATGTCGGTTTTACAAATGCAAGGAACAAAATGTATTGACTGTTTCCTCTCTTGATCATACATTCATAAATGCATATATTCAACAATTAGGTATGTGTTGATTGTCTATGTCAGTGGCCGATTTGGGGGCTGTGACTAACAGACAACAGATAATTGTCTACCTTATGGTGCCTGCATTCTAGAATGCTGTGCATGGAAATTTATTGCATTCAAACAAATCCCTCCCCATTGTTCAATTGTATACAGTATTCCCCACTTTGCATGATTACTTGTTATGCTCAAGAAGTGACAATTTGGCAGTGATGTGTACTTGCAAATGAGAGAAACTACTGAGTAGACGAGAGAAAATAGAAAGTATTTTACCTGTAAAGAGGGAAGATGGTTTTAAAAACAGACTAGATGATGAATGCCGGGCTGAACTGTAACATTCACTGGCATGTTCATTTATACTGAAACACTTCCTGAATTCTTGCAGTTGGTTAAGCATGTTTGTAGGGACTAGCAATACAGTAGTTATAATTCAAGTGTGCTTGGACTACAGTTGTGTATTTTATGAATTAAAGGAAATATATGGTAAACCAACAATAAATGAAATAAGAGATGTTTTCACAGCACAAAGTGCTCTGAAGTTTAGAAATGTGAGGGTCATAGTTCTTAGCTTATTGCCAAAGTAGGCTTGAATGCGGTGGTTCACAAAAGTCCTCTCAGCTATCCCAAGGGAGGTAAAGGCAGGAGACATCTACATGTGCTAACATACCATTCTTGGTAGAGGTAATGGACATCTACAAATGTTACAAGATTAACCTTGCTGGAGGGAGTCGTTAATGCAAAAGCCTTATGCCTATGGAGCATTTTGTAATCAAGTTCCCGAGAGCCATTATTGCTGCAGTTAACAGGCAAGTATGAGGGAATCTTTAGGAGAGTTCCATGGACTTTCTAGGTGTCATATGACACCTCTTCTTACAGAAGAGCATACTCAATGTCCACTAATTATGTGATTATTTCTTCACTGAAAATATTGCCTTCTTGATATTAAATTGGTAATGTAGCAAAGCAGAAAGGATATAAAACACCCTTAACTCATCATGGAGATAAAATATAAAATATCTTAACCTTGTGGTGCTTTTATTGTTTTCCTCTTTTTTTTTTTTTATTTAATCTGTGTGGTCAGGCATGCAGATGCAAATACCTCTGTGTACACATGAAGCACAGATGTGAACCTTTTTCATTACATTGAAATTCTGCTTTGCAGATGTTTAAAGACAATTTAGTTGTATTCCTGTGTTGAAAATATATGAGAGAGTCTTTGGCTTGCCAGGGGTCAGATAGCATTTAGTCTTGCAGAAGACAATGCATAATGTTGACTAATAATGTGATTTCATTAAATGTAAAATTGATATAAATATAAGAAGACCAAGCTACACAACAATAAAGTTTATGTAGAAGGCCTAAGACAGTCCTATGCAGGTTCCCTGGTTGTTGGTTCAGTCTCTGTGAACCCCTATGAGCTTAGGTTTTCTTTTGGTGTCCTTGACTCCTCTGGCTCCTACTGTCCTTCTTTCTACTCTCCTGTAGAATTCACAGAGCTTGTCAGTATGTTTGATTGGGGACCTTTGCATCTGTTTTCATCAGTTTCTGCAGGAAGCCTCTTTGATGACAATTGGGCTAGGTATCAATCTATGATTATAGCACAATATTGTTAGGAATTATTTCATCTGTCTGTCTGTCTTTCTGTCTATGTATCTATCTACCTATTTTTGCCAGTCATGTTCTATTCTATGCTAAGTTCTGTGTTGCCCAACCTCTGGATCCTGACCCTTCCAGCAGTTTCAGGGATGGGCTCCCTCTCATGGTAGGGTCTCAAATTGGACCAGTCACTGGTTGGCCAGTTCAGGCTCCATAACCTCCATTGCTAGGAGTCTTAGCTAGAGTCAGCTTCTCAAATTCCTGGGAATTACCATTGACCTAGGTTTCTAGCCTATCCCTGAGATGCCCCTAGTTGTCTTTCTCAATACTCTCTCCCTCCATTCCCCCCCATCTGTCCTCTCATGTTCTTGCCCCCCCCAACAGGCCCTCTTCCACCTGGGATGTCTATTCTATTTCTCCTTCCCAGGGAGATTCATGCACTCTCTCACTTGAATTCTCCTTGTTATGGCTTAGCTTCTCAGAATGTATAGCTTATAGTATGATTATCCTTTACTTTATGGGTTGGAAAATATTATAATGCCAAATATCAATCCCATAAGCAGTTTTCTTTTGTGACTATAATTGAAGACCTCTTATTCGCTTGGCATAAAGTGAGCTATATCCTAAGGTATGTTGTGTTTAGCCCCAGATTCACTTTGCCACTGTCTCCCCCCAACCCCCAGGGTTTCTCTGTTGCTTTGGAGGCTGTCCTGGAACTAGCTCTTGTGGAAAGGAGAGGGGAAGAGAAGATGAGGGAGGAGAGGAAAAGGAGAAGAGAGGAGAGGAGAGATAGAGGGATCGATCCCAAAGGACTCCTTCAAGTAGTTCTCTTCTGAGTTCCCATCACCTCCCATTCGCCAATCCCCATTATCTGGTCACTGTCCCAAACCCTTAGTATTGCTGTCAGCAACTGAACAGAGCTCTCAGCATGCTCCTATGTACAATTTACCAGATCCAAATAAAACCTCCAGGCCCCACTCTCTTTATTAGGAAATACTAAATGAAACATGATAGCCTCCTACAACTTTGTTTTTTGACACTGAAAAATAAATGCTGTTTTTTAATTAGGGAATTTAGGGAGATTTTGAGATTTGCCTTAAATCCATTGAGGGTAAAGTCTGTTTGTGTCTCTTGGTAGATTTCAGCTGATTAATTTGGATGAATATGTTTCAGACACATCTTCCTCTGTGGCTGAAATGTACATGTAACACATCAAATACTTCCTCTATCCTTTCTTCTTTAAAGTTCTTCCAGCACATGTGTGAATGAAAGCATTCTAGCAGACACTTACTAAGAATTACTTGAGGATTGTTTCTGCATATTATATTTCTGACATGAGCTTAAAAAACAGAAATGAAATATTTTATTTATATGGCTAGTTACTGTCATGATTTACCTATAAATGACAATAAATTCTCATAAATTGTTCTAAATTACAGAATATTTGGAAAACACATTCTTATTCAAATTGCTAGGTACACAGGTATATTTTTACAAAGTGGTGACCTACATAGCTGTCTATACACTGAGAATCAGTGGTATTCTGCATTTGCAAACTTAAAACTAAAGCCCAACCTTCAAATAGACAAAAGAGATGGACCTTATTATTATCTAAGAAGCAGGCAATTTCTCTTTTATTTTCCAAATTGCTTTCCTGAGAAGTCCTTTTGTGGCTTTCTTCAAAGAAACTGAATGGCTCCTGTAAGAGTGACTCGAGAAAATTTTATAAGAAATGGTGCGATAGGTATACACACAAAGATTAAAAAGGGTGACTTGTAGATCAAATAGATAATTTAATGGGGTTGGACATATGTCTATCTATTTTTATCATCATTTGTATATTGGGAGGCCACTGAAGTAGGTGACTGGATTGCACAACTATAAAACCCTGAATTTTACAGAATCAACTCTTGGATAAAGGATTGAACAAAATCCAAATTTTTCTGTATCAAAAAGTGAAAAATAGGTTTCAAGTAGTGCCAGGTGGTTGAAGAATAAGATACAGTTTTATAACAAATTCATTTTTGAGACAGCTGTGTAACAGCCTTGTTCAGAGCCCGATAAATTCTTCAAATCTTTTTGAAATATTTTCAATTAAACAACAACAACAAAGGAAAGTAGAAGAGAGTCCCAGAGGTGATTAAGTCAGCTTCTGGACCTGTATTAGTCCCCAATAAATCAAAAGACATATTACAATGCGATTTTGTACTGTCTTGAATAAAATCTAAATGCAATCCTTGTAAGAGGCATGAAAACTACACAGATACTAAAAAATGGGAAAGGATACATTTTAATATGCATGGGTCAGGTTTGGCCTTGGGGATCTTACTCAAATATGAATGCGTTTACATCACATTAGCAAAATTGTAAAGTGGTGTTTAGATAGAACTTATACAGTGAGACTTAGCATTTCAATTTGACAACTAGTGCTTTGGTTGTAATGAGCAGATGCTCAACTGTGGATCGAGGGACCTGATGCAATTAAAAGATGTTTTTCAGTGGGAGGAGATCATTCAGCCATGTATTGCCTGTCAGATCCACCTTGGCTAGCTTTCTGTGTAACAGATGCAGGTAGATTTCTCTAAGACTGTTCAGCCAGCTACTAATTTGGCAACAGTCCCTCCAACAATAACTTATAAGACCTGGGTTTTGGAGGGGACTTATATGCCCTTTTTAAATATAGCACAGATCATGGCAGCAGTACAGTGTGCCTGATATTAGGATAAGCCGGTGGCTTTTAAGGAGGATGGCACAGCCTGGAGCTGAAAACAATGGGAGGAATTTGTACCTAGGGGAATCTGATACAAATTAAGCCCATAATTTAGTCCTAATTATATCTCTTAGATAAGGAGATAGAAACACAGCTCTTTACAATAAGGGAAGACTGTCTCCTTTTAGAGTAAACAGTTCATTATAACTGATGTAGCCTTGGTGACACTAATTTTATTTTATATTTTTGCTTAGACGGAGATGAGGAAGCAGGTGTGTCTGCACTAGGAAAGTGGAGCTTTGAGACATCAAGTCATTTACTGGAGGCACAATTTAATTCTACTGATAGGCGCTCCCCGGTCCATTCTTTTTCCTTTTCTTCATTTCTCTTCAGGTCAGAGGCTGGCAACATAATTAAAATTTGAATTATTTATGAAGAGCCATTAAAGTGGGTGGCTTATGGATTAGTCAAAGACAGCCCAGCTGACACTAATCTGCTGCATTTCTTGTACTCTCACAATAAAGGATTGATATTCCTACCTCAATTCTGGGCTTTTAACATCAGCATATGGAATTTCAGCCTTAAAAGAAAATCATATAAAACACTGTAACCTTTTATGTAGAAGTAAACGTGTGCATCTATAATCATGATGTAGTTCAAAGTAAGATTTTCTCTGTCAATAATTTATAAATATTGAATAGTATTATAATTACCAAGGGGTATAATTTTTTGTGGCTTTATAAAGATGTGACTATCAGCAGACACCCATGGGTATCATTAAGTGTGCATTTTCTATTTGGGCAGGGATACTGATACCATTCAGAAACATCTGTCACTACCAGGAGATGTTGGGAAGCAAAAGAAATGGAAACGGGTGTCTATTTTATGAAAAACTCCAGCGTCTGTCAACATGAACACCATTTTTTTTCAATCTACCAATTAGAATGAGCTGATGCACCTAACATGGTTTTTGAAAGCAGTGAAAGCCTGCATAATCAACTAGAATATACTCCATATTTTAAGAATAAAACAAATTAAAAAAAAAAGACATTATCCTGTTTGTGGGCAAAGTAGCACTCTGTGATAGCTTTGAAAACAGATCAGGCAAGACTTTTGCGATACCCATGGAGGCTGCATTTGTGTCCCTTACAGGGAAATCAGACATACACTTACTTTTCTTGGCCTTTTCCCTCTTCATGAAATAAACAAACACATGAAAAACCCTTAATAATGGTGGATAGAGGATCTGGTAACACTAAAACTGAGTAAGTTAATTGTACGACACATTTAATTTTATTTTTAATGTGTATGGTTGAAGACACCACTAATCAGAATGTGCCACCACTCTCTTGATAACATCATTATTATCTATATTATCATTATATTTTTTTCAATTTCCATTTCTGGTTACCCACTTAGCTCTGTAGATAGGTTCAAGCTCATGCATACTTTTTTTTTTTTTTTAACTATGCTATCAGTGTGGTTTGTTTTTTGGTTTTGTTTTTAAGAGTTGTTGGCAATGCTTTGAAAATAACACGATTCAGTTTTATTCATCCAGTTTGAGGCTACAGTTCCAACAGTTCCAACCTCAGACAAACACTCAAAACATGTTTTCCCAACATGGCAACGTTTTATGGGTAAAAAACAGAAGAGTGTAACTATCTTTCTTTGTTTTCTGTCTTATATATTTCCCATCTACTCAGGAGGATTTTCACATGAGAAGAAGTGAGCTATGCATGATAAATTAGTAACAATAACAATAGCCACAAAAGGTAGCATGCATTCACAGCATTGTTGCTTTTCATTCAGGGAACATCCTATGCCTAGCCGCGGTTATGTAATGGACTGCTTGCCATACATTTCTACTTGAAATGGGTGTTATCACACACCACCTCCTTTCCAAGGAAAGCTGAAGCTGTTTGGAATGCCAACATCTTTGAAAATACAGATACGAGGTTTTCCCATACCAAAAAAATGACTTCAAATTTTTCATCGACAATACAACTTTTAAATCTGATTTTGGTATTTGTTCTTCTCCCTTGAAAGATGATTATGATCCATATAAAATAATGGCTTAAGTTTGATTTGAAGTGATTCAGTTTTGTTTATACAGGTGCTGTGGACCTTTATGATGTGATTTCAGGAATGACTGGAAAACCAATATTCTTAATCAATATTTCTCTCTTCTCTGATGAGTACCTGAAAGCCTGAAGGAAGGTGTGAAGAAGGACTGTTAATTGGGAGAAACCATGGCAACAGCTTATACTTTAGATCAGCCTCAGTTACATTTGACTTTGTAAAAATGATTTTTTTAATGAAAAAAGGATAGAGAGACTGTATATAAGATGTTTAGAGACATATACACATTGACTAGGACAGGAGATTTCAAAATACAGTGCAGTTTGCCAGTGTAGTCCAATAAATATTACACACCACATCAGCTTTATACACTCAATAAATGTTGGACACATGAAAGATATGATGATGTCCAACATTTATAACTTATTTGTCTAATGTCTCATATAAAGACTATTATTTAGAAGAAGTACACTTTGTATATACTATGGGAAATCTTGGTGAGTTATTCAAAAGCATATCTTAGAATGATAAACACTAAAATAAAATGAGTTCCTATCAAGTGAACAACCCTGGGCAAGTTCTGTTACCTATTTGAAACCAAATTTTTCATCTGTAAACCAGTGGCCCGTGTTAAGGATAGAAGGATGCATAACACATGCATGTGCAACTCTTAGTGAAGTTTTCTCATGTGGCCACTTGTTAATAAACTTAAGATACTCATACCTTTAAGCATGTGATTCCTATATTCTTAGGGCTAACTTCTTGTAATTTGGCCCTGCTTGAATTATTTTCTTATTTCCTTGAGGGATTGTTAGCTCTTGAAAGCAGATATCTGTTGTGTTTGACAATAAGAGTTCTTTTCTAGGTCCTTATGAGGTTAGCAATAATAATGCATATGATCTTGATGATTATATTATTAATAATGACCCTAGTTGGCACTTGTAGAGCATCATGCATTCATTTTACAGCTGCATTTAAGTGAGATAAGACTTACATCAGTAAATGGATTACTTTTTGCTTCGTGGTGTGACCAGAACAGTTTAAGGATTGATAGCTTTATTTTGGCTTACATTCTGAGGAGATACAGTCTATCACAGTGGGAAAGGATTGCTCCGGGGGGGGGGGGAGACTGCAAACAGATGAGCTCTTATCTTCCTTACATCTCATTGAACCAGAAGCAGAGAGAAGACAGGAAGGACATCTGGCATACAGAATCCAGGGACTGCCTTCAGAGATCCATTTCCTCTAGCTAGCTCACCTCCTCAGTGTTTTACAACCTCTCAAGACAACACCATCAGCTGGAGATGAAATGGTCAAAGACATGATTTTGTAAAACATGTTACCTACAAACCATATTGATTAACATGCTGTAATTATTTTGATTTTGGAGAAAACCAAAATCTCCCAAGTGAGAAAGACTAGGTACCAATGGTAGAAACCTGTCAAGAAGTAGGAACCTGGTGGATCAGAAGTCAAGTCCACCTTAATATATGCAGTTATGATTGAGAAGGATCTGTGCCTCTCCATCTGCAAAAGCTTCCACTCACCTAGGTCTCAGATTTTAATCATTCCAGCCTCCATGGATGGTTGTGATTGTTGCTTTCTGCCTATGATATTCCTGCATTAGTTAGAAAAGAAAGTAGTGTCCTCTTAGTGAGTGCTGATCAAAGCAGTCTAGTAATCATTTCATCCTTTACCATCTGTAAGCCAGGTATGATGCCTCTGGGGAGTGCATTGCCTTTGAAGCACAGCTATTGGTTGAATGGTTATCATGGTTCTGGTGCCATTATTTTCAATTAGCTCCTTATGGAATGGGACCACTAATATTGTTTTCCTGCTAATATTATGGTTGCCAAATACTAAAAATTCATCAATCTCAAGGCCATAAAATTGCGTGTGTGTGTGTGTGTGTGTGTGTGTGTGTGTGTGTGTGTGTGTGTATAAAGTGTTCCTTTGAGCTCCAGATTTGTAAATAATGTTGCTGATTTGGCCTCAGTGTTCTAGTTCATCAGTAAGGACCAACTCTCAAGTCTGAAGGCTGTAGTAGTAAGTTACAGAAGACCCCTTAAATTAGACTTGTCAACTGAATAATTTGACATTCACATTAGGATTGTGGTCTTAATAATAACCCAATTGTGTGCTGTGGACTTGTGTTGCTAGTAAAATTCCAACGTTATATGGGTGCTAGTTAGGAGGCCTGGGTAGTCTATGGGACCTCTAACAGTGGAAATAGTATTTATTCCTAGTCCACAAATGGACTTTGGGAGCCCATTTCCTATGGAGGGATACTATTGTAGCCCGGATACACAGAGGAGGGCCTAGGCCCTCCCCCAAAGTATGTGATAGACTTTGATGATCCCCCACAGTAGGCCTCACTGTCTTTGGGGAGTGAATGGGGGGTGGGTTGGGGGGTTGGAGGGGACATGGGAGGATGGGTGGGAGAGGGAATAGAGGGTATTGATATGTAAAATGATTGTTTCCAAATTAAAAAAATGTTTAAAAAAGAGATAGAAAAAAAGAAGTGATATCAATGTGCATATATACCTATAAAATTGAAGTGTACACAACTTAAAATTTGAAAATGAAATATCAACTTCTTACCACTAAAACTGGTTTTGTTAAAATTCTTTCTTTGATTGAGAATGATGCTCAGGATATTACTTTGAATATATTTAAAGTAATTCTTTTACATGCTTTAAAATGACCTTATGTTACCCCATATAATAATTACTTTAAAAAATCCATTTAAAAATCAAGAGTAAATGGCAGTCTTAAAAAGACCTATCTTACTCCAAGAACCTATGTGTGTCTTTTTATCTACCTGTTAAATCTATCATGTCTTTTATCTATCTGTCACTTATTGTTTATCAATCACTATGTATTCTAGTGTTTATTGGGGAACACCTGTAACTCAATTTTCTTTAGAAATTGTAATAAATAGAAAGATAATCATAATAAATAAAAATCACATTTTACAACATTGGCTTCTGCATCAGGTCAGATGATTAGGGAATACTGGCTGAAAAGGAGCCAGTCAGATTCGGAGGCAGGGCCATTATTCACACTAAAGGAGCTTGAAAGAGGACTGTCTTGATGTCCATGGCTGTCATTTGTAACTACTTAGTGGGACCCTATGAGTTTTTTAACTAGAAATTTGTTGTCAGAGTATTGGTGGTTATGAGTCAGGAGCTTTAGTTCCATAAACTCGCTGACCCTGTAAAGTTTTTGGAAAACCAGGGAAGACGTTGGTTAGCGGGCCTGCCAGGATGGTCAAGTGGAGAATCTTAACAATGAGGTATAAAATTGTCCAAGGAACCTGGGTGTCTTTATTTTTACCCGTTGGCCAGAAACTCTTCCTGTGACTAAAATTCACAGAAGCATCAGTGTTCTTCCCTTACCCACGGCAAAGGATTGACTGAAAGGGGATACCATCTCTGAAGGAAAGAGAGGGAAGACTCGGGGTGTGTGCCCTTAGGATCAGGATAGTTTCTTTTTCAGTCACAAAGTAGAGTGCCAGGTTCGGTCCACTTTCAGCTCCAGTTTATCTACATCTGGTTTTTGCATTTTCTATCCAGTCTAAAAAAAATGTGTCGCTCCTTTGGCAGGGAGGCTCATGGCTTTGCCTGCTTTCCACAGCACTGTGTCCCTCTGAATATGTACGTTTCCCTTCCCAGTGGTCACTGATGTACTTTATTTTTAACCTCCATTTTGCTGACTCTTACTAACTGCCCAAGACATTTTAAGTACTCTGATCTTTCTCACTCTTATAAAATATATAAATTAATGTTCTTAAATTCAACTTTCTGCTTTAGCTACTGTGTTATTTCTAGTATATATATATGCACACACACACACACACACACACACACACACACACACACACACACACACACATATATATATAATAATATATATATATATATTTCATAGTCACTTATATGTCAGGCATATGTCAGATCCCACAATTTTTTAGACCAGTATGGTTTTTAAAAAATATCTAGGCCAGTTCAGATTACTAGCAGTTATTCTATCCCACCAAAGATTTCAGCCAAGCAAAAAATAATATAACACCAGGAGAGAGGAGCACACTTATGATTAATTTTTGCTGTGACATCTTATTTTTGAGTTTTCAGTGCTATAAAGTTCTTCTTAACCCCCCTTGGTTCTTTTTGCTGCTGCAGTCTCATTGTCTCACCTGGGTGTACCTGTGTATTTAGATTACAGGCATCCCTACACTGGCTTGGAATCAAAACAAGTAGTGTTATTTAATTCAGTGTATTGAATTGCCAGTTGTAAATGGAAATCAAGATGCATATGCGTTTTCTCTATAAACAGATGCCTGGCACTGAGTGTGTTTTCAGTGTCAAGACATGGGTAATGTATATGATTAGTGGTGAAAATATATAGTGCTATGGGCTTGGGGCCAGAAACCTGTCTTATGGTTTTGCCAATTCCTTTCGAGGAGCATGAAGCTGGCTTGCTCAGCTGAAATGCCTTGTGTAAGCTTCCCTTCCTGGAGTCTCCCAGGGGTGAGAAATGAACCATTTTCTTGCTTGAGACTCAAGGGCTTTATTCTCCTTTATACTGTAAAGTATTACAATATACAACACATACAGAACAGGGGGGACAGTATAATGTGATCTAACAATACTGGCCATAAACAAAACTCTTTCACATTGTAGTAATTCAGGCTAGGTTCATTGTATAACTTTATTATGGACTACTCACTAGGCTATCACAGTTCTATGGATAATATTTAGCCAGGCAGTGGTGGCACATGCCTATAATGCCAGCACTCGGGAGGCAGAGCCAGGCAGATATCTGAATTTGAGGCCAACCTGGTATAGAGAGTGAGAGCTAGGAAAGTCAGGGCTACACAGAAAAACCCTGTCTTGAAAAATCAAAAACCAAAACCAAAACCAAAAAAGGTATCTATATTTAAAACTTGTGATAGTATATATCATCCCGTAAGATGTTAACACAACTAGAGCACATACCAAATAACTTATTCTTTTATATAATGTATCTTATTTAAAATTTTTACTTATTTTTTAAAAATATTTTACCTCTGTACTTCTGTGAAATAACATTGTTGTAAGATCTACCAATGAGTGTGTGATTAAGGATTTTCGGTCTTCAGCTTTAATATATAATATAAGGCTCTCCAATGAGGATGATAAAGTAATCATGAAATATCCCCTCACAGTAGGACACATATGTATAAAGATACCATGATGAAACCCACTGTTTTGTATGTTGAACTGAAAATAAGTGCAGTTGCATTCCACCTCTCTGCTCCTTTGATGTACTTATTCCCTGCCATCCACAGTGCATATGCAGAGGGCACAGGACAACTTGGGTAGTAAGTTTTCTGCTAGTATGTGAATCCTGGAGACTCAGGTCACCAGCCTTGATAGCAGGCGCCTTTCGCCATTTTGAAAGCCAATTTTCCATATTTACCCATATCTGCCACAGATGTAAATAATGACTACATGCCCTGTGTATTCAGTTTTAATTTATAATTAAGCGTACAGCCAACTTTTATAAAATCTACTAGATTCTACTCATAGTTAATTATATGATGCAAGCATAAATCCATGCATTCATATCTATTATGTTAGTAGGTATCAGCTAAAGTTGAAACTCAAATACTTACAGTTGAATTTTGATTCCTGTACACAGGGATGTATACAATGAAAGACTGAAGTACTAAGGCAAGTGATTTGGTCCCTTGTACATGGGAGTGCAGAATTGATGGTCTGGTCGATCAGCAATGCATTAAGGAAGGCTGTGAGACTGCAGTGGCTCTGAGAGCTTTTGTCTAGGAATGCCTTTGGTTTCAGTTTTAAGTGCCTTGAAGAATCTTCCCTGCCTTGGTCTGATCAACTTGTTTCTATTAACTCTTCAGTTCTTCAAAAGCCCATGCACTGAATATATATGTAGAGTCAGAGTCAATGTTTTTTTTTTTTTACAAGTTTTATTGTATTTTATTTTTATAATTTATTTATTTTTAAAGTTTCTTTTTACATTCCAACCACTGTTCTCCCTCCCACCCCTTCTTCCATCACCCCTTGTATTCTCCTCCTCCTCACAACCCCCCAATCCACTTGTGCTCACAGGTAAGGGCTCCCATGAGAAGTCAACAAACTCTGGCACCTTGAGTAGTGGGAGGACCAAGGCCATCTCCCATGCATTAAGACTGAGCATGACATCCCACCATGCCATTCTCATGTACCAGGTTTGTATAGTGGTCCTATTGCCAGGGGCTCCTCAGACAGTCTAAGCTTCACAACTGTCTCTCACATGCCTAGATTGGTCTCATGAGGTATCCACAGTTGTTGGTCTAGAATTTTTGAGTTTCCATTAGCTTGGTTCAGTTGTCTCTGTATACTTCTCCATCATGATCTTGACCTCCCTTGTTTGGTGAATTCCCCAGCTATCATCATAGAGTCTTCATCAAGTAATTGTTGGCACCTGATTCAGAGATCTACTACCAAGCCCCAGGACAAGCTCGGGAATCCGGTCAAAGAGAGGGAGAAGGAAATATACAATATACAAGTCTTATTTTAATGTGTTGTTTTAAGGCATTCTTGACGTGGGGAGATCATTTCAGATAATACCATCTGTAGTAATTGAGGAAATGGATTTTCTTAAAAATAATGGATTGTTTTGCATGACAGAGTCTTGGGAATCAGTTGGGTTTTGTCCTAATGTAAAATCCTTATTGAGTGTCTCTGATTCAGTTTGTCTAGCTAGTCAGCTTGTCTCAGGTATCTGGCTGCTTCCCCAGAGCTGGGATCATAGGCCATCTGCCACATGTCCAGCTTTGTTATGGTTCTGGGACTCCTACTCTAGTCCTCAAGCTTGCACAGCAAGGACTTAATTCTCTCAAGCATCTCTTGAACCTGAGAGGAGATGGTTTTCAAACAGAAAAAAAAAAGAAAAAGAAAAAGGTAATTGTTCCTCGAGAGGAAGGTTGTGGGATAAAATACATTCAGAGAGCCAGGGATAGGACAGGCTAAACAGATCTTGCAGCTTAGCAAGATGGCTATTTTCAAATGTAAGCAGATGTGGAAATATTTGTATTCAAACCTGGGAGATTAATTGCCTCTAAAGATACTGCTAGAAGCAGAACTTAGCGGTAGAAGCCTGGCTCTGGAAGGAAGTGAATTCAACACAATCCAACTCCTCCTCTGTGAAATCTTTTCAGCCAGTTTTTCTCACAAATTGAACCTTCTCTACCAATGTTAGGAAGGAGATGGACAATGCCATGATCACTCTATATTTATATGTATATATGTATGTGTGTGTGTGTGTGTGTGTGTGTGTGTGTGTTTGTATGTATGTGTGTATATATGATACAGTGTTCTACAGAATGTTATGCTTCTGGTCTTTACTGCTTCAAAACTCATGGCTGATTCTATAAAGCTAACTTTAAAAAATTATTTAGAAACATATCAATCCCAGTTCTCTCTCCCTTCAGTCCTCTCATGCCCCCCACCAACCCCCCCAATCCTCCCCCCAGGGAGGGTGGTCCTTCCATGGGGAATCATCAAAGTCTGTCACATCATTTGGGGACCTCCTCCTTGTATCTGGGCTGAGAGAGTATTCCTCCATGGGGAGTGGGTTCCCAAAGTCCATTTATGCACTAAAGCTAACATTGTAAGTATACATGTATTAAGGCAGAGTGTCCATATGACCCAATGACACACATGTAAATATTAAGGCTTAAATGTTATCCTCTCTCCATTAGGAGTTTCTTCCAATAAGACACTTAAAGATTAGGAAAAGAAATCCTAGAGTAACACCTTTGATCTTTTAGTGGTAGGCCATACTTGGTGGCTTATGCCTGATGTTTCCATATGTGGGATACTGAGACCAGTGCTTATCTGGATCACGGTTTCAGGCCATGTTTTAGAAAAATAAAATAAATAAAATGAGATAAAATAAAGTCTTATGTGAGAGTGGATGACAATGAATGTGATAATTCCGTTTAATCAGAATGTTGTGTGAAGGAAAATTAAACTGTAATATGAGTAAACATATATAATTTCTATTTGTGTATTACTCCTCAGTAAAGCTGGGAGGAACAGAAATAATGGGGCAAAGTGCAGTAAAGGTAAAAAAAAGCAGACCAATAGAAGATATATAAAGATGAGATTGCTTTTATGGATTCCCCCCCACAATTGCAAATGTAGGATACGTCTTTTCCTTGTTATTAAGTGCATTTCTAAAAAAAAATATGCTATATGCTGTATGTTGGCTTTACATATAATCTTGTAAGGACATAATAATAACAGCATTATTATTATTTAATTAAATAACATAGATAAAATGGAATGAGAGTAAGGATAAGATATGGCATTTTAAGGATAACAAAACAGAATTCACTTTTTTTCAGGACTAGAAAAAATGTTAGACTCCTGGTCTATTCAAGGAATCCACTTTTAAAATATTATTTTGTTTTAAATTCAGAGGAGAAATACTCTTCAAGCACAGATTCAAGGAGTGGGCGAAAGCACTCATCCAACCAGTTGTTGTGGAAAAATGAGTTTCTTTCCAAAACTAAAAATTCTACCACATAAAAATATTTTGACCTCATGTTTTGTAGCTATATGGGAACAAGTTAGAAAGAAGACTCAATTTCTCTGGAGAATGTGCCCTAAAACTTTGTGAGCTTCTGGATAACCAATGCCAAAGATATTTTTTTATTTATTTATATTCTTTATTGACTTGTTTTTATCATTGTACAAAAGAAATGTCTCGTATTTTAAAAGATAATTTTAAGTGAAAAAATAACAAGCATTTTCCTTTTACAAGATTTCTGTTTTTACTTTTTAAATTTAAATTAGAAACAAGCTTTTTTTACATGTCAATCCCAGTTCCCTCTCCCTCCCCTCCTTCCCTGCCCCTCACCAACCTCCCTTTTCCATCCTCTTTCTGCTCCTCAGGGAGGGTGAGACCTTCCATGGGGGATCTTCAATCTTGAAATTTGCAGGCAAATGGATGGAACTAGAAGAAAACATCCTGAATGAGGTAACCCAATCACAAAAAGATAAATATGGTATATACTCACTCATATATGGATTTTGGACATAGAGCAAAGGATTACCAGCCAAAGCTATTTTATTTCTAGTAAATAATGTGATGAAAGTATATCATATGAAACCACAAACTTTTTTTTAACTAAAACTGACGAAGACATGAAACACTATCAGTAACATTAATGAAATTTATTACATGTAGTGGCATTTTTATGTCTTTCAGGTCCTCTTTGTTTCTTAGTTTTGTATATTGAGATCACCTGAAATTTTATCTTCCAGAGCCAACAGTGTTTTTACCACGATGCCTTTGGCTAAAGTTCCCAAACATCATGTTATATGCGACACATACCAATGCCATCCTTGCTTCTCTCTTATGGGGATTCCCCTGTTAGGGAAGTATAAGGATGTTGCTATGACAGTCTCTGGCCCCATTTGATGCCTTGGCTTTTCTGACATGTGCTTCCTGTTATCGTCTTGTCTTACCTTCACTGTCCTTTGATTGGATTCATTCCCCACACAGTTTCCAGGCATCTTTCCTTATTCAAAACATAATTCAGCTTGACCCCACATTCTTTGCTCTGCTCTCTTTATTGTGACAACCAAGTAATTTTGGAGCATTGGAGTCCGTATTAAAGCTGTGGCCCCTCCCCTTCTTCCTTGGTGATCTCACACTTTCTTCCCCTAAGTGTCCAAGTTGTTCCTGACCTTTCAATGTTATTACTCCCCAGCTAGCTAATTTCCAATCATCAAATCTGATCTTTTGCCATAAAATTCTTTCTAGAGTGGAACCTTGCTTGTCTGCCTCCCATCCTGTCTCCTGGTATTATAGGTTGTATCTGGGCTAAGCCCTTGCTCTTTTTTCTTCAATAGCTTATTTCTTAAAATACTCTAATGACATTTTCTAGGGTTGTGATGCCCACTACTTTGTCACTGTCTCCATGGGTGAGTATGGTTGTCACAGTTAAATACATACTTAATGGATTAGTAGGAAACATATTTTTTAATTAAGACAGGGCATATGGGTGGATAATGCCAGGCAACCAGGTTAATTTTCAAACCTTGATTTCAGTATTTCTTAGTTATATTAACAGCAAGGAACTTGTCTCGACTCCCCTTTACTCTGCTGAATGGAAAATTGGATTGTTTTAAAGCAACCACATCACACAATGGTGGGAAGGACTCCATATATCAGCTTTCAAATGCTTGCCATGTCATCTGTGCCAAGATGAATTTTGTTATTGTGAAGGGGAAAGCTTATCAAAATTTTTATGTAATTTGCCTTTCCCAAAGAACCACCTGCCTTCTCATTTAGAACAAATAATAGCCAGATAAAATGTACCTGGAGAACAGTCATTGCTGACAAGTAAAAACTGAAGGGCACTCAAATCCAGGTCAGGGAAAGTGGGTGAATCACACAGGGATATAGTGATGACTGTCCAGGCATTTTATTCCCCATATCCTTTGTAGTTCTACAAATAACTGTTTCTTTGACAAAAGAATCTGAAAGGCCATGCTTGCAGAGCTGGGGATGGGGGCTGGCATCTTTCAGTCAGAGGTTTGCATCCTCCCTCCATCCCCCTCTGAGTTGTAGAACTGCTCATGAACTGCACTGTCAAATTGGGAGTTGTCATGAATCTTATATGTGGCATGGAAGAAGCAGGAAAATGTTTTCCGTATGTGCTTCTGAGAGTAAAAGCAACAGAAGACATAGCAGTGAGCTATGCATATTTCAGAAAAGCAATGGAAAAAAAGCCCCACAACTCTCCTAAGCCCTTTCCAAACCAACAATCTTACCAAGTATGGAATGATTGCTTTACATGGATCTAGTTGTAACATCACATGGATTTTACATTATACCTTCTTCTTGGTTGCTCTTCTATGGCATTGGTAAGACACCATGACCAAAGCAATTCATAACGAAATACTTAATTTTGGGTTCAGGCTTCTAGCTCATTAGAGTCCATCACAGTCATGTTGGAGGGGTAACGAGGACCATGGCAGCAGGCAGATATAGCATGGCACTGGAGCAGTAGCTGAGAGCTTTCATCTTGTCGTAGAGAGAGATAACTGAGAATGACTTAGGATTTTGAGACCTTGAAGGCTGCCAACAGTGACACACCTCCTATTAAAAAGCCACATATCCTAGTCCTTCCCAAACACTTCCACCCTCTGGGAACTTACGTTATATGAGCCTATGGAAGGTATTCTCATCTAAACCACCAGACCTTCTGATTGTTTTACATCTGTAATGTTTTCACTTAGCGTATAATGCTATGAATCGTATAATCTACAATTTGAAATTCAGTGCATTTTGATAGATACCTACAGAGAAGTAATTTATAGTACTTGCCCCCAAATCAGTATTGATTCCTTTTAGAGTGGACAGACTTTTTGTCTTCTGATCCTGTAGTGGGAGCTTATTTTAGGTGCTTTATTAAGGTAATCATAATGTGAGTCCTTTGGAAATACAGTATTATGGAGGTGCCAGAAGCATATGGTTTCTAGACTGGCTTAGCTTGTGTTCCATCATGTCTCCAAGAGATGGGAGATATAGGTAAATATAAGAGATGAAGAATCCTTTGTAATGTATTCTTTTTGATTAGTGTATTTTGAATTTAAATAGGGAAATATAACTTCTTTCATAAGGTTGTCTCTTACTGTCCCTTGCTTTGTTTATTTAAATAAGTCAATACACATTTTCAAAAGATTCTCTTGATGCTTAGAAATATTTGGGAAATTTTTATTGAAAATGAAAATGTATAAATCAAACACAAGTGATATTCTTGTGATGAAGTGTAGGTGATTTTTAGTTATTGATAGCCTTTGGAAAATAATGATAGAAAAGTGTGTGTTAGGCATTAATAGTAACACAAATTATTTAAAATCATAAAATAAAAAGAGACATAAAAAGAGTCATTATTTAATTTCCTTGAAAAAAATGATGTACCCTAAAAGCAGAACACTAAATAAAAAGTTAATACAAAATGTCTTATTGTACAGTCATAAGTAGAAAGTAATTGTAACATTGGAGAGTTGTAACATAAAAGACTTATTTAATAGCAATTGATGCTTAGATTCTCTGTGGAATAGTTATCACCATCAGAGAAAAACTAATGCCACTGCCTGTGGATCCTAAAGTTCTCCTGTGTATACCAAGTGATATAATAAAGTTAGAGTAGTCTCCAGGATTTATCAGCAGGAAATTTTGTATATATTTTCATGGTGCTTATGAAACAAAATACTTTAAAAATATTTCACAGGTTCTGTTCTGTCCTCTGTTTCTGTATCTCTGTATGCTTATTATAAAGTTTCAGAGAAATTACAGGTTTGAGACAGATTTTGCTGGACATATTTATCACTATCTCCAAATTTTGCCAACCCAAAATCTCGTATTGAAAGAAAGGTTTATGTAGGCTTATGAACAGTAACCTAGTAACCTAGACCCAGCTTCAAGGATGAGGTTTGACTATTTTAAGCCAGCTTGAATCAGGAGTGGAGATAAAGTCTGTGTAAGCCAATCAGCACAAAGACATGGTCCTAATTGTTGAGACTGAACCAAGTATGTCTGAAGTTGTACTCAGAAACTCGGAAACAGTAATGATTGTGAGACTATTCTATGGCTAACAAGGACATTACTGTTGTGTTCCCAGCTGTTTTATAATTGTGAGGTCTGCAAAGATGAAAATCAGTTGTTAAAGATAATGAGAAACACAGTGGAGATCCTCCAAGAAAATGTCCTTGGGCAGGGATTTGCTCAGCTTTTGACCCTGTCTCCTGTCTGCTGTCTGCACTTGCCCTTGTGAAGAATCCCATGAGAACCTCGTGATTTTATTTATAATATATTCTTTTTATCTACAAGTCTATGTGCCTACAGTGATTTGTCTAGTTATACACCTTGAATATGGAACTGCTATTTGTGTATTGCAATTTTAGAGTTTCCTCCTGCCTCCTCCTTCAACCTCTTCTCCTCTCCTTCCCATGCCTCCTCTTTTCTCTTCCAGCTCCTCTTCTTCTCTTTTGGTACTAGGTCTGAAAGATGGTGACTTGTGGTGGTAAACAAGAGCTGCATCACTGAGATTCACCCCAGCTCTAGTGACCTGTCTTCTTGAAGTATTCCCTAGTATTTTTCACTCTCTTGCACCTATAGTATTCTCTTCTTCCCATGGCACTATGAGAAAGTATCTATGTTAAATTTTAAATGGAGAATTGTCTTTTTTCTTGCCCTGCTTCTCTCAAAAGCATCTTTGCCATATCTATTTTGTCTATTAGTTTGTTCAAAGACCCACCTGATAGCACTATGTCAATCTTTTGACACGTGACCTCCCTAACGATTTTATAAATGAGCTTCAGTTGCTTCCTGGTGCTGGACATAGAGTAACAAACTGGCAAAATACTTCAGATGGTCCAGGAGCAAGGAAAATAATGCTAACCTATTGTCTCCCTGTTACCTCCAATTATTTTTAAAATAAACCACAGTGTCAGATACAAAAACAAAACAAAACAAAACAAAAAAAACCAGGATTCTAGCATTGCTTTGCAATTTTTGTCATTATCAAGATCGTATTTTAAATGATCATGTGAGACAAAGTTTCCGAAAATCATGAGCCTGGTTCAAATAAGGTCAACTTGGATTTACTTAATGTAGAAAAGGGGGCATCTCAGCTCAGTGGGGTCTGTGATTTAATATTACCTGGTTTTCATTGGTTGAAGAAGAGTTTCGACAACTTTCTCTTGAAAGAGAATCTTACAAAACTAATTCAAAATTTTTAAACTTTTGTGCTTATGACTGTTTCAGACATTGTGAACTACTGGATATTTGAGAATGCCCACATTTCCCCAAAGTTGTGGGTTTCACTTAGATTCCTAAAATCAGTATTCTCATTGGTTTGACAATATATAGCAGTATGGTATTTTGTTACTGGATTTTTCTTACATCTGTAGAAATACCAGACTGAAATGTTCTGTCCCCTTGGAAGTCATTAAAGGTGAATTTTAAATGTGTCCCAGACTTCTGCGAGAGTAGAGAATTGTCCAAGGGTTTATGTAAGACAAAAACAAATTATGCAGGCGTTCTGGGTGGAGCAGGCTCCAAGCCTCAAGGGAATTCTGAGAATTTTGCCTTTCCCATGAAGATGTGAGCATTCTCAGATATTATTTGGGCAACCCAGTAATCATTGGTGCTGTGAAATGCTAATGTGATAAGGCTTGGAAAAGCAAGATGTGTATTGCTGTGCAGGCAATATGTTGTATTTCTTAGTCCTATCTGGATCATGGTTTTTAGTGGACATGCTAAAGAATATACTTCATACTTTCTTAGAAAATTACTTATACTGGAATCAAGGGATTTGAATGAGTGAATTAAGGGGCTTTTGCTCTTTATATTTCTGATGACTTTTAGAGTTATCTTTCTGGTGAAGTATTTGTTTGGAGAATAGGATCCAGGAGTTTCAAGACTGGAGCTTATAGCATGGTGGCTTTGTAGCCAGGGTGGCCCTGATGAAGTAGGTGATTCAGTAATACAAAAATTCAGTGACATGCCTGTTTTTATATCAGCGGATTTGAAACTCTAGGTTTTAGAATTTTGACATTCGTTCTGTTCTTTTTGTTTGTTTTTGTTTTTTGAGACCGAGTTTCTCTGTATAGTGCTCGTTGTCCTAAAACGCACTGTTAACCAGGCTGGCCTTGAAGTCACAGAAATCCTCTTGTCTCTGCCTCCTGAGTGCTGAGATTAAAAGCATGTTCCTTCACCTGGCTTATACTTTTACATTAACAAAGCATACTTTTAGGAACAAAATGGTGTTAGCTGTGTGTTCACTGCTACACTCCTGGTGGAACAATTTCCTAGCTGTTCTTTGTGTCTCTAAACCAAGTCCATTTTCTGAGATGAAGGGAAAATTGAAGAAAAGGCACTGGAGGGTAAGATTTGCTTCTTAGCTTGCAGTTGAGTACATATGTAGCAACAGCAGCTGTAGAGGCAATTCTGTGAACATTGAGATCTTGCACTCAGCCAAGGTCCCTTCTTAGGAGTGGAAGAAAAGTGTTGGAATGGCCATGGGGCTCCTTAGCAGAGGCTTGAAGGAATCAAGTGGGAGTAATGGTTGCTATAAAGGATAGAAGTTTAAGTCCCATTAATCCTGCCAATAGTCACAAATACAAGATGAAGGTCAACGTTTGACTGAGAAAACTAAGAAAAATCATGTTGCGTTTACTTATATTTTTGGGGAAAGAGGGATAAAGCAGCAAACAGTGAGATTAGAACTGACTTTCTTATTATGTTTCCTGGCGAGTCCCTCTTTCTCCAAAGCATTTCATCAATATCCCTAAATTATGAATTTCTCAATTCGTAAGAAGATCCTTCTCTATGTGTCCATGTTTTTGTCTGTACCTTGGTTTCAGTCATGCTTGCAAGTTAATATTCTCTTAATTCACATTACAGTTCATTATTCATATTTCTGTATATTTAAGTTTCTCTGGGATCTCTCTTTAACAGTATGTTATTGTCTCCAGTTTCTCTAACAAGATTTTTTTTCCTGATGCATAAAACTTAAACACAAGAGAAGACTCAAGGAAGTCTTATGGGAAGTAGTTGGCCTGTGACAATAATTAGACCCCGGATTTAGCAATTTCTGTACACATTTTCCTATACGCAGTTCTCTTCCAAAGTATCAAATTAATAAAGTGATGCACCGCTGGTCCTGTTTCTGCCACCTACAACCATATGATGTTGCATAAAAGAGAATGTCTTTAATGTGACCCAGCCAAAGCACATAGAAATTGTTTACAGTGTACTGTGAAGATTTAACAATCTGAAGATGTCATGGGTGGAGAGATGACTCAGTGGTTAAGAGCACTGACTGCTCTTCCAGAGGACACAGGTTCAATTCCCAGCATCCACATGGCATCTCACTACTGTCTGTAACCCCAAGATCTGTCACCCTCACACACATAAACATGCAGGCAAAACATCAAGCAAAATAAAAATAAGTAGCAATCTGAAGTTCTCATAGTAGTTTATAAAAATTATCACCATTTATGGAAAGAGAGGGCATTTGATCAATGTTCCTAAGTTATGAATTTCTTGACTCTTAAGGATATTTTTCTCTGGGTGTTCATGTTTTTCCTGTCATCATAAGCATTCTGTGTTCGTTTTCTTTCTTGTTTAATTTCATTGACTACTGCTTTGGCTTGTGCTAAAATATTAGGTCTTGGTGTTTCAGTTTTCACAGAGGCTATGAGTGGATCTGACTATCAGAGTTTATTACCTGATTTGATTGAAACACAGGTTAGCACTATTTGGTTCACTGGAAAGACTATCCATTCCATTTACAAAAAAGAAAATGTCTGCAAATAAAATTATAAATTTGATTTTTTAAAATTTCATTTTTACATTCCAACCACAATTCTTCCTCCCACATCTCCTCCCACACCCTCTCACTTATTCTGACTCCACTTTGCCTCCCCCCAGCCCTCTCCCAGTACACTTCTCAAGAGTAAGGATTTCCATGAGGAGTTAACATAGTCTGGCACAATATATTGGGGCAGGGCCAGGCCCCTCTTGCATGCATTTAAGCTGAACATGGCATCCCACCATAGGGAGTGGGCTCCAACAAGCTACCTCTGGTACCAGGTTTGTATCGTGGTCCTACTGCCTGTGAGCATGGCATCCCACCCTAAGGTTTGGGCTCCAACAAGCTCCATGTACCACCTTTGTATTATGGTCCTACTGCCAGGGGCCCCTCAGCAAGTCACAACTGTCTCCTATACATGGAGGGCCTAGTTTGGTCCTCTGGAGTCTTCACAATTGTAGGTCTAGAGTTCATGAGCTTCCACAGCTTGGTTCAGCTGTCTATGTAGATTTCTCCATCATGGTCTTTACTTGCCTTGCTCATATATTCCCCTGACACAGAGATCCACAACCAAGAGACAGGCCAAGTTCCAGGAATCCAGTCGAAGACATGGAGGATGGATTATATGAGTAAAATATGATTTTTATTAGTAGTGTTGAATTTCTTTTTTCATCAAGCTCAAGCTCACATCTATCTATCTATCTATCTATCTATCTATCTATCTATCTATCTATCTATCTATCTATTCTATCTTATTAGTAAATACAAAGATTTGTGGGTTACTTAGGATTCGGTGTCTTATAGGTCATGAAAGATTTGAACTTAAAAATGACTAAAATCTTAATAAAAGACTATACATAGAAGTGTCACTTATCCATTGAGATGGAAGTGGCAGTTTTAATGAAAAGAAGCCAGTGAACTGTTTTCCCCAGAGAAGGCAGTACCTTTGGAAACATAATAAAGCTCCACAAATGAGCTCATTAATGTGCACATTAATTAATGAATCAAATCTCTTTCCCTCTCATTCAAAGATACAAATCAAAGTGAAGCCTGAGAAAACTTCTACCTTTACATTAGTGGATTAACATAGCAATGTTTGAATCCAGGAAAATTCTTCAGTGCCTCTGGTCTCTTCCCTTTAGTAGCCTTCATGAGATCTTGCCACCATTGGAAAAAAATTAACCTTTAAATATCAGAATCTCCAGCCATTTTTTAAAACCAAAAGCCAGAGCTAGGTGTAAAGGATTTTGTCATGTCTATGTTTAGAACTGTCTGGAATGAAGGTAGGAATATGGGATTGTTACACTATGGGTCTTCTGCTGCCTGTGGTGTGAGGGTTGGACGTCTCCTCCCTGCCTAACCTCTATGCTCCTTCAGTGAGAGCTCAAGACCCTTTTTTAATGTTTTACTTTGCAGAGATTAAAAAAAAAAGATAATCTCTGTTAAACACATAAGCAGCATTTTGACTTGTAAGGCAAGTTTTGCTGTACAGAAGTTAAATACTGGAGTGTATACTTCCACTTCAAGTGAGCCATTGTATTAAATTTGTGCTATTCACACAACCATACTTGCACTATGAATTGAAATTAATTCCCTGTATGATTGGGCTCAGTATTAGCCCCGTGACTCCCATCAGCCTCCTCCCCTTCTTCAGCTAACTCTCTGGTATGATCAGATTAGTCTTGGGAACCTGGGGTTGTGATGCTGTGGACAGATCTCCTGGGACCTTCTTCTTCATGAATCTCCACAGTGACCCCATGGACTGGAAATGAATTTCCCCCGAGGGTTTAAAATATCCTTGTGAGGTTTGGCTTTTCTTCAGCTGGCTTGACCTTAAGCAAATCTGAAAATCCATTCCCTGGCTCTGCAGCGGTCTCTGAATTCATGAAAAATAAAGTCTAGATTATACTCCCTGTGGTGCAGCTCTCTGTGAATGTACCAGATTGGTGCAGGAAGTATAATATGTTGCAAAAAATATTAGGGTTGAAATATAAAGATATGATTTTATTATTAGTAAGCACTCATCTATAACTCTAAAGTTATAATCATTTGTATGAAGTCTCTCACTCATGATCAGGCTAATGGCTATGGAGAAAACCTGAATAAGTATTTTCAATATCCATATAAATTGCATCCCTTGTAGGGTACAGTTGGTGGATCTGTTAAGTCTGAAAATGCAGAGATCCTTTAAAGCTGTTTCAAAGACCAAGTTAGATCACTAAGTTGGTATACTGTCTCCATTGAGGCCTTACAATTTCCATAAACATCTGTAAAGTAAAAAATTTCAATATTCCCTTCAAGTAAAATCTAATTGAAGAGAATTTTAACAACTTTATAGAACAAATTAAACAGTGAGCCATTGATACATGACATACCAAATCAAAGCATTTGCCAAAACTCTTTGATGTCTGTACTGCCAGTTGAGTAGTCAAAGTGTACTTGCTGGGAAATGTTGTAATTTTAAAACTGATTGTAATTTTTTTCTTGTCATAAAAGGCAGTATCCTTTTAAAACTCAGACACAAACTTATGTCTAAAATATTAGATATAATTGTTATATCAAAGATAAAATGCAAGTCCTTCTGTTGTTAGTTCACATTCAATGAGGAGAATGTAGAAGGTAAAGATTGATGTTACTATTTTATTACCATAGACCATAAAAAGAGCAGAGTGGAGGGTGTTGGTGGTGAAAAATTGTACATTTGTAAAAAAATTCAAACTCACTCCCATTGTATAGTGGTAGTAATTGAGGGGTGTGTGTGTGTGTGTGTGTGTGTGTGTGTGTGTGTACATGCATTAACAAAGGCAAGTTATAATCCAGTCTTCTAAAGAAGGGGCTGGTCTTCAGACAAAATGGAAAAATCACAGCATCAGGCTAAGTGTGTTTAGGATGCTGGCCAGCATTCAAATTAGAGACAGAAAAGGAAAACTAATTACTTCCAGTGTGGCCTTCCTACCTTTTACAAAGCAATTTAATGGAAAGAAAAATATAACTAACTGGTTTCTAATATATTATAATGAAGAATGATACACTTAAATGTGCCTAGTAGTTTAAGCTTCTGCTTATCTTATTACTATGAAAAACTGCACTGACTTTAAAGGTATGGGGTTTGCTATTTTTATGATGTATATTGGGAATATTATTCTTCCTCTACTTAATGTAATTTGTGGCTACAAAAGTTAATCCTTAAAGAAAATAATAAATTTGCTATAATAAAAAC
Organism: Cricetulus griseus; assembly: GCF_003668045.3. NCBI lineage: Eukaryota > Metazoa > Chordata > Mammalia > Rodentia > Cricetidae > Cricetulus > Cricetulus griseus. Next base: position 177,817,166 of record NW_023276806.1, on the reverse strand, counting down.
ACCAGATTGCACAATTATTTCTAGCTTGTACTGCCATTATACAAGGAAGGAGAAAAAATGGAAGCGATGAGGAGGCATTAGGTTTTTTTTTTTGTTTGTTTGTTTGTTTTTGCTTTTTAGGAGATAGGGCAGCATTACTATAGCAGTAGGTTTTTTTTTGTTTGTTTGTTTTTTGTTTTGTTTTGTTTTGTTTTGTTTTTTTGGTTTTTTGAGACAGGGTTTCTGTGTGTAGCTTTGGAGCCTATCCTGGCACTCACTCTGGAGACCAGGCTGGCCTCAAACTCACAGAGATCCACCTGCCTCTGCCTCAGTAGTGCTGAGATTAAAGGCATGTGCCACCACCGCCAGCAGCAGTACGGGTTTTTGTTTGTGGGAGTACTGATTATTAAGAAAATATTTGTTGATTATGGGAATCTAAAATTCAAATTTTGTAATAACATCTGCATATAGCATGCATAATTTGCAGATCCATAGTCTAAACATAACATAAACTTAGACACTAGTATACATGTCATGAAATTATTACTTACTGACTTAAGTTGTATTTCCTTACTAGTAGCATATCGTTAGTACCCTTATTTTCTTTTCAACATCGTAGTCTTAAGTAATTTACATTTTCTCTTGCAGCAATCAGGCACAGAGCTGGAGAGATGGCTCAGCAGTTAAGAGTACTAGCTGCTCTTCTAGAGGACTGGGGTTCAATTCCCAGCCCCCACATGACAGCTCACAACTGTCTATAACTTCAAGATCTGACACCCTCACGCAGACATACATGCAGGCAAAATACCGATGCAAATAAAATAAATAAATTAAAAAAAATCAATCAGGGACTGCAAATAGAGCTGAACTGAACTAAAATAGCACTATAAATAAAAAGTCCATCCTTGAGTAGAATCTGTATTGTGTTTCTATTTTCTTGTTCTTAGTTAAATGTATTAGAAAGCTTTTACTTAGCTTTAGTGTCCATATCCTAATATTTTAATGATTACTTGATTATCTAAAGGATTTTCCTCTCCTTTCAAAGGATTTTTTGCACAACTCCAATGTGTCAAATTGTAGTGATGTATTTTCAGAATATAAATAGGAAGAGTGGCCATGTTTTGTTTCCAAAGAGCAAGTCATCTGGCCACACAGATGTAGGCTACTTCATGTGTAGCAATATGCCACAGAATTTTCAAATTCAGTAAACATTTAATTAATGTCTGTTGCATAATAAGGCTAGAGATGAAGCTGAGGAGATGCAGTAATGAAGCAAGGACCCCTCAAAGGGGCCAAAGGTACCCAACTTAACAGGAGTACAGTGACTACTGAATGTGACAGAAGCCCTCAGGATCCTCTGACACACCTTGACTGAGCATGTCAGTCAGTTTGGGTTGTTGGCTTGACTGGATTGAGGGGTGACTGGGAAACTGGTCCATTTCTAGTTCTACAGCAAGAAGTCATGCTGGAGAATGAGTATGGCTTGATGCCTTTAGCCAAATTTATAGCATGAATTGGGAATGTGAGAAGAGGTGAGGAAAGATTTACATGACACACAATGTGGCCAGGAAAGTGTTTATGTAAATATATGGCCAAAAGGCTGAGGTAATTACTGCCCATAAAAGTGCAGTTTTCACTGGGATGTAGCTTTAAGGTACTTCAGGAATTATCAGCATCATGTCACTCATAGACTCTGAAATGGAGAAATGTACATTTTTTTCATACTTAGTATGGAGCAAACTCCTTTCTGTAAAGAAAGTTAGGGAGATGCATACACTTCAGATTGAATAGTGATCAATTTCCTCATGATCCACCAGTCCTGGTACACAGAAGTTGATGCATCCACTCATTGAGGCAGACCTGGGACACAGCTTGTACCAGGAGCAACTCGGGTATCATCCATTCCCTGATGCTTTTAAGACAGCTGGATGACAGATTTGTGGGGTCTTAGGGATCTTTCTTTCTTTCTTTCTTTCTTTCTTTCTTTCTTTCTTTCTTTCTTTCTTTCTTTCTTTCTTTTTTTCTTCTCCCGCAATATTTCATAGGGAAACTGGGAAAGCTAGATAGTGGGCTGTAGGATTGCAATCTGAATACAATTTATGACAGAATGGATACACAGTGAAGCTGTGATCACGTGGTCAACATTGTAAGGGGACGCTAAGATGGTAAAGCCCTCAGCAACAAGCAGCACTTCCTGTGGGATAGTGGGCAACATGCAAAGTTCACCTGAGATTGGCCTGTGGCCTGAAATCAGCAGGAGTGTTGCCCCTGTCCCTGGAAGCCCACATCCTTCCACAGTGTGTCCTCCTAGGGGCATTGGGAATGCAATGTTTGTGCTGCAGGGGTTTGCTATTACTTTATCTTTTCTTAGCTACTATTTTCCCACTCTTTGCACTAGAAATGATTGAAAATGAAATGCTTACTCTGCTTATCTTCCCAAGTTCTCTATTTCGGCTGGTAGCAGTACATAACTCCTTAAAAAAAAGTAACCAGTAGGTGCCAGTTAGGTTTCCATAACTACCCAAAGTAGCTGATGAGACCAATTTGTGTAGGGAAGATGTCTACTTCTACCTTGCATGTCAGAAGACACAACTGATGGACAAATGGCCCCATTGTTTTTAGGCTTCTCATGAGGCAGCACACCAGCAGCGAAACAAGGCCAGTCACCTCAGGGCTAGGAGAAACAACACAGAGACATGAAGTGGAAGGCACTGGGGTGCCACAGCCCTTTCTCCATCTTGTTCCTAATCACTGCAAAGGACACTGTGGTGGCTCAGCTGGTGAAGGGTATTACTGCCAAGCCTGAAGATCTAAGTTTGTTCCCAAGGACTCATGTGGGAGACAGAGAGGTCAACCCCAGAAAATTGTCCTCTAACCTCCACATGGCCACACACACACACACACACACACACACACACACACACACACACACACACACACACACACACACACCACACATATGCTCCCAGAAAGAGATAACTTCAAGTTCCACAGTGTTCCAAAGTGCCTTCTAGTATCTCCATCTCAGAAGCATGGAACTTCGGGATGTTTCTGATCCGTACTAGAGCATTACATCCTTGACCTACATATGTTCAGGTCTACATGACTGTGCACATGCATTCGCTCCATCCTCAAGCATCTCCAACATTTTAAAGTCTTAAGCTTTGCTGAAAAGCTAAAGTAGTAAGTCTCCCCTGGGGCTTAATCTCTATTTAAGAAAAATAACAAAATACGTACATTCTCCCACTATTTTCCCACTGTTTGCACTAGAAATGATTGAAAATGAATTGCAGAAATAAAGAACAATTAATTTGGAGGCCTCAATGAGACACTCCATAGCAGAGAGAAATGCTATGTTCTGTACATTTTTTTAGTAGTGTGTATAGACTGGCAAGTGAGAGAATTGTGGATTTTCCTGAAAATGGCAGCTATGGAGGGCATTTAAATTGGTTACACCGAATTTACAAAAGTATTCATTCTGGGTGCAATAACTGTAGAGGGCTAAGATCAAAAGCAATGAGAATGCTTATTTCAGCAGAATGCTCCCCAGAAGCGAGTTTTTCGTTCGGTGAGTGTTTAGTGAAGTTAGCTTGGGAGGCATCCATTGCTCACACCTGGTTCCTGATCCGATGTTCACAGAATGGTGACTACTGTAGCCAGGCCTTGACCTGTAGCCCTGGGGACCTATAGACATCTCCATCCCCAGTAATATCATTTGTAGAGTTTTCTTTTGGTATATAATCTGTTTAGAATGTGCCACATTTATACACACATTGAGTAATTAAAAATGTCTTGTGTTATGATGTAAGTTTATCTTATGTTGGCAGTCATTGGTTCATTTCAAAATAGGACTTTAAAAATAGGAAGTTTCAAAAACAGAAACAATTCAAAGGTGACCATAATCCATGCTGCCAGTGACAACATGAGGATGTGTGCCTCTGACACCTTACATGGCTAGGTACCAGTTTAGAACACAGACAACTTGACTCCTCTCACTATGAAACTCTGTATGGCATGTGTGTAATGAAGTGCTTAGCACTTCCAACTTTTGATTTCCGCATCATTAAAAGGAAATAGTATATGCTCCATCTAACATCCAATGTGGTAGAGGGGATGGCATCAGATCATATATGAGATAGTATGTAAAAATATTATCATATGAATACACAACTTATAATCGTAAGTATTGCTTATGGCCATGTACCTTTTTACTAGGTCTTTTGCCAGCTGTACACCTATAATTAATGGTATATATTGTGCCGTATGGCTTGCTAACTCAGTGTCTCATTGACCTTAACATGTGATAAGATACCTATAATATGATACAGGGAAATATTGAATACACACTGAAGCAAATTCTAGAAGTGATTTCACATTTGAGTTAGCCCTCTCAGGCCTGTCTGTCTGCCAGTATTCACCAAGGTCTTAGGGTTAGTGTTTGTCTCAGCTTACAGTCAGAGCTCTGATTTCAGAAAATAATACAACTACAAGATCAAAATACTACCATGAAGTTATAAATTTGTCAGCACTTAAATTTGAAATAAAATATATTTAAATGAGTAAAATTTGAAGTAACCTTGTCCGACCTGATGACCCAACTTGGTAAAGTCACAGAAGAAGAGGAGAAATAGAAGATTAAGCCATAGAAGAAGATAGAAATACAGACCATTTCCTGTGCAGAAGTCACCTCCCCTGTCTTTTGTGGTGGTAAACACAAAACTGTCATCTGTGACCAGTACAAATCAAATTCACTGAGCCGGCTTTACAAGTGTTCATCTTTCTCTCTCCCCCGCCCCCCTCTCTGTCTCTCCTCCTCTCTCTTTTTCTTTCTTGACCTTAATTGAAAATATTAATGGGCAATTATTGCTAGAATTCTTACTTTGAACTTTTAAATAGTAGGCAACAGAAGATAAACATAGTTTTAGATTATAAAACATATTTATATAGCTCTATATTTCAACATGATTTCTCTCTGTTGAATGAAGTGCTTGGCTATTAGAAGATACTTTAAAATATGCTTGTTATAAACACTTTCTTGAGTTAATGCAATTAATGTTATATAGATATACTTTTAGTTTTATTTGTGAGGAATAGGATAGAATTCAAGAGAAGACCACTTTTATTTATAATTGAATCAAAACATTTAGTTAGCTATGTAAATGGATTTAAGTAGTGCTAAGAAATTATATTTTCTTAGCTGGGCGTTGGTGGCGCACGCCTTTAATCCCAGCACTCAGGAGGCAGAGGCAGGTGGATCTCTGTGAGTTCGAGGCCAGCCTTGTTCGAGGATAGGCTCCAAAGCTACACAGAGAAACCCTGTCTCGAAAAGCCAAAAAAAAAAAAAAAAAAAAAAAAAGAAAGAAAAAAAAGAAAAAAAAAGAAAAGAAAAAGAAAAAAGAAATTATATTTTCTTGAACAGGTTTATTCTATTTGGTTTATTGAAAATTTTCAATTTAGAAGAATATAGTATTGGTATATGGCACATTTTTAGGTATTTAGTTGCTTAAATTTCTGATTATAGTTTAATAAGTGAAGAAAATCCTTACCCTATATCATTTTTTTTTCTGTCATACAGTTGGCTAGAGAAGAGGGTAACTTATGAATGTCACATTTAATTTAAACTGGAGAGAAAAAGCATTGTCACCCAGAGTGTGTTCTTTGTGAATGTCAAGTGCAACTTGTTGAAGGTCTTTTGAAAAACAAGTAGGCATGAGGCCACAAGTCAGTAATGCGTGCCCAGTGCATCCAGCAGTTGAGCACAGACTCCACAGTGGACTATTGATTACCACGTTTTGGAAAGCTGCTGGCTGCTGGAATAGCTCCATTTATTGTTGGAGGGCAAGAGCCCGCACTGTCGCGAAATACAATGGATCCAATGTCTGTGGAGAGCATAACATTTTGCTGGGAAGCTGGATTTGGGTTTCACATTGACAATATTTACTGGTACCTCCGTAGGAGTTTCTAGAGAGATGGCTTCTTGCCTTTCTGTCATCTCTTCCTGCCTCCTTTCCCTCCCCCTCTCTCTTTCATCCTCAGTAACCCAGGCTGGCCTTGAACTTGCTTCAGGAAACTGAGCTCCTGAGCTCACTTTTTTCATGCAATGGTTTTCCTTTGGCTGTGTGGTCATATGATGTGCATCTCTTTAATTTTTGTTTCTTTCTTAGCCTTCCACATACAGCTGTGCAGAGGAAGAATGGACTCTGTTCAGTTTCACTGGTGTAGTGCAGGTGATGAATGGAGTCCATTAAGCAGAAGAGAGGCAGAAGTCATGGAAATACCAGGTTTCACAGTACAGGCATCCTGGGGCTCGTGTCAAGAATTCACCTAATTGTCCTAACACTCATTCTTCAATCCTATAAGTCCATACTTAGCTTGGTGGTGTCTGGAATTTGAAGCAAACTCAAGGGGAGAGGGGGGCGAGGATAAGAAAACATGTGTGTATTTTATAATCAAGAGAATGAATTTAAAACATGTTCAATGAAAATTTAAAATAGGAAGTAACCAGTAGATCTTTTAACATTAACACATTGTATTTGTCTGTGTGTGTTCTTGCCATATGTGTGAGTGTACCTGAAGATGTCATAAGATGGTGACCCCCTGACATAGGGGCTGGGAATTGAACCGCAAGAGTGTTGCATAGTTTTAACCACAGAGCCATCTGTCCAGCCCTTCATTGGAGCTTTTATCCATATTTCTGTGGCCTCAGCTTATATGGTTACTGTCGCTGGCACTCTACTTTTGTGTCCCTAGGATGTGCCAGAATCATCACATGTGAGCCAACAGTGCTTGGCAGGAGCACTGAAAATGGTAAAAACCCATTGGCTTGTGCTGGGTGTGCTGGATGGCACTGGGGACAGCATTCAATGCCGTGCTACATAGGCCACCATGGGACAGCAGGCTTAGATCCACCTCATGCCTGCTGTGGATTATTTCTTCCAGGACATGAACATCATCAGCTTTTGTTATCTTCAGAGAGAAGTGTGGATTTTGCCAATTGTACCATGGAGAATATTTGTGTAAAATGCTTCATTCTTTATATAGATCTCCATTCCATCTGTTTTGTAATTTTAATTAAGAAAAGTAGGAAGAAGATTGAAGCACCCCTTGCCAGACATTATTTTTCATTTCTTCGTTTTCTATTTAGCCTAGGGAGTGTGTTTTGTAATTTCACTCATTTTTTAAGCTTCACCTCAGGTCACTGGGTTAGTTGGATTGAGACTGGACATGCTTTTATTGATGGCTAAGACCTATATGGCTACACATAGAGTCTACAGTGTAGATAATAATGACCCTAAGAATAATTCTCTATAGCCATAATATAAGATACTAATTTATTGGAAGTAACAGTTTGTAAGGCATCCAGAAGCCACAGGGATATGTGTATTTTAAGAAATATAATTAAGAGAAAAGCATATTTTTCCCAATATGTAAGGTAGTGGACAAACCAATGTCCTTGACAATCATTTTGATTTCAGAACTCAATAGTATTATGTTCCTAATTTTTATTTTTCAAGGATTGAGTAACAGGTTTCTGTTTTGTCTGTTATGTGGATGGCCCAAAAAGCTAATATGGCCCTCTTGTGGTCAAACAATAAAGTTCTCAAGCTTGTGGATCAGATTGTCCTAAATAATCTTCCTGAAAATTCTAAAGCTGTGACCTCACCGCTCTAAAATATTCTAATGGATACAGAATGCCAGTTCATTAAGTACTTAATTATCAACTATTCCAACACCCAATATTTTATGTAAATTTATCAGTTGGGAAGATTTTATGAATTCCTGGATAATTATATTTGGTACCCAGCCCTGTGACATTTTGTGACAGGATATCAATAGTACAGAAGTATTTTTATGATGATGCATCTTATTTACATGTCATGTTTAAAACCTACTTAGATATTGGGATTGGAACATCTAAACATCAGAGATGCCTATGACTGTTTTTAAATCAATGTTTCTTGTGAAAATGAATGTTTATTTCCTTGCACATGTATTTTATTTTCCATCAGCATTCACAACCATTTCATAGAAGCATTATTGAAAATAAAATGACTGTCTTTCAGCATTTGTGTTATGTTTTCCAAAAGCATAAGGAACATCTATCAGGTGGTATATATTTGAATATGTATTCAATTCATTATAAGAAGGGTTATAGCTAGGTCAGTCAATACATAGGTTATAGTTGAGTAGGAAGAATTATTCTTGTGTGAAACTGAAAAGAGAAATGGCTGCGGGTAACGAGATTGTGCTTGATAATTAACAAAACAAAACAAAACAAAACAAAAAAACAGGAGATACAGAGACTTGAATGTTTCCACTGTGAGCATGTTTGAGGACAGAAATTGTTTAACCTGATTTAAACATTGCATTATACAGGTGTATTGAAACATCACATGGAACCCTTTAAGTATGTACTTGGTTTTTACATATCTGTTAAAATTAAATGAAATTTAAAATAAATCAGAAATTTTAGTATGTATCAACTGGAAATCAATACTGCTATGTCAGTTATGTTAAGGTGTTAAGTCATATTTGTAGGCAAAGTGTTAAACATAAAGGATTTTCTCTTATTTTTCCTGAACCAGCTTACTCAATCTGGAAATGTAGTGAGCATTTGGGTGAGTTGTTCTTTAAAGTAACATGTGAAAAGTTATGTAATATTGTTTTATGTATAAACCTTTCTACTTAAAATATGAAAACAGATGGTATCGAGCTAAACAGGAATAAATCCTGTATGCAAATAGGGCAGCTCTCTAGAGCTGTTGCAGCTCTTGCAGTCTTGCTGCTGCTGTGGCTGAGGACTGGAGACAAGCAACTTTTCCTGATGCCTGTGTGTTGCTGATAGGTCCTGGAAGCTCCTTGGTTGTAGCATTGCTGTTCTCATGAGGTCCACTTTATCTGATCTCAAGGGATGAGCTTCTGCTTTCAGGGAGAAGTGAGATGGATGAGCCAACAGAGCTTAAATGAACACTCCAGGGAAGGTCACAAAGGATCCACTACCCCTTTGCAAGATTAAAACATTTCTGTATTAATCTCTCACATTAGAAGTAAAAGCACAATAGGTGTTTTTTGAATACTGGGAACTTCCATTTTTCTTTTCTTTTCTTCTCTTTTTTTTTTTTTTAAATTTCAATGCATCTGTCAAGTACATTTACCTTGATAAGGTTTTTCAAGACGTGATTTCTTTGTGTAGCCTTGGCTGTCCTGGAAATTGCTTTATATATCAGGCTGGCCTGAGGGCTGGGATGCAAGATGCATACCACCACCACTCAGCAAATAATTAGTTTTGAACAGCTGTAGAACATGTTTCATGTTGTGAAACTATGCATGCACGAAGAATTAAATGATATTCTCTAAAATGAAGCTTTATGGGGAAGTCACTCAGGATACTTTATATATAATGGTTTCACTTACAATTTTAAGTTTTGTAAAGTACTTCTCTCTTTTAAGCTCAAATTGCAGAAGACAAAAGTTACTTCTAAATGGCCTATTAATTGCTTCCATGTTGTAAGGACTAAGGACGTAGCCTCCTGCTTTAAAATATTTAGACACTTTTGATTGAAAGCATCTGAACAATCAGTGTGTGTGCATGTGAGAATGTGTGTGTGTGTGTGTGTGTGTGTGTGTGTGTGTGTGTGTGTATCTCTGTGTTTCAGTGTGTGTTGTGTGTGACTGTGTATGTATATGTATATGTGCATTTCTGTGTATATTTGTGTGCTGTGTGTTACTTTGTGTCAGGTGTGTATATGTGAGGGAATGTGTGTGTGTTGTCTGTATGTGTGTATATCTATGTGTGCATGTGTGTGTTGTAGTGACTGTGTATGTATGTGTATATGTAAGTGGGCATATGTGTGTGTATTGGAGAGTAAAGTGGAGATAATAAGGATCTTAACCAAGTCTGAATCTTAGCTTCTTATTTGCAACCTGACACTATTACTAAGTTCTGTAGCATTTCTTTAAGTGACCCATGAGAAAGGCCAGAGTGCTAAGTCTGACTAGTGGTATATTTTCAATAAAAAATATATTTATCATTTTTCCAAAGAGGAATTTTCTCAATTAATACACTATTGCAAAGGGATAGCTTTTCTGTGAAAGTGAATATTTATTACTTCAGAATATGTATAATTTTACAAAAGCAGCCAGATGGAGACCCTGAATGTAGTCCATGAGATATGTGAATGACAGAGGGGGTGAGTTCTTAATTTGAGGTGCTGTTCCAGTTGGATTTTTAACACCCTGCTGCTTAAATACTTTGGAACGTTATCTGTTTTATATCAAATATGTGCATACCATTTAGCCTTTTTCTTTTATTATTGGTTCAATATCTTTAGAAAACAAAGGTGGAGTAAAAGCTAAGAGCTAGAAACATGGACTAGTGAAATGATGCCATCTAAAGATTGCCCAGTTACAGAAAAGAGAGAATTTAATGTACTTAGTAGTAGAGTATTATTAAATAATATAACAATAAAGATATAATAAATTATCATTAAATCTATTAGGAAGATTTTGTTAAAATACAGTCAGTATTTCATGGAGAAATTATATACCCAAGAAAGACTAAAAGTGGGAAAATAAAAACGATTCTGTGTGAAGGTGGTCTCATTTGGAGTGACAATGTTCCTTTATGTTATCTTTGTACCGAGGAAGAGTTACTAATGATGTTATAGAAGTTACTGAAGGAATAGGCCTAGGACATTGTTCCTCTCTGAATGGTTTGTACCTCAGCACAGAGTGTGCGTGGTTTTATTGGTGGCACTACAGTTTTCACAGTTTGCAAAATTGAGGTGCTCTGCTGGGAAATTCTATGTTTAGTTCCCTCCCAAATAAATCTGTTCTGTTTCTTTTTTTGCTGATGCAGTGTCTTAGTATCCATCTCAAGCTGGCCTCAACACCAGATTGCCCTTATTCCTCAGCCTCCTGAGTGCTAGGAATGGAGGGCTCCATTAGCATTCTAGAGTTCTAAAGATAACTTGGAAATTTTACTTAACCATCTGCTATTCTAGAAAGTTAACTATGAACTAATTAATACATGCAGTTACTGTAGCAGTGCCATTAATGAGCCAACGCCACTGGAAGCTTCCAGATTGGCTGACTTATCTCAGCTTCACAATGCTGCGTCCTGTGTCATCAAGAAGTTTAGAACACAGCAGAATTTCTTCCCCACTTCAGTCTGGAGTTGCAGGGCACTTATTCAATACCTAGATGAACAATCTGTGCTGCTGGATAAAGTGCAGGTTTTGCTTTCTTTTCTCTTTTGGTTTAGGTACTTCTAGCCTCCTGTAGAGGGACAGGACCTGTGGACAGGTTCCTAGTGCTGAGTTCTAAAATCAAAAAGCAATGATGCTGTGGAGGGTAGGGAGTCCCACTGAATCTTTGAAATAAGTAAGAAAATGCTTTTAGAGTAAGGGTTGCTGACAGGGCTTTTTAGGGAGTCATTTATCCACCAACACATAACTAGAGCAGTCTATGCACAAGAGGCACAGATGGGGCAAAATATAGATACGCATGACCTGGCCCCAGTTTCATGCAGCTTATATAAAGGAGGAACATGTCCTGATTCCTTGAAATCATTCTAAAATGCCAGCTTTTCTTTTTACACTATGTAAAAAGAAGGTCCAGGAAACCTTCATTACACTGGTATTTGCAGGCTCATGCATATGTATTTCTAAATTGTGAGCTAAATTTCATATAGCCTATGCACATCTAAAAGTGCCTAAAGAACACAGTGTCTGCAACATTCACTTGCACAATAAAATTTTAATGGGATCTTAAAGTGGCATTGTTGTGAAAGTACAATATTAGGGTTGTACCTACTTGGGCAATAAATATGTTCACGAGTTTTAATAAATAACCAGTATATGATTCCCATCTTTGAAACTCAAAGAGTGGTTTATTTATTTATTTATTTATTTATTTATTTATTTATTTATTTTTGTCTTTTAAAAGTCAGTGTATATTACTGTTATTCCTAGGGGTATTTCTAGAAGAAACACATAAATGGAAAAATGTTCCACAACTTATTCACAGCAGCAGTGTTGTCCATAACCCTAAATGAAAAACAATATGAACTTGGCTTCCCAGATTGGATACTTCAGAGAGTGGAAGTCAGAGCTCTGCTCATGTACAGTAAGTAACTTCTTTTACAATGTCCTCATAGGTGGGACTTAAGAGTTGCTTTACCCCTCTCATTTGTGAGGTATAAGAAACTACTTAGTAAAGGAATCTAAGCCTACACCTACTTAATAATGTAAGGGAGATCTATAGTAGATTGACAGTTTATACAATGTAGGAGGCATCTCTTACTCACCTGGTGGACAGTCTTTCAAAATGGTGATGATTTGTTCAAAAATGACTACCAGTGTTACTGTCCCCAACACCAAACCCATGGTAGCCTGATGTGATTTTGGGAATAGTGGTTCTGAATTTGAGTCATATCATGTGGCAACCATTGGGAACTCTTGTTGTGTTGCTGTGAACTCTGGGACTTGTGCACGCTGGTGCTCTATTCCTTGACTTCCTCACCCCAAAAAGCTTTAAAAACTGCTAAGAGAGAGATTTTTACAGTTATTGATTTCATTGTAGTTTATATGAGTTGGAACCAGGCATCTCCATTATAGACTGCTTCCCTGTGGTTTATGTTGTGTATCTGGAGTTAAGAGCCATTGGTTTAAAGACCAGAGATGTCTTCTTGGGTGATAGTTATTCCAAACATTATATCAAGTGTTCAGCATATGCTGTTTTTAAATTCTCATTAACATCCTGTGTGTTAACTGCCCATTATCTTTCTTTCAAATATGAGAAAAGTAAATTTTATGTTAGTAGCAATAATTTGCCTATGAGACTAATTTATACTTAACTATTTTGATGTCATACATTTATACTTTCGGGAGTCTTTATTAACAATTCCCAAAATTTAGAAACTCAAAAGAACAAAATTACTTTTGTTAATAGTTGATAACAAAACTTGCTTTGACCTGTGTTAATTTTCTGTCATCTGTAGCTAATTACCACAATTTTGTGGGATTAAAACAGTCCACATTATTACATCATTTTGGTAGTTCATAGATTCCATAATAGTTTGTCACATTTTGCTGGGACTTCTGTCTAGCATCTCACTGGTCAGGAGCATATAGTGGCTTTGGCCTCTCCTGGACAGTGGTGTGCCATTGGTAGAATTACATTTCTTTGCAGCTGTGAAATTCACGGGGCTTGCTTCTATGGGGTCACCATAGGAAATGGATGTCAAGGCTAGCTAGTCTACCCTTTGCAAAGACACATACATTAGGCCAGGCCTGCCTCATATTCTTCATCTTTGCCATATTCCCTGGTTCCCCTGATGTGTATTTTGCTCTCTGCTGTTTTGGGTGCTACATGGTCAAGTATGGTCCCCAAACAGTAAGGATTGGGTGAATAAACAATTTAGAACTTCTAACTTGCTTGTCATTCTAAAGAACATAATGAAATCTCACACTGCCTCACTCCATTTATCCTGGCAGGATTTTCCCCTCCATCTTGAGAATCCACTCAGGGTGTGCTGCCTAACCATCTGTGACTTGTAGCCATACAGGTTAGCAGGTCTGCTGTACAGTATCAAATGTTATTTATTTTATATGATATATAGAAATAGTGTTGCTGTCAAATTTATTGTAGTGTATTATTAAAAACATGCTGCTTTGCTATTCAATCTGGTTACCTCTAATTTGCAAAGTAAAATTTACAGTAATTAGGTATATGTAAGGGAAAACATCATATACGAATATTTAGTACTGTCTGTGAGTTCAAGCTTCCCCTGGGAATTGTGGCACTTGTCCTAACCCACCCCAAAGGGGAGGAGATTATAGGCTGTGCAGGAGGTGAGGGTTCTAGGCAAAATGTCTGGTTTACACTGACCTGTATTGTGTAAGCAGCAAGGAAAACAAGTGAACAAACAGCAACAGCCAAACCTGACAAAAATGAAGTTCATGCTCTCTCTCTTCCTCCCTCCCTCCCTCGTTCCCTCTCTCTTTCCAACTCCCCTGTTATTTTCAATAGTCACAGCAGAAATAAAGCTTGAATAGAAAGTTGTAGTACTCTAGTATTATTAATACAATGTTCAGAATAGACATCATTTTTTTTTCCTGAAATGAAAAGCTATAGAATCTGGGTCCATTTGTCCCCAGAATAGATGGTCTTCCCTACCAGAATATTTTGTTATCAAGTAGTTTGTCTAAAGCTATTCTACTCTCGCAAGTCTCTTTTCTGCATTTTGGAGACATATTTATCCAAAGAATAAAACCAGCCATAATTATACATAGATTATAATTTTAGATTTGGAAGGGTTGTTAATACTTGCTCAACCAATCAGCAATCTGATCTATGAGTGTATTTCATCTTCTAAGGGCTCAAAACCTATCCTAGAGCTTTGTTCAGAATCAATACTATACTCTCAAGTTGTTCTTTGTACAATTTATTTTCCCCTCATTTGAGAAGATCAGTTGTACTTGTGGATCCTGGCTGTTAAAGCTACTTCCTTTTCTCTACAAGCATTTTAAGGCAGGAGAATACCTTCATGTTGCTCATTTTGACTTCTCCCAGACAATGCCATGTTCTTTTAGGCAGAACACCTTGAATTTTACTAATATATTCTCAATAGTTAAAAAGAAAAGCATTTTTAATTATTTGATGCCTTTAGAGAAATAGTAAATACTCAGGTAGTAAATTGTTTACTCTCCTTTCTCTCTTTTGCAAATAAGAATTCTATTATTTTATGTGTTTTACTTATTGTAATAGGAAAACTCTTTCCTCCATGACTAATTGTGTGGATTGCATAATTTAACTGGTTCTTCTTTTAAAAGAAAATGTTGATTAAGTCCAGAATATAATGAAGTATGAAATAAATTAATTTGGCTTTTAATTGATAGCATATGAAAATAGTCAGCTAAGATATTATAGTCAGCTTGGTCTAATATTATAGGATTAATTCCTTCTGAATCACATAATAATTGTTGTTCCTAATGATTTCCACAGTTTTTTTTTTCATCTATGGGTCTGCTTTAATAACTATTTGGTGGATAATTCAATGAGTTTCTTCAGTACTCAGGAATCCTCCTCTGATGGCTTTATTGCTTAATTGCTTTGTAATCAATTCACAAAAAGCCAATATGATAGCAGATAAACAGAATGCCTCAGGGCCTGATAGCTGCCTGAGGAAGGTCTTCCCTTCCCTGAAAAGGATGGAAACACAAAACATTTATCTCAGGAGGAAGTTGAGGTAATCATTGCTTACCCCACCTAAAATGGAACTTTGTCTCTTGAACTGTTGCTAAGAGGACAAAAGACAAACTATGTGTGAAGCTTCTAGCAGAAAGGGAGACAGCCTGGGGAAGATAAGTGGGGCCTTTGCCTCAGTGGACCTGGCTGAGGTCCTTGTGGCAGCATTCTTTAAACTTTTGTGAAGCAACAGATCTTTGATTTAAAGGAATAACTTTACCACATATATAATTGTTATAATTGGCTTTATCCTGGTATGATAAAACATTGGCAAAAACCGATTTTGGGAAAAGGAGAGCTATTTGGCTTAGGGTTCATTGGCAATGGATGCCAAGGCAAGGATCTTGAGGCCAGAGCTCAAAATAGAAGTCACGGAGGAACACTGCTTACTGGCTTGTTCCTTCTATACTGCTCATCTACCTTGCTTACACAGCACAGGCTGCCTTCTTAGGGGTTGTATTACCCACAATGGACTCTTCTCTCGCACATCAATGAGAGATTCAGGAAATGACTTTAGACATGCTAATAGTCCAATATGACCAAGGCAGTTCTTCAGCCAAGGTTCTCTCTTCCCCAGCTCTAGGTTGGTGTCAAGTTCACATCTGAAGCTGGCTTGGACTCCTTGCTTTGTGAAAGTTGTCTAGACAAAGCAGACAGCCCCATAAGCCACCTACAAAAGCTGTCTAGATAAGGCAGACAGCCCCGTAAACCACCTACAAAAGCTGTCTAGACAAGGCAGACAGCCCCGTAAGCCACCTACATGACAATCTCACAATTACCTAATTTTAAACAGTGATCTCCTTTGAAATAGTTTAATGTTTTAAGGAAAGTATTCAATTAAAAATATTGAAAATATGAAAAAAATCACTGAGTTTGAAAAATAACATTGAAGTAGAATTAGGTATAGTATCCTAATAAGGATCCTACGTGTTTGGAATTGGTTTATTCTGAGTAATGAATAAACTGTTACAGTCACTGTAGCCTTTAGTTTCTGTATGCTTGTTTTACCATAACTAAATTGACATTGAAAATTATGAGCTACAAGCAGTAATACTCAACTAAATGGTCTACTGAAACATTTAAAAATTATTTTGTAAGATCAGAGTCAGAAAGGATACATTCCATTTCCAAAACAATATTTTATAGGGCTTTTCAGAATGGGTGCATAGATGTTGCTTTAGAGATTAGGATAATAGAATCAGGCAATCACAATTTGGTCTTAGATTCAAAACAAAAACAACAATTCATTGTATGTTTGTGTGTGTGTGTGTGTGTGTGTGTGTGTGTGTGTGTGTGTGTGTGTGTTATAGAAATATCACGTACAATTATACTTAATAGAATTTTAGAAATTTGTTTTTGTAAAGATTTTCCTGAATGATAACGCATTTTCCCCACTAGAATTAGCTTTCTGTACAATGTTTATGCAGTTTTTAGAAATTTACAAACACCTGAATCCTATTCATATAGGGTATTCAAAATCTCAGGTTTAATACCATGTTATGTGGGCCAGAGTTGGGGGTTGGGGGGAGTTCAGGGATCAGTTGAGATTTATGGTGACTCTGTTGAGATATGGTGGGGTTTCTGAGACTAGTAATACTGGGTTTTAAACTGAAGCACTCTTTTAGCTCCTGATGCTCTTGCTACATCCAAATTAAATTAATCTCTCCATTAGTAAAGTCAGTGCCAGTGGTCTTCACTGAAAAAAAATCTGTTCGTAATTCTTACTGTTAACTTGTATTTTTCCTTGCATTTCTGTCATTTTTTATATTCCATATTTGGCCCTTCTTATCAACAGTGTAGAAAGATCTCTTGGGAAATTTTATGTATATATAATATATATATAATATATATATTATATATATATGTGTGTGTGTGTCTTTCTGTGTGTGTGTGTGTGGTGTGTGTGTGTGAGAGAGAGAAGAGAGAGAGAGAGAGAGAGAGAGAGAGAGAGAGAGAGAGAGAGAGAGAGAGAGAAATTAACAGCCAGAGATTGATTGCTGCATAATAATCCTAAGAATTGTTACTTCTATGTCATGAGCATTAAGGAAGTGACAACTAGAAAAATTAATAAAGTGTAAATTTAGGCCTCATTAGTGCCCTTTGTTTGCCAACCATGTGGCATTCCATCTTGGGTCTGAGTTCCCCATACACACAGGAGCAGTAGTTTTCCTAACACTGGGGGAAAGACTGAGGGGCGAGTGCATAGTGATGTTTCCTGGAGATGAGTGAACAGCCACTGCATGATGGATGGACAAGAGCAGCTCGCAGTTGCGGCTAGGGCAGAGCTGTGTATCCTCTGACCTATGTGAACTATCGAATGTAGGCTGACTGAGAAATAGCTTCTTACTCTTCCAAACTTGACAGGAAAAAAATGCTCTGCGAGTTGTAACAAATCATTTGACACATTGTAACAGTAGATCAGGATGATTTTATGAACCCTACAGCAAAACAAGTGTGACAGGAGCAGAGTCCTTCAGTGCTGTTGTTTTAGAAGGGAAGAATGTTTATTCCATTGACTACCCAGTCCTCCTGCTGTGCTGTTGGTTCTATAAGCTACTGAAGTAGGATGTTTCAGTCAGTAGCTTGATCATGGTCTTTGTGACTCTGGACTAGTTACTGAACTTTGCAGAGTCTCAGCTCTTTGGGCTTCCAAATGAGCAGAAGCAGCATATATGTATTATATGTTTATAGCAGATCAAATTAGTGTCTGATTATGCATCGTGTCAGCATTCAGGACATACTGGCCATTATTGTTTTGTCGTTTGGAGTTTCTCTGTGATTGTATATTTTGCAGGCTTTTAAAGATACTTTTTTTAGGAAATGTTATCAGTAATGTATTTATTACACTGCTTATTAAATATTGTTGAGGGTGTACTGTAACCAGGGATTGTTCTAGAACCTTCCCAAGTACCAGTGAGTTAAATAGTGGTGTGGCTGGACAGGGAGAGGTACTGGGTGGACCACTGGGAGTGCTCCAACTGTGGCTTGATGTAAGTGAGAGGAACGCAGTGACTCATATCTCTCCAAGCAGTGAGCATCCAGGACTGTTGTCTGCCAGCAAGGGACCACACAGAGGGCAGTAAGTTGATAGTAGAAATGCTATGTCACATGGTAGAATTAGGGTTCTAACAGGGACAACATTTCAGTCCAAATATTTGGATCCTGGCAAGGCATCCTATCACTTAAGACATCAGAAGAGCAGTGTTTTTGATTGACAAATTGGGGAGCATTGTAATAACTACTGTGAATGGGATGATAAGAACAGAAACCAGAAAACCACCTGAAGCAATCACAATGGCTTGAGTTAGAATTGGTGTTGTCCCGGACTAGCTAGAGGGCTTATGGTGTGTTACAAAAGGCCTGAAAATATGAATGTGAGGCCATGTACCAGATGCTTGATATGAATCTTTGATACTACATAACAGGCTTCAAAGTATCACTATGCTTTGGTGATATGATTTTTTTCAGTTGACACACCTAAAGTGAGCATGTGCCACCCATGATTCCTGTGTGCCTTACTCTCTATAACCAAAAGTAAAAAAGAAACTATATATGTCTCTCTCTCTAACTCTCTCTCTCTCTCTCTCTCTCTCTCTCTCTCTCTCTCTGTGTGTGGTGTGTGTGTGTGGTGTGTGTGTGTGTGTTGTGTGTGTGTGTTGTGTCTGTGTGCAATCACTTTGGCAAGGTAAGTGGATTTCTTTTTTCTTTTCTGAGTAAAACAACAGCATTGTTTCAAACCTCATTTGTAGACAGAAGTGGAAGGCCAGCAGGCCATTGACAACAGAAGAGGGAAAACAGCACCTGCAATGGTTTTCTGTTTTGTAATTCAGCGATCTGAAGCTGTGAATGTTCTTGTGTGAAAACACATCCACGTCATTTCATTTAACACTTTGTCATAGTGTACCTGAGGAAAGCACATTCGTCCGTGAACCAGTTATAGAAATTATTCAGTCCCTAGTATGTGGACAGAACTGTACTGTACTAGTTTCTAGGGATAAAAGATTGAGAACATATGATCTCTGATTTCAAGAATTGAGCTTGGTTATACATGATTTGAATGACACTGAAGGAAAAGGCAAAATGCCCCAACAGAGAGCAGGCAGCAGCCAGCTGGTGTGTGTCATGACAAGGGTATCTTCAGAAAGGAGGATGCGCTTCTGGCAGCTCATCTCTTCAATTGTAATTTAAAAATTCACTTAGGAATAAAACAGCTTCTATATTCCATAATTCTGGTTTTTTGGGGGTGGTGGTGTTTTGTCCTTCTTCCCTGCTTCCTTCCTTCCTTCCTTCCTTCCTTCCTTTCTTTCTTTCTTTCTTTCTTTCTTTCTTTCTTTGAATCAGGGTCTCATTCACATGTCTCTGTCCATTCTGTAACTCACTTTGTAAGACTAAGATGATCTTGAACTTGTAGAGAACTGTCTTCCTCTGCCTCTTAATGGCTGGAACTAAAGACAGGTGTCACCATGGCTGGCTTCTGCTGATACTCTTGAAGGTAAGCTTTTCTTGTGGTGTAATCAGAAAGCCCTGTTCTATGGGCACGTATGCCCAGTGTGGAGAAAAGCGCATAGTTCTCATAATGGGTCAAACTGCTGCATTTGCTTACAGGGCCAAAAGTGCCAGGCTTAGTGTTCTTCAGCCACCAGGTCTCAGCTACCTTAAAATGAAATGGATCTTCTACTGCTAATTGTTCTCTGAGAAATTCCTTCTTGATAATTCTATCACTGGCTGGGTGTTACCTATGTCCCTGTTGGCCCCTCCTGCTTTCCCATTTTCTGTTTGAGAAGTATTGTCAGGGTGCTTTTTGCAGCAGATCTCTCCTGTCTCCAAGTTGCCACTAAGTCCTCATTTGCTCATTGCTTTCTTCGTGTGTGTGTGTATGTGTGTGTGTGTGTGTGTGTGTGTGTGTGTGTGTGTGTGTGTGTTCGTTTATGCATGAAGGTCTCAAAGGACAGTCTCAGCTGGGGTTCCTCAGGAGCAATCCATCTTTTGCAAGTGCCTATCAACCTCCCTGGGTATTTTTACTAGGATCTGTAGTGAAATTCAAGTTCTTTCTCCTGTAGGCAAGCCTTTTACTGACTGAGCTCTCATCTCTCCTCTGCTCTTTTCTTAAAAGCAACATTCTGCTAACATCTAACTGAGTATGTCCTACTTTTGAGTAAAGGACAAGGTTCCTCATGTACTGGTAAAATTCTTCCGCTATGTATAGATAGAAAAAAAACAAAAACAAAAACTTGATTATATCTCTCATGTCTTTAAAAAATACTGTGAAGTTGCTTAAGTTTTGAATTTGAAATCCAAGGTCCTGTCTGGACTCAAGAATATTTAAAAAACAAAACAAAACAAAACAAAACTCAAGTAAGTTTGGGGCTGGAGAGATGGCCCAGATCTTAAGAGGACTTGTTGATCTAGTAGAGGACCCAGGTGTGATTTCAAGCACCCACTTAGTGGCTTACAATCATCCATACACCCAGTTCTAGGGCATCTGTTGCCGTCTTCTGACATTCAAGGAAGGCCACCAAGCATATGCATGGTACACTCCTCATCCATGCATGCAGAACACTCACACATAAAATTAAATGGTTAAATATAACCTTTAAAATGAAAAACAAGTACGTCTGATGTGTTATATTCAGTCCTGACATTTCTATCACACACACACACACACACACACACACACACACACACACACACACACACACCTTGCAGCAAGTCCTTAGAAACTAACTTTCTAAGGGTTAGTGGTTCTTGAAGTTTGGTAAAGGGGCATCTGCGGATCTACAGTTCTCACAGGATCTTCAAGCTAAAAATCATGAATTTCCATCCAAGACTCCTTGTGCAAGATAGAAAGAGGGGTTTTATTTCTATGAAGAATGTTGTTTATTGATAGGCTTCAGATTCCACATTGCATTAAACTTCAGAAAACTAGAGAAGATTAAAACATTTGAGTTTTTGTGTATGTGATGATTTGCTGGATGAAGTTATATTTCTCGGGGCAGTCTTGAGTGATTGTTACCTAATCCCATTTCCAGCACCCTGTCCCCTCCCCCTTCCCTCCTTTCTCCTCCCCTCCCTTCCCCTCCCTTCCCCTCTTCTACTTTCCCCTCCCTTCCTCTCTTCTGCATCTCTTTCTCTCTCTCCTTATGTCTGTCTGCCTATGTGAGGGAAAGATCTCTCAGGTTTTGTGCCTGCTATCATTCTTCCCTCACTATTTTGGAATCTGCCTAAGGAGCCATAAGCTAAAATGAACTCTTCTATAAATTTTTCCTCTTCATAATGTTTTAATACAGCAAGAGAAAAGTAGACAATACTGTATAATACCATAAATGATTATCCACAGTTATCTATAAAGGCTATTAAAATATTTCTTTTTTTCCATTCATTTATTTAGCTCATAAATAAAGTCATGCACAATTATGATACAAAATACAGTATGTTCACAATGGCATGGTTAAATTAAACCAATTAACATGTTATATCACACATATTCATCATTTTTGTTTTGAGAACACTTAAAGTATACTATCTCACAACTTTTAATATAGCATATTGTTGTCAACCCTATTTATCATGCTCTCAGTAGACTTCAAGACTTCAGAGAGTCCATGCCTCTTGTCCAACTGCAGTTTTATATCCTTAAACCAATCGTTTCTCCATTGTTAAAAGACCCACATTGAAGCCTAATAGCCACAATTCTGTTCTTTGTTCCCATAAGTTCATCATTTCTATGTTACACATAAAATTGAAATTGTGTGACATTGGTCTTTGTTTTAAACGTACATATCTTTGTGTCATTATTTGTATTATTTTCTCTTTCTTTAAAACCCACTCTTTTCTAAAAAGATATAAATTAGATAATAAACTTAGCTTATTATTATCAAGTTAACTTAGAGATACCAATTGAATATTTTGTTTAAGTGATAATAATTATTAACACATATAAGTTAAACCAAAGATTTTGTGGATGTTCAAAGGTTTTTAAGAATGCACTTGGGTCATGGGAACAAAATACATGAGAAATTTGGGGGGGATCAGAGTTGTAGCTGTTAACATTAAGGTGTGGATTAACATCAAAGGAACCCAGCAAAAGCCCCTGAACCCAGACAGCCCATGTTCATAAGTGCAGTTATCTAGGTACTTAATTACAAAATCCGCATCTAACAGATTTAAAAATTTGATCACTCTCATCCTGTTGATTTCTCTCAGACCTGTCTAATGAAGAGCTCAAAAAGCATTTCACCTTCATGCTTTTTTTTTTTTTTTTTTTTTTTTTTTGTCTATTGATCGACACCAGATGCCTGGAATGTTTCCAGGTGTTTGCAGATATTGACAAGGTGAATCCTATGCTATGTCCATCCTCTTGTGAAGTGGAAACAAAGTACTGATTCGCTCTTAATATAATACAAGAGCCTCATTGTCGACTGATATTTTTGCCATTCTCAAAGGCTATGCTTTCTGTTATTAGAGAGAAAAACAATCAACACATCTACAATAACCATTATGTGAAGAAACAGGAAATTAATGATCTCATAAAGATCTATGTGTGAACTTCCACCTATAGCTCAAGACTTTTTCCTGCTTTTAATGTATTTTTTTGCATTAGCAGGTTAGGCTTTGGTCTGTACCAATAACCCCTGACATTTAAATCTTCTTCCCAATAGAATGAGATGAAATTAATTTCGGGAGTCACAGATGAGAAAATAACATGGGTACTTCATAATTAAAATGTTGGAATGTAAGGATCAAGATTGTAAGTTTTAATCACTTTATTAAGGTTAGATCTTTCTGCTTTCTGGCAGTTTATCATTCCTGAGAAATTTAAATGAGGAACTGAAAATAGATTCCTGTTTTTAAACAAATGAAAATGCTGTCCTTGAAATGGTTCTACAAGATTAATATCACTTAAGTATATTAAGAGTTAGTATTTTAACTATTATATACTAAAGATCATATGCAAACAGAAAAAGTATTTGAAAGCTTAAAGTTTACTATTCACTATCAATATTGGTTTTGAAGAATTATACAGTTGGAAAGGATCATGATACAGAGATTGAAAAACGCACATAGAATCAATTAAGCTGATTTCAAAGTTTGAAAATATAGACAAATAATCTTATGAACTGTGGTCTTCTTTGTGTGTATGTGTTACTGGGAATTAAACTCCTTGCAGCTATCAGGGAAGTGTTCCACCAACTGAAATTCATCCTGGATCCCAACCTATATTTTCCTTCATATGAATCAAGACTGTTTAGGTCCCTAACTCTTAGTCCCATAGCAGTTGCCAAGGGTTCTAGACAAGTATTTAGGCTATGAATGCCCTAGATAAGGTTCTCAGTTCATCACCTTGGTGTTTCACAAGTGAACAACTTTCAACAGTGTCCTTCAGACAAATGTTCTGTATTTCCAATGACTATTTCCATTAGAAACTAGAGGAAAGAAACCGACCTGAAGTGGAGGGATCCAGGAAGCACATTGAGGCAGAACCTGGCTGCACATGTGGGTTTCTCCCAGCTCAATGCACACTAGTCTTTTAGAATTCTTTCCCTGTCACCTTTTTTTTCCTGGTTTTCCCCGTACACTGAGGGCCTCGCCCCTGAATATTGTTACAAGCTTTCTTTTACTCAGCTACTTCTCCAGATGCTGCAGCCCAATTTTCCCTGATAACTGATATTTTATTTAACAGAGCAATTGAAAGTATATGTATTGCTCAAGAATTCTACTTACTCATAATATGAACTTTATGCCTAGCATGTCCTGAGAAAATCATCACATTTGCACAGAAGGCAGAATGTGTACAGATGGCTGCATACTGTGAATATATTTATGTTTATGTATATGCATGTATCTATTTACATGTATATGAGATGAGTATGTTTTGTGTTATTTCCTTGCTTCTATGTAACAAAATGAAATCTGCATCAATACAAAAAGTTATTTAATTCTTTGGGGGCCTGTACGGCTTTTCGGGCAACTAATAGATTCACAACTAAGTAATCGAAAAATTATATTAAGCGAATTTATCAGACTCTGAAAGAAATATATCCTATATGTTTTTCTCACATGTGGAATTTAGATTTAAAACCAAAAAGGACAGGAAGTGGGAGAATTGTTTAGGAAGGAGCCCAGCAGGGCAGGTAAGAAGGATCAGGAGAGGGTAAGAGACTGAACTCAGTCAGCACACATTACAGACACCGATGTGCATAGCTCACATAGGTTAACACAGAGCCTCAGTAGCTCTTCTCTTGAAAGCCCACTAACTATAGTGGCAATAATTGTGCTAACTGGACAACATGTTTAACAGCAGCAGTAAAACCACTGACATTCTTACCTTGCCTGAAGGTTACAGTGGTGGAGGAATGTCTTTTCTTTCATATTAAATACAAAATATCCGTTGGTAAAAAATACCAATGAAATACAACCCGGATCATTCTTGTCCATATTAACTTCCTATTTCTGCTTCAAGACAATATTATCTTATGTGTGTGACTTGCAGTGAACTGAAAACAAAAACAAAATAGAAATTTCAACCAACCAACCAAACAAACAAAAATAAATAAATTACTGTATATAGAACAAAGGTGATTGAGAGGAATGGCTTAAAAAGAAAATGGACTCACAAGTAGGCCAGTCACACAGATGATATGAATAAGGAGACCCTGTGTATCTGTTGCTTATGGAAATAGAACAAAAATCTAGAGGATGGAAAACATTCCATAAATTTGATGACTAGAAGGTAACATGGCTGACTCAGCATAAATAGGGTATTGTATGATGTAATTAACAATATCTTCAATGTTGTCTATTAAAAATACAATAGTTGAGGCATCATGTTGGTTTTGGTTTGTTTTATTTTGTTGAGACATATCCTCACTATGTAGCCCTGGCTGCTCTGGTTTTCTCTATTAGCTTGGACCCATAGAGACTGTCCTGCATTGGCTTGCTGGCAGTAAAGGTGTGCATCAGAGTGCCTGGATATTTTTCTGCTTCTAATGATACTAATTTATGCTTTATGCTAATTTGAAAATCAAAAGGGTGAAGGTTTAAGACTGGCTTGTTGCTCAGTGGTAGAGCATTTGCTTATCATAGACAGTTATTGGGTTTGCCAAGTGCTGACAAAAATGAATTAATAAATAACATAATGAAAAATGATTGAAAGCTTATAGCTATTTCTTGTTGAGTGGACTACTAGGTTTTAGATTGTTTATTTTTAGAGGTTTCTGCCTCATCCAGGGCATATCTTCCCTTTGTCCTTTTTACTTTTGGAATCACCGTGAGGCATCCCTTGAATTGGACAGGAGTCAGCTCTCTGAAAAGGTGAAATTCTCTACAAAATGAGGCTGCTGCTGGAGTAAACTCTCCTATTATTGTGAGGCTTTAGGCTTCAGAATATTTCACAGAAGGAAGAATACATAAACAATTTGACTTTTATTTGGAGTATTTGCAATGAAATTTCTCATGAATATGTAGCAAGCCAAATTGATCTTGATAAACTGCTTCATATTCTATCTTTATTACTCTGTCTTGAAAGATTAGTGTTGTTTGAGAGAAAGTTAAACAATAGAAGTAATATTGGAAGACCAAAAGAACAGTGACTGTCAGGGGAGCAGAAAACAGGGGAGCTCTCTGTTTATCTCAAAGTATCTCAAACAGAAATTCAGTAAAGATGGTTTGCAAAAACACTCTGTTCAAGACCAAGAAGAAAATGTTTCTAATCTTTTCTTTCTTACTTCCATCTCAGTTCTTGGTACTGATTTTTTTCTATACTTTGGAAATTCTCTTTAAATGTATTGTATAAAGCCATTCAATTTATGAAATATATATTTGACTACATAGTTCATTGAAATACCATAACCATATGCTTTACCATCTAGACTCTCTGTATGATATAAATAATACTTTGATGTGATATATTTGTAAAGAAAAAAGACTTATGCTTATTTGCAGGACACCGTGCAGCTTCTCTTCATGTTGCTGATAGCACATAACAAAGCAAAAGCTTCTCTTCATTTTGGGGATAGCATGCAGTAAGGGGAAAAAAGAGAGGTGTGGTGGTATACACCCAGTGTTTGGGAGGGGTAGTCAGGAGGACAGGGGGCATTCTATGGCAACGTAGCAAGTTGGGGACAGCCTGAGACATATATGGATACATAGACCTTGTCTCACAAAGCAGTCAAAAAACAGACAAACAACAAACAAAAATAGCAACAACAAAACAAACCCGAAGAAAGAAAGTTTAATAAAAATAGAAGAGTCAATTTTGCAGTTTAATAATTACATGGTTTGGCCAAGGAACCTTTTATAAAGAAAGAATGTGAATTAATTATAAAAATCTTAATTTTAAGAAAGAATAGTTTTTTAGCAAGTGAAGTTATTCCCTGTGCCACCATTAAGATTCATTAGTTTTCTCTTTTTCTTTATTGTCCACATTGAAATGTAGTGCACTGAATATTTGTCTTGATGAGCTCTCCACCATACATCAGAGTAGATGAATAGAATTTTAAGAAAAAAAGATGCAAGATTTTTACTAGCTAATTAGAAAAACTGTCTGCAATAGGTGAAACAAACTAAGAAAATTGTTTGAAGATAATAATTACTTTGAAGGATATTTGTTATGAAGGGTAAAATAGTCAAAAAATTATAATGTAATTCAAAGATTGTAGTATTGTCTTGTAAAGAAGTGTTTGTGTGATTTATTTTAGATGGGTCTTTATTATTTATTTATTTTAGCACTAGATCATATTATTCCATACTAAAATATATTGCAAGGTTCTGAAGAATATTTTTTTTTCAAGAATGTACAAATTTAGTGCAGGTCTGCTTCTTGATGCATTTGGAACAGAATGATGCTTGCTCTCAGTGGTTCTGATTGGTGAATAGCTACTTAAACTCCTTCAATTATCTGTGCTTTGCAATGCTGACTTAGTAATGTAGCTTTCTGTTGATGCTTCTTGGAAAGGAACAGACTATCGATAAAGCTGAAGTGATTAGTCTATTGTTTAGAATATTGCATAATAGTTAAGCAATTTGGAGGCTTTTAGATGATTTGGGGTCATAAGGGTGCTGCTAGAAAATTAGAGTTAATTGATTTCTTTTACATTTAGCACTATGAGGGCTTTGGATATATTATTATATCATTTTTGTTTATATGGATTTATTATAAAATATTGCTACTCATTTTAAAAAATATTATTATTAGTTATAGAATATGTTGTGTTTTCTGGTTATGTAATTATTTCTAGGTCCCTTTAAACTTTGAGATATGATTCTGAATGCTTTATTAGCCTCTCAGTTCTCCCTTATAGGAACTAAGTTGTCTTTCCCCCAGTGCTGCAGGCTTTGACTATTCTTGGCTCTCAGCAAAGAAAGCCATGTTGCCTAAGATTGCATCCTTCCCCTAAAGAAAGTATATATTTAGTGACCGTAATTAGGGGACTTTGACATGGCATGACAGAGATATGTGGTGCATTGAACTCCTATCATAAACAGAAGGCCAAGTTACAAGTGATTGTTAATAGGATGAACACATTTCTAAAAAGAGATAGGGGAGTTGATTTTTCAAAGGTGAGTAGGTAGTTTTGCTGCATTATATTGGGCAGGATGCTGATGCACTGCTCAATTTGGGAAGTTGCTAGGTCTTTGGCATACACACCACACCACTCTTTTTAGTTCTCTTATAAAATAGACCCCAAGGAGATATTATTTCCTTCCATGTAAGTAGACATGGGAAAGCACCAACTAACAGCAAGAAAATGGATACTTACTCTCCATTGAATCTACTGACACCCTGATGTTGGTCTTGCACTTCCCAGCCTAGAGCGATGTGAAGAAATTTTATTATTATTACTTAATTTATCTTTTAAAACAGTTTGAGGTTAAGAATAATAGAGAAGGGGTGAACAAGACTTTGCAGAAATGTTGACCGGCAAAGGATATTTTAAAAATTTACCCACCATGGAGTCAAATGCATAGATAATTCCAGCACCACAGGTCAAGAAGTGCAAAAGACAAGGACAGATGTTTAGACAGTGATCCAAAACCTAAAATTCCTACACGTTAACATAAGAAACATACTTGGCTTGAAAAGGGATAATGATGTTATCAAGCAAGCATTTCAAATATATGTCTGTAATTTAACTGAAGTGGATTTGATGGAAAACAAGTTATTTTGTTTTGTTGTTGTTATTTTTTAAGTGAGCTTGTATTTCAAATCTAGTAAATAATTTAGAACAAGAAAAAGTTTTTTCATAGAAGTACAGAGAATTTAAGGAAGGTGCGTGCGCTATAGTATTTAGAGGTATACTGAACTTAGTATTGCTTTAGGAATCACTGTCTTTTGTGTATACCCAAGAGACCCTTTCCACTGCCAGCTAAAAGATGTTGGATCCTCAAGAGATTGTCTCTCTATAGTTTTTCATGTATAAACTATTTTCTCAAAAATATGTATAGTTTATTATTTGATAGGTTCTTTTTGTTAAGCACTCTAGAATTTTTTGTGATTCTTTTAAAAATTTAATTTATTCTTTAAGACTTTTATTCGTGTGAACAATATATTTTGATCACATCAACCCTTATCCTCTTTCAACTTCCCCTTCCCAATTGCATATCCTCTTTTTTATTTTATTTAATTTTTTTATTAGTTCAAATTAGGAACAAGCTTGTTTCACATGTCAATCCTTCTCCCTCTCCCTCTCCCTCCCCACACCCCTCCTACCCCCCCACTTCCCCACCACCCATCCACCCTCAACTCCCCAGGCAGGGTAGGGCCCTCCACAGGGTCTCCACAAAGTGACCCCCTGGAGTGCAGAGGCCTCTTCATTAACATCCATGTTCAGGGAGCTAGATCAGTCCTGTACTGGCCTCCCAGACAGAAGCTGGGATAGATGTGTTCCCCCGTGTTCAGGTCAGCTGTTTCTATGGGTTTCACCAGCCTGGTATCGACCCCTTTGCTCTTCATTCTTCCCTCTCTGCAACTAAGTTCCAGAGATCAGTTTAGTGTATATCTGTGGATGTCTGCTTCTGCTTCCTTCAGCCACTGGATAAGGGCTCTAGGATGGCATAAAAAAGTAGTCATCAATCTCATTTTAGGGGAAGGGCGTTTAGGGTATCCTCTCCACCATTGCTTGGATTGTCAGTTCGTGTCATCCTTGTACATCTCTGGATATCTCCCTAGTGCCAGATCTCTCCTTGGACCTAAAATGGGTCCCTCTAATATGATATCTCTCATCCTGCTCTCCTCTATTCTTCCCCCAACTCAATATTTCTGCTCCTCCATTTCCTCTTCTCCTCTCCTCTTCTCCTGCTCTCATTCTGGCAGCTCCCGCTCCCCTATCCTCATGCTCCCCATTAGCTCAGGAGTTTCTGTCCCTTCCCATTCCTGGGGTCCATGCATTTATCCCCTGGAGTCCTTCATGTTTCCTAATTTCTTTGGCGAAGAGAATTGTAGGCTGGTAATCCTTTGCTCTATGTCTAAAATTCATATATGAGTGAGTACATACCATGTTTGTCTTTTTGTGACTGAGTTACCTCACTCAGGATGTTTTCTTCTAGTTCTATCCATTTGCCTTAGAATTTCAAGATTCCATTGCTTTTTTCTGCTGAGTAGTACTCCATTGCATACCCATTCTTCAGTTGAGGGGCATATAGCTGGCTTCCAGGTTGTAGCTATTACAAACAATGCTGCTATGAACATGGTTGAACATATGTCCTTGTTGTATGAACATGCATTATTTGGGTATATGCCCAAGAGAGGAATTGCTGGATCTTGAGGTAGACTGATTCCCATTTTTCTGAGCAACTGCCATACTGATTTCCAAAATGGTCTTACAAGTTCGCACTCCCACCAGAAATGGAGGAGTGCTCCTTTTACTCCACATCCTCTCCAGCATAGATTGTCATTGGTATTTTTGATTTTAGCCATTCTGACAGGTGTGAGGTGGTACCTCAGAGTTGTTTTGAGTTGCATTTCTCTGATAGCCAAGGATTTTGAGCACTTTCTTAAGTGCTCAGCCCCTTCAGATCCCTCTGTTGAGAATTCTCTATTTAGTTCTGCACCCCACTTTTTAATTTCATTGTAAAAACCACAATTTTAAACTAGCTACAAATACAGGTTAATTTTTTCCAGTGCTGGAACTTTCACCCAGCTTCTCATACATACTAGGGAAACCTGCTATCTGTCCCTAGGCTGTATCCCCAGGCACCATGAGGACCACATATGTTTCTGGTGACTGAGGAGGAGGCCAGAAGAGGTGTTGGGTCCCCTGGAATCTACCCCTACTTCCAATTTGGTACATCTATCATAAATAGCTATGAGATGCCATGTGAGTGCTGGGAACCAAACACAGGTCTTCTGCAAGAGCTTAAGAAGAGCCTTCTGTAAGGGCTGGTAACTGCTGAGTCACCCTTCCAACCATGTTGGTGTAATTTTAAAGAGCTGTTTTGATGCACCCCTAATAAACAAAGAGTAGACCCATTATCACATAAATTTTCACTTAATTTTTCCAGGAAATACTTTCATAGGCCTGCTATCTGATGGACACTCATCTTGGGAACCATAGTTTCATTTGTAATACCATCACTGAAAAAATTTTGTTTTATATTTTAGGTTAGAAATCTTGACTAACTCAATGACTGTTCCTCTCCATGCAGAATCCTTGTTCCTGATGCTATTTGCTTATTGCTAGCAGTTCTTTCTTTGTTTTTTTTCTGTTGTTTCACATTTAGGTTTAATATGATGAATTAGAATTACAGCAAGGATTTTTTTAGGTTATATTGTAAATGTTGGACTGAAGTACAAAAATATACTCCACTTACGAATTTTCAGAAACAAAGAGGCAAGAAGATTCTATTCACACAGTATGAACATTCGGCACCAGCTATACAGAGAGCAATTTGGCAAGAGTAAAACATTTCACAGTCTCTGTTATTTTAGAAATAATGCCCTTTTCCATTTCTTGACTATAAGAAAGAATTAGAGCTAGAACTCTCCTGGCATATACACTTCACTGGCATATATACAGAAACAAGCTCATTAGTGTTGGAATCCATTGCCTTACAACTATTGGGAACAGGGAAAGAAAAACCAATCTGTTTGTTCCCTATTTCATATTCATGAGACTTCTTGTATAGCAGTTTGATTGACACCCTTGGTATATGGCGTCTGCTTTCTTTAGATCAAGCTGGGGGTTTGGGCTCACCTATCACTCACTTCCACTTTGCTACCACAGTCTATTGTGGCTCTCTATCACTCTCCAAATTGTATTGTGATGAATTGCCCACTTGGGAATTTTTAGGACATCTTAATCCCAGCTTGACAGAAATCTCTTCGATAAATAATCTAGCAGCCCCAATGCCAAATACAAGTGGATCAGAGGACAGAGATTTATGACAGCTCCCAAAGAATGAAAAGTGGCAAGCAGGCTTTGCTTTTGCACTGAGTCAAAGCATGGGCGCCATTTCCCAGTTTGATTTCCTCCAATATATTTGTTGAGATGCATTTGTAGGTTTTCTTTCATGCTGTGTGTGTGTGTGTGTGTGTGTGTATGTGTGTGTGTGTGTGTGTGTGTGTGAGAGAGAGAGAGAGAGAGAGAGAGAGAGAGAGAGAGAGACAGAGACAGAGACAGAGAGACAGAGAGAGATATGCATATGTGCATATATATATATATATCATATTTGAATTATGAGAAATTACTTTTGTAAATTATTTTATATTTACTCCCAGAAATACTCCCAGAAAAATTCAAGAGTTAAGACATTAGTTTTTATTATAGTCACCAGAGTTTGCAAGGGATCAGATGAACTTATTAGTCCTATCTGATTTTTTGCTTTTTTTGATGTTCTTATAAAATTCCATCATTTCCCCCTTCTTTTTTGTCTCTCTGAATCCTCCCATATATCCCCCACACACTGTTTCAAATTCTGGCCTCCTTTTTTGTTAATTGTTGTTCCATACTATATGTGTCCACAACTGATTTTTAATAAACATTTTCTCCATAAATATAGACCAATGAAATTCTGTAATGACTATGAATGGTGATAGTGCTGATCAGGGAAAGTGGCTCTAAATTAACTTAATGTGTTCTATAAAAAGAACAATTGCAGAAGCCACTTTGGAGGAAGATGTGGCAAGCAGACATAAAATATGAACAAGATTTGGTTACTTAGATGATTGAAATGTTTTTTGAACACACACACACACACACACACACACACACACACACACACACACTAATTGAGAACACTTGTGAAGTTACCTGATAGATGTTAATCTAATTATAATTCTATATTCTACTCCAAACTGTGTGGGTATCACTTGTGTGACCACAAATTAGGAAAACATATTTAGAAAATAATATACACTATTGTATGTTCTGTGACTTTATTATACTTTGTGAATTTTAAGCCCTTAAGGATATAAATGAGAACTCATTTCAGATGTGTTTCATATATGTTTATTCTTATATTTACATTTCTTAATTTCTAAACAGTGAAAACAATATTAAGGCTGAAATCTAAAACAGTCTCTTTAGTGTTGCTGTATTATTGCACATAGGCAGTGATTTAGAAACTGCCATAGAGCTATTATTTGTGTAACGTGACAGCCATTTTTTCTGCCCTAAAGGTATATGACCCTGGTTTACATCGAGCAAGGTTGTGATACATTGCTGTTTGCTACTAAAAAGTTAGACAGTTTTAGATGCCTCCTAGGTAGGCAGCAAATGACCTTTCAACTCAGGAATGAAGACAAAAGAAAGAAAAAGGCAAGGACACCATTCATTTGTGTGTGTGTTAACAGAAAACAGTCTACAGAAGGTACAGGGTCATGATTTCCCAAATGTGAAACAGAAAACTGACATGATATCATAGTATTGTCACTGAGGAAGACCCGAGTTTTCGGAGCAAACCTTAAGTAAGTTATTAAATTTCTGCTAGGCACCAGTGCTTTCCCTACCTCAGCAGCTACCAGCAGGTGACTCTGTGGCCTCATTAACATGGTAGTACAGGGTCAAACATCAGAACTGTCTCTGCCCTGATAATTAAAAAGACATAGAGCTTCCAAATT
Organism: Cricetulus griseus; assembly: GCF_003668045.3. Classification (NCBI taxonomy): domain Eukaryota; kingdom Metazoa; phylum Chordata; class Mammalia; order Rodentia; family Cricetidae; genus Cricetulus; species Cricetulus griseus. Next base: position 177,783,883 of record NW_023276806.1, on the reverse strand, counting down.
AGTGTACTTGTGTTATATTAAACAATCAGACATACTGGTCTTGAAATCCTCAAATATTCTCCATCTATGAACAGTAAAACATCCGGCAGTTATTGTTGACAAATACTTTCATTTGTAGTGGTATTTGAATTTTTTTATTCTTTAATTACTACTCATATTTACATATTCATCCCCCGATTCCCTTGCCCTCCCATCCTCCCATGTTCCCCACCAACCCCCTCCAACCCACCCTCCAACTCCTCCCCAAGGATAATAAGACCCTCCACAGGGGACCTTCAAAGTCCCTCATTATCATTTGGGGGAGGCCTAGGACCTCCTTGCTGTATCTGGGCTGCATAATATCCCTCCATAGGGAATGGGCTCCCAAAGTCCATTTGTGCTCTAGGGATAAAGACGGACTCCACGGTTAGAGGTCTCATAGACTGTCTTAGCCTCCTAGCTGCCACCCACATTCAGAGGCCTTGGTTTGGTCCAATGCTGTTTCCCCAACTTTATGACTAGGATCTCCATGCTATAGGCAGGTCAGGTCCACTATTTCTGTGGGTTTCTCCAGCCTTGTCTTGGCTCCTTTGCTTATCCCTCCTCCCTCTCCACAACTGGATTCCAGTAGTATAGTTCAGTGCTTAGCTGTGGATGCCTGTTTCTGCTTTGAACAGCTACTGGATGAAGGCTCTAGGAATACTAACCAAGGTAGGCATCAATCTCATTATAGGGGAAGGGCATCAATGGTATTAAAATCTTTACAAAGCATATTTATTGTTAGTGAACTCGTTTGATTCACACAATGAACTGGTAGGATTGAGAGCAGCCACTGTCAAACACACATCTCTGGAGAATAAACTGTGGTGTGGATGAGCAGAAAGACCACGGGCCTGCTAGAAAAGGCTCAGGGCATACTGACCTTCTGCTTCTGAGAAGTCTGACCATCCTTACCTGCTAGCCAGAGATAACAAAGCATTCACTCTCCCTCAGCTTTCCTGTCCTTTTTGTTCCCACTGCAAGCTTTTTTTTTTTTTTAAATTTAAATTATTGTTTTACTTTCTGTGTATATGTGTATTGCCTTCATGTATGTCTGTTTACCATATGAATGCCTGGTGCCTAAAGAAGCCACAGAAGAGCAATGGACCCCTAGAACCAGAGTTATAATGAGATGTGGGTGCTATGAGTCAAAGAATTCCTCTACAAGAGCAGCCAGTACTCTTAACCACTGAGCTATCTCTTCAACCCCCATCAGTTAGAATAGCCATTCTGAAGCTGTGGGTGTCACAATGAATTTTACACTTTCACTATCAGTTATAGTCTTATGCATTTACCCACCACACACACAGTCCCCTCCCCCCCAAATCAACTACAGAGCTAAAACCAGAATAAATTGTCCTTGATGTCCTCTTTCATGATTCATTACATGGATTTCATACTTCCTCATCAGCTCCTGTTATCTTTACTGATTGTCCTTCCTACATATCTCTACAGTACCTGCATATAAATTTGTTTACTAATGTACATGTGTATATTATGGTATGGGAGAGTATATGTTTTTTTTATTTTTGAGATTGTATGATCTCGCTTAATATTATACCTTCATTGTCCTTCTATTTCACTGCCAACATTGTGACTATATTTTTCTTTAGAGACAAATAGTATTTTCTTTTAGATTTTCAGTAGCCATTCATCAAATAATTTGGTCGTCTTTACTTGCTGAAGCGAATAAAGTAGCAATAACATGGGGGAGCAAAACTTTCTGTGGTAGGGTGTGGTATTCTCTGGGTATTTGCCCAGGAGGGGAGCAGCTAGGTCACATGGTGGTTCTCCATTTAATTAATTGAGGAATCTCCAAGTGGATTTATTAATGGCTGTATTATTGGCACACTTCCCCAGCAGTGAGTGAGGGTTTCTCACTCTCATCATATTTGCAGACAGATCTCTTGGTAATAGGCATTCTGACTAGGGCCACGAGTTATCTCAAAGTATCTTTAATTTGCATTAATTTCCCTGATGGCTAGGGATGTTGAGCACTTCTTTAAATAGTTATTAGTCAAATGTGCTTCATAGTTTTTATAAACAGTATATTTAATTCATTAGCTTATTTATTGACTGGTAGTTTTACTTCCTTGGCATTTAGTTACTGCATTTTGTTGTAAATTCTGGATATTTGCCCTGTGTTTGAAGTGTAACTGGTAAAGATTTTCTCAGTTTCCATGGCTATTTATTGGTTCTGCTGGTTGTTTCCTTGGCTGTACAGAAACTTTTTATTTCCATGTAATCCCATTTGTTGATATTTGGGGTCAATTCCTGTGCTATTGGTGTTTGGTAAGTTATTGCCTACTTCGGTGTCTTAAAGGGTACTCCCCATGTTTTCTTCTAGAAGTTGCAGAATTTCAAATTTGAAATTAAGGCTTTTGATCCATGTTAAATTGATTTTCGCACAAGGTGAAACACATGAATCTAATTTCATTCTTCTACTGGTAAAAATGCAGTTTGACAATGTAATTTGTTGAATCCATTAGTTTTCGCTCTTGCTCTCTCTCTCTCTCCTCTCTCTCTGTCTTCTCCCTCTCTCTCTCACAAACACGCACGAACACACACACACACACACACACACACACACAGAGAGAGAGAGAGAGAGAGAGAGAGAGAGAGAGAGAGAAAGAGAGAAAGAGAGAGTGAGAGTGTGTGTGTGTGTCTATAATTACATTACTTTTGGCAAGGGTATTTGTCTATCTAAAGATTGGATTGTGTACCATAAGACAGCCAAATGTGTAACTTTATGAAAATTTGCCAAAAAAGAAAACTAGTATGAAGGTGTTTGGGGTTGAAAAAACTATCACTTCCAAATTTCTGCCCACTAGTGTAGACATATTAAAAAAAATAGAGGTTTCACTGTGATCAGAATATATTAAGTGAAAAAAATATTTCCAATAAAAATATAAACAACAAATAATATAATATAAAGTGGAGGTTTCACTTGTGATTGAAACAAACACAATCCAATATTCATTAAAAGTATTAAAAGTGAATTGCTTAGTAAATATTTTACCTATTGCAAAGTCCCCAAACGTATATACTTATACCCTATCTTATGACAGAATAAACAAAATTACTTCAATACTTAGCATTCACTATCAAAATATAGCCTGACAAAGCATTTTATTTTTATTTTTTCTAAATTGTATGTTTCTCGCCCTTATTATGGGCCATTGTAACATATTGCATATATGTATAAACTAAAAATACATAAGATGATATTCAAGTATTTGATACTATAATACAAATGAATAAATACAGGTTATTAAAGGAAAGTAAATGTGAAAATAATAAGACTATATAAATAATATCTCATTGTTTGAATGAGTTGAGTAGCTGGGGAGATGACTCCATAGTTAAGTGCTGTATTGCTCTTCCTGAAGACCTGAGGTCAGTTCCCAGCTTCCATGTCATGTGACTGGAAGCTGCCAGTAACTCCAGTTCCAGAGGAGCCATCACCACTGGTATCCACCCTCACCATACTCACAAACGCTTACCCACTTGCTCACATACACACACACACACACACACACACACACACACACACACAAATTAAAATAAAACAAAATTTTAAAACATTGTACATGAACAAGTTGATAACACAGGATATATGATGCCAATGACTAGGTAAGAGTCTCAATAGGAAGTTGCCTGCATTCTGGCTTTCTCCTGCAAAGACAGGTAAGAGGGATGAAAGGCCTTTGTTGTTAATGTTGTAACTGAGGGTATGTGAAGAATCCATCATCACTGCAGTTTGGGGAATTCAGTGGGGTTCTTTTCAAAGCCAAGCATTCACAATGTATAAGATAGATGTGCAGATTATATGCAAGATACACATATATGCATATGTACGTGCATATGTATGTATGTGTGTGTATGTGTGTATGTGAATGCTAACCCACTAAGCCTGACTTGGACATCTTGAATGAAAAAGAAGTCCATAGACTCCTTGGCTGTTGTAGGATTGTGTTAATGAAGTAAAGTATTACGATATTGTTAGGTTTTCTCGTAGTAATATGTGTGCTCTCTTTGATGATTATCCAGAGAGCAAGGTATGCACATTTTAATGAGTTTATAACAAGTTTGAATGTAAAGATAACAGACCCATAAGATTCTAATTACAATACCAAAGTAGATTGCAGTCCAGGTTCCTTAAGAGTCTCACGTTCAAATCGGTGCCTGGCTTTCCCTGATCAGTTCCTACCATATCACAAAGGGATTTAGAAGCTCACCAGTTCTCTCTAAAGAAATCTGTGACTGGGGCCACAGCCTTAGAGCTTTGCAGTACTCTGTTATCTTACAGAGCCCCGCATGTCCATTTGCAGGTCATGTTCAGGCACAGATGTGGGAAGAGGTTTGCTCAGCATCTGCACAATGTTTGTGGGGGAGTCAATTGACAACTGGAATTCTTACTCTCTTCTACACTCTGTGCCCATGAGCTCATGAGGACAAGCACTGGGGTATCTCTTACTGTACTGCAATTCAGCACAGAGTCAAACTTCAATACAAGAATTTTTGGGGTGTGGAAATAATAGTGCTGTATTCGTACCTATGTTCTTTCTATTTCTTCCAAATAATGTGTGTACACATATGCATGTCTATGTTTTAAGCAGACATTTGGGTAGACTACAACTTAATGTTCCTACTGAGAATCTCAAGTTCCATGCGTATTTCATTAGAGGCAATTCTAGCTGAATACCTGATTCTTCTAAAAAATGATTTCTCACTTGTCTGTGTTACACCTATACCTGTGGGCACATCCCATGAGATTTTGTAAAAAATTATCAGGTTTAACTAAGCTTTGGAGTTCTTTTCAACATGCCAGTGACCATAGAAAGTAATTTCTACCAACAGTGAGAGCAAACTTTAGTTCATTACTCTGCATCATATATTAGAAATTTATATGCATCTCATTTTAGCCTGTGAAGTTATAATGTCTTCCATTTATGCTGTGACTCAAAGGTTAGAAAATTGTAGCACATACATGAGTTTAAACATTTCTAAATCTTGAATAAAATATAAGCTTACTTTAGAAATAAAACATCACAATATATTATTCAGAGAACCTTTGATGCAATGAGATATAAAATATTCTAATACTATTTACCTCATAAACTGCATTTAGGTCTTAGATACTGTAACTGAAGTTATCCAAATACTATATTGTGGATTGGATTAAATCCTATATTCTGCAATGAATTAACTAAGCCTTAATGGGTATAATCATTTATTTGGCATTAGTTAACTATTTGGTTTCTGAAAATGCATGGAAGAAGATTGCTTTTCTCCAAAAAGGTGGCCTGGGGTTCTGAAATCTATGTATTTATTCCTAGGCAATGCTCTCAGCCTAGTTTCTAAATGTGTAATTTCCACCTTACTACTTTTCTTCTACTCCTCCCCCATGTTCTGTTTTATTTCCATGCCACTCTCTTTTTTATTTTTATTTTTTATTATTTTTAAATTCATTTACATTCCAACCAGAGTTCTCCCTCCCACCCTTCTTCCTGTCCTCCCCCTTGCCTCCCCCACAGGCCACTCCCCATCCACTCCTCCCAACAAGTAAGGGCTCCCAGGGGGAGTTGAGGAAGTCGGGCATATTTATTTGGGGACGGACTCAGCCCCTTCTCTGAATATGGTATCCACTCAGAAAGAATGGGCTTCAGCAAGCTAGCTCATCCACTAGTGGTAGATTCTGGCTCTGCTGTCAGGGGCCCCCTCAGAGACTTTCTTTAGAGCTGAGCGACACCACCAGGGAGGAGCATCCTTAGTTTCTTTAACCCCCCCCCCCACAACTCCTTTATCATGAATCCTCCTCATGCATTTCCTTTGTTTGCAGTGCAGGTGAGTGACATTCTATTGTGTTCAAGTCTCACAATTGACCTTTACTGCTTGCATCTCTTTTCTTTACTCTTTAATAGCTTTCTTCCTCTCTATCAGGTATCCCTGTTTTCTCTGGTCCTTTCTTTAAAGCAAACACATGTATAAAGATACCCATTAGTGAACTATAAAAGACAGGCACAAACACAGGAGATTGCTCTATATAATCAACCTGTATCATTTCTACCATCCCATGCCTTGTGTTAACATGCTCATCATTTTTCCCCACTATCATAGAGAAGTAGCTCACTTGCAGGAATCCCCACCTTTGCTATGTCCTTCCTGCCCTCTTTCCCACCGGCTTTTATAGAAATCCTTAGTGGCCTTATGTAACATAGTAAGGTGGTTGTCAGCATGGCATCAGTGTTTAGAACATGCATGTAGGAGTTGTTAAACAAGAGACTGTTTAATATAAAGCAAAGAATATATTTGGTGGGAGTTAAATTTCCCCAACCAGAGATTCAGGTCATAAAAAGATTTTGTGATGTAGAATACACATTCAATAGAGAGAACCACTGGCTAGCTAGAGAAAGAATTGATGTTCTAAACGACTGTATTAAAGATTCCCATTGACTGTTCCAGACCCCCTGAGCAAGGATTTCAGTCTGGAGGTCTAGGCAACCTATAGGGCCTCTGACAGTAGATCAGTATTTATCCCTAGTCTACGAATGGACTTTGGGAGCTCACTTCACATAGAGGGATACTCTCTCAGCCTGTACACCCAGGGGAGGATCTAGGCCCTGCTCCAAATGATTTGACAGGATTTGAAGATCTCCCATGGAAGTCTTCACCCTCCCTGGAGAGCAGAAAGGAGTTGGGATTGGGGGAAGGGGCCCAAAGGATGAGGGGAGGCAGAGGAACTTCGATTGACATGTAAAAGACGCTTGTTTCTAATTAAAAAAAAAATTCCCAGTGAGAGAATTTTTGCAGAACCACTTCATCCTGTAGGAGGGAGTGTCAACTCTGAAGGAGCTTCTTAGACTACCTGTGCTCACTAAGAATCTCTGCAGAGTTATCTCAATTCTTCTCTTGAGCCAGTCAGTAATGGTTGCATTGAACATGGCCTGGCAATTGTAAGGGCAAGCATAAAAATCATGCAAGCTACCATGCATGTTTTTATGAGCTACGCCCAATTGTGAAGGGAAATTGTTCAACTTGATTAGAGGGTGTTTCTTCAGTGCCAGGTAATGAATAGAAACTTACAAACTCTGAAGGAGAAACGTCCTGGGCTAGGGACCATACAATGCCCTCAAGCGCTATTAAACAGCTCCCAGGCCTAACATGAAGCAAGATCCTTAAATATTGGTGTTATTGGTCTCATCTCGTGTTTCCCTACCAGTGTTGTCTCTCCTCTTTAAAAGCACCTTGAAATCCTTCATCAACCATCAACCTTCTTACTCTATCTTACTTAATCTTATGGGCGTGACTCAGAAATCCCCCTTTCAGTTGAACATCTCTAAGGTTACATCCACCTATTTTATATGATGTATCATTTTGTCTGTTCTTGAGGCATACTGTCCCTCCCACCAGGTCATACTTCCACCCTCAAAGTGGTCTTCCTGTCCCCCTTAGAAGACGGCACTTTTCTGTCTGCTTCCTGACATCAAATGTGTGACTTGTCTCTAGTAAGTTAGGATTGAAACTGCCAGAAAACTGGATAAAAATGCAGTATATATTTGGGAGCAGTAATATAGTTCACAGTCTAAAAATACAAGAAAAATGCATATAAATAGTTTCTGTGTAAGATATGAAAGTATGATTTGGGACTATTTCCAGTACTTACATTTGACTACTTGGAATCTCATTCACATCTCTTTTTCTCTCTCTGTCCCTTTCTCCTTCTATCCTCCTCCATTTCACTCCCTTTTCACCCTTCCTGTTCTCTTTTCTCCTGAACCTCAAGTGTAGAATGCATTCTTATTAAGTCTAAGAAGGGTTTCAGAACATTGTATTTTTGTTGTAATATCACCATATATAGTGATATTTCCATATGGACACAGAAGCAGGAGTTCGTTTTTCTTGTTTGATTGTTTTTTCCAGCATAGGAAGTGGGTTATCTTTTCCTAACCCTACAAATATTTTCAGTTGCTTATTTATTTTGTGCGTGTATATATATGTAAATCCAAATGATATCTCTGTCTTGAAAGCATTGAGACTTCCAAGAATGTTTTAGTGCCATGAAGTGATAACTGCCTCTAAGAGTCAACTCATAAAAATGATTCTGAATCTGTGGCTGCTTGGTGTCGTTTTGTATGGATTTACATAAGGATTTTATAACTACTAAATAAAGTTAGCTTTCAACATTTAACTGAAACATCAATGACCTCATGACCTCATTCAATGGGATTTTTTTTTCAAAATAACATTGGACATCATATTGCTACTAATCTTATATTGAGATACTATAAAATCAGTTATGTAGACATAATCTTCTTTCATGACATAAAGTTTGTGAAATATATACATAATAGACAAAGGGGACATTTTCAAGTCAATTATTTATAAATATATGTTTGCCCTTAGATGTTACTTAGCATCACCAAATTAATTTCCAAGTTATTAAGCAGCTACTCAAAGTTGAAACATACCTGTATAGCTGGACAGTTTTTGATTTTAATAAGCCACACTGTTCAAATAATTATATTTTAGTATGTATTTTTAAAGATTCTTTTTATTTTTCTTTTAGTGTATGAATATTTTTCCTGAATGTATATCTGTGCACCACTTACATGCAATGTCCATGGAGGATAGGAAAAGACATTGGAGTCGCTTTTTTTTTTTTTGAGTTACCATGTAGATGCTAGGAAATAAACTCAGGTCATCTTCAAGAGCAGCAAGGGTCTCAGCCATTGAGCTATCTCTCCAGTGATTAAATAATTAATTTTAGTTTAAGTGAGAGTATTAAAAACTTAACTAAAAATAGTTGAGTTATAAGTTTAGATAGCATTAAAATCACTTCAAAATGATAACTATGAAATATAATAAATTGTGTTTTGTGCTTATTTCAATGAAGTAAGCTACATTATGCTCAAGTGTAATGTACACATTGCTTGGACTTCCTTTAAATTCCACAAAATAAGAGGTGTTTATTTTGGCTCACACTAAAATTTTGAGGCTTAAAATTTATTCTATAAACCCATACATCTGAAAAGATTTGGCAAACCACAATGGTAAAAATTATTATTAAATCTAACTTGTGTTAAAATAGCTTAGATATTTATCAGTTTGCCTGGAACTATTTAGGTCACACATGGTTATAGTAATTTGTGTGTGTGTGTGAGTGAGTGAGTGTGTGTGTGTGTGTGTGTGTGTGCACCTCATCTAGAGGTGGATTTCATGAACCCCTCCCCCATGTGTGCTGGTGTTTCAGCTGGCCTGACCTTGTACAGATTTTGTGCTTGCAATCCCAATCTCTGTGAGTTCACACATGCAACAGCCCCTCCACGCCATGCAAATACCTTTCTGTTGCAGATACCCACCCCTTGTGGCTTTTACTCTATTTTCACACTGGCTTTCGTGATGGTCCCGGGCCTGGGCAGGTGAGAATGTGAGGTAGATGCTTCATTTAGAGCTGAACACTCCACAGTGTCCTATTCTCCACACACTGGCCAGTTGTGAGGCTTTTATCATCATTTACTGTGCAAATAGGTGCTTCTGATGAAGACTGAGAGTGTGTATAAAGACCTTAGGGCAAGTTTGTTACCATGTTCATTTAGCAGAATTTCAATATTTAGTTCTCTTTAGTGGCTGTGACCTAGGCAGCCACAGATTTCTAGTGTGTGTGTGTGTGTGTGTGTGTGTGTGTGTGTGTGAGAGAGAGAGAGAGAGAGAGAGAGAGAGAGAGAGAGAGAGAGAGAGAGAGAGAGAGTATTTAACAGTATCAAAAATTAGTTCTGCTGAAAATTAAAAAATTAGGTCTGCTTTTGGAGATGTGCTAAAATCTAATCAGAAAGTAGTCTTGCACAGGTTGGTATGTCTTGCAGGGCCAGTAATAATTGAAGATCCCAGTCTGCCCAGCTGGGCAAGATTGATTGTATATTATACATATGCCTGTGTAAAAATGCATAGGCGCGTGAGCACGTGCACACACACACACACACACACACACACACACACACACACACACACACACATACACATACAACTCATTAGCAGGAGAAGAAGCAAATTGGGGGTGGTGTTTTTGTTGTGATTTTGACTTTTTTCCTTATCTTTTTTCTTTGATGAAAAACAAAAGCCACACTGTTAGAGTCAAAGTTTTCCCTACAAGAAGATGGAACTGAATGGAAGGAAAAAAACAGGTTTGCAGGGGATAATTTTCAAAGGATCTGGCTATGTTCTTTGAGTTAGAAGGTGGTGATTAGTTTTGCAGACTCAGAGAGGTGTGAGACAACCTAATTAAACACCTTTTTGCTGAAAAGCAGCTTGATAAATTGAGATTACCTTAGGGATCTCTTAAAGCTTTTATCAGGGAGCTATTACTACAAAAGTCTTTTAAACTAGTAAATTATGAAAAAATATTTCCTAGTCTTGAAGGAAATTATTACTCTGTTTAAATATATATACAAGTGAGGGTGCTTACATTGGACAGATGCAAAAATATATATTTAAGTATGTTAAATGCATAGTCACCAAATGTGAAATACATGCATAATTTCTAGTAATAGTTAAGATAGTGATTATAAAGAAGGGGGCTATGTAGATCTCAGGATGCAGAAAGAAATGCAGCTCTTTAAAGTCCACAGATTTTTTTTTATTTGTTGTAGCTTTATGTAAGACTTTATCATTTTTATAAGTTTATTTTTTATTGACCCAGTTTAGAATGTATTTATAAAATGTCATTTTGACCTATAAATATACTGTAATGTACTTTGTAGGGTTTGTGCCGTTATTCAATTGTATACTTTTTTCTAGGAAATATATTTTCTGTCTCCCTTTGGCATCCCACTGCCTAGACCTGTGCTTTGTAAAAATCTAGTTGGAGGTCTGTAGAGAGAGGAACCTAAGGATCGCTAAGAGCTTTGCCAATCTCTAAACACAGGTTTCTGTGAATTGATTTTCCTCTCAGAGTGCCAGGAGGAGATGGTGATAGATTTAAGGGTATTACAAAAATTCCTTTATTTTATTGAAAATGGCCCAAAGCACTATAAGAGAATATTTGATGTGACAGTATTACAACCTGAAGAGACTATGAGATTGCACCTAGATCATGGAGAAGGGTGCCGTAAACAAATCCACACAGTGCTGGTCTGATTTGATTTAACTTTATGGGAATTGAGGATATTGTTGTGTTAGGTGTTACATTACAAATAAGATTTAAGGAAAGTTAATGAAGCTGAATCCTCATTAGGTGGATTTGCTTTTCTGCATGCTTGATTGATAGCAAAGGACCAGTATTGTCTTTTAGCAATTAATTTCCTGTGTGTCACAGAACAGGTTTTTTCTAGAACAATTTATTCATAGTTAATACAGTTATGGATATGAAACAATTAAGTGTTGGGTTATATTCAAGATAAGGAGGAACTAATTGATAAGCTACATTTTAAATTTTTATTTTCAGATTTTTTTATTTTTGCAAAATTATAATTTCACATGCCAATCCCTTTTCCTTCCCCCCCAAATCCCCCACCAGTGCCCTCCCTCCTCCCCCCTACCCATCCATTCCCCATAGAAGGTAGGGCCCTCCATGGGGGCTCCCCAAATTCCACAACATCATCCTGGGCCAGACCTAGGCCCTCCGCCATGTGTCCATGCCCCGAGAGCATTACTTCACATTAGATGGGCTCTCAAAGTCACTTCTTATACCAGGAAAAATACTGATCCACTACCAGAGGCCCCATAGGGTGCCTCGGCCTCCTCATGGACATCCACTTTCGGGGGTCTGGATCAGTCCCATGATGGCCTCCCAGACAGCAGACTGGGGGCCATGTGCTCCCCCTTGTTCAGGTCAGCTGTTTCTGTGGGATTCACCAGCCTGGTTCCAACCCCCTTGTTCTTCATTTATCCCTCTCTGCAACTGAGTTCCAGAGATCAGTTCAGTATAGCTGTGAGTGTCTGCCTCTGCTTCCATCAGCCACTGGATGAGGGCTCTAGGATGGCATATAAAGTAGTCATCAGTCTCATTATAGGGGAAGGGCATATAGGGTAGACTTTCCACCAATGCCTAGATTGTCAGTTGGTGCCATCCTTGTAGATCTCTGGAAATCTGCCTAGTGCCAGATCTCTCCTCCGAGCTATAATGGCTCCCTCTGTTATGATATCTGTCATCCTGCTCTCCTCTATTCTTCCACCAACTCAACCTTTCTGCTGCTCCATTTCCTCCTCTCCTCTCCTCTCATTCTGCCAGCTCCCTCTCCCCTACCCTCATGCTCTGAATTAGCTTAGGAGATCTTGGCCCTTCCCATTCTCCAGGAACCATGTATTTTTCTCTTAGAGTAGGCTGGTAATCCTTTGTTCTATTTCTGAAATTCATATATGAGTGAGTACATACCATGTTTGTCTTTTTGTGACTGGGTTACCTCACTCAGGATGGTTTCTTCTAGTTCCATCCATTTGCCTGTGAATTTCAAGATTCTGTTGCTTTTTTCTGCTGAATAGTACTCCATTGTATAAATGTACCACATTTTCTCTATCCATTCTTCAGTTGAGGGGCATATAGCTGGCTTCCAGGTTCTGGCTAATACGAACAACGCTACTATGAACATGGTTGAACATATGTCCTTGTTGTATGAATGTGCATAATTTGGGTATATGCCCAAGAGAGGAATTGCTGGATCATGGGTAGACTGATTCCCATTTTCCTGAGCAACTGCCATACTGATTTCCAGAGTGGTCTTACAAGTTTGCATTCCCACCAGCAATGGAGAGCAAGCACATGTGATTTTGCCTTGGAGACACAATTTTCCATGGCGGTAAAAAATAGTGCCATTTAACTATTTTAGTTGCTTACTTTCAATAATACAATTTTGTCTCTAATTTCTAAAACCTAAGTATAAATATTCTAAAAACGCTAGTTTCTCATGATTGTAAATGGCACAACCATTTTATAAACTTATAATAGCATTTTTTCAGTATAAGTTAAGCATAGCTAATTATCTGAAATGTCTAAACCTTTTTTCTTTAAAATATGTGTATCATAAAATTTATGTATTCTATTATTCCATATTTTTATTGCAGTCTTTAAATCATAACTTTTATTGAGTTTAAAGTTCCCATTCTACTTCTTTATATCATCAATTATTGTATTTCTTTTTGATAGTTCTTTCCATGTCTATTTATTTGTCAGTGAGCCAAACTAGTAAAATATACCTTCAATTTGAAAGATATTTCAAATGTTTTAAATCATTTAATCATGATAATTATTCTGCTTCAACCATATTACATAATAGATACTATTTTCTCACATCTAAAATTTTTCTTAGCACACTTATAACCTATTTCATTATTTTCTTTTTGATGCCTTCTTCTATTATTACATTCTATAAACTAACTGCATAAAGTGTTCATAATTCACCTGTGGAAGCCTAGTCTCCAATGTAATGCATTAGGAGATGATTTTGAGTAGTGATCTCCATTAATGTGATTAGTGCTGTATTACTTACTTTTCTGTTGCTGTGAAGAGGTACTATGGTCAAGGAAAGTTATAAAAAAAGTGTTTAATTTGGGGCTCATGGTGAGAGGGAGTAGTAGAGTCCAGGTGGGTTGCATGGCAGCAGATAGGCAGGCATGGTGCAAGAGCTGTTCAAGAAATGAGGAGGGTTCTCGGAAGTGTAGGAAGAGATGAATCGTCATGTGATCCCAGGAAGTGATGTAGCTGGACATAATGTGCCAGGAGCTAACCATTAGAGGTCTGGAGGTCTGTACAGACAGATAGGAAGTGACATAGCTGGGCAGTAACAGTATATAAGCAGAAACAAACAGGAAATCACTCCCTTCTCTTCTCTTCTCTTCTCTTCTCTTCTCTTCTCTTCTCTTCTCTTCTCTTCTCTTCTCTTCTCTTCTCTTCTCTTCTCTTCTCTCCTCTCCTCTCCTCTCCTCTCCTCTCCTCTCCTCTTCTCCTCCCCTCCCCTCTCCCTCCTCCCCTCCCCCCCCTCCCCTCTTCTATGATGTAGCAGGCACAGGAGTTGCAGGTCCGGCTTTCCCAGTAATCCCAGACCAATTGGAAATATATGGATTAATAGGTATGGGTTAATAATTGAGTCAGAGCTAGCCAACAAGAAACTATAGCCACCTGCCAGCAGCTTTATGATTAATGTAGTCTTTGTGTGCTTATTTGGGGGCTCCAAGGGTGGTGGCAGAACTGCCTGTCCAGAAAACTCAATTACTAGATCAATAAAGCATAGTAATTGATTTAACTGATTCAATCAATTGTATTCTGTCTGTGGATCTCTGCTGTTTCTTTAAAGTGTTGACAATTTTCATCATTGTTCTTATTTTGTTTATCTACATATGACTATATTTTGGTCTTTCATGATGTAATAAGTGAGGATCTGAACAGATAATTATAATTATCGTCAACATGTTGAGATGCACCACCCTCATTTCTATTGCTTATGTTAGGTGAACATAGACCTGTTTACATTACCTGTTTCCATGCTTATAGAGAGACTAAATGCTTTGTAAAATACTTCATAGTAGCATTGACTTTCATGACTTAAAAAGATTTGGTGAAATAAATTTAAGATTTTCTTTTCAGAGTCCTGAATCTTTTTAAGCATTTGGTCCAAGAACACTGACTAGGGCGGCATTGTATGCCCAAATAAGATTGCTTTCTGTACTGTGGTGCAGTGTTTGGATATGCCCTATACACACATTTGTATATTTTTCTATGTATTTTACACCATCTCTAGGTTATTTGTCCTCCCAATGCAATGGTTGTGTAAGTAGTTATGTTCATTAGGAAATAATGAAAAGTAGATACTGGCTATCTGTTCAATATAGACAAATTTTATTAAAGATTTTTGTGCTTTTGAGATTGATTAAATGTCTATAAAATCTGTCAGTAGAAAATCCTATTAAGATTTTTTGATGTACTATTTTAGAAGACAAAGACAAAATTGAATAAAGGCTAAATGATACTCAAGTTTTTACTAGTTGCTTGATAAGGACCTAGAGCTCTTTTGTGCTGTATGTCGAATAAGCATAAATTATTTCTGTTTATTAGTCTGTGCTTCAGTGCGATTGTAGACAAGTTTTATAGTTTTTTCTTCACATGGCAGAGGCCAGTGCTGTATAGTAGATTGCTTCTATCCAATCCCAACAGCACTGCCACTTAGTAATTTAGGGCAGCTTGAACTGTCTATTGTCTTCTACTCTCTGTGCAATAGTATATTATCTATTAGTCTTTATAAATTTGCATGAAGATATCATCTGTAAATTACTTGGTAAAGGCTTAGCATTTGGAAGATGTCAGCCTTTGTTTTTATTTTGCTTGATGTGCAACTGAGGTGATGCATGTGGAAGAAATTTCATAGAATATAGAAAGAAGCACATCGTAACAGCTGGATTCTTTAACATGTTAGATGTGGTGTTTCATGCCAGTTTTCTTTAAAAGATACAAACGAAGGCTTTTGAATTATGTACTTGAGAACCAAGGGCTTAAAATTTTCTCTCTTCCGAGAAGTCTCACATGTAAAGAGGTGTGAGCATAAAATTATAGAATAATTATAGGACTATTGAGAGGATTTGTAATTTAATGGAAGCTTTCACTGAAACTGCTAAAATTTAGCTGAGAGGAAGAGGAATAATAATAGCATTGCTCAAGTAAAACAAGCTAAGGAGATACTAAAAAATTTCAGCATTTGAAATAAATTTGTTCTCAGAAAAGAGGAAAATAAGAATGACATTTTTTTCAACTTGGTGAATAATGGTTCTGATACTTCAACAACAACAACAAAAGTGGTGAGCTCCATATTTGACGTTTAATCTTGATGGACTCATGATTGTCATCTTCTGACCACCAAGAGTCAGGTGTGCATATAGTCCACCCTTGCATCCTCCCTAGGATATGATTAAATTACTTCTCCAGTAGATTGATGGGGGAGGGGTGTTTCCATAGCAACATGAACAAAACTGAAAACATGCCTACTGTGGAAGGTCCCCTTTCACTAAGACAGCCTGCTACCGAATTGGCAGCTGGCGTGTGAACTAAGCTCTTAGGCAAATTATTTAAACACAAAAAGAAATTGAGATAACAATGTAGGAATGATAAATAGTTTACAAGCCCGAGTAGCCTGAAATGGTATAAATCCCCTTTGATAGAAGGCAAATGGGTGAGTGTGAAGTAGAAAGAACAATATTGATGATAAATCCTTATTTAACATGTAAAACAGGGGAGGGGGTTGCCTGAAGCAAATCAGAAACATGGGTGCACTTTCAATGACTTAGACATACCTTTCTTTGGTGTCACCTTTAGTAACATAAATCCCTTTTGTCATTTTTTGATGACCACTGCTAATTAAAAATGGCTAGTGTGGCTGAGATGTTCATTCAGATTGTTTGGCTCAAACCTCTTTTGTTCCTTTAAAATCTCTGAAGTTGCTCTTCCTGGCTCCATTGTACAAGTGAAGAAGCTCAGGCTTGTGTCCTCCGTATGTTGAATTTTCAGATGTGATTTGCTATTTCCTGCACTCTTCCATGGCCAAGCTCCACACAAAGCTGTAACTAAAATGAACACCAATTTGAGAACTGTATTCAATACAGATGAAGTAGTACTCTCTGATATTTTTGCCCCTTTCTGTGTCTTTATATTCATATGCTGACTAACTGAAATATTTATTTAAAAGCAATTGAGGCACAGTGAAAGATTGTAAAGTCATTCTGCCATTAGAATTGATAGCTACTAATTCAGCCTCCTTTAGAACTCTTAATTTATGATAAGGAAAATATGATGGTAAAGACTTTAAGGATAAAAATTTGTTGAAAGGAAATTATATGAGAGAACAAATGGTCCTTAATGGTCTTTTCATCATAGATATAAAATCAATCTGATGAACCTTTTTAACTTACCTTCTCCATTAACCACTTTTTGTTCATTTATCTTCAGTATCTCACTTAATATGTAAGTTTACACATAAAAATTGGTGAAATAAAACCTACTTATGATAATAAAGTGTTTTAAATATCGATGATTATTTTTAGAGCACTAAAGCTTCAATGAAACCTCTACAAATCCCTATGTATATCTGTTTGTAAGGATCCTTGTGTACACCTGGTTGTAAGGATCTCTGTGTTTACCTGTTTGTAAGGATCCCTGTGTACACCTGGTTGTAATGATCCCTGTGTACACCTGGTTATAACAACCCCTGTGTACACATTGGTGTAACGATCCCTGTGTACATGTGGTTGTGAAGATCCCTGTATACACGTGGTTGTAAGGATCTCTGTGTACATGTGGCTGTAATGTGCTATGGGAGAGCTCAGTTTATAGATATGTGCCACCCTGCTTTGCCTTTAGGAAACCCTGCTCTTTCAGATGGGCCTGCCTGCCCACCTGTGTAACTTTCCTTAAAATTCTTATCCTTATTTCTCTTTACAACACACCAGACCATCCTCCACTTTGGAGGGAAGAATTCTCTCTTCCAAAATAGTTTGCTACATAGATCCTTTCAAAAATATAGTCTCCTGTAGCAATTCATTCAAGGGTACCTCCCACTTTCTCTTGTAAGAGCTTCAGTGTGGCTGGATTTATGTTGAGGTCTCTGATCCATTTGGACTTATGTTTTGTGCATGGTGATAAATAAGGATCTATCTGCAGTCTCTGCCTCCATTCAATAATAAAAATCACATGAGAAATCCCATGGAAAAATATCTTCCAACATGGTGCCTAAACTTGGAGCTGATTGGGAGATTACTATCTAATACAATTCTGAATCTTACAGTCTTAGTCATCATATACTATTTAAATTAAAAAGTATCATTTTGTATATTTGTGTGTTTCTTCCTCTCTCTGTGTGTGCTGCATACAGAACAGATCTCATTTGTCAACTCACCAGACAATCCATTAAGAAACTATTGTTCTTTCTGCACAGGCATTGTGCAAGCTGAATGATCTCAAACTTCCAGTTAACCACAGCAGTTTAGCCAAAGACATCACCCGTGCTCTATCCTCCTGTGTCTTCTCAATCCAAACCTTACAACTAGCATTAAGGCACATTTCTATGCTTTATTTGCAATGGATTAAAATAAACTCTTTCAGACTTATCACTTTTGTTTACCGGCATAAAACATAAGGATATAATCCTGTTTTTTAATTTCCCATTTTTTTTAAATCAGGGAAAGTTCCAGACCTAAAAAGCATGCTAATGCAATACAAAGTAAATGTAGTAATTTCCAATATTGAGAAACTCTCCTGACCTCTGAGAAGCAACAGTCTATCTGCTCAAGTGTTCAAGAGAAAGAACAGATTATACAACTTATTAGATAGCTTGCTTTAAAATTAAACTTTGTAAAGGACTGACTAAATAAAAATGACAACATGTACAGCTTAGTGATCTGTGCCAACTCAAATATTTTAGTACATCTAGAAATATGTAAAGGGAATTTGGAGACAATTATCAGCATGATAAATTGTTAATATGGATTGGTTTAAGCAAAACCACAAATGCATCTGTACAGGTGAAATGTAAGGATGCATAAGAACTCATTTAATAATTTCCCGATTTTAAAATGATTGCTGTGTGAAATAAAATTCCCACAATAACTACAGTATTTTTCTTTTCTGGTGTACCATTTCAGCAACCATAATGTATGCAAAATATGAATGAACCTTGCTGAAATCCTGCTAGTCATTACTTAGTTTTCTCTTTGTGTCTATGTGCAAAACAAAACCTTGGAACAGGGCTTCTTGCTCCTGTTGTATATGTTCCAGCTTAGATGTGTCACAATCAGTAACTGCCTTTGAAATTAACCACAAACTTCAAATCTCATCTCAGAGTTGTAATTATCTCTGAGCAATTGGCAGACTCTGGGAAAACAGAAGCCAGGGTAAAGGAGGATTCATCTGGTGAGAAGAGCAGCAAGAAAGCAAATGATGCACAATTGATGATCCAAGTCATCTTCTTTCAGCTCCATAGTGCAGAGCAAAAGAACAAAACATTGATAAACCCAATGCAGTTTTCACCTCAGGTATATATTTCATCATTCAATGAGCCTTTTCAATCGCCCTGGATGATAGTGCCATCTCACTACCATCCAAAGAGTCTGGTGCACATGTGGATCAAATCTGTCAATCAAGCTCATCGTGGTGCATAAGACTTGAGAACACTCTTCTGGGGCAGCATGTTTTAAGAGGTAGTAGACATTTACCAAAATGCAGTCTTTGAGAAACACTAAATAGAAAACAATTTAGTTGAAACCAACAGAAATCCCTGTCCTGCACAATGCCACATCTTTTCACTATGATGTCACACATCAGGCTATGTCCTCTCTACCCTCTGAATCATGGGGAGTTCTTTGCATAAAAAAACAAAGACAGTTTCCCCATGTCAGTACACCTTCCATGTCTTATCCTTTGTATGGCAAAGAGTAAGCTCATAGTCTCTGTGTGTGGAAAAGCAGAGATAATGACTTCAAGGGTTCATCAAGATTGATAACTAGGTTCAAAGAAATACCATCATTCACTCTCATAACCCTTGGAATTGCCAGTCATTGCTATGACCTTATAGCCTCACAACAAGCGTATTTCCCAATAAATACATCATAATTTAATTCTTTATAATGCTACATTAACTCAATGCCATATGAATGTGTAAAAAGTATGGGACTTCAAAGGGATACAAGGGCACTTCCTCAGGGAGTCTAGTCCTTAGTCCTGCTGGTAAATTCTCTGAGCTCTATGCAGCTCAGCTATAATGTCAAATTATTTATTTAAGGATATAGTGCAGCCAGAGAAAGCAATGAGCAATTCCCCAGTCAAGAACTAAGCCTATAATATTAATTTCAAAGGCCTTCCAACTTTTTGTTACCAACAGATTACATACAAATAAGTCTAGTTACTATAAGTGGATTGTTTAAGTCAGTGGGTGACATCTTCTTTACCTGTGTTCGACTAACTTGCACTGTATGTAACTGTAAAAACAATGAAAAAACCTCTAAAATTTAATAGGTGCATGACCAATGACAAGTTAAATGAACACCTTCTTTTAATTTTCTGTATTATAAAACAACAAGTAAAATAATGTGTAAACTTCATAGTATTGTAAAGGCTAAATAGATGTTTATGAAGTCCTCAAATAATTTAAGAAAACACACACACACACACACACACACACACACACACTCTGTAGAGGAAATAGCCATCTTAAATATTTACTGAAACACACTGTATGTGGGGCCTGAGAGTAAGAGCATAAACCCAGAAACCACACAACCATCCTAGTAGATCTCATGCCCTAGTAGATCTCATGCCCTCTTCAGGCCTCAGAAAATACTGTACGCAAGTGGTGCACAATTCCCTCCCTTCTTCTGATGGTGAAGATGTAATGGACTCTTAGGCCTTTGTGCTGCTGATCAGTGCCAGATCTTGCTTCAGCTTGGCTTTCTGAAGAGATATTGGCAGCCCCGGGCAACTGCAGCAAAGCTGATCTCATGCATATGGCTTTAGTAAATTCCTTTATTTCTTCTAAACCAAAGCTTGGAAGTATCATGGGTTCCTACTGGGAGAAATCATTTCCTTGGGAAAACTGGTGGTATTTCTCTTTGGTAGTCAACCAGTGAGCAGCCTACTAGGGAGAAAACAATCAGTAATATCAATTATCAGAAAAGAATGATGTCTTTTCAAAAACATAGATTCCAAACAACGTGAACAATAGATGCAGATCACTGCATTATGGTGGTTCAGTCATTGCCTAGCTCAGAGGAAGTGATCAAGGTAACTTCAGGTGGTGTGGAGTATGATTTCTCTCTCATAAAGTACTAGGGCCCAGAGATAATCAGTAAGAGGAACTCCAGACATTAAGTATCAGACTATTGATTTCTATGTATTTGAATATTTTCAGTCTCACTCACAGCCAAAAATATATAACCAGATAAAAACACCTGTTGCTACAACTTGCTGTGTTTAGCACACTTACCTGTCAAAACCCTTCCTGAATTTCATCTGATGAGCTTACATTTGTGATAAAGTTGTGATTTACATGGGAATTTAACTGAAAAAAAGTGGACAAAGCATGGATAGTATAAACATTCAGAAAGCACCTGTCAGAGAGTGACTCCAAGATGTGTGTGTGCCTATGTGTGTGTGGGTTTATATATGAAATAGTCCATATAGTATGCATGTACCTACTAGAAGGAATTATAGTTTGTATGTACATATTATATACTGTATACACCTTATAGACATTAAAGTCACAAACATGAATACTCTTTCTAAAATCAAGCACACACAATATGTAATTTAAAAATTTTATTTTTTGTAATTATATTGAGTAAGGATCTCTGTATATTGTTCAGGCTAAACTCCAGCTCATTATCTTCCCCTGTGATTCCCCTACAGTGCCTTGTGGCAGCACATATATATATGTTCACCTGTATATCACAGCTCCCTTATGAAATGGCAACAAACATATACTGATATTAATTTATTTGGTTAGTACAATCACATTTCATAACTCTGTAACCTCTTGTCTCTGGCTCCAGATGGTTCTTTGTTCCAGTGGACTTTTTATGGTGTAGTAATGTTTTTATGAACATATTTTAAACAGTATGTATGCATATATGATACTGAGTTTTTCATGGTGAAATATTTAGATTATAAACTGCTAGAAGCCTCAAGAACAATTTCTGATGGTTCTGTGTGTTTATATGAATTTAAATCAACCACGTCGTCCACACTTACTGAAAAGAGAAGGTTACATTTTCTTTAAGGTAGATCATGGTACTAAATATTCTTGGGGGTGTGGTTCTGTCTGTGGGATCCTCCATCACTCCCTGCAGATTTAAATGTTCCCTTCCTGTCTCCCGACAAAACAAGGTGAGTAAGCAAGAGGCCTGTGACCTACTTTTTCTTTTAGTTTCCCTTTTCCCCTTTTAGTAAAAATAGTCTTTTCTCATCCAGAGTATCTGGATTATAGTCTCCCCTCGCTCTACTCCTCCCATTTCCTTCATTCTTCTGCCCATCCAGATCTACCTCTTTTCTGTCTCTCAGTATAAAAGAACAAGCTTCTAAGAGGTAGCAGCTGAAGGAGGCACAATAGTTGTGGTGGCAATGATTGCCTTTCATCCCTGTACTTCAGAGGCAGAGACAGGTGAATCTCTGATTTTGAGGCCAGCCTGGTCTACGAGCAAGTTTCAGGATAGCTGTAGCCACACAAATTAGCACTGTCTCCAAAAACTAACAAGCAGCGCTGGAGAGATGGCTCAGTGGTTAAGTGAACTGCCTGCTCTTCCAGAGGACCCATGTTCAATTCCCAGCACCTTCATGGCAGCTCATAACATCTGCAACACCCTCATGCAGATATACATGCAGGTAAAACATCTATACATGCAGGAAAACATCAATTGGCATAAAAATAAAAGTAAATAAATTATTTAAAGTAAAGAAAAACCAACAAGCAACAACAAGAAAGCAAAACAAAATACAATGTAATGGTATAAAACAAAACCCATCACATTGAAGTTGGACAAGGCGAATCAAAGAAAGGAGCCCAAGAGAACGCACAACAATCAGTCACTGATTCACACTCCAGGAGTCCCATAAAAACACTAAACTGAAAATTTTAATATATAAGTGGAGGACCCGGTGCAGACCTGGGTAGGTGCTTCTGTTTCTGTGAGTTCATATGAGCCTTGCTCAGTTCTCCTTGTGTCCTCCATCCCTTCTGGCACTTACCTTCTTTCCACCTCCTCGTCTGTGGGGTTCACTGAGCTCTGAGGGAAGTGAGTTGGGTCTGCGTGTCTGTATTTGTTCCCATCTGGTGCAAGAACCAGCTTGTGTGTGGCTGTCTGGGTAAGGCACTGATCTGTGACTATAGCAGAATATCATTAGGATTATTTTATTGTTATTTTTTTGACTAGTAATATTTGGTTTTTCCATATGTCTCTGGGCTGTCTCTCTCATCTCTGGTTCTTGTTGAGCAAAGCACTATCAGGTATGGGTTCCATCTCATGGAGTGGGCCATAAGTCACATCAGACATTTCCATAAGTTCTGTTCCACCATTGACATTGCATATTTTGCTGACAGGACAGCATGTATATCAAGGATTTTGTGCCTAGGTTGATGTTTAAGTTTCTCTTTTGTTTGCACAGTACCTTCCTGTACCAAAGAAAATAGAACATAGGTGTGAATGTTCTATGTAGATACTAGTTTATCTATAGCTTTATATAATGAAGAAAAAATAAAATGAAGTTAAAACCATATGGATCCCTATATTAAGCTATTTCTGAATGAGCATATTTGGGCCTACTACATTGGCACTGATTCTCTTAGCAAAGGCCTAGTCTCTAGCAAGGCTCAGCCATGCATCCCGGCATCGCAAAGAGAACAGTAATGGGGAAAAGCAGAGAGAGGAGTTTTACTTAGTGCTCCCACAAAGTCTGTCTTTAGGATTAAGGGAGGAAGACTCATGAGAGAGAGTAAGTGGTCCCCATGATTAAGGACCACTGGAATGCAGTCTAGTTATTGCCATCTTAGTTCTGGTTCTGCCAGGTGTTCTATGAAGCCCTTATCCCTGCCACCCTCAGGACCAAACTCCCTTCTACAAGACGATCCCTTCTGCTGTTTGAGAACTAGGCTTTCCATATAATCAGCCCGAAGCAGACCCTATGAGCGCCCATTCTGTCTACACCCACCCTGCTGCCTGAGCCTACTTTGTATGGCTCACAAACCTGATATCCCTAATCTGAGAAGGAGTGACCTCTGTGGCAAAGCCTAAGTGAAAAGGCTTTGCTCCCTTACTCCAGTCATGGAACACAGGACATATATTGATGAAGCCTTCTTCCTAACACCATAAGACTTCCCCCTCCTAAAACAAAACAAAACAAAACAAAACAAAACAAAAAAAACAAGAAAAACCCTTAAAAGTACATCTTTGCTCTCATCCCAGAGAAGGGGGATTAATTCAGCCCCCTACAATGTTCATGAAAACCTTTTTGTCTGAATAGAATACCATTCTTGTTGCCCCTGTCAAACTCCCCCAAGTCCAACACTGTTCCAGGGGAAGGCCCCAGAGGTTTTGTTTTTCCTGAAATCTAACGTGGCTGTAGCATGATGACAATGACATATCTGTGTGCAGGCAGAGATGCCAGGCTTCCACTGTCTTTTAATTACTCAAGGAAGAACTCAGTACTTTTTAAGCTCAAATAGCTTCTAAAAATCGGTTTTAACATGTTTCTATAGATGTGAGCCTTGCAGGAAGAAACAGGGAATGTAGGAACCACTGAGGACTTTTTCTTCATTTTATTCGTATTTACATGTTTAACTGGCCTTCAGTGATTGTAGTACTAACATCATCTATTTTATAGAATTGTGCCGATGAGGTTGAAATGGAAACAAAATTCTATAGATTTCTACACACATATGTGTATATACACATACATAAATAGAAATATACATAAAATACCTAAATATCTGTTATGCTGAAGACAGTTAAAATTCACAAAATTGCACAGCAGTCAGAAGCCTCTTCCTCCCTCAAAAGCAAATGAAATACCTGTGTACTTTTCTTCAGAATGTGGAAGAGTGTTCATTCATTCACCTTTATTTGCTATTTTCAAAGGGTATTGTTGGACCATTAGAAAGTGTAGACTGATCCTCTAAAAGCCTTTTAATGAAAATTAGTAAAACTCATTAGAGCGGTAATGGAATTGTCAATACGAGTTTGTTTGGTACAGCAGTTGCCATTCCTTATTGGGTATTAGCTGTTGGAACATTAATCACAATCACCTGAAATGCATATTTTGCTTGAATTAGTCTGCTGTTTATATTCATTGACCCTTACTAGAAGGAAGACTCCTGATCTATGGTGTCCACAGACATGGTTTGAGGATTGGTTTGAATGGCCTCTTTTGCTCAGTACTTCCTATTTGAATCTGAATGTCAGTGGCCTTGGAATCTTAAGTGAATAGCCCTGTTGTGCCATGTATTTTGCTTTCAATGTTCTTTTAAAAATCCCTATGATTGTTTGGTCATTCTCAAAGGTTAAAAAATAAAAAAAAAGAACCTAAAATTAATTTATAGCCTAGGAAGCAGAATACTTAGAAGTTTGGGAAATGTTATGTTCCTAAGAGAAGGTACATTTGAATATCATTGATGAGAATGATAGACTGACCCTTTTCAATATTGCTCTACTTTTTTATTTGACTTTCGCGTCATATGTCAGAATTCAATGCCATGGAAGAGATGCAGATAGGACACAGTGTGAAGGCTGAGGATGAATAGGCCTCTCAGAGAGCTGCCCTTTCTCTCATCTGATAAGCTGTTTCCTGTCTGTTTGGTTTGATTCTGTTCTTGTCCCTGCAGAGGAGGGTGTATCAAAAGCTTCCTTACTGATGGGGATTATCCATCTGCATTTGAAGGAATGACTGTGTAAAGACAGCACCTAAACTTATTTTATGATTTTGTATTGCTAGTTTGGTTTTCATTTAGCCTGAAATCCTCCATTTTTGTCATTGTTTTTGTGTTGATCCTACAATATCTCCATAGACACCATGGATGTCTAATGATCACTTTCAAAACTAAAAACTGTCATTGTACAATGAGCTTGATTCTCAGAAGCAGAAGGTTCAGGGGCCAGTCAGCTGTCTTAAAACTGAGTCTGTAAAAATTGTTTTTAAGGTTTTATATTTTATTATTATTATTATTATTATTATTATTATTATTATTATTATTATTTTAAAGGTGCAATCTAATGGACACAGGGATATATGGATTTTTAAATACATCTATCATGTTTTATATACATGATTTTCACATATACATTTAAAATAAAGCCATTTAATTGACCCTCTCTTCTTTGTTATAATATAAGCAGAATTAAGCTTCACATTTCTTTATAGGTATTAGAATTGGAATCATTAGAGCCAAATAACATACTCAGGTAGTGGAGGCTCAGTAACCCATCTTCAGCATGCCAATTAAAGATGATGATGATTGATGGGAAAGGACATAGAGAAGATCAATTTATTCAATGTGGCCTCATGGGGAAGAAAGCAGATAAGGGGGTTCAGTGACCACACCTTCATTTTTCAGGTTCTGACATGCACATTTGGTTTAAGCCAAAAAAGAACTGGGGCAAAGGGCAAGGACATCTTTGGAGCTAAGAAGTCCTAGGCAAATAGATGTCTAGCTCTCCATTGCCTGCCTCCCTTCTGCTTCTGCCAGGTCATCCTGAGGAAGGAAACTATCCTTGTTTGAAGAGAGCAAGCTGACTCTTAAGAAAATGCCACTGCTGCTCTAGTAAGTGGCCTAGACTTCCTGTCATGGATCGTTGCCTCCATTTGGATCAAGTCTGTTCTGCATGTTCATTCTTTGGACATCGTTTGAACCCATGTCACAAAGATGTTCACCAGTCAATCAGTTCTGTTTTTTCTCGGAATGCAATGGCAACTCAGGAGAGTTTAATAATGCAAAGCACAGCTAAAGAGGACTAGATGGAGTTTAGCAAGGCTGAGGACCAGTGGTGGGGATCCTCCTTCAGTGGTTCATATGGGCCAGATGCTTTTTAGTGTTCAGTTTGGCCTTCATGTTCGTGTCCCCACCGTCCCAGTCATTGAGATCACTATCAAAAGAATGCACACAAGACACTCAGGGTACAGTGTAGAAGGCAGGTATATCGTAAACTATAGTGGAACACTTTTAAGAGGTGAGGGGTAGTAATGGCCAGAGTGGTCATCATGCCAGCCTACATTTTAGGCAGCTTTATACTGTTTCCGGGTTTCTTTTGTTTTGGGTTGGATTTTTTTTTTTTTTTTTTTTGACACAGGATCTCCCTATATAGCCCTTCCTGGCCTCTTTCACAGCAAGCCTCAGAGTTCTGTTTTATACTATTTCCTGTCCAAGTGATTATCAAGCCCATTGGATAGATTGTAGTGGGAAGGCATAGGGTATGTCCTGTCCTGTCTCTTTTCTAGAAAGCCCTTGACTGGAAAGTAATGATAAGATAACAGCTCTGTCCATCCTGCAAATCATAAAATTACTAAAAAAATTAGGTGACTTGAAAAGTCATTTCTCTTTTTTTTGTAACTGAATCGGGTGGTTCTTGCACATAAATGTTACAGATTACCACATGGCATCAAAATATTAAAGGGTTGGAGGAGCCTGGGAACTTCCAGCTAGTTTAGAATGTCATGTCTCCCCTCAAGGCCAGAGAAAAGACTCGGTTCCCTGTCCTCTGACCACTTTTGGAATTCTGTAGTTGTAGTTCCTGTTTTCACAAGCTGCTTATGAAGGAGGGTTTCCTTCCAGTGACTTTCAAGACTGTTAATATATAAGAAGCTACACTATATATCACCTGTGCATCCATTCCATAGTTATGTTTTGTGTCTTTGGAAATAAGTTGTTGTTATAGGACATACCCATTTAACCAGCTGTATAGATGGAGACTGGCTAACAATAAAATAGTCACACTTTATTACATAGGAGTTTTATTAGTCTTAGTGCAATTTCCCTATGGCATTCTGTGGTGGATTATTGGCTTTTAAAATGTCACTTGACTGGAATGGAAGTTAATTAGAGGCTTGCAATGTCTAGAAGGCATGTCAATTTCTATAAGTAATGACCTTCGGGTCTTTTGTCACTAGCAAGAACAGTCAGTGAGTGTGCTAGTTATAACCTAGACTATGTTAAAAGTCAGCATTTGGTATTTTTATGAAACTTGATTAAAGTTTCATTTATTTCTTTATGAATAAAGTTATAAGAGTAGTATATTTTTATGAGTTCCTAATTTTATATTTCAAACAGAAAAATAAAATTTAACAACTTTTGAACTTGAAATTTCAAAATCTGTGTCTGTTTTAGATATTTATGTTGCTGTGGCTAGGTTTCTAAAAATATTCATACCCTCACAACAAATGTCCTTTACATTATAAAAATCTGTATCTAATCTGTGTGTGTGTGTGTGTGTGTGTGTGTGTGTGTGTGTGTGTCTGTGTGTGGGCATTCACATTCCAAAGGACCAAGGAGCTGAGTCTCTCCTATATTTATTATATTATAATGTTACACATCCATTGGTAATACCTAAGTAATAGCTTAGACACATGGACAGATTATATATAGTATTAAACTTAAAGGACAGAAACTAACATGTTATTGTCAAGAGTGGCCAAAGGTATTATTTATATATTGGTTCATGTAGACTTGACTCATAGGAAGAGCAAACCACAGGGGATATTTCTTAACTGTCACATAAACTACAAAACTACTGGGTGGCTTATATTCTCCTAAAATATAGCCTGTTATTTGTCTCTTAATAAGTGAATTTAATACTTTTGTATTTGTTGCATTTGCTGTTAACTTTGTGCTATTTCTGCCCCTATATTTCAATTTAAAAGTACCCAAGGGAAATAAAACAGCCTTACATTTTCCCTTACTTTATCATCCAGCAGGGGGATGAAATAAAGCCATTTACATATGTGTGCATTCTCAGTTTACAGTCTTTCAAATAAGCTTTCAAACATCAAAAGCATACACCCAGCAAATACGAAGTTCCAAACACATTCTTATAAATGCACCTATTTGGTTGCCATATATAATCGTTAATATTTCATCACCATTCTCTTTCTACTGACTGAAGTATTCGCTGGTGTTAAGAACAGGAATAAGCCAATCAGATCAGTATCGTGTCTGTGTGTCATTAAACCTGTTACAAATCTGAAATATAAAACATTGAAGGAAAACACCCACTCCTGATGAAAACAAGGGAGGTAGTTCTTCAAGAACAGTAGATTACTTACTGCTGTGGGGTCAACTTTGGTAGGTTAGATTGCTAACTCTTTTAGAACTTATGAATCATAAATAAGTGTTGTCTATTGCTTTTCATGCCCTGTAATTAACTGTAATTTCAAATGTCATTGATAGTGCATTATATTTCAATTCCCTGTTCCTGTCTTCATAGTCATATGTGTCTAAGACTTACTGTTTCTTTTTCAGCGCCTGGCTATGGAAGCTGAGAAAGTCCAAGCAGCCCACCAGTGGAGGGAAGATTTTGCAGTAAGGACCTTTTTTTATAATTACTTCATTTAAGTTGATCAGTATTTTTGTTTGCATAATTTTGGTCACATTACAATATATTTAGTGATGGAATTTTACAGTGTTATAGGAATTTGATCCAAAGAGCCAAAGTCTGTTCTTTTTTGTGTGTCCAGGACCAAGTAAATTAGTTAGAATAATCATACTCTCTGAATGATCTTCATAGTTATTTTGAAAACCAAGTTATATTTAACTGATTTTTATTAGAAAATACATGTATTTTGTAACTGTCTTGCTGGGTTAAGTGACTGAAGTAAGCATGGGAGTATTAAACTTATCCAGTTTGATTTATTTGAGTTTTGCTGGAAACAGCCCCACTTCTCCTCTGAACTACTTTTGGACATGCCAGTTGCCATTAGCTTTCACGTTTTCTTTTTTCTTTGATAAGCCTGTTTTGTGTTCTAAGGGATGCTGGGTTAATGATGCAACATTGAGGAAACCCTCCTGGTAATTCTGAACTTTTCATTACCCGTCTATTCTGATAGCCAATGGAAATGGCCAATCTCAGATTGTCAGATGAAGTTCTTCTGTAGCATAGTTGATGCCTATATTTATAATGGAGCTATTTTCAGTCTCTGATCACCGACAGACTCCAGACAACTGGGCATATAATCTTCCCCCAGTTGATGCTATTTCAGAAAGGACTGGGTACCAGTTTATGATATTTTCTGAGATGTCATTTTAAAATGTGTCAGATTTGAAGTTCAGAAATTTGTCCATCAGTAGGTCTAGAAAGTAGCCTGACTGCTTTGTGTTTGTTATTTTGCTTGTTTATGTATAAGGAAACTAGTATAAATAATATAATTATTTTTTAAATAAACTTACTTCTTGACACATCTAATTCTTCTTTATTTACTAATTTTGGTAGCAAACAATCTATTAAGTAATGACTATTTGACTGTCATCTTATTTGATTTCTCAGTGAATTGATCATATTGACTGAGTTGTTGTATCTTGTTAGATATTTAATTAACCTACAGTTGTTTGTCATGGTTAGGTTAATAAAGGTCAGTTTGTCACCCTTAATATATGAAAAGAAATTGTGAACAATTAAATCATAAGCACCTATAACACTGACAAACATGAGCTTTTAGAATGAGAGGGTTAGAATGTCAATAGTACCTTTAAGATAAAAGAAATGGATTTTCGGAGGGATCCAACAAACCGAGAGACTTCCAAGTCCCCTGTATCAGTCCTGCCTCCATCCACAACAAGAGGAGAGACATCAGAGTATTGGATCTGTTTGTATCTACCAGAAGGGAACCTTGGTCCGGTACCCACCAGGAGAGGAAGAGATTCCTTCTACACCCACCAGAAGACGGGATGGGAAGAATACAATATAAAAACACATTCAACAATAGAAAAACCAATATGACACCACCAGAGAATAGGGACCCTACACCAGCAAGACCTGAACATCACAATACAGATGAAGCAGAAGAAAATGACCTTAAAAACATCTTCATGAAAATGATGGGGGACTTCAAAGAGGATATGAGAAAATCCCTTAAAGTAACGGAAGAAAAAAAACAACAACAAAAAATACAATAAATCAACACATCTCTCATGGAAACAGTTCAAGACCTTTAAACTGAAATAGAAACAATAAAAAACGCACAATCTGAGGGAATGCTAGAAATAGAAGAGCTGGGTAAATAGTAAGGAACTACAGATGCAAGCATAACTAACAGAATACAAGAGATGGAAGAAAGAATCTCAGGAGCTGAAGACACACTAGGAGAAATAGACTCATCAACCAAAGTAAATCTTAAGTTCAGTAAATCCCTAACACAAAATATCCAGGAAATATGTGATACCGTGAAAAGACCAAACCTAAGAATAGTAGGTATAAAATAAGGTGAAGAAACCCAACTCAAAGGTGCAGAAAACATATTCAACAAAATCATAGAAGAAAACTTTCCCAACCTAAAGAAAGGCATGTCAATGAAAGTACAAGAAGCCTACAGAAGACCAAATAGAGTGGACCACAAAAGAAAGTCCCCTTGTCACATAATAATTAAAACACCAAACCTACAGAATAAAGAAAGAATATTAAGAGCAGCAAAGGAAAAAGGCCAAGTAATGTATAAAGGCAAACATATCAGAATTACACCGGACTTCTCCATGGAGACTCTGAAAGCCAGAAGGTCCTGGATAGATATTCTACCAACTCTTGGGCTTTTTTTTTTTTTTTTAAGATTTTATTTATTTATTTTGCATAGTCTTCTGCCTGCATGCCAGCAGAGGGCACCCGATCTCATTTAAGGTGATTTAAGGTGGTTGTGAGCCACAAGTGGTTGCTGGGAATTGAACTCAGGACCTCTGGAAGAACAGTCATTTCTTCCAGATGCTGAGCCATCTATCCAGCCCCTGATATTCTAGCAACTCTAAGAGACCACAGGTGCCAGCACAGACTACTATACCCAGGACAGTTTTCAATCAATAAAGATGGAGAAAACAAGATATTCCATGACAAAACTATATTCAAACAATACATATGCAGGAATCCAGCCCTACAGAAAGTTCTGGAAGGAAAACTGCAACCCAAGGAAGTTAACTACAACCAGAAAAATATAGGCAATAAATAATCCCACTTTACCAACAGCCAAAAGAAAAATGCAGTGGAAGTCTACACACACTTCCACCACCACCAAATCCAAAACAAACAAGAATGAACAATC
Organism: Cricetulus griseus; assembly: GCF_003668045.3. Taxonomy (NCBI): domain Eukaryota; kingdom Metazoa; phylum Chordata; class Mammalia; order Rodentia; family Cricetidae; genus Cricetulus; species Cricetulus griseus. The sequence continues at coordinate 177,752,118 of NW_023276806.1, read as the reverse complement.
AATGGTCATTAATATTCCTCAGTGTTAGTGGTCTTAACTTGCCTATAAAAAGACACAGGCTAGCAGAATGGAAAAGAAGACAGAATCCATCCTTCTCCTGCATACAAGAAACATACCTCAACTTCAACAACAGACAGTACCTAAGAGTTAAGGGTTAGGAAAAGATTTTCTAATCAAATGGACCCAAGATTGTTTCAGGGGTAGCAATCCTAATATCCAAAAAATTAGAATTTAATCTAAAATCAATCAAAAGAGATGAAGGTGGTCACTTATGCTCATCACAGGAGAAATTCATCAGGATGAAGTCTCAATTTTGAACATCTAAGCCCCAAATACAAAGGCATCCACATTCATAAAAGAAACATTACTAAAATGCAAATCACGCATATAACTGCACACAATTATAGTGGGGAGACTTCAACACCCCACTATCACCACTAGACAGGAACGCCAGACAGAAACCTAACAAAGAAGCAAAGGAGCTAATAGAAGTTATGGTCCAATTGGGCTTAACAGACATCTATAGAACATTCCATCCAAGTACAAAAGAATATACCTTTTTCTCAGAGCCACATGGAACCTTCTCTAAAAATAACCACATACTTGGCAACATAGCAAACCTCAACAGGTACAAAAAAATTAAAATAACTCCCTGTATCTTCTCAGACCACCATGCCTTAAAATTAGAATTCAAAAACAACACAAATTGCAGAAACCCTACAAACTCTTGGAACTTGAGTAATGCCCAATTGTGCCATTCCTGGGTCAAGGAAGAAATTAAAAAAAGAAATTAAAGATTTCCTAGAATTCAATGAGAATGTGGACATAACATACCCAAAATTATGGGACACTTTGAATGCAGTGCTAAAAGGAAAGTTCATAGCACTAAGTGCCCACATGAAGAAACTGGAGAAATATCACACTAGAGAATTAACAGCACAACTGAAAGCTCTAGAACACAAAGAAGCCAACACACTCGGAAGAGTATATGTCAGGAAATAATTAAATTGAAGGCTTATATCAATAAAGAGGAAACTAGGAGAATAAAGAATCAATATAATGAAGAGTTGGTTCTTCGAGAAAATCCACAGGATAGGCAAAGTTTTATCCAAACTTACCAAACAGCAGAGAATGAACATGCAAATTAATAAAATCAGGAATGAAAAGGGGGGCATAACAACAGACACAGAGGAAATCCAGAGAATCATCAAGTCATATTTTGAAAACCTGTCTTCGTCAAAATTTGAAACTCTAAAGGAAATGCACAATTTTCTGGATAGATTTCACTTACCAAAATTAAATCAAGAACAGATAAGCAACTTACTTAGCCCAATTCTCCTCAAAGTATTCCACACAATAGAAGCAGAAGGGGCATTGCCAAGCTCTTTTTATGAGGCTTCAATAACCCTGGCACCCGAGCCACACAAAGACACAACTAAGAAAGAGAACTATAGACCAATATCCCTCATGAACATTGATGCAAAAATACTCAATAAAATACTGGCAAATCAAATCCAAGAACACATCTGAGAAATCATTCACCATGATCAAGTAGGCTTCAGCCCAGGGATGCAAGGATGGTTCAACATAAGAAAATCCATCAATGTAATCCACCATATTGGTTATTGAAGTTTCTATTGTGTGGAATACTTTGAGAATTGGAATTAGCTGTTCCTCGAATTTCTGGTAGAATTCTGCACTGAAGCCATCTGTCCCTGAGCTTTTTTTTGGTTCGGAGACTTTTGATGACTGCTTCTATTTCACTAGGGGTTATAGGTCTATTTAAGTTGCTTATCTGTTCTTGATTTAATTTTGGTAAGTGAAACCCACAGAAACAGCTGACCTGTACAATGGGGAGCTCTTGGTCCCGGGACTGATAGCTGGGAAACCAGCATGGGACTGATACAGACCCCATGAACGTGGGTGTCAGTGAGGAGACCTCGGAAATCCATGGGGCCTCTTGTGGTTGATCAGTACTTATCCATAACATAGGTTCCCACATTGGGAACCCATTCCACATAGAGGGATACTCCCTGAGTCAAGACACATGGGGGTGGGCCTAGGCCCTATCCCAAATGATATGACAGACTCTGAAGACCCCCTATGGAAGACCTCGTCCTCCCTGGGGAGCAGAAAGGATATGTGATAGGTAGGGTATTAGTTGTAGGTGTGTCAGGGGAGGACAGAAGGGAGAGGAAACTGGGATTGGCATGTAAAAAAAATCTTATTTCTAATTTAAATAAAAAATGAAAGAAAAAAACAAAAAGATAAGAGAAATTTTCTTAACCCTGTGTTTCTTGAATATAACTTAAGAGACAAGCTACCCAAACTTATCTTTGGTGATTTATTTGGATGACAAGTCTTCTTCCTGCCCTTCCCCCCACATTTAAAGGTGGCTTGTGACATATCATGAACATAAACTAGGTTTGATCAATGTGGTACTATTATAGTGCAATTGCTATTGATTGAGTTTGGATCTTCATTAATTTACACAACTCCAAAGATTATCAGCATCTCACAATCTCCCTCTTGTAATATAGAAATTATACACTTTCTCCCTGAAAAAAAATCATTGTTTCATTACATCATTTGGTATTTTAGGTCATTGTTAAAAATAACAAATTGACATAGGCTTAAGTGTATTCCTTCTTTACTATTGTTATTGCATTCAACAATAGTTATGTCTTTCTAGGCTAGATTATTACCCCACATACTTTGTAAGTTGTTGAATATGTGGCTCATTTTTGGTAAGCTGTCATTTTCTCAATACCTTCTTTCCTCCTTAGAAAATTGCTAGGTGACCATGAAATACAGCATAGCATTGAGTGTGTGAGCTTTTGCACATTTAGGGCACCTACAATATTATCAACTGGAAGACACTCCAGCATTTTCCTTAAATTCTAGAATTAAATGATGAGGCACTGATAATTTTATGCCATGCTCCCATTTGTGACATGTCAATTTTCTTATACATGGAACTGTTACTCCTATTATGTACTGGTAATGCCTGTGTCTGTGAAGGAGCGCTGTTAGAAAATTTCATTCATGGTAACAAATGTGTTCACAGTGATGGAAAAGCCATTACTAAGGTTTATGTGGATGGAAAATGAGTCATCTACCTTAGTATGAAATGTTCCTATCAGATAGTATTCTATGTGCAGCAGAATTCTTGAACAAATTGTTGTTAAGTTCCCATTAAGCTCCAGTGCACCCAAGACCTGTTTAACACCATATTATCCTTAAAAGAAGGACAAGCAAGACAGAGTCCTGTCCACTGATTTCCCCACACAGCCTTTGCGCCTGCTCTTCTCAAGGCACTCATCTTGACAGCATTTGCATGCTTGAGGCTTAGTGTCTCCATGTCTTCCATGTCATTGCATGTCCTCTCTCCTCTTTGGGAGTCCATGGTGTGATGGAACATTGAAATCATGATGATTTTTATACCTGGAGAAGAGAACCTGAACTTGCATTGCTAATTTTTTTTATTCAAATGACCAAAAAGTATTCAAGTAGAACACTGTTCTCCCATTTTTTTTGACAAAGTAGACAGTGTTTTAATTCATAGCTATATCAAGCTAAATTAATCCTCTAGATCCAGAATAAGATTCAAATTGATGATTGGTGATTAAACATAACCAACATTAGACTTCTGTTTTGATAAAGCACCTGCGACACAGTTGCCTATTTTGACAATATTTTAAGCAAATATTTTGAAATGTTTAACTTGAAGTTAAATGATGCATTCCAAAAGGTCCTCCTTTATACTTTCTAATCCTTTTATCAATCAAGGTATTTAGCTATTTCTAACAGTGCAATAGTTCTTTAATAATTAAACACTAAGGTAATTTCGAAAGCAGGAAGAGTCTCCTAAAAGCTACATTAACATTTCAAAATGAAATATAATATTCTCCTTCTTCCCTCAAGTATAAGTTGACAAGTTTCATTAATGTTACTTAGGCAAAAGTTGATTAGCATTCCCCATTGTGTAAAACAGAAAAAAAAATCACATAAACAGAAAGAACAAAAGGCGAAACACTAAATGCTGGCAGCAAGAAGAGGCTCATGTAATTCACTCTCCCTCAACTCCATTTCATTCCCCCAGGAATATACAATCAAGGGAACAACTGGCCAGAGAGCTCTGCTGGTTGGCATGTGGTGCTAATGACATGGGAGGGAACAAAGGGCTTACAGTCCAAATAGATTGAAATTTATGTGGTCATGCATTTACAAGCTCAAACCAATATTTGTAAATAAGCACCATCTATCAGCTGTTGTCCAGGTCTCCATGAATGCATGGACATTAAAGGAGGCAGGTCATGTCACTTCAGTTGGCCAAATGTTCTGATTAAGGGCAGGTGGGTGGAGGGAGAATGAACCTTGGTAAACTAATTGTTCCACATGATATAGTTTCTATTATTTCCACCAAACAGATCTTTTCCAATTGCATCCAAAATCTCATTTGATTGCATTGCCATGGCTGGTTAACTAAAGCAATTTTGTTTTCAACTAAGCCTGCAATATTAATTGTACTTACACATGTATAAACATAAGGGGAGCCTAATTTGTATTTTAATAACTAGGATCTTTATGTATGGCTTATTAGTGCCAGATTGTTACTGTGTAGGCTGAGTGGAGATGTCTACAAATTGGCCAGTAAATAAAACATTTGTAGAACCCCGTTAGCTTCTGCTGCATGGGGCAAAATATATTAGAAGAAGAAAATTTTTCTGTTGAAGTTTAATGTTACTAAGTCAATCAGGCTTATTTACTACTTCTATACAACTTTAATCTGTAATGGTCAAAATTGTTTTGCCATGTCACATATTGAAGTTTTCTTTTAACATTACCACATTCAAAATTGTGTGTTTATGTGAATAAAATCCCTAGGCACAGGCAATCTGTATTGTTTTATCTGGCCCTATTCATGTCATGGAATTACATCATCTTTGTTAATCATAGCATACATGATTTGTGTAGTGGGAAAACATACTGTGCTTATTTTGATTTTAATGCATAAAGCCAAACAGTAGTCTTCTGTGACGATTTGGTGTACATGCTGGGTATATGAAAGGACTCTTTTTTTATGAGTGAAAATTGGAGGGTATCTTGCTGTCTTCATAAGTGATAAATGAATTTGTTGGCTCATCAGAATTATTTAAGTATGTGACTCAATTTTGTCTGTCTTAGTTTTTCCCTCTGGTTAGTTCACTTGCATATTTTAATTTTTGTGGCATTACTGATATATACAAAAACCTTTTAAATTACTGTTATCTTGATGCTCCTGAAGAATCTTCCCTCGTCATAAAAATAGATTAAAAAGAGCCCCAGTGCAAAATTAATTTTCCCTAATATTGGGAAAGAAGCTATTCAGTTAAAAAGAATTGAACTAACTTTTGATGCTTTTTTCTGAGCACATGTGCTCACGATGAAAGTACAACACACTAGAGGAGTTTATTACAGCTGTGGATTTTTAAATTGATGCTTAATCTGGGTAATAGCTCACATCTTGATTCTTATATTGAAAAGGGAAAGCAGTATATTTAACTACTTATTAACTGGCCAAAAATATTGCTTTCACTTATATATTCCTGGGTATCCACCCTGACCTCATGTTTTATTATTCCAATTAAAGCCACTTAGAACATTCCATGTTTAATAGGCTATGGCCCTCAGTAAGACATGACCACAACATGTCCCAAGATAATAGGAATTTAGATGTTACAGAGGCTGTGTAAGATATTTTCCTTCCCTTGCTGTCTACTCCATAAGCAGGGGAGAAGTTCCTCAGGGAAGAATGAGACCGGAAGGCTGGTCTGTATTCACAACCATCCTGCTGCCTCTGTGTTCACAGATTGATATTAAGGAAATGTAGTCAGTTACTAAGCTTTCTGAGATCACTGCCAGTGTTAAAAAATTCCAGGCACAAGCAGTACCCCAAATCATTCCTTAAGGAGTCAGTTACTTCCACCAGCTAGCTAGTGCCAAGTTACAGCTGTCAAAAAAGAATCATTAAGACAGATGTTTCTTTAAGTTCCACAAGGTAAACTACATTTTCTTAGTTTATGTAGACTACTTATTTGTGTTAAGTTGTAGAGAAAAAGATGAGGAGGATGTCTTAACATTATAAATGGCTACAAATTACATATAATTCATAGAAGAATTACTTCAGAAACCTGTTTATTTCACTTCCTTGTTGAAAAGACTTCAGCGAGGGATTGGCGATAAGAGTCAGTGCATACACTATTTGCCATGCAAACATGAAGACCAGCATGCTGGTTTACACTCTCAGGAAATGGAGGCAGGTGCGACAGCTGTTCATTGAAGCCGTCAGAAGGCTGAAGCAAAAGCTTCCAGGTCAAGATGTGAGCTAGACCTAACCCTACACACAATGTCTGAGTTCAGCTGAGACCCCTTGCCTAGTGAATAAGGAGAAAGAGAATAATCCAGTAAGACTCTGGATTGCAGCTTTGGCACCAAAGGCATGCTCACATGAGTACCAGCACACACACACACACACACACACACACACACACACACACACACACACACACACACACACACACACCTGCAAAGTTGCAAACATACATGCACACATACACAAACTCATGAAGAAAAAGTCATCAATAAATATTGATGAAGGTATACTTCATGCTTTGTGATCTGGCCTACATAATATTTTCCAAATTTACCATTGTAATGTCAGTCTAACAGCTACATGAAATTAACATCTCCGAGTAAATCACTCATGTTCTCCTGAAAGTATATTACTTGTTTCACTCGCTCATCTCTGCAATTTCATTATGACTTTTATTGACCAATATTAGATTTTCTGTTTTATATGATTTCCTAATGCCTGCATATGTTTCAATATATATTCTTTCTCCATGGTTTTTTGCATCACTCTAGTGCAAACTTCCTAGGATGAGAAAGTTGCCTAATGCAATACAAAGATAGTTTATTGCAATGCATGACAGATAATTGCCTGCTTATATTTTTATTAAAAATAATAGCCTGCACTATCAGGACATCTGTTTTTACTTGTGAACCTTACTGTCAATATTACTGAAGAGATAATGAAAAATTTGTTTGAACTGTGCTTTTCTATGCTGAAATCTATTTACTCACAGCTGTAGCATAGTTATAAAGCACTGGGCTTAGCGTTATGCAAATCTACTTAAATTTTTGGATCTGACACTAACTTGCTCTGCAGTCTTGGCAAAATCATATTCTCTTGAAATATCTGTTTCTTCAAGATCTCAGCTCTGCTGTACTCATCAATATAACTGTGTCCTTGAGATACTCAGTCATTGCCCCTTTGCTTTTCACCATCATTCACCTCCCATAGAGAATATTTCTCCTCATTCCAAGTTAGTCTACAATGAACTCAAGCAGGTTGGTGTGGTCTCCTGCTGGGAATTCACCCTCTTGTTGAGCCTGCTGGCTTCCACTACATATCCTGTAACTTGACTAGTTGAAATTTCTTAAAGCTGGAGACAGTGTCAATAGTATGTCGACATGGATTGAGTGACACTATTCCCAGACCTAACTAGTTTCATTGAGTGAGCTGGGAAGCCTGTACTTATGTCTGTGTAATAAGAAATCTGAGGAAAATGACTTCTTTGTTGTTAATGTAAGGCTTCTTTCCAGGAGAGAAAGCATGCTTTTGCAAGTGCCCTTTATTTCTCACTTTATCTTCATCCTTTCCATGCCTTTTGGACTCTTGGGGATTTACTTCTTTTCCTTAGGAAACAATCATGTGAATTTTCATAAGGGAATGCATCAAAAGAGATTACTGATTGTTTGTCAGTTATTAGCCTGTATTATCATATTTAAGGTAACCATTGAAGGCCTTCCAGCTTTATTTATCTGTAGCTTCCAAATTTTATTACCAACTAAATAAGTTAGGCACATGTACCTAAGACTTTGGGAGACTTGAAGGTGATAACTGTAATATAGGAGCCCCATAACCTTCACAATCCAAAATGGCAGGTTGCATACACTTTCATTTACCTGACCTCTTTAAGGACAAGTTGTGGAACAATAACTCTATTCCCATAGATAACTTTGTATTGAGAATAAATAACATTAGATGCTGGGATGGATTCAATTTAGCAGAATTACAGATATGTTAATGGCTTAGCTAATACTGCTGTGAGAACAGAGGCTGTTCCAGGAGTTAAACACATGGCCTGAAACCTTTTCTCCCTAAAGGGTTTATGCTACCAGGAAACTTGGAGCTTTTAAGTAAAGGAGCCAAGTATGGCATTGTGGGGTTCAGGCTCCTGGTGCAGACTCTGGGAAGTGGTTCAATTGGGACTCTTGGACATCGAGTGCTACCTGAGAGAGTGGCTGCTGATGACTGAGGAATTAGTAAATTGTTTTAGGTGGAAGCAAACTGTCCAGAACACTGAAAAGCTACTTAACGTAATCCAATTGAGATTTAGCAAAGGAAGATATTTTAGCGATTTCATGCTTAAGTTAAGAAGTTGAGAAACAACTGTTAGTGGTCACATAGAGTACTCATCTACAATATCCTTAATTTATGCAATGAGACATTAATACTAGAGTGGATGGCTTAAGATAATAACGCTATAGAAATCTACATGAGCGAATGACTATCCACAGCAAAGTGGACCATTTTAAAGTTCATTCTTGTCATTTTCCAACCATCTGATATAGACTGATGAATGGATATATTCCTGTCACCCAAGTAAGTCCATTGTTCGTTCTTGCTTATTATTTATTTATTTATTTATTTATTTTGTTTTTAGTTTCTTTTGTTTTGTTTTGAGATAAGATCTCTTTGCATCACCCTGGCTGTCCTGGAACTCACTATGTAGAACAGTGTGGCCTTATACTTACGGAGATCCATCTGCCTCTGTCTCCAGCATGGGATTGAAGACATGCAACACCATTTCTAGCTTTCCCTTGTTTGCATCATAAACCATTCCTGCTCTTTGAGAATACTTGCGCATTTAGATATATTCAATGTCATTCCTTTGAACTCTTGAAATGGCCTGGAAGAATTCAACAGTGTTACTATTTTTATGGGACTGGAATTCTATTTCCTGATAGCTCAAACTAGTAAAGTCTAATACATCTCATGTTTCCACACTTGGGTTTGAAATTCTGAGGTGTTTATGTTTTGAAGGGATTTTCTTCTTGATCTGAAGGGATAATGTTCATGAAATAAAGAACATTAGTTACTCCTTAGAGAGGATAGATAACAGATTCTAAGTTGCAATAAATCAAAATGTATGTTTGATGGCTTTACTGCTAGATTATTTTCATAATCCTTGTGGTGAGTGAAAACAACAAAATTATGTATTTGAGATGACATGAGCCTTTTTCCTTAGCCAAAAAGGAAATGAAATATCCTGACAGAAAACATCAATCTTCTCTTCATTTATTATCTGAGATGTTTATCCTGAGGCTTTCCAGAAGTTTCTCTAGTTTTGTCTGAAATTCATAATACAATTTTGCTAATGAAATAGCCTTGATCTTAATACCCCAAGTGCCTCCAACTCAGAGCTCTTTTGTTTTTTATGGCAGTGAGTGGCTGTGCAAGAAGAATTAGATAATTTAAATCCACAAATAGGAAGAATCTCAGCCATGTACCATCTCCACGACACTTTTGTTTTCATTTCTGATTGCACACAAAGAAATGTTTGGAAATTTACATCACTAGATTTTTCTGGCATCAGGGTTTAGTGGCCTTCTTGCCGATGGTTCTTTTCTTGGTACTCAAATGTCGAGGCTATTTCATTGAATTGTCGTGAGTCATACTCTGTGACTCAGAGAATAAGCTGCTATGATAAAAAGCCAAGGTCCTGGTATTAAAAACATTCTTGAGCCCCGTGGAAAGCTCTGTGTACAGAGGATGAAGAACAGCAATTATCCTCTCACCCAGAGCTGGGACTGAGTGTGCCAAGGACACCTATCTTCCAGTCCCTTTGAAATTCTTCCACAAAGACAAAATTCAAGGCTAACATTGCACAAATTTAACTCATCACAATATTTTGATTTCCAGTGTATCAAAAGCCTATTGTGTGGATTAATAGAAAGTATGCTTTTTATGTTAATGCCATTCACTAAGAAGTGTAGAAACTATAAAAATTTTAGCAACTTCTATAGTATATTATAATGTATTTATTTGTTCACTGACTGATTTGATAGTCTCTAACTCTGTAGCAGAGTCAGATTGAATTAGAATTCTTGAGATAGCCAGGGTGGCCTGTAACTCAAGATCATCTTGTTTCATTTTCTAAATGCTGAGATTGAGGGCATGTGCCACTAAGCCCTTGGTATATTACATTTAAACAGATATTTGAAAAAAGCTCAATGTATTTTAATTCATGGAAGAAGAAATGCACTCACTTTCTGTTTCAATCCCACTCCCCCTACTGCCTCACAGAAAATGATAAACTAAACATTATTAATGGTTATAGGTTGGTTATTATTTGATTATGCATATTAACTGCACCTTTCTTAGTTTACAAGGTAGTATAAAAAATGTTAGTTCTTTCTGTTTGCATGCATTTTAGTTGATGCTCTTTGTCAAAGTTGGGACTCTCTCTGTAAAAGAAAGAAGGTAACAGCATGTTAACTGAAAATAACTGAAAATATTGTGAAGGGGAATTACACTGAAATTTAGAAAGCACTGTTTACCAAGTTGCTAAAAATTGGTTTACCTTCTTTTCCCTTGGAAAAGAGGCATCTATAGCAGATTTATACTTTTATTGCTGTCAAGCTTTCCTGGAACTTTACTAGTGGCCAGGCAATTTGGCAACAAAGGGCTTCCTGCTAGGGGCCATGAGAAGTCAAATAAATAGTCACCAAGCCTAGAGGAAAGTCAACAAATAAGGAATTGAGAAGGCAGGAATAGTACTGCCTCTATGTAAATTTATTTGCAAAGGTTCCTGAATCAGAGCATGGAAAATTAAGTTGGCTACAGAGTGAACCAAAAGATTTTATTTTAAATATATTTTAGAATCATGTCATTGTATAGTATGCAGTTACAGTCGGGCATATAATGGATGCTTTTGTGCTTGTATATTGGCACCAAATCTGTAATGATAGAAAATTTCATGTCTTGTTCCAAACTCAGTTAATAATTCTTTTTCTTAAAAGTGCTCTTGAAAATGCTAACGACTTTGTAGGTCAATCCTTAGCTGCACTAGGTTGAGGACTTGAGTTCAGATTACTCACAGAACAGCCTGTGCAGTATGAATTCATGTAACCCCAGCACTCAGAACAGCCTGTGTGGTGTGAATTGGTGTACCACCAGCACCAGGGAAAAAGGAACTAGTGGAACTAGGTGAATCCCAGCAGGTCACTAGCCATAAAGTCTGGCCAGCTGGTGAGCTCCAGGTTCAGTAAGAGACTCGAGAAATAAATGGTTTAGATCTCAACGCTCCTGAGTGTTGGGCAGGCACTCGGGTAACACATAAAGCCTTAGTCCCAAGGAGGCTGCGTTGTTACACAGAACTAGAAAAGTGGGGTATTCGGGAGTTAACATTCTCAACCTAAGGATGCCTGCATTGTTTATCAGGAAATTAACACCTCAAAATTTAAAACACACAGTTACTACCATTATATTAATAAGTTAAGATGAAAATTAATTTGGTCCAGGAAATCAATGTGGACTTTGATAATAGCAGACTGAGGGTCAAGTTTCTTTTTTCCTGCTTGCTATCTGAGACATTATCTTACCTTTTGAGTTCAGTTTTCATATTGCACATCTCCTTTAAATATGTGATGGATTTTGCATGGGATAGCATGTTTCCATACTGCTATGAGGATTTCCTTCCTTCCTGGGTTCTTTCATGTTGAGACAACACTAGAGAGCAGCGGATTAACAGAAGCTAAAGCAACTGGGATGGAGTTCTAACTGATGATCACAGGGAAGGTGCCCACACTGTCTCGGGCCTCTCCTGTTACCTTCCCATACTGCGTATGGGAACATCATCCTCTCCCCATGTTGAGAAAGCAGTTGTTAAAGTGTCTCTTCCCCTAATATAGATTCCTGTCCTATAATTGGTTTTAACAAGCCTTGCCCATTCTTGTGATAGCCCAGGATTTTTATTATTATATATGACTTATTCTTCCAAAATATGGAGCTACCATCAGTAAGTAAGAGATTAAATAGCAGAAAACAAACTGGACAGATGGGAATTGAGATTTCAAAATCACCTAATCTAGCAGATACCATTCTTGGATTGTTCTTGACTATTCCTGTCTATGACATGCTTAATACTCGCCAGCTTATGTATATCCGATGCTGGTTATATGATGGTGCATGGGGAGAAGCAGGCCCTGTTTTTTTGTTTGTTTGTTCTGTTTTGTTTTGTTTTTCAAGACAGGGTATCTCTGTGTAGCTTTGGAGCCTATCCTGGCACTTGCTCTGGAGACCAGGTTGGCCTCGAACTCACAGAGATCTTTCTGCTTCTGCCTCCTGAGTGCTGGGATTAAAGGCGTGTGCCACCAATGATCAGCAAACAGGCCCTGTTTTAAGAATCTCTTGGTAGTTGCTAAGGAAACCCCCTTGTCCCCATTATGTCCTTCACTGTGGTTCAGGCTTTGAGTACATGAAGGAACATATTGCTCAAGGAAAATTCTCATATATTTTTTTCATCACACAAGAAAAATGATGACATGGATAATAGTTTTACTTTTCTCCCATCCTGTCAAGAAGCAAAAAGCTAAATTTAATGTTTAAATATGAAATTATAGACCCTGTAACAACTCTCTTTTCCTTTTAGCTAAGACAATTCATTGAAATTATTATTGCTGGAATATTTACTTTAACTGCCCTGTTTAGTAGGGGCTGTGGAGTCTACTTCAAGAGAACAACTGTGGATCTTAAAACAATGATGTTCCATAGCTGCATCAGTTACTTTTCTCTGGCTATGATATAACAAAGACAACCTCTAAAACAAAGTGTTTAAATGAGGTTAAAGGTCCAAGGGGTTAGAGTACTGATGGAAGAGAGAAGGTGTGGTGGCAGGACCAACTGAGAGCTCACATCTCAACAGCAAGAAGGAGGCAGAGAGCACACTGGGAATGACAATTGCCTTTTGACACATTAGAGATGGCTCCTGGGACATATCTTCTCCAACAAGGCTACATACATCTCCTAATCCTTTCAAATGGAAAAATTGGTCCTCTGTTGGTGGAACTGTTTGGGAAGGATTAAAAGGTGTGGCCTTGTTGGAGGCCATTTCTCTGGGGGTGGTGAGCTTTGAGATCTTTAAAAGACCATCACTTCCAGTATTCTTTTTTGCTGCCTGTTTGCCATTTGAGGTATGAGTGCTTGGTTGTTGCTCCAGCAGCCCACCTTCTGGTAATTCTTCTCTGCAACTGTAAATTATAACTTCCTGAAGCATAAGCCCATAATAATCTCCTTCTATTCTCAATTCGTTGCCTTGGGTGTGGTATTTTATCACAGCAGTATAGCAGTAACTAGTACAGTAGGCTTAATGAATACAAAGAAGAGAAAATTAGCCTCCAAAACAGCTTTTCAAATCCAAGTTTCTTGATATCTATACACAAAATGCAGTCATAATGCAGTAGCTGCCTAAATATCAAGGAGCAGTCATGGGAAGTCAAAAACAGCTATAGTAAACAGGCAAAGGAAGTAGAATTCACATAAATGAAGTCTTGTCACAAATCTATGGTTATCATATAACAACTATAATATTGATTATACTATTATCAGTTTTATTCCCCTTTATAGCCAAAAGTTATGCCAATAAAGGTTCTATGGAAAGTATAATGGCCAGCTTTCCATCATACAGCTGAAGAAATTACCTTCTGCATCTGTGTGTATATATTTGTGTGTCCATATAAATTAAACTATCGTGTTGTAAATTATGTTCAGAAAGCAAATGCATATTTATTTTATTAATCATATATAATGTATCACATAGCTCTTTCAGGCTGGCTTTGTTTTCTTTAAAAACATCTAGTTTGCCTTTAGCTTACAAATGATAAGTATTCCAGATTTGATCTTAGACAGTGCTGAATGCCTTCATGAGTCCCTGAGGTATCTTAGCTTCTTGTTATTTCATCAAAACAACTGGGAGCAACAAGACTTCAAAAGGAAGAAAACTTCTAAGGCAGCAAAGCCCCGAGTTTGAAGGCTCTGCGACTGTCTCACCATTTAATCTGCCATCAGGAATGGTTCTGCCTGGGAAATGAATCCCGTGACCTAGTGTGTGAAGCCAGAAGGCTTATAAGCTGGAACATAAACATGAAACTAACTGGCCTCTCAGACCAAGGAAATCGCCATGGTTTCCAGTGAGATGGTGAACCTGACAGTGAAGTTCCATTTGAATTTTCTCAAATCATCAGAAATTGGTAAACTGCTGTTAAAAACCACTGCAACTGTTTCAGTGTTGCTTTAACATGTTTGAAAGTGAAAATTAAGTGAAAGATGCCTGAGAGTTCTCTACCCAAAAAAGTCCCACTGAAACATAAAATAACTCTGACTAAACAGTTATTGCAGCTCTGCAAGAATGGGTCATGTTGACCTTTCTGAAGAGTTAAATTTTCTGAAGGCCTGCTAAGTTTGTAATGGCAGGGTTGCTATTTTGAGATCCCTTAATTTGAAGGGGATTGTTGAGTGATAAAACATCCTATCTTGCACCATAAAAACTTAAACATTGTCACAAATAACTATGTACATACATGATAGTATTACATAGAGTAGAATTATAAGCTTTAGTGCATAAAATACTATATGCTCATTTCCATTTGGATTCAGATAAACAACTTTGTTAGTATAAACTTACTCTAATAAATTGAATTCGCTATCTTCATTATCTAAAATTCAAATTAGTTGAAAGATTTTTTTTTCATTCTGGCAAACCTACATTATGAATGCTAACGTTTCTAGAAGTTGTCTCCATGTATAATGCTGGGAATGATTATTTTCACCATGAAACTATGGCAGTGATGCTAATTAACTCAATTTAGTCATTCTACAATGTATAATGTTAACAAAATGTATTACTCACACTTCCAAGGAAATAGACAGTTTATTCTTTAGCTGAGTATGAGCAGTTGTGCCCATGAAATATAGATTTAGATGGCCCAAAATACCATTTCAATGAGGAAACAGTTTCGGGAAGTTTTTATACTTGTAGAACAAATAAAAGCCACAAATCAAAACATTTAAAAATATGTTGATGGGAATGTCAGATAACAGGGGTAGAGCAGATTGGATGTCTCTGCTACAGTCTCAGAGCCCATCAGATGACATCCTGAACTTTTGTGGGGGTGAAAGCTAGTGATTAGTTAAGTTACCATATTACAGATGGATTTAGTGATGCTTGCAGATACGTGAGGTCAGACACGCCGGTGGACAGTGAATTGTTAGTGATGGGCTAAAGACAGCCCAGAAAAAATACACACTCAACTCTCCATCATCTCCATGTTCTAATCAGTCAGTCATCCTTGTAACATGCATGACACAGGTAGGGTTTCACAGGTAATGAACTACAGCATTTACGTGTAAAATCTACAACACAGGATGAGCTCATCACATGTAATGTGTTTACAGCATGTACTTCACACCTTCATGTTGTGAAGCTTCTGGACAAATTTAAATCATATAAGTGTGAAAGATGTCATTTATTTATTTATTTATTTATTTATTGGTTTTTTGAGACAGGGTTTCTCTGTGTAGCTTTGGAGCCTATCCTGGCACTCGCTCTGGAGACCAGGCTGGCCTCAAACTCACATAGATCCACCTGCCTTAGCATCCCTTGGGATTAAACACGTGAGCCACCAATGCCTGGGCAAAGATTCTTCTTTTTATAATTTTGTATTTTTTATTTCTTTATTTATCTGTTTTGTTTGATTCCCTAGGCAACTTCTAAGAAATATCAAACAATTGCCTGGTTTTTTTATCCTTTACTTGAGATTGAAAAAAAGAAGACAATATATGTTAGTATTTATAAATGCTGATGAATCACTTGTAGGTTTATTTTGTATCATTGCTTCATAATATCTTGGGGCTATAATTCGATAAACTTAGATGAAAAATGTAAGATTTAAACAGTCATTTTGTTTTGTCTGCTGTCACTTCCCTTTATCCTCTTGGGTGTTTTCAGGTCTGTTATATTTTCATTTGACAAGTAATCATGAAAGTAGCCAAACACATCCACATATGGAGAAGGAAATCCATCCTTCTGCTTTTATGGGGAGAAATAGTGTCTGTAAAGGTTAATTGGGTGCTAATGTGTTCTCTTCACTTTTCACACCTGGATGTTGACTTTGAAATTGTTTGATCTTTTAAATGTAAAATATTTTTCAAACTGAGTTTCTTATGTGGTAAAAAAGAAAATATGATCAAACTGAATACATTGATGTGTTCCTTTGTTCTAAACATGTGTGGAATGATATTTTAAAATGTAGAAGACTCTAATTAGCCTTATATCCCTGCAATATTTTGGATATAGTTGAAATTGCATCAACTTAGGTAAACCTACTTTAGACATGTTCTTAAACTGAGTATTCATTTCTTAAAAATCTCACTTTATTATTTAAAAACTGCATTTCATAATTTATATTAAATAAAAATAAACACCCTTTTAATGTTAGGAAATCTTTTCTTTGTGTTTCAACTTTTTAAAATTTCATTTGTATATTGCTTAAATAAGTATAGTTTGAATACTTAAACAGATGGTGGCCCTCATTATAATTTTATAAAACACCAAAAAAATTCAATTCTGGGTAACAATAAACTTACATTTCCCCCAACATTTTGAAAAACTATTCCAGATAAATTGTGACATTAAATTATTAGTGCATTTCTTTCTTGTTGGAGTTCTTTGCTCACCATGATATACGAAACCAGCTTTGAACAGATTAATCAGTGGTTTTCTGGAACTGGTGAAGAATTGGCCCTGGGATGGAAGACAGTTGCCCTTACTTGTGGCTCAGCACACTTGTATAGCTCTCTTTTATTTTTCCCTTCCTTAGCATAGGCTGTATGATTCCTTTACATCACAAAGGTTGCCACTAGACAAGAACAAGCACTTTCTAACATTATTATTATAAAACTCAGTGAGTAGTGTGCCAGTCTTTCTCCTACCGAGCATGTGACAGAGGCAAGCTCATGGCTGGGCAGTCCTGCTGTAACTGGCCAGTGCTGTTGATTTGTCTTCTGCTTGGTGTCTAAGCACTCCCTGGATGGCTGTTTCCCTACACGCATCCCATCAGCACATAACAAGGTCCCTTGTCCCAGGTTTTTCTAGGTGCTCCCTCATGTAACTGCAGCCCTATCATTTGATGGCTTTCTGAACTTGCTGCACTGTGTGGGGATGGCCATGTTTAAAAATGCTGACTAATGATGAGGGCATACACACTCAGTCCTCTTTAGAAAATTCAAAATCTATAAACGACCCCAGATGGTGGATTGCCAGTTGTTCTTAAATATACACATCTTAAATTTCTTCATTCCGTTTCTGCTCCTCCCTGTTTTCTTGTGGATGTTTGTTGGTGCCACTGAACTAGCAAAGTAGGGCAGAGAGAAAGCTCCCACATGACTGGTAGAAAGCCTAGCAAAATTATTAAAACTTGGCAAAGAGGAATGCCCGAGGACCCCTGATCTAGCCAGCTAAAGCAAACCTGTACCCCAAGCTTGGAGGCAGAGACACTTTAGATGACAGAAGGGGGCTTTTGTCTAATTATAATACTAAAATGCATTAACAGAGATTTCAGATGAGACAGAATGCCTGAAGTCATTACTTGTATTTTAGTGTGTGTGTGTGTGTGTGTGTGTGTGTGTGTGTGTGTGTGTGTGTGTGTGAAAAAGTCTGTGCTATCTAAATGAGTCAAAAAGCCTGATGCCGCAGATGGGGTTCTTCTTTGTCCCACTCCATTCCCCTGTAAGTGTGCAGTTTCTTTACAAACAGTTTGCTTCTGTTGCCACCCTGTCTGTGTTCAGGGCTTCATTCATGGGAACCTGGGACTTCTCTGGCAGTGTGGTGCAAACCCTGATATCAGATGGTATTGGCATCCCCTGAATAAATTACTATGGATTGAGCTGCAGCCTTTGTGTCAATTTCTGGTGAATCAAATGTGTAGCAGTCGGAAATGCATCCTCTAAGACCTAGTCTGTAGAGGAGAAAGCTAGTTACAACAGGTTTCTGTTCAGACCCTCAGACCCTCAGGACATTCATAGGGAATGGGGACAAGAGACGCAGAAAGAACGAACACAAGACAGGATTCTGATCAAGTGGCAAACTTTATTTTTCTCAGGCTAGCTTATATAGTCATCAGAGCAGGATATGGGGAGGGGTAGAATGGCTTGTTTGTGTGCCAGGTGTTAGTGTAGGCAGGATATTAGGAAGCCACAAAGAGGATGTTTGGCAGGGTAAAGAGTTCATGAGTAAGAGATCCAGGAAGGGTTGCCTAGGTGACTGAGCCTGTGGGTGGAGGACTGGGTCAAGTTGTTTCTTTTCTTGAGCTGAGGTTCTAAGGAGCTTGCTATGTAAAGGTTAATATACAACTATGTGGCTGGCCAAGAATGGCCTAGGATCTCATGCCAAGCCCTGAGATCTTTGGCTCCCAACAGGTTTCATGGAACTTGTGAGGGAGAACAGTCTTGGGTGTTTTAGTCGATTGTAACTGCTGTGATGCTCTTCAGCCAATCATTGGCCTCAACCCACCAGCTTCCTGATCTCTGCCTCCTCCCAGCCTCACAACAGAGCACAGTGCATCATGAGAAGACAGTAGGGTGCAGGTCAGGATGCAGCTGGTCTGTGAATCAGGGCTTTTCTTATTAGCCCAGGTAAACCAGAGAGTGACTACTCATGTTGTTCCTTAATTGGAGTTGGTGAACAACAAAAGGTGCCATTAGAAGTGTTAAGAGGAGGGGAGGTTGAGGAAGTAGGTCATAGCAGGGAAAGCTTCTTGCTTGTACACAAGTCTTCTGAGACCCGAGAGAATGCAGGGCTTTGGCCTCGCAGTTCCAGAATCCCAAGCACATGTCATTTGCCCTTTGTTCTCTGCTGCCACTGCAATGTCACCCCTGGCTTTCCCTGTGTCTTTCAGGCACACTTCATTCTCGGCAGCCCTGTTCCCAAAGAGGAGCACCGTGCTCCTGATGCCTCACTCTGAGCATTATGTGACACCAGCCTATTGTTCAGACTTCCTAGATGATTTCCTTGCATATAATATAACGCACTTTTAAACGTGTTTCCCTTCTGCTTTCAGAAGGCTGGATTTTAAGACTCTTGCCATAAATGGACTAAAGTATAGCACACTTGCCAATGAAAGTGTTAGTTTCAGTGTTATTCATTCTATTCTCCCTATTCATCTAGAGTGCGGAAACCTATTGTTTCCATGGGGAGCTAGAAATAATAGGAATGGGGATTTCAAATAGCAACTTGCTGAAAGATTAATTAAATTTTTGACATACTGTTTTTTGAGGAGATCGGGCTCTTCTGTATCTAAAAGACATTGCCAGCTTTCAGCAATTTAATGCAATCTCAGCATGCACTAGGCACACCCACCTTGTCTGTGTCTCTCCCTGTGTTCCTTGTGGCCAGTAAAAATGAAATGAATTGGAATAGCAGTGCTACATTGAATATTCTCTAGGCCTTAATTTTTGACAGATTATTTTACACTCAGTAATTAATTCACATCCATAATGTGAGCCCTTGTATTTTGTTTCAGTGTGGTGGTTTTCTGAGATTGATAAGGATTCATTTGAAAATGAGTTGCTAATGATAGAACAGGACAAATTAACATGACTTTACTGATAGGATCTCATATAGTATGGTCAAGTGCTCTTAACTTTGAACAGAAATCAAGAAGAGCTTTGTGTTGTCTAAGTCAATAGGAACAACATGGTAACTGAAAGATTTTCGTGGATTAAATATTAATCGTTTTAATGATTATAATTAAAGCTTCCCTGGAACTGCAGAGTGAAGCAAAGTTGAGTGTGTCCTCCAGCATCAGGATATGCTCTCAGTTATGAGCTGAAATTCCTCGGAGATTCGGTGCCTGTGGAAAATAACATATTCATCTTCTCATATTCTACGTTTGCCTTTTCTCGATGTCTCGAGTCTTCTATTTATTAAATTCATTTGAAGCACTCGAATAGCTCCAAGGCAGATTACTATTAGCATCTATAGATGAAGAAATAAACTGGCACTGTTCTTAATGCTGAAACAAATAGATCTTTGTTGAGGTCCAAGGTCCAAGGAACTCTGAAGTAAATTTCTACTCGGAGTTTCTTCTTGGTTTGTTCTAAGAATGATTTATACTATTTTTTATTTGAATCGTGTGTGTGTGTGTGTGTGTGTGTGTGTGTGTGTGTGTGTGTGTGTTGTATGTTCACATGGTGTGTACATGCATGTTTGTTCTATTTGAAGCTTTTTAAAAAGCTGCATATATTTTGAATATTTTACTGTCTTAATGTGAAATTTCTATTCATCTCCTCTAGCCTTTGAGGACTATCAGACAGTACAGTGTTGACAATATTCAAAACACTCTTGAGGCTTTGTAAAACACTGTCACTATTCAATCTCAAACATGTAATGTACAGTAATCTGTACATTAAAAGTGTATCTCTTCTTTGTATACATAAATCACATTTCCTATTGGGTATTAGGACAGTTATTTGTTTCACTAATGGTGGTATTTCCAATTGTGTCGGTAGTTTCACCATAAATATTATGGATAGAATCCCTTTGGGTAGCTATGCAAACAAGCATAATAAAGACCAGTGCATCTATTATTTTTACTCTGGTCAATTCCTTTAGGAGACTTTGACTTAATGATTGGTTAATATATGCTGAGCTATTTAGTAATATTTTATTTCATAGACACTATAATGGAACTTAACCAAATGATGTTATAAATATGAAAATCACCTGAGGACTAAATGTGAAATAACATGTTTCATAAGTAACAAAAAATAAGTTTACAGAAGGAATAAATTGTTTTCCTTTCTAATTCTTTCATTAAGTTAATTACATCAGTATTAAGTTGAATCTGCATTTTAAGATAAATTATAAAACAACCTAAGATGAATGACTTTCTCAAAGACTAAACACTATTAGATGAGTGCATTGAGCATTAGAATTTACTGTCTCTAGGAAATAATAACCCTGTATTCATAAAGTTGGGAAGGTCATGAGGAAGAGGCTGGGGAAGACTAACCCTTAATTCCATAGCTAAAGACAGGTGCTGGTGTCAGGTTAAAATCAGTTGGCAGGAGCCTTCCATATACACAACTAGCAGCTGCTGCTGTATAACAGGTGGTTTTCTTGATCAATTAGGTCCTAGAAAACAACAGGTCCATCATGTTGTCCATCATCACAGGCTTGGCACGGACAAAACCTTTAGTAGACATCTATTCATATGAGCACAATGTTAAAACTTTATGCACAAATTTGTATTCCTGATTTTTTCTTTTATGTGTACAATAGCTTTAAACATTTGTGAATTCTAGTAACTAAACACTTTCCTGGTAATCACTTCCTTTGTTTTCTCTTGTACACACTATGAACCAACAGTCACACTGTATATCAGTAGCTTCACTGTCTGCCTCTTCTCCTATAACATATACATGGATGTCTCCAATGATATCTTCAGACTAGTGACTTGGTGACATTGTTAACCAAATACAACTCTGTTCATGTTTTTTTCCCCTTTCCTTTTCTTACCAACTTCATGTTCTCAACTTGTTCGTGAAATCCTTACATTAAATCAATATAATGTTGTGAGAGTGCTTTAAAGAGATGCTCTGTTAAAACATTTCCCCACAGCAAACACATGTAAACTAAGCCTACTTTACTTGTCCCTAAATTTTTTGATTTATATAGTTGCCATTCCACACACAGTTGTTCTGGACACAGACATTAGACATGAGGTCTGTGGTTTCTGGGCCAAATTTTTATTAATATACTTTAATAAAATTTGACTAACACATAACAAGCTAAATTGTGAATCTTGGCATGCAAAAATTATAACCATGTGTCTTTTTAAATGAAGGATATTCATAGTTTCATATGATTTTAATTTGAAAGTCAGGAATGATAAAATTATTAATCAAAATCCTGCTTTAAAAGAAAAACAATATAGGAAATCAGCTGTGTATAATGTATCAGGCTGTTTAGAACCCAGGGTATCACCTAAGAAAAAGAGTTATTAAATTTTACAGAAAATTGGTCTCTATTAGAATATTGAGAGCATCATACATTTTGGCTGTGGATTATACATTCATAACTTCTGGATCCAATATTGAAGTCACCCATAAAAGGATCTTATTTCTTCAGAGGAGCTTAGTTCTGAGACCTCAGATTTTAACATGGCTATTCCTTAGAGAACAGCTTTTATAGGAAACTGATATGCAGGTGCTGTCACTCATAATATACATTTTTAAGATGGAGTTACCCATTTTGCCCTGATTTGATTTCTGATTCCCAATAGATACCAAGAGAGACTAAAGTAATTTAGCTCTCAACTTACTAGGGATTGTTTTAAATTTCACCAAGCAGCAGTATTATATTAGAATGGACCATACAGGTAAATTTATTTCAAGGAGATAATACATATCTAAATTATTTGGCTAAAATCAGAAGCAAAACAATTTGTTTATGTCATCTGAGATAACTTTATTATGAGAAATAGCCCTCTGCAGTTTTCACTAATCCACAATCTAATTGAAGCTGTTGCCAGCTTTATTCCATAATATTTTACATTACTTTTAAAACCATTGAAATCTGCTGTTTCTGTATGTACTATTTTCTTAGGTGATGATAGTCAATAATTTTCATTAAATATTTAGTTATAATTAATGAATGATATTCTATAATCAATACTTATGGTTTTTAGGTTATATGCTATAGTTAAATAAACCAGCAAATAATATTGTTTTGACCACTTTCTGGAAGGACAGAATTTTCAGTGAAGCTAGGTAACTGATTAATAATCCCTTCTCTCCCCACTTTCTCATTAATAAAGTGAAAGATACAGCTAATTCTTTGCAATGTCTAATTATCTATGATCTACAGATACCAAGAGATTTCTAATATGGTATGTTAGTGTATTGCTGGACCTCATCTGGATCTTGATGCCACTTAGGTGCTGAAGTGGATGCCTTTGATCCCTCAGATAGAACGTAGATATTAGTCATCTTGTTTCTCCAGCACTGAGAAGGTAGAGTTGCTGATGCTCATAAGGATAGGGTTAGCATAGGGTTAGAGGTAGTTACTCTTCATGTCATACTCAATTACAACTATTGTTTCTGCTCCATAAAATACATACTAAGGTATCTGGAGAAATGTTTAACTAAATTCAAGTACAAAGAGAAGTTATTCAAGTAATGGAACCACCTATATTGAAGGAATTGTTGAGGGTTTGGGATACAAGTGCTTAGTCTGATCCAGAAATCTTCCTAAATGAAGTACTAAGTGGGCTGGAGGCAGGGGACACAGACAAGGGAGAAGTCCACCTGAGACTTTGCCCCTGTTTGAAGTCTGTGTCTTTTAGCATCCAGCTTTATTCTTGAAAAATAAAATTTCTTCTAGTAATTTTCACTTGGTAGTGAGTTCATTCTAACCAAAACTATCAATATAGTTTGCTTGAGTCAATGAGTTACTCTTCATTTCTATGAGTTGTGCCTTCATCTCATTCTGCCTGGAGTTTGTGGCTTCATGACTTGAATGACTTTATTGCATGCTGCTTTAGTTTAACATTACTGTATATCTCAATATGTCTTCACGCAGCAGAAATGTCCAATGTAATTGAATATGATATGAACTGATGTTTTCCCTTATTATGAGATCTCTCAAACTTAATTATTTCTGAGGCAAACAATGTCCAAAATAGATAAATAGAAATTCCAAACAATAGTGTTATTTTCTAAAGGAAAATATGAAGAACTGGAACCAGAAAATAATGCTTCATATGGTTACAAAATTTGCTCATGTGAATATTTTGGGTCAGTTTGCTATAGATGAGTACTCTGTAACAAATTCAAATTTGAATTGTCTCCAAATCCTGATTCCTATACACATTCATCCTCTCCAATTAACCAGTTGAAGTTTTTTTGTTAAGTTTAGTAAGGAAATTAAAAAATATATCCTCTAATGATGTTTGCCACTTCACATTTACTGCCGGTGGTCCTAAAGTCACATCACTTTTACTGGCAGAAAAGACACATAGTTGTACAGTGTGCATCAAGAGGTGTTGCTCATTCCATTAAGGTCTGTCACCTTCCCACCTGAGAACAGGTATTTAACTTGGTGCCTCATCATTGTCTTATCTTCTCCTAAAATACATTTGTACTAAATATAAATATATTTAAGTGATATAAAAACTATGTTAAGAATTAACTCTTTTTCAGATTTTTTATTTGAATTAGAAACAAGATTGTTTTACATGACAATCCCAGTTCTCTTCTCCCCTCCGTCCTCCTCTACCATCCCCCGCCAAATAAAACCCTACCTATCACATATCCTTTCTGCTCCCCCTGGAGCCTTCCATAGGTGGTCATCATAGTCTATCCTATCCTTTGGGATAGGACCTATGCCCACCCCCATGTGTCTTGGCTAAGGGAGAATTCGTCTATGTGGAATGGGCTTCCAAACTCCACAACTATGCTAGGGATAAGTACAGGAGGTCCTATAGAGTTCTGACGTTTTCTGATTCAAACCCATGTTCATGGGGTCTGGATCAGTCCCATGCTGGTTTCCCAGCTAATAGTCTGGGGAGCAAGAGTTCCCAGATGTTCAGGTCAGCTGTTTCTATGGGTTTCACCAGCCTGGTCTGGACCTCTTTGCTCTTCGATCTTCCTTCTCTGCAACTGGATTCCAGTTCAGTTCAGTGTTTAGCTGTGGGTGTCTGCTTCTACTTCCACCAGCTGCTGCATGAGGGCTACTGGTGGCATATAAGTCAGTCATCAATCTCATTATCAGTGGAGGGCATTTAAGGTAGCCTCTCCTCTGTTGCTTAGATTGTTAGCTGGTGTCATCTTTGTAGATCTCCAGACATTTCCCTAGTGCTTGATTTCTCTGTAAACCTAAAATGTCTCCCTCTATTATGGTATCTCCATTCTTGTTATCTTCTATTCTTCCCCCTACTCAACCTTTTCTGCTCCCTCATGTTAAATGAATTAACTCATTTAAAATATAAAATTTTACATATATGGCTTCAAAATGGAATGTAGACTACATTATAATTTTATGACTAATTCAGTGTAACATAACTATGTACTTATAGGTAGATTGTATATTACATATATATTAAATTTAAATCATATGCACATATGCAGCATTTGTATTTTCTTTAGTTCATTTTAAAATATCAAGTATAATGAATGATGTCATCTCAAACACAGAAGACCTGGTATAAATGCAAAAAAACTAAATAAATTTCAGATTAATCATTATCTAAAACTGTTTTAGGAGAAATGAACTATTTCTGAAAGTATAGTTAAATAACCAGATTTATGTGAAATTGTAGCACAGTAAAAATGGGAATATTTAGGAATCTTAAACTAATTTTACTTGGCTGAATTTAAATTTCATGTACAATTTTTTCTTAGAAAATTCAAAATTTTTACTTTGAGTAATTCCTAGCATGTTTTGTCATACTTGATTGTCTCCCGACAGACTACAGGGCACCCTCATACATGGAAGCCTAACCCTCTTTACATGACCACACACAGGAAACAATTTGTTTAATCAGTTGAATCTATTGACTCTAGTGCTGTCTTTCAAATGTAATCCTATATTCCCAGGTTATGTTGTGTAATTGATCTGTTTCCAGTAAGACGTGGTTGGATTAATTCATTTCCAGTTTTTCCTGACTTCCACAATGGTATATATGTTTATGAAAGTTTCTGTTGACAAGATAGCACTGAAGTCCTTAGAATTTACATAGCTTCACTCAGGTTTTTTCCATGTTCTGATTTTGTAAATGCAAGAAGCATGTGATACAAAATGAAGTCTCCAAAGGAGACTAACTTACTCTGTGTCTAAGTTATTGTCAGAATCTGCATTCCAGACTGAAAATTGTCTCTGAAAAATAAATGACTGCATTGCAAGTGAAATCAATAAAGCAGTGATTAGGTGTAGGTCTCATGGGGACTTGAGAGTGTCTCCTGCTTTTATATTTAATTCAATCACAAGGGATGCTGTGAGAAGTTTCAGGAATTGGAAATTCTGTGCCTGTTCGAGTTCACTACCCAGTTTCTTCAAAATAAAATGGTATTTTAAAAAGTACAATCAATCCTTCATGAATTAAATTCCAGTTTATGGGTTTTAACCAGGGAAATGAACCACAGTTTCAGATATTTACAATTTGGGGTTCTTTCATGTTTATAAAGACTAGTATAGTCTCCTCAATCTCAAGATATGCTTTTCAAATCTACAGAAGGTTGGTCCTGGTCTTGGTCTTTAGTAAGTTGAGAAACAAAACTATGTGTTCCTTCATGGAGATACAAACATTCAGATATATATTGAGACTGTTAACACATGAAAAAAAAGTGATGGTTTTTCCAAAGATTTATAAGTGTGTGTGTGTGTGTGTGTGTGTGTGTGTGTGTGTGTGAGAGAGAGAGAGAGAGAGAGAGAGAGAGAGAGAGAGAGAGAGAGAGAGAGAGAGATCACACCTGCACACGAGTATGCTTTCTTAAGTGAGCAAAAATGCTCAGAGTCCTTTTAAAGGCTTCAAGTTTCCTGGAGGTCAGAATGACAGGTGTTCACAAGCCATCCTGTGTTCCTTTTGGTGACTGAACTCAGTTTCCATAAAAGAGCAGTACATGCACTTTACTGTAGAGCCATTTGTCTAGATTTCCAAAGTGACAATAATTAACTACTTTTTTCTAAATGTCATGACTTTCACATATTTTTTTTTCTATATCGCAGCTATAACATCTTAGTATGCTGGTTGTTTTGTATTTATTTATATTTTTACATCCCAACAACAGTTTCCTCTCCCTCCTCATTTTACAGACCCCCACCTACACCCCCAAATCATCTACTCCTCTTTTTCTCTTAAGAAATGGCAGGTCTCCCACGGATATCAACCAGCCATAGTATATCAAGTTTCAGTGAGACAAGGCAACCTGGTAGGAGCAAAGGGTCCCAAAAGCAGACAACAGAGTCAAAAGTAGCCCCTACTCCCACTGTTAGGAGTCCACAGCATTTCCAAGCTACCCAACTGTAACTTATGTGCAGAGGGCCTAAGTCAATCCCACACAGGCTCCATGGTTGTTGGGTTAGTCTATGTGTACCTCTATGAACCCAAGTTAGTTGATCCTATGGGGTTTCTTGTGGTGTCCTTGCTTTCTCTGGGCTCCTACAATCCCTCCTCCCCTGCTTTCTAGGATTCCTGAGCTC
The DNA here is from genome assembly GCF_003668045.3 of Cricetulus griseus. Classification (NCBI taxonomy): domain Eukaryota; kingdom Metazoa; phylum Chordata; class Mammalia; order Rodentia; family Cricetidae; genus Cricetulus; species Cricetulus griseus. The sequence goes on along the minus strand of NW_023276806.1, from coordinate 177,724,753 downwards.
CAAGTAATCATTGGCTGTGGGTCTCTGTATCTAGTCACATCAGTTGCTGTGTGACACCTCTCTGTTGATTGTTGGGCTAGTTTCCAGTCTAAGAATATAGGAGAATGTCATTAGGGATCACTTCGTTGATCATTTTTTTGTTGTTGTTTTGTTGTGGGCAGTTGTCTTTGGTTCTATCCTAAGGTGTCTGTGTTGTCTCACCTCTGGGTCTTGGCCCTGCAGGAAATATCAGAGGTGGGCTTCGTCTCATGGTGTTGGTCTCAAGCTATCCAGTCATTGATTGGCCACTTCCACACTTTCTGTGCCATCTTTACCCTAGCACATCTTGCAGGCAGGACAAATTGTAGGTTGAAGGTTGTGTGGCTGGGCTAATGTCCCAGATCCTCCACTGGAAGTCTTGCCTGGTTACAGGAGATGGCCTGTTCAGGATCTATGTCCCCTATTGCTAGGAGTCTTAGCTAGGGTCACCCTCAGAGATTCCTGGGAGTTTCCATTGCTCTAGGATTTTAGCTTATCTGAGAGACGCCAGCAGATTCCAATTGTCTCTCCCAGTACTCTGTCTCTCCATCCCCCCATCCCTGTCCCATCCCCACTGATATACAAGCCCCCCCCTCCACTGTCAATATCTATTCTATTCACCCTTCATAGTGAGATTCACACATCTCCCCCTTGAGCCCTCATTGTTACTTAGCTTTTCTAGGTCTGTAGATTGTACCTTGGTTTTCCTTTTATTTTACAGCTAATATCCACTTATAGGTGAGTGCATACCATTGTTGTCTTTCTGGGTCTAGGTTACCTCACTCAGGATAATCTTTTCTAGTTCCATCCATTTGCCTTCAAATTTTGTGATGTCACTGTTTTTAACAGCCAAGTAATACTCCTTTATTATGAATAAAGCCACTATGAACATAGTTGAGCAAAAAGTCCTGGTGGTATGGCAAAGTATCTTTTGGGCATATGCCCAGGAATGGTATAGCTAGATCTTGAGGCAAATTGATTCCCTATTTTCTGAAAAATTGCCATATTGATTTCTGAAGTGGCTGTACATGCTTGCCTTCTAAACAGCAATTGTGAGTGGTGCCTTCTGACTCCACATCCAGCATGAGCTGTCACTTGGATTTACTTCTGTGTCTTCAATTAGATTAAATAATGGATGATGATACCTCTGAAAATTATTTTATTGTACAGGTTTATTTTAGCTATCGTGCTTTTTTGTATTTCCATGTGAAGCTGAGTATTGTCCTTTCATGGTCTGTACAGAATTGTGATGGGAATTGGGTTAAGTCTGTATATTGCTTTTGGCAAGATTGCTATGTTATTCATGCCGATTCATGAGCATGTGTGATCTTTCCAGCTTCTAAAATCTTCTCCAGTTTCTTTCCTCAAAGTCTTGAAGTTCTGGTCATACAGGTCTTGCACCTGCTTGGTTAGAGTTATCCCAAGATATTTTATATTATTTGTGTCTCCTGTAAAGGATGTTGTTTCCTTGATTTCTCCCTCAGCCAAATTTTAGTTTGTATATAGGAGGGCTACTGATGTTTTTGAGTTAATTTTGGACCCAGCCATTTCACTAAAGGTGCTTATCAGCTCTAGAAGTTCCCTGGTAGAATTTTTGGGATTGCTTATGTATATATCATATCCTATCCTATCCTATCCTATCCTATCCTATCCTATCCTATCATATCATATATCAACTACAAACAACAATATTTGGACTTCTTCCTTTCCATTTTGTAACCCCTTGATCTCCTTTTGTTGTCTTATTGCTCTAGCTAGAATTTCAAATATATTGAATAGATATGGAGAGTGTGAATGCCCTTGTCTAGTCTCTGATTTTAGTGGAATTGTTTTAAGTTTCCCTCAGTTTTTGTTTTCTTTGCTGTTTCAACTTCAATTTTCAAGTCTGGAATAGTTTCCTTCACCTATGTTTGTTTTTTTTTTTTTCTTTGCATTCTTTAATGGGTTTATTGATTTTCTCAAAATTTTTGATTGCCCTTTTTTCCATTTCTTTAAGGGAGTTTTTCTTTTCCTCTTTAAAGTCCTCTGTCATCTTTAAAGTTGGTTTTAAGGTTGTTTTTTGTGCTTCTGCTGCACAAGAATATGTTAGCATATTTAGGTCTTGCTGTAAGGATAGCGGGGCTCTAGTTGTGCCACATTGTCTGGGCTGTTTTTACTGTATTCTTACACTGGTATTTAGGCATCTGGGTTTGGGATGATTTAGGTTTAGGTCCCAATTTCTGAGTTTGTTTTTGTTGGATGTGTGTGTGTGTGTGTGTGTGTGTGTGTGTGTGTGTGTGTGTGTGTGTGTGTGTGTGTGTGTGTGTGTTTCTTCTTTTCTGTTTCTTCTTTAGCCTTCTAGTCTTTGTGTTCTGGATTTCTGGTGGCTGGGCTGACCTCTGATCTATTGTGGAGTCTCTGTCCATGTTGGGAGTTGGCCTTCTGGAGGCTTGGCATTTGTTGCAGTAAGGGGGTCTGTTCTTCTAGCTGATGTGGCTTGCACAGGAGCAGGTGAAGTCATCTGGAGTTGGCTGGAAGGGCTGCCACAGGAAGGGTAATGAGGAGGGAGAGTCTGTGGATGGATCTTGGGGAACATATTCTAGGGAGTGAGACAGTTCAGTTGGCAGGCGGGCCACTCTTTCTCATCTTCTGAATAATATGGCCTACACCTAGTAGTGGCAGTCATCCAGGGTGGGGGCAGGAGTCGGCAGTGTTAGGGGGGGATGAAGTAGGAGGGCAGGGGCTGTGGGATGGTCTTGGAGAATATAATTTGAGGTGTTGGGCAGTTTGGCTGGCAAGGGTAGGGGAACATTCATCTATTCTTCTGACTGGTGTGGCCTATACCTGTGCAATAGGAGTCGTCTGAGTTGGGGGCAGAACTCAGCGGTGGTGGGGAGGTGAGGGTAAGGGCTGTGGGATGGGTCTTGGAGAACAGAATTTGGGTAATGGGCCAACTCATTTTTCTGACTGGTATGGCTTGCTCATCAACTTAGTATGTTTTTTAAAAACGGAGCCCACCTAAGTTTCCTTTGAAAAATAGTGTATTATAAGTTTGCTATTAAAAGCATTTTAGAATTATCCATGCTGGTAAATATTTATGAGATATTATAGTGTCCAATTTACTCCAGCAGATATGCAGAATTAGCCTCTCAATGCAAGAAAAGGAATTTGAAATCCCTGACAATCATTTTTGTGCTTTTATATTGTCCTTTTGCAGCATGGTTTATGCTCCTAATCAATCTTTCAGTTGAACCAGAAGAATTAGATCAACAATTTAGAGCATTAGTTATACTTGCAGAAGATCTGATTACAGTTTCCAGAGCCTACAGGACAGCTCATCAATTCTAGGGGATGCAACGCCCTCTTCTGTCCTCTGCACACACTAGGTGTGCACATGTGTACACCAGAGAAAACACCCTCTTCTGCCCTACTTATGCACTCAGCATGTGTACATGCTACACATGAGTACAAAATACTCTCTCTGTCCTCCACAGACACTAGGCATGTGCATATACACATGCATTCATGAGACGAAACACTCAAATGTAAAATAAACTAAATCTGCAAATACATATTTCCAGTATATTTCATCAGCACTATGTTCAGAGGAACTGTCAATTGTTTATTCTTGCAGAAGTATAGGTGCTAATTTACAACTTCACAAGAATAGGAGAATTTTTTTTTTTTTTGAGACAGGGTTTCTTTGTGCAGTCCTGGCTGCCCTGAAACTAGTGCTGTAGACCAGGCTGACCTCAAACTGACAAGAGATCTGCCTGCCTCTGCCTCCTGAGTTCTACCATTAATGGTGTGTGCTAACACTGCCTGTCGAAAAATAATAGTAACATATAATTTGCTAGTTATATAATCTGACATATATAATTGGGTTCCCTTTGCTATCTGACTTCAGTCACTTAAATCTCATGATAATTTTCGGCCATTACATATTATGTCCTCAAGCATTGACACTGTGGAGAGTTATATATGAAGATTAAAAACTTCTTAACATGAATATAAAAATTGTCTTACATAATTTTAAAAATGTTCATTATTTATCATACTTATGTGTTTATTTGTGTATGCCAAGGATACAGCCACTGTGAAATCCTATGATCTTTTGAATGGACAATGTTTCTTAGTCCTATACTAAAATCTTTTCTTTAATGCAAGATGTGCTGTTATGGTTGTGTTAGTGTACTGCTTCAGTGTGTCTAAAAATGTTAGACAGTCTATGGATTTCATAGGATATAATTTAAAACAATACTGCTTGCTACTTAAAATAGTCAAAAACGCATTTGTTACTTAAAATACTCAAAAGTGTTTGTTGTTTATACTCTATGATCAGCACAACTTTCTTTTCTCTTTTTAGAGCAATGAAGTTGTCTACTACAATGCAAAGGATGATCTTGATGTGAGTATTGAAAATTTACATTATATTATTGCTGAACTGAAGCTGGATTTAACACATATCAAGAGAATGTTAGATGACAAAGGCAAACTTTAATTAGATGTAACAAGGTGATAATGGGTGTTATGCTTTTTTCATATCTACTAGCTGCTTGCTGGCCTTTCTGTATTTGAAAATGCTTCCTAGTTGTCTGTTTCTGAACCGGCATTCTCTGTATGAGTCTCAGTGTGTACTGCAGTGCTTAGATATGTGCATTACTTTTGCAAGGTTGCGCAAAATAATATTGTGTAGGGAGAATGAAAAAATATAAGATAAGTAGAGTTGGTCTAGGAGTTGTGATATGTCACAACTCCTAGAATATACAACACTATTAATATCTTCAAATAGCAGATTTAATTGAGTACTAAAATTTGTGCTATCTTTAAGTCCTCTTCTACAAGTTATCTTAACTTGTACAGTAACACTGTGAAAAATACACATTTCCCCCCTTTCATAGATGGAAGACTTGGTGTTTTTTTTCTTTTTTTATTTGTTTGTTTTAATTTTATGTGTAAGGGTGTTTTGCCTGTATGTGTGTATACATATATGTGTATGCTCTATGTGTGTCTGGTTCCCACAGAAGTCTGGATGTGGAATCAGATCCTTTGGAACTAGAGTTACAAATGGTTGTGTGTGAGTTGTCATGTGAGTGTTTGGAACGAACCCCAGGTCCTCTGCAAAAGTAGGAGGTGTTCCCAGATGCTGAGTCTTATCACCATCCACACAGTAGCTTTCTTTATAAACATCTAATCTTTCCTCTGGATATAGATGATTTGCTTTTGATGCTGTTCTTATTTGAAAGAGTGTATATGTCAACACAATCATGCAGAATGGTTATTAAGCACCATCTGTCAAGGAACACAAAATGGTTTTCTGTTTTACAGTTTATTGAGTGGTGTTAGAATAAGGGAATTAGAATTACTATTTGTTATTGAAAATAATTTTGCTATGGCTTTGAAGGAGAGCCAGGTATGTTCATGGGAAGCTTTGGACAGGTAAATGCAGAAGAAGATGCTGTAATTATAATCTCAAAAACATAAAAAAATAAAAATATGCAAGTTCATTATCAATTTTCCTGAAAGTCTATTTGTAGCAGAAGCTGTAGCCATGCCTACTTAGGGGCTGGCTACAGGTGTGACTGACCACGCTTGTGAGGGCATTGTCAGGGTGACGTAGAGCAATACTTGCATGGTACTGTGTTTTCTTTTTCGGTTTAACTTTGGTACTTGCTGGACAGACAGCTGCCATGCCCATTGGCTAGGTTGTTCTGTAAGTAATGCTTTTCCCTATTAAATACTCTTATATTTCTACCTGACTCCATATTGGTAATTTCCCGCTATATCTATTAGTTGTATCTTTTACTAAATTTTTAATTCATCAAACACTGGTACTGATAATTCCTTTCTTCTACAGTCTGTTACTTTGTGATAATGACACAAAATATAGAAAATAAATATTTTGTTCTAACATTTATACAAGCAATTTCATTTTATGCCAAACAGAGCAGTTTTGCTTAGTTATATTTACTTGTTAGTCACAAATTTTCTTTTTTTTTTTACATGGAAACGAAGCCCACAGTTAGCCATATGAAACTGACTTTTAGCAAGTAGTGACCCCATTTTTAATCACAGTGCTTCAAGATTAGAATGTTTATCGGTCATAAGCACAGATGTATGTCTGAGCTCTGTATTTGGAATACTGAAAGCAGATCTGTGTTTTCTTCATAATCTATGTGCAGGGATAGTCTTTCTCACATTAAAAAGAAAACTCATTGGTGTTATTTATTTCTCCTGTTTCAGTATTGAAAATGACTCTGTAACAGAGAAAAAAAATCCATGGAAATGAAGTCATTGAATGTGGTCTGTATTTTGTGCTGCTTCATCCCAAACAAAATAAGTGATTATCATATTATCTTTTATAATTATTCTTATAACATGGTGCAATTATATGACAGACTTCAGCAAATTTAATCAAAAGTTTATGGACATCAAAAAACAATCAACTTTTAAGCCATGCAGTGGTGGCACATGCCTTTAATCCCAGCACTCAGGAGACAGAGGCAGGTAGATCTCTGTGAGTTTGAGACCAGCCTGGTCCACAGAGTGAGTTTTAGGACAATGAGGGCTACACAGAGAAACCCTGTCTCTAAAAACCAGTAATAATAATAATAATAATAATAATAATAATAATAATAATAATACATTTTCTAATCTCCAATATGTGTTTTGATCATTATTACTAAATTGGTTACTACAATTTCAACATTATTCAGACAAGTTAATGAAGAATGGTAAATACTATACTTTCATAAACTGTTTTAGGAATTTAAAGCATTGCATTTTTTAATTTTGCACCATAGCCTATTATTTGTGTAATGAAGTTGGACTTATGTAGATGATATATTTTATTCACCTTCACAAAGTATTTTGCACCACAGGTGAATGAATTAATGGGCTGTTTCCTTTTATATATATATATATATATATATATATATATATATATATATATATTCCGTAGTGACAGCATGTTGTTTTAGTTTGTATTTGGCTCACCATTACTGCTCTCTGTCTGAAATGTCAGACTGCCATCTTATATAGCACTGTCTCACATCACTGGAACTAATTGGGATGCTATGTTAAAATTTATATTAAAATTGTTCTCTGTGTATTTCAGTAGTGATGTAATTAGCTGAATACTAATTTTTGGTCATAATACTGGATGATTATAAAGGCTGAATCACTAGCTGCTATTTTTAACTTTCTCCATAGTTCTGTGTTTAGATTTTTTTTTATTTTTTTATTTTTTATTTTTTTAGCTCCAGTGAGTAGCAACATAGTGATCTTATTCTCTGTTTCCCACACACTGTCATTCATTTCTTTTCTTATTCTAAGTAATTCATCTTTGGTTAGACATTGGTCTCAAATATATGTCTGAGTTATTTAAATGATAACAACTATTTTACATGTAAATTTTAAATAGGCTTTTCATCATGTAACACGTTATGAATACACAAACATTCTTAAACATAGTGTTTGTAAATAGTTTCCTTTTTAAAGATCATTGGATGTATATTGTTGAGTTTGGAATTTAAGACCATACATAAGTCTGTCTAGAATCTGATAAGCAGACAACTTTTGGTGTTGAAATGGCTTTCTTCTTGGAGGTACCACCAAGCTTTCCAAATGATTCCTTTGGGTTCCATCTCAGAGTATTGTTTCCCATAAGGCAGATTTGTATGGCCCAAACTGCTAGTGTAGCTCTGATAATGTATAGCCTAATATAGTTACTTATGAAAGGTTCTTCTTTCTCCAGTAAGTCACTGAATATAAACTGAAATCTCATTTTATGTAACTAAAAAGATTTAAGAAACTAATATTGTAGATACAGTCTAAGCATTTTCTTCTTTCTTGTCTCCATGGTTAGTTTTATTCTTAAACAGCACAGGTTCTGCTGGCCATATCACACCATAGATCTGTATTTGTTACTAGAATTTGAAGGATAAGAATTTAAACATACACACTGAAAAAAAATATTTGACCTCTGTGAATTTCTATGGGTCAAAAACCACATATTTTATGTCATTTTCTTGCCTTTAGTTTCCAGTATGATGGCTTGGAAGGAAACAAAAATACAATGTACTCTCTGAGCCTTCCTATTCCTAAAATGAGACAGGTCTTCCATTATTTTAACACTAATAACATTAAAAGGACAGTCAAAGGGACAAACTGAAAAGTTTCAGTTGAGGAGGGGTACCACAATAATGAAGACACAAGCTGTAGTCTCTGAGATGGTGTTACTTTATCTTTCTCTGGTAAGAAAGGATAACAACATTAAATACATAGGTAGTCTCTGCAGAGAAAGATCCAGATATATAAAAAGCATGCCCCAAATCACAAAGCAAAACTGCCATGGAGAAATTCTCACAACCTTTTATTTGAATAGATTGCTGAGTTTTTACACACAATGCCCAAAATATATGGATTAATCAGCTTAATTCAGTGTAATTAGAAAACAGCTCCCTGATATAGGCCAATAACAACAATAAAAAAAGATAAAACTATGACAACATTTTAAAAAAGAAATTCTCATTAGAAGAACTAGCAAATTTAACGATATGAACTGTTCATGGTGAACTTGAGAAATGGTTGCAAAATGGTTAAAGAGAAGAAACTTTATTAGAAAGATAGTTAAGATGGAGGACAAAATTCAGAAATCTAAACCATAAAGTTTTTTTAACAAAGTTTAAGCCAAAGCACAGGGCATAGAGAGTCATCAGATTCAATGGGAGGCAGCAATGAGGTTTACAGTGAAACCTGTGTACTGTTGTGGCTGTGGGTGGAACAAAGGGTTCTAAAAAGTCAAGAACATTTATAGCAAAACCTTGGCCAAGGCATCTGATGGGAGATCTCTAGTAGACAGTATAATGTTTACTTTGGTTGCTTAGATGAGTCACTTAGTGTAGAGCTTTATGTTTGGCTTACAAGTTGAATTTGGAAATAAGTAAGTGAAACTTCTAACACGTGTGAAACTACATGAATATGACAGGGCTGGATTCAGCAAAATATTTAATTTGATGAGCTCAAGCAGTGTTAAAAACAGTTAGTTTGACTACCTTTCCACATAACATGTCCTTGAGCCTGTCACAATATCCCTATCTACTTCCTGTTATCTTGGCCTCAGGATGCTTCATGTATCTAAGCAATGTTGAAGAAGCAATAAAAAAGGATCCCAGAACACCAGCATATAATGGACTAAGGAGTGGTTGGAGTTGGATAATGTTAGCTGACAAGTGTCTGGGAATGTAGGGGAAGCTTTCACAACAGAAATAAATCATAGAACAGCCATGAGGTCAATTTGCATTGGAATCATGATTAAATTTAGACTCCAGTTTCTGTTTTCATCAACATCTGGAATGCTGACATGCCACCATGCTCATATTTGTCCCAGAGACTGATACGCTCAAGTACAGGTCATTGCCATGTTCATTATGATGATGATTCATGGCCTCCCTCAAAGCAAAACAAGTATGTAAAGGTGATCATTTGTTTATTGAGAAGGTACCTTTTGTCACCCCTCTCTGAAAGGATCCAGTTTGTGTGGAGCCCTCTGGAAACACTTCCAGGATTCTACCTTCAGATAATTACTCAGTGACATTTTATAACATGTTTGCTCCTCTTTTTTCAGTGAATAATATTTACATTTTCCTGGTATAAGGTGCATAGCCTCACTGGAAATACAACCTTCTGACCACATATAAGTAAACTGTTCTAATGTATGTTGACTTATTCACTTCTCTGGTTAATCACATAGTGCTATAGTTTTTCTACTTAAAAAGTAGGTTCACAAAAAAAGTAGGTTCACCTAGCAAATCCATTTTCTAGAGAACAAGTGGTCTTCCTTCCTCAGGGTCTTCTGGGAACTTGTAAATTATTTCTGGCTTTTTAGAAAATGCTTTTTCAAGTAAAACACTTAAGAGATCACTCCTACAAATACACTTAAGTGTATTTGTTGATGAGGCTTATTGAACGTGTTTGTCTTGTGTCAGGAGTGTTTGTGAAGGCCAATTGGTATTAAAGACGTACTTCTTTTGTCAAGTAAATGGGGGAGTACTCGTCACTATGAGGTCACAGAAATTGTGGGTTTTATTTACTTGGACCAAGCAAAACAGAAGAGATAGAAAACCAGCTTTTATTGTTTTTTTTCATTGATCTTTAATATAAATGTCTGTTCTCTTTGCTCATCTGACATGATGGACTCCAAAGTTCTTAGTGGCCTTGCAGGTGTTTCCTCTCTCTGGCCCTTCTGCCCCTTCCTCTCATTGGTCAACATCCAAAAACATCCAACCAGATGAGTAATTTTCTTGTATGAAGCTCCATGGAGAAGAAGTAACACAGTGTATTTAATTGCAATTCTGAAGCATACAGGGCTCAGAATTTTTACATATAGGACACAGATTACCCAGTGGTCTGAATTGTGCTGCCATCTAGCACTGTTTCCTGAATTCCCAAAGTGAGTGGGGAAAAAAAAGGAGCCTTCCAAACCCTTTCACCTATTCTTGAAATATGTTTCTTACTAAAATCTAAATGAAATAAGCACAACCTAAATATCTCATTTCATTAAATGGAACTGATTTATTTGCTTAGTTTTAGTTTATTGATCATTTAAAATTTTGACCTGTCTGGGACATTTGTCTGCTCTGCAGAGCTCCCTGCATATTTATTTGTCTTATTCTTGGTAGTCTTCTCTTTAAAACTAATTCTAGCATTGTTATAATTTCTCTTGAGAAGCCTAATGTTTCATGATTTCATTTTATAGAAAAAGATTTGATTCTAGAATGAGGTGGTGCAATATAGACTTCATAGAGTAATATGATCTGTCACAATTATTTTTAAAAATAATAAAACTGGGTTTATTTTCTGACATTCTTATACTAGTATCTCATAGCATGAAGTTCTTATTGGGTAAATGCAGAATCCTCAATTAGAACGCATAGAAACAAAAAACGTTAGTCCTGTGTAACAAGTGAATTATTTATTTTACTGGAAGTTTTTGTTGTTGTTCATCTAAAATACAGTAACCCACTATACCACTATACTAGCTACAATGTATTTGGAATGGATTATAATAACACCGGGTACTTGCTTTATGTGCTATGTATCATTTATGCTTCAAAGCTATACTAAATAGAACAAATTATTGTCATCTTAGTTCTTTCAGCTAGAGAAGGCAAAATTACTGAGCTTTAAGGACCTCATCCATTGTCATGACCCTTGTGAAGGCTGAGAATCACATGTATGGCTGTCCCCTGGTTCACTCCTTGGGGGTGAGCTGCAGTGGTACCCTGGGAATGAAGGTTCATTTGAAAGCGCTGCTCCATGTCAGGATTTTCATAGTTTGTTTTCTGCAGTAAAGCAAACATTATTTCCTGAAATTCCACATCCATTTCAATTACAACATCATAAAAGGGATTTTTAGAATTATAGAATTAACAGAATGTTTGCCACTCTTGATTTCAAATGCCTGGTGTGAGAGTTACCAAGACCCAAGAGTGATCCATGTTTATCAAGAACTTCTTGATAAACATGGAAAATATTTTGTTTCCTTTAAAAATACTTGCATAGCTAATGCATAAAACATTAAAATGTACATATTAAATTGATACCATTTACTGTGTCAATACCTGTGTATGTTGCATAATATTTTAACCAGGGTGAAATTACCTCATTGAACTTTCTTCATTGTCAAGAACTTAAATATCTTTTCCCTACCATTTAAAAGCACACAGCTTTTTATAATTATTATCCAGTATAGTCTCCCTGTAGTGTAGGAACATGTCAGATCTAACTGTAGCAGGAGAACACTGATCAAATCTTCCAGAGCCACCTACGATCTTATGATTTATTTATTCTTTTAAATTTCATTTTAAATTCCAACCACAGTTCTCTCTCCCACCCCTCCTGCAGCCCTCCCTTGCTTCATCTGCCCCCCACCCACCCCCAGTCCACTCCTCCTCATGGGTAAGGGCTCCCATGAGGAGTCAACAAAGGCTAATGCCAACTTGCATAAGTTCTGTGCAGCCACCACTCCATTCTTAATTTCTTCAAAATCATGGCTTTTAGATTCCACATGAAAATAAAATCATTTATACCACTTTTTAATTGCCTTATTTCACTTAATATAATGATCTTCCACTGTATCCATGTTGTTGGAAATAACAAGAATAATGTTAAAATTACGAAGACTATGCCCAGGAGATGGCTTAATGCCAAGCTTAGCAGCCTGGGATTGATTATCAGGCCCAACACTGTGGAAAGAGGGAGATGATTCCTCTAAGTTGTCCTGACTTCCACACATCACACACACACACACACATACACACACACACACACACACACACACACACAAACACACACTCTCTCACACACACACCACACACAATATATATCACATACACACACACACACACACACAGAGAGACACGCACACGTTACAAAAAGTCTTTACTCCAAAGCTGCCTGAGCCCTGCCACCATGGGTGTGCTTTCTGCCAGGCTGCCCAAGTTCCACCCGCCGCCACATTAAGGTCCAAAGTAACATACAGAGACTTATATTAGGTACAAACGCTGCTTGGCCAATCACTAGGATTTCTCATCTGCTAGCTCAGTCTTAATTATCATAAATCTATATATTTTATAAGACTTTTCTTATTGGACATGGCGACTCCAGAACAGAGACCAGGAAGAGGAGAAAAGGGAAACGGGAATGATTTCCTTTCGCCCTCGCTTATATATGAGTCTCCCTGCTATGTCACTTCCTGCCTGGATCACAACACCTCTATACTACATTTCCCAGAATCTTCCTTGATTCCTAGTCCTGCCTAACTTGTTTCCTCATTGGCCAAACAGTACTTTATTTATCATCCAATAAGACAAACAAACATGGGGAAGTTTGAAGCACTTCCCCATCAAACACACACACACACACACACACACACACACACACACACACACACACACACACACACACAGAGGCAGACCACGCATACATACTCAGATACACATACCTACCCCCAACATACTCACACAAATACACATCACATACATATATCACACATGCACACATATATGCACACACAAACACACATGCATACACACGTAAACACACCACTACTTACACCTACATGTGCACAAGAACATAAACCGAGCACACACACAAATATACATATACACACTGAATAATAAATAAATGTAATACAATTTTTAAAATCTCTGAAGATACCTTTGATTGCTGGGTGTTGGTGGCAGTGCATGCCTTTAATTCCAGCAATAAGGAGGCAGAGGCAGGCAGATCTCTATGAGTTCAAGGCCAACATGGTCTACAGAGCAAGTTTCAGGACAGCCAGGGCTACACAGAGAAATCCTGTCACAGAAAAAAAAAATCATATTTACACATTTTTGACCTTGTTTAATTTTTTAATTCTAATATGTTTTATTAAGGTAATTTCATTATTGACAGTTTTAATTATTCTTTCAGTAAATAAAAACTTACAATTCAAATCCTATTATAGTTTATACATGTTTCTACTGTCTGATCATTATTACCCCCAGTGGGGGTGTTGTCCATGGCTACTTACTATTTATGCCTGCAAACTGAGTAAATTAGCCACCTGGGCATTTACTGAGATAAAGACTGAGTCTAATAATCTTTCTTTTTATTCCAGTTGCACAGTTTTTCCAGGAACTATATATTATTTTTAAGATTGTTTATAAACATGTTTGTTGTTTTATTTGTAATGTATTCTATAAAAATGTATATTTCTTTTTGATTGATTGACAGAGTGCAGTGCTGGGTTTGAAACTGTAGCCTCCAATAGGCTTGCATAAGCTATGAAAGTGCATGTGACTGAACTCTTCCCCAGCCCATCAGAATGGTCATCATTTAGTTTCATGTCTTCGAAGGAAAACGTCCTCTTTTAGATACACTTTCTAATGTATGCTGGTGCTCAGTGGTCCCACTTCATGGAGAGCTCCCTTGAGTCCTTGGTGGCTCTGCAACCACATGCTTCTTCCCCCCTCAACATAAGTGGTGCACTGGGTTCAACACATAGAAGTGAACACTTTAGTATACACTTTAGTACGAGCACATCACAGCCCAGTGTTGGCCAATTGAAAATAGTGACCATGTGGAATTTCCATTTCCCCAGCCCTTCATCTCCACCATCTTCACTCTTGGGAGTCTGCTTACACTATGCTATGTCATAGTCATTCATCCATCCTGCAAGTGAAAAAATGCAGCATTTTCACATCAAGAATATCCGAGAATTCTGTTATGATCATGATTTTTATGTAGTGTTATTTATTATATTTTCATCACTTTTACGTGTGCATTTTATATGGAAAATGTTTATTTTACCTTTAAAATCTAATGCACTAAGTGGAGACTGAAGTGCATAGTATACACTTTCTACTTCTGTTCATATTTATTTCTCTGATGTCCATACTTATCTTTGGCATTTTAGAAAATATGTATTTTTGCTTTAATAAACCCTAGAGTGATTTTTTTAAAGAAAGTTTATTTTTCTTTGTGGTAGTATAAAATATCAGCTGCTTCCAGTTCCCCAAATTTTCCAAATTTGTTCACCTGATGTTCTTCACTTTTACGTATAAGAATTATAATAGGTGAATATATGGCAGCTTCACAGTGGCCCTTCTGTTGATTTTCTTTTTGAGAAAGGATTTCTCTCTATAGTCCTGCCTCTCCTAGACATCCTCAGTAGTCCAGAATGCCCTAAAACTCAGAGATCCACCTGCCTCTGCCTCTTGAGTGTAGAGATTAACTGTGTGCATCACCACACACATCTATTGCATCTATTTTTAAAGGTTGAATTATGGATTCAGTTTTTCCTTTTACATTTATCTATGTTAATTATGTGCGTGTGTGTGCAGTTGCCCATACAGGCCAGAAGAAGGCATCAGATTCTCTGAACCTGGAGTTACAGATGGGTGTGAGCTACCAGATGTGGGTACTGGAACCATCTCTTCAGCCATAGATGTACTTCATAGTATTCTTAGATTAATGATTTTTTTCAACAATTAATGTTTTAGATTTTAAAATGTGATTCTAAGGAGTTATAACATTTTAATTGTGTGGGAAAATGGAAGAAATCTTTATTTCATAGATAAGAGCATGAATGTATAACCTCAAATATTTTGTGAAGATAATATAACTATCAATATAATTTAATTCATTAATTTTCTTCTTATGATTTGATAAAAACAAGTTTTCAATTGTTTCCATCCTTACTGTGGTTTTGTTCAGAATACCCAACACATACTTATCGGCTACATCCATTCATCTGGTAAATGTGTCTACAAGTCTTACCGTCTTCAAGGATAAAAGAGCTGAGAAATTGAGTGATGCAACACCACTGTGTTCTCATGGCCACTCTACTAGCTAGAGTCATTGATTAACACTCATCCTGGCTGTACAGCAAATGAGATAACTCTGGCTGGGTGGGATTTCCAAGCCTTTTTCTGCTATCACTCCATCACTGGATGTGACTTTCTGCAGCCCCAAGGCTTCACTTCTGACAAATCCATTTAACTCACAAAACAGAGGCTCTGCTTCCCAGAATGCATTGTTAGCAACCATCTTTATTCAGAGATCAGCCTCACATGCCCAAATTCCAGTGGTGAGCTAGTAGTTGTAGAGGAAACTGATTTTTCAATCAAACATGTTGTCAAAGTAGGCCAATACATTTGCATGCTCAGTTCATATTAAATAAAATAAATACTACTCTAACAATTATTAATTAGGGACTATTAAGCATATTATATATAAGAATATTACTTAAGACTAGGAATATATTGAAACATTAAAGCATCCCAAAATTTGTACTGTGTATAACAAAATATTGCAATGCAATATTGTATATGCCATCTATGAAATAGCTATAGAAAATAGAGAAATTCTTAAAAGTTAATGTTCTAAAATAGGTCCCCTTCATTTGTTAGAATTTTATACAAGTCTGTATAGCATCTGGTTATTGTAGAATGTGTTTCATCACACATGAACCCATTCAGTTAACTCCTTCCGTAGTGAAATATAAATATTGACTAGATATGTTTCCAGAAATCAGAGTGAACTGCTTTTATGCAATACCCGTTCGATTTTTCTCAGTTTGCACAGCCCCAAAACAATATAGAGCATCTAGGATAAATGTAGTGTATGACAGCAAGCAAAGCTTGTGAGTGAGAGAATATCCAGCCTCACTTGTATAAAATGATTAAACTTCTCTTCAGCAAAATCTAGGTAAGATATATACTTAAGTATTTTGCTCTAAATATAGTTTTACATTAAAAAAGAACACATTTAAAATCAAGCTATGTTAGTTGAACATAGTACATATGCAGGGGTATTTTGCCATATAAATATTGTCCCTTTCCAGGTTAAACAAGCAAATACACTTGTCTTATAAAATCGTATGGCGTACCCAGCCATCAACATTCACTTCTGTGACCTAATTATTATGAAATAATTTAAATTAAACTAAGCACAGTCTAAGAATTGAATGTCTGTGTTGTTTATGTGTTTTACAAAGTACATTTCATTATATTTTAGAATTCATTTGCTCAGTTTCTCTGTCCTGACATATATATGAAAGTTTGTTTATTTCAGATGAGATACTTCGGAAAAACTGAAAGAGAAATGCTGTTTCATATCCTACATGAACTGAAAAATATATTTTATATTAGGGAGTTGATGTGGCATTTGGCACATTGGAACTATGCATTGTCCCTTAAAACATCAGTTAATTTCTGTATCACTAATATGGGATACTATTTCAATTAAACTATTTCCAGTCATCATATAAGTAAAACTGGAGTTTTCATGTTGTAAGGAACAATAATTTCAGTATCTTGAATGTTATAAAAGGAGAAATTCTATTATATTGCTGAAATTATTTTATTTATCTGAACTGAAAATAAGAACCATGCAAAGCAATGGTATTTTCTATTACTGTATTTAGCACGTGTGTATTGATGCAAAGTATGAAACATCCATGCAGAAAATTATGCTATTTTTTCAAATTTATAAAGCCATTTATTTCCTTTAATTTCAAGACAAACATACAAAGTCTGCCTATGGAATTCACAATATTACCAAACAGCTTTGTATTTATCTTTCATGGAAGTAAAAGACATGCAAAATGATAAGGTTAAAAAGAGCTTGAAGATGATGCAAGAAGATGGAAATAACCTCCATGCTCACAGATCGGCAGTTTGTCTTAACATCCCTTTATATCATCATTTAAAAGTACAAAATTCTCTATAAAATACACTTAAGTCTGTTAATTTTTACTTCCAAGGATATCAACAGTAATTTAATTTTCACAACCTAAGTAAGTAATGTTCAGTGATTTTTATGGAACATTTTGGATGACAAATATAATGTGGTTATTTGAATACTGGAGAAACTTAGAGAACAAATAACTTCTAATGACAAAGCCAAGTGTAATATTGATGTTTGGCACGAATATGTCCATTTGTTTCTTTTTCTGCCTCTGTTCTATTGCTCTCCTTCCCAAACAAATGGGCTTTTATATCTATTTTTTTGCCTCATATATTTTTAAAGAATTAGTATTTTACAACAATCCAGAGATTATGTGATTTTCCCACATAACTATTTTTATATTTATTCATATGAATATATCTTAGATAAATACAGTGACCATCGTACTATTTTTGAAAATACAGTATTTTCAGATTTAGATACTGATAGGCATTTATTCAGACAGTAATATATCATGCTGTCTTCGAGTCTCCAGTGTGTTTTTACCGGAGTGAGTGTATGAAATATTTTCATGTGTTTAAGTACATGGCCCAGTCTCTATCTATCATCTAATCCTCTACATTTTATATATCTGAAATTGCTGGACATAAATGTGTATGTGATTTTGTGAAAATACTGATTTAAAGTGATTTTTATAAAACTGTGAAGAAAGATTATATATTTTAGGTTTTATTTCAGGATTCGAATAACTATGTGTCATTTGATTTGAGTATGTAATTTAGAGTGGAAGCTCATATTCAAATGAGCCGGACATGTTTTCACAACAGTCCCTCTCTTTGTGAGATGCTGCCTACTTTGAGTACAAGGCTTCTTGGCTGCCTGATACATCCCGATTAGAAGGATCATTGCATAACTAGTGTTATTTATTTCACAGTCAGGCACTGAAACTGTGCCTGGCCCAAGACCAGGCTATTATTTTCATTTATGATTTATTTTTTATTTGAATTACAAACAAGATTGAATTACATGACAATCCCAGTTCCCTTCTATCTCCCCTCCTCCCCTACCACCCCCCCCAACTAAAACCCTACCTATCACATATCCTTTCTTCTAATCTATGCCTGACTCAACCTTTCTGCTCCCTCATGACCTCTGCATCCTTCCTCTTCTTCCCTTCAAGACCATGCTATTATTAATCTAGGAAAATTGAGAAAATTTCCTCTCATCTGTCTTTTTCACTGTGCCTTTTACAATGTTTTCTAAGAATGTTCCTTTTATGGACTTCTATGGAGCAAAACAGCTCTAAAACTCTGTGGAAATGATCTAATCTATAAAGTGCTTGCCATACAAGCGTGAGGACCTAAGTTTGATCCCCAGAAATCACATAAAAGCCAGCCTTGCCAGTCATATTGGTGAGACTCTAACCTCAAAAAAATGAATGGGTTTTTGTTGTTTGCTTTTTTTTTTTCTAATAGCCAGAAATGGTAATACAACGTTGCCATCCTAGTCTGTACCATATTTTTAATTGGGTTATTTGTTTTCTTGATATCTAGCTGTTTGAATTTTAATATATTTTAATATTAACTCTCTATCAGATGTGTAATAGGCATGCACCATTTTCCCAGCTTATTTCTGATAAACCCTGCACTAGCTCCTATGTGACAAGAGTAGCCATTTTCATTTATCTACTATTTAGAATTGATTAAACTCTATTATAAATGAAAGTTAACAAAATTTAGGTGTCTTTATTATCTTTGTTATTCTTACTGCTAGTCCTAATTTTCACGAGGTATTCTACTGAACGTACATGTTCCTAGTTTAATTGGCAACTTATATTTACCCTGGGCTTCTTAAAATCTTGGATATGTCTTGTATTCCTTGTGATAATGAGGATGGAACCTGAGAAGCTGTATTCTGAAACACTGAGTGGGTGCTGTTGCCGCTTTACCACTGACATCATTGTTGCTTTAAAATAAGTATAACTGGTCATTGTTTTAGCATACTGTGATATAGCTTTCAGTGGTTAAGTTTCTCTTCATAGCACTGCTACCAACACTGGTTATTTTTTCTTTTATTTATTTCTTTATTTTTAATTTAATTTAATTTTTGGTTTTTCCAGACAGAGTTTCTGTGTGTAGCTTTGTAGACCAGGCTGGCCTCAAACTCACAGATATCTGCCTGCCTCTGCCTCTGCCTCCCTAGTGCTGGGATTAAAGGCATACACCACCACTGCCCAGCTGGATATTATTTTCTTAATATCCCCTTCTCTCATTCAATCTATAATACTCAAGGTTCGATCATTGAGAGTGTTTTTCTAATGTGTTAAGTTTCATATTATAATCTAAGTAAATGTATCATTTACATTGTTTTTCATTACCTAATCATGATGTTTCCCATTTCTTAGCCAAAGCAGTATTTTGCTTTGTGGTTTCTCATTGGTCGCCCCCCCTGGCATATTCCTTTAGTGTTCTCTGTATGATCACTAATTCTCCCATACAGATATTTTCACTATGAGCATGACTCTTGATAATATGCAAATTCTTTTTTAATAAATAAAATACATATATTCGTGGCTTTTCCTGAATGGGAAAATTTTGTTCTGTTTTCAAACAGTTTTACCAAACACCAATTTTATAGATCAAATCCTAATTAGACTGCTTTGTGTGCATTATTAGCTGATATCACTCTACAAATTAATGGTTCATTATGCAAAAATCATGTGATCATGGCTTACTAAACTGACTTCACTACAAAGTGAATGGCTGGGGAGGAGTTCACCATCAGGAAGATCTATTCTGCTAATATTTCTGTCTAAATGGTCTTTTTAATGTTCCAAATAACAATGCATGTTTATCTCATTCTTTAAAGATACAATTGTGTTACTTGATGAGTTACATTTATTGAAATGATAAAATAATAAATAACATGACATAAAATAGCTTTGCAAAACAATAAACTTTTTTTTGTAAACCTGTTGGATTTTTGTTCTTAAAACATTCTACCACTGCTTTGTGGCATTTCCTGGTTATGAATGCTGGTTATGTTTATCAGGTATATCACTGCCATATACTGATGAATTCTGGGAATTTCTGTGCACTGTATTTAAATGTGATTTTATGGTTGTTTTGTTTTAAGGAGTTTGGAATATAAAACACTCTCCCCAATAAAGGAATTGAAAATACAAGTCAGAATTTAGTATTGAATATAGCTAGGAAAAAATTTATAAAACTATATTTCAATCAAAAAGCATGTTAAATATGCAAGGTAAAAGAGTTACAGAAGCACTGTGGCAGGCTCCTGCCCCGGACATAATAAAATACCATGTAAGGCAGGCAAATTAGAGTGGAAATTAACATTTGACTTTAA
Source organism: Cricetulus griseus (assembly GCF_003668045.3). Classification (NCBI taxonomy): domain Eukaryota; kingdom Metazoa; phylum Chordata; class Mammalia; order Rodentia; family Cricetidae; genus Cricetulus; species Cricetulus griseus. The sequence goes on along the minus strand of NW_023276806.1, from coordinate 177,704,155 downwards.
TTCTTAGGTCATTGGATTGAACCATTATTAATGGGATATTGATGCCTATTTTAGAAAACTGAAGTTAGATTTAATTGTATTTAGAATTGCAATGGTTCTCTTCTTCTTTGTTTGAAAACAAATACAATTCACCTAGAAAATTTGGGAATGTCAAGAAAATGGCATAAAATAATGATCTTTCATTTCTGTTTTATCCAGATGTGTGCTATTATTTGTCAAATTATTGTCAGCTGCTCAATATAAACTTAGTAACATAAATCCTGAAATTTATTTCAAGTGGATAATTTAAATGGAGTGTCCTGTGATATTTATTCTAAGCTTTAAATCTACATCCTCACATGTATTTTAAGAGAAAGTGCCAGATGTTTCTGGAATGCTTCCAACCTGAAGAAATTGGAAAAGAAGTTAGATTTAATTGGGTTATATGAGCATTGAATGTGAGTGCTAATACCTGGATGGAAATCTGCATAAGTAATGACATCATTTAGAATGTAGCTCTATCTTTTGAAGTATACATACCAAGCAAGCAAGAAGGTGAATGTGCAAATGTTCGTTAGCGTAATTTATAAAGTTGTTTGTTATCTTTCTTTTCCTTCACAGCCGGAAAGAAATGAGAGTGAACCAGGCAGCCAACGAATTAAACCTGTTTTTATTGAAGATGCTAATTTTGGACGCCAGATATCCTATCAGCATGCTGCGGTCCATATTCCCACGGACATCTATGAAGGGTGTAAGTAAAAAGGCTATGAAGTACTATTGGGATGCTGAACGTATCTTATATGTCTTATCTAGAGAAACAAAATAGGAGCGAGTGTGAAACTGTCTCAGTCACAAAGTATATGAGTCCATGGAAAGGCTTGAGCCACATTTCTGGAGTAGATTGCTTGACTAGTATATAAGGCCAGCCCTGGGTTGAGTCTCTAGAAAAAAATATTTCAAAACTAAACAGTCACAAATAACAATAACAAAATGTCATAGGTAGACTCTACTTATGCAGTGACAAATGTAATTGTTGTGTACAGTTTCTATCACATAGCTTCTAGAACTCCCTATTGGAAAGTAGGAGTTGTTCTGATCTACTCTTGAGTAAAATAATTCTGATATCCTAATTAGTATAGATGACTTTCAAAGTATATAGATTTGTTCTTTAGAAATCAAAATAGCACAGCTACACATTATGTATGCATAAGCGTACCAGCTGGTTAAGGGAGAGAAAGTTGTGTGCTTCAGACTGCAATTTTAGACTGCATCTTTACCATTTCTTGCAGTGTCTGTCAGTGTGTCTTTCTTTTCTTTACCCTAGAACAAATTTAAAACGCCTTAATTTTCCAGAATATTGTGGGATCAAGATAAAATGAATTTTCCTTTTGGGAAAGGAAATTGAACTGGGGCTCTCAGTTAAGATGGCTTCAATGTAAGAAAGGGAAGAGGGTGAGTGATTAGAAAAGAGACAGGGAGAAGCTTGTGTTGTGTTCTGGGGCTTTACATACATTAATGAAGGTAGATCTGAGGGTCCTAAAGAAGGGTTTTCCAAGGAAAGCCTGATGATTTGTGATCCAGGCAATTGGTCTTGACTCAGTCATAGACTTGGGTTCCCATGTTCCTCGTTTCCTAGCCCTTTTCCTAAATCCCTTTCTGTGCCTAATGCCCCAATTCCTGGCATAAAAAAAAAAAAACAGGAACAACCCACTGTGCATTTAAAATAATATCTTTCTTATATTCTCACTAAGTTGAGAAACTGTAGAATTGATCAGGTATGCATAGCATACCTGAAATTGAATCCAGGAGCTAGACTGTATGAGCTCAGATCTAAACTTCAGCACTATCGTTTTCTCAACTAAGTCTTTCACCTTTCTCAGCAAACATTTTCCTAGATGCAAAATGGAGTTAAGATTACAGACCTAAAAGACCATTTAAGAATGAAGTAACAATATAATTCCAGTTCTCTAAATAATAGCAAACTCAAGGTAGGCTAATAGCAGAATTTGCTATTATTAGCGCCATCTTACATTTATTCAGGTGAATAAATGTGTAAAGAATTTTTGTAAACTATATTTATATAGCATATAAAATAGTATATAGTTTATATTTTACATAGTAGATGTGTTCTGGGGCTATTTATTAAGGAAATGTGAGATGCATGCATGCATCTTTTTTCAGATGTTTTTATTTGAATTAGAAACAAGATTGTTTTACATGACAATCCCAGTTCCCATCTCCTTCCTGTCCTCTCCTACCCCCCCCAACTAAAACCCTACCTATCACATATCCTTTCTGCTTCCCCTGGATGGTAGGGCCTTCTATAGGGTGTCAACAGAGTCTATCGTATCCTTTGGGATAGGGCGTGGGCCTACCCCCATGTGTCTTGGCTCAGGAAGTATTCCTGTATGTGGAATGGGCTCCCAAAGTCCACACCTATGCTAGGGATAAGTACTGATCTACTACAGGAGGTCCCGTAGATTTCCGAAGTGCATGCATGCATCTTTGTATAACATAAATTTTGTCTTTTGTTAATTTGTATTATTCATTCATTAATTCTGTCCTTTTTTTGTTTCCTGTGTTGCTGGGGTGGCACCCAGGCTCTCACAATCATTGGGCAAATGCAGTGCCACCACCTCACATTCTCAGCCATTATCCTTTTAATTGTTTTAAAGATACTTGCTAATTTCAGTGTATAGGTTCTTTTAGAATTTTATTGTACCCACTTTTAATGAGAAAAGAGTATGTGTATAAAGCTTGTTAATACATGACAATGAAATTTTGTTTCACTGTCTGGCTTTTCATATTTTCCCCCCATTCTGTTATTCAGTAGTTTCTAAAATGCCAAAAAGATACCCTCAGTCAGTGATTTTTTTCACTAAACAACTGTATTGTGTGGCTCATTTTCTTTAGCATATGTATTCTCATGAATGCTTGATATGAAATACATTAACTCATATTCCTAAGTAGAGGAATTGAAGCTCTGTCTGAATGTGTCAGTTTGTTCCTCAGTAGGAGACATGTCTGACATTTTTTGTTGAAAGATAGTCTTTCTGTAAATTGGTAGATTAACACCGATGATTTCAGAACCCACATTGTCCACAAAAAGTAAGACACTTTATAGGAGAAGCTTCATTTCCTCCTTCTGTGGATTTACTTTATTATTGTTAATCATGTATTATATGTTTCTGCCTGCATATGTGTGTGTACACATGAGAAATGGTGGCCACAGATGTCTTAAAAGGACACCACATCCCCTAGAGCTGGAGTGACAAATGATGCAACACGAGAGCTATGAACCAAACTGAGGTCCTCTGGAAATCTCGTTTCTTGATCACACTTTTATTCATGCAGGTGTGTGTGTGTGTGTGTGTGTGTGTGTGTGTGTGTGTGTGTGTGTGTGTGTGTGTGTGTGTGTGTGTGTGTGTGTGTGTGTGTGTTGAGCTGGGGAATATGTTGGGTAGTATCCTCAGGAAGACCATCTACCTCATCTTGGGCAGTATCCTCAGGAAGACCATCTTCCTCCTTTGAGACAAGTTCTCTTACTAGCCTGGCACTCACAAAATAGGTTAGAATGGCCCTCGGTGAGCACCAAGAAGTCGTCTGTATCCACCTGCTCAGCACTGCAATTACATTGACCCAGCACAATACTCAGTATCTTTATGTGAGTTCTAGGAATAAACCCTAGTTCTCACTCTTTTAAGGCAAGCACCTTTTTGAATGAGTCCTTCTCCCAGCCCTTTGTTGTTTTCTTCCTCTTGTGTGGTGTCACTGGGTGTTCCTCTGTGTATAGAGGCCAGAGGCTGATGCTGGTTGTCTCCTGCAGTCACTCTCTTTAGTTTTTGAGACAGGGTCTCTCACTGACCTGGAGCTCATTGATTCAACTAGGCTGGCTCTTTAGTCGGTTCCTGAGATCCATCAGTGTCTAACCTCACACCCACTCCTAGCACTGCTGGAGTTTCAGACTTAATTGCTACCTACCTATCCCTTTCATGTGTAATGAAGACCCAAATTGAGATTTCCATGCTCGGACCTTATAGGTGACCATCTTCCCATTACCCCGTTTTCTGATTCTTACATTCTTGCTATTTTTCAGCAAAATAACAGTTATAGCTAATGTCTTAAGATATCAATACTTTTGTTTCCAATTTAGAATAAATTATTTTTAAGCATCTGTAGAAATAATTTTTAAAGGTCACAAAAGTAATATTATTGGCTTGAAAACCAAAGAGATAAATGCTTATGTTCTTAAACATTACAGTGTAGTATTTGGCTTACTTTTGGAAAAAAGAAAAGTTCAAAATTGGTTCATTTATTTTGCCTCACTTTTTGTTAATATTGCATCCTCATTTGCTGAGATCTCATCAGTGTGCTGCTAACCTCTTGTGGCCCGTATGCCTTTAAAATTCACATCCAGCATTTGCGCTGCATGAGCAAATGACAGGAGTCAAATTAGAAATGTCAACAAGATCTGGAGAGTCTATAATTCCCGGTAGCCGACAGTCAGTTCCTCAGAACCTGCCAGACGTGAGGACGGCTTCAAGTTCTGAGTTTAATGAATATGAAAGTGCCCTGTAATTGAAGGCGTAACACAAGGAACAGCCTCTCCTTTTGCTCAAAGGCATTTGTGTAGCTACATCTCAGAAGCAATCTCATGTTCAAATTTCCCAAAGGAAATTACTTTTTAAGATCCTTTGAATTGAAATGTTATTATTTTCAGTCAATTATATATTTAAATTTTCAAAATTGTAGCTTTAATTAGCACCCCCATCTAAATTTTTCCTGTTTGGGAATTTCATTGTTTGCTACATTTTGATTTGCACCCAAACCACTTAATTTGCAGATCTCATTTAGAACATAAACAAAAACAAGTTCTGAATATTGTGAACTAATTAGTTTTCTCAGTTGTTTATTTCTCCATGTTTGCAATGACACTGGTCAGGCTCACACTAGGCAGCCATTCTAACACGGAGATGCATCCCAATGCCCCAGGTTAGTTTGAGCACAGAAATTTACTAATATTTTAATCATTTCAGTACTATCTTCTTAGACTATTCTATATACTTATACTCACTTTAATGACATGTATGGTTTTTGTTTATATAAAGTTTGTAGAGAATGTATGTAGTATTTGGACTGCATGCCTGTGAGTATACCATGTACCTGCCCAGTGCCTTTGGAGGCCAGAAGAGGGCAAAGATCCTCTGATGCTGGAGTTAAATGGTTATGAGCCATCACTTGGATGCTGGAAACTGAACCTTGGTCTGCTGAAAAAGCTGCAAATGTTATTAATATCTGTGCCATTGTTCCAACCCCATATAACTTTCTTTAAAAAAAAAAAAAAGAGAGAGAGATACGTATGTTAATCAGGCAGGTGGATACCAGTGAGTTAGAGGTCAACTTGTGGTCTATACAATGAGTGAGACCACAACCAAAAGAAAAAAAAAAAAGGAAAAAAAAAACAATAATTAAACAAGCAAGGAGAAAATATCTTACCTGTCTTAGGTCCAAGGACAGCAGAGTAAGGGACTGAGATTGGACTGTGACTTAGAGTCTACATAATGGAGAAAAGGCCTCACTGTCCTATACCAGGAGCAAACAGGATCCAGCATATGAGGTTTTCTTCCTTCAGATGTAAGGGCTCTAGATCTCCATCTCACTCAACATAAAGAGATTCTGGAGACTGCTTCTAGGAAATGCTATTCTCTGATCAGATTTTACCCCCCAAAACATGTAGACTTTCATTTTTATGGAAGAAGAAATGGAGTACATTTTTTCTTGAAGATTAAAATTTTTAGTTTAAAAGTAATTTCTGAAAAGGCATTTTGTCACTTCTTTTTCTTCCTCCCCCCCCCTTTTTTTTTGGTTTTTTGAGACAGGGTTTCTCTGTGTAGCTTTTGGAGCCTATCCTGGCACTATCTCTGGAGACCAGGCTGGCCTCGAACTCACAGAGAACCATCTGCCTCTGCCTCCCTCGTGCTGGGATTAAAGGCGAGTGCCACCAACACCCGGCTCGCTTTTTTCTTATTATGGATGAATCCTGATGCTTGCTGAAATGAATATCACAAATACAGCCGATAGGAAATGAAAAAGATGATGATATGGAAAATAAAGACCAGATCTTGAGGTCTTATAACTCTTTCAAGTCTCATGAGATGTTGTCCTATATGTGCCCTAGAATTTAAGTAAGGCAATTATTATTTCAATTTTAGTAATGGGAAAAATGAACATAATTTTATGACAGATGTTAGTTTTGATATGATATGAAAATTTTCAGAAATCATATTGTCTTTTGAAGTTTTAAACTACTAATAACTACCAATATTTTCAACATAACTTATTTTGATCAATATTTATCTTGAGGCTATAAATATTTACCGTGACTCCATAAAAATGCTTTTCTGGTCTTTTGTACAAAGCTCTTATGCTCTTCTGTGAGTTTTAGCAACTGATTTGTCCAAAAAAGGATGTGTACACCATTGATTATTGAGCTGAGACGCTGGCATATGGGTGTGCTCCCAGCTACCAGGGTGTTTTAGGTAGGAGAATCACTTGAGATTTTGAGTCCAAGAGCAGCCTGGGCACTCTGGTAAATTCCTGTTTCAGAATATGTGATAGAATTATGTGTGTGTGTGTGTGTGTGTGTGTGTGTGTGTGTATCTATATACATGTGTGTGTGTGGGGGGAGAGAGAGAGAGAGAGAGACACAGAGAGAGAGAGAGAGAGAGAGAGAGAGAGAGAGAGAGAGAGAGAGAGAGATGGAGGGTTAGATACACAGGTAATGTCACTAACTTAATTTATATTTACTTGTCATGATCAACAGGCTTTATCATCTCAACAAGTGGATACTATATGACTATATGAAACATTTTATAAGATTAAAATGTTAACATTCAAATTCATTGGCAACCTCAAATAATTGAGGTTGTATGTGTCTCTAGCATGTAAAGGTAGATGAAAATGAGATATTTTCATATTTCACGTTGATTATTTCTAGAATGCTTTCTGAGAAAAAACTTAACAACTTTTTAAAATTAATTGTATCATAATGCAGGAAAAAGATGACAACATCGCTTATGTCAGTTTCAGTTTCAAGAAAAAGAAATTAAATTCTGAATTACATGAAAGGAGAAAAATAATGACAAGGAAATTCACTTAAAAGACCAAGGCAATGTTATCAACTGTTCTGGCTAGAATATAGTGTCGCTATGAAGATACTACACAATTTTAGAGAAGCTGCATTGCAGTTAGGTTGACAAGATTGGTGGAAGAGTCAAACTGTGTCTACAATTCAAAGGAATTATGGTGTTGAGTAAGGATATTATATGTAAGTCTGATATCCATATATTTGTCTATTTTCCATATATTAGTAATAATTAATTATAGAATATTAAACACAGAAAAGAGTGGGTGAACAGCACAAAAAGTACTTAATGTTAGATTACTTTAGGAATCTGAGCAAAGCACACAAATTTGTTTATGAAGGATTTCTGAAACAATGCATGTCTCTGTTAATTTTCCACTATTGATCTGTTTTAAGTTCACTGGTTTCTCAAGTAGTTTCTATTGGAAATGAGGCCTGAATACTGATTACAATTTGTAGAATATTTATACTGAGAAATTCAAATCTAATATGCAAGTATAGAGAAATAAGTTCTTATAGAATTCTATAGCATAGGTAAAAATAAGCCTTCACTACATCCATTTTAATTTTTACATGTCCAAAAACAGAGTTTGAAAGAATTAGATATGAACTGCTCTTCAGCTTCTTCATCTGAAGAGGAAGTAACGTACACTTTGGGTTGTAGTGAAGGATCTCATGTTAATAAAACAAGAGCTGGCTCTTATTCTCTTACTGGTAAATCTCCAAATACTGTGAATCATATGAATGCAAAAGGCCATTGTTTCAATAACTCAAAATACTGCCATGTTCTCTAAACTATACCAAATTTGTGATAATTCTAGGAAGATATGTTTTGATATATTAACTATTGAGCATATTGGAAATTAAGTCAGATTTTCAAAGAGTTGGTTTAGGCTTTGCTAAATGGTAACCCACTCTTGTTTAAATTTCTTATAGGTTTAATAACCTGATTTACATTAGCTGCTTTGGGAACACCCCAGATAAGTGTGCCCCAAAGATCAGATTTCCTAATGCATTCAGTACCCTGAGGGAACAATCCGCCCTGTTGCAATTTTCAAAGCAGTAATTTTTCTAAGTTATTATTTGTCATAAACAAGAATTTAAATAAAAATACAATGATAAAAATGGTTTCATTGATAGGTCCTGTTTACTGATGTCATTTCAGTAGAGGGTTTGTTTTCCAGTTAGTGTCTATTATAAATGGTGGATCACACTATGGTGTAGCTCCATGAGAAGTGACTCAAAGCTGTTTGTTGTTATAGAACTGTCAGTAAGATGTTTCCACAGCTCTAATATTAGCAGAGTGGCTTTGCTTTCATCTTTTAAAAATGCAATTTAAATTAGAAAGGCTTGATTCTGAATCATACAAGCAGAAATCTGATTAAATGCTAGGAAAGGGCACTCTTGAAAGAACAATTCATCCTGTAGCAAAGTGACCATCTATTGTAATAGAGGGATTAGCTCAATAATTAGCTTTGCTCCTCATTAGCAACAGAGCAGCAAAGTTGTAGGGACATCATAAAAGGACATGGGGGACAAGCCTGAGGTTCAAACATACATTTTAGGCTGTGATAATTTGACTATATTTAATAACTGACACAACAGAAGCGATTCTACTTCTGAGATAAAGCTAGTACTTGCTTTTATTATCTTTCTCTATTGATGTTTTTGTAATATTTGCAAGTTCACAGATAGCACCATTATGTTCATTTTCTGATACACAAATGCCTACGGCATAGTATCATTCGAATCACATAGAGGCCAGTCTTGTAATTTATTTTGCATTACCCAATAATAGACCAATTCATATTAACAGTTTTATTATAGGTTTTGCAAATCACATTGAGCTAAATTGTTTCTCCACAGAACTTTAGATTCTTTAGCTTTCCCCCAATGAAGCCATTGGGGGAAAGATGTCATAAGGATTGCAACCTTGAAAGATTTGGTTCCTTTGTAAGAGGGGGTCCTCATCCTTATGGTTTATGGTTTAAAACTGTTTCTTTACTATCCTTGTCCTGTATGTTTTAGAACTGTTTGTATACCATCTCTGTACATATCTTTTGAAATGTTTCTTCTCCATTCTCGCGAAATATGGTTTAGAACTTCTTGGCTGCTCAGTAGAGATGTGCCAGGCTTCCTTTGCTTTTATTTCAGGATTGATTTGTGTGTGTGTGTGTGTGTGTGTGTGTGTGTGTGTGTGTGTGTGTGTGTGTGTGTGTGTGTGTATTATATTGTGGTTGTGTTTTTTGTTTGAGATGAAAACCTTACATTTTTGCTGAGGCAGGCATAGAACTTCTAGATTCAGCTGAGCCTCTATGCCAGCTACCCATGTTGCGGAAAGTGAAATGTACTACTTCACTGAACTTAATTCAGAATCTCAACTTCCAAATTTCACCTGAAGTGATTGAATTATTGAAATGTGTTTATGATCACAAGTGATAGGCAAAAAGCTCATATTTCTGGTTGAAAAGGCAATGTCATATGGGAACATACATGTTATGAATAAATTGACATATTTATAGGTGAAATCGATACATAAACAAGATAAATTTATTCAGCTACCAATTTTATTTAGAAAAGACAAAATAATATTATAATACCTGATGGATTGTCCTTCTACTCTGAATGCAGTATCTTGTGTTCAAGAGTAATTCTGATACATTGCTATTTTATTAGTCTGTACAGATAATATTATCCTGTCCATGTTAAAAACAGATTATATTTTAGAATAATCTTGGAATGTTTGAATTTGTGAAGCAATCAAACCACTTCTTAACTGAAACACAAGAAACATTTTAAGGGTATTTGTTTGTTCTTTAAAGATTTGGTTTTTTATTTTATGTTAATTCCTGAATGTTTTTCTTGCATGCATTTATGTGCAACTCTAGTGTGCAGGTGCCTATGTAGCCTGGAAAATAATATTAGATCCCCTGAAGGCAGAATTATTTTCAGTTGTGAGCTACAGTTGAGAGTTACATACACCCATGGGTGCTAAAAGTGGAACCACCCCAAACCAGAAGAGCATTATTTTGAAAAATTCATTTTATTTTCTATTATTATTTTATTCAACTACTAAATGAATCTCATTATGAAAGCCTAACTTTGTTAGCCTCGTAAAGTTTTAAAGATTATCTGTGGATAAGGGTGTGTGTGTGTGTGTGTGTGTGTGAGAGAGAGAGAGAGAGAGAGAGAGAGAGAGAGAGAGAGAGATTTTAAAATGATGAAATGGGTAAATATAATCATAGAACTGATGCCAAAAACCGCTCAGGACTCAGTCTACAACCTTGTAGCCTTCCCATAGGCATCGCTACATCTTCCTTCCCTAGATAAGAGCTGGTGGAAAGCACAGTGGTGAAGGGGTCAGAGGTGGGAGCACAAGGCGATGGAAGTTGCAGAAGGATGGAGTTACCTGCCTGTCTTAGGTGACTATGTTGTGTTGGATCTCATAGGTACTTAAGCTGATTATTCCGTTAAGGTTTTTCACTGAGCGGCGGTGTCTTGCTTTCTGTGTCGCCATTGAACAATAGCAACAGAAAATGCAACTTCGCTGTTCTGTGTATGAAATCGATGCAGATTCTTCCATTACTCTGACAGTGTTTAGATCTGCTCCTCAGATACATTGGGGGATTTTTGAAAGCAGTGCTTTGTTTTTCTATCAAACCTTAGCAGATGCAACCACAGCAGACCAATTCCGGACATGATTAGGGTTAATGTTACACAATGCCCGTTTTATATTCCATTTATTCTGTGCTTGTCTCATATTCAGATTTGGCCAGTGTTTAAGACCATATCAGTGGAAGGCATTCTTAGGAGAGTGCACTTGACATTCGTCATATGAAGCTGAGGTGTAGCTCAGTGACATTGTATTTGTCACTGCTGCCCCAAGTCCTGGGCTTACCAATCAACACTGAAAAAAATTGAGTGAGTTAAGAATACTTAGAATTCAAGAGTCTGCATCAGCATTATAACCATTTCCCCACCTGACGTTAACAACACATGTGCATAACACCTAAGTGCTAACACTTTTTGTATTACACATTCACTGAAGAGACTCCCATCTACCCTTTCAAAAGCACAGCACAGAACCAATACTTGCAGTATCCATTGTATGCTAGAACTCAAATATTGCACAAATATGGTCACTAAATTTCCTCCATTTGTATTGTTTTCAGTTTGTAAAGTTTGGTATTGTAGAAAAATAGTTTATAAAATTTTAAATTAATTTTCAAAGATTTGTAAGGTGTCTGGTTAATGCCATAAATTTCTTACTGTCTGGCAAATGATACAAATAAAATTTCACGTTTCTTTGTTTCTAGAAAGGAGCCACAAAGGGAGGAAATGCAAAAGTGTATTGTGCAATTCAAAGTCTCAATAAATTGAAGGCTGGAATCAGATGCATCATCGGCTAGCTTTAATGATGGGTATAACAAGTGACAGGCCATTCAAAGGTTGGAGAAGTGAGATAATGAAATCTTAAATTAAAATAGCTCCCACAACAGATTGACAGTACTGTTCACAGCAAATTAAAAAAGGATTGACAATTGGAGAGAAAACAACGGCTGGAACCTGAGATGGGGACTTTTAAATCATCTGGCATTTTGCTTCGTGGATAAAATCTTACTGAATTCTCACTAGGGATAAAAATGAATTTAAAATATTTATAAAATTCTACTAAAAAGAAAAAGATATTTAAGTGAGCTACAACTTACAAGATTTCTTTGTCTTAAGAAAAAAATACCACATTTCAAAAGCATGAAAATAAAAGATTTGCAAAGGGCCAGAATGGACTTCAGACATATGGTCATTCACTCAATGCCAGTCATATACAGCTATCAACGTAAATGAGTAATAGTAAATGAGTTTTTGAAACACCTTCTGAAGTTGTGGAATATTTCTAAATTTCTAATTTTGTTTAAATGTTATATAAGCTACACAAAAGAATTGTTTTGACTAACATCTGGAACATGACTGAAGAAATGTCTCAATATTATGTTTTCTAGTGTGTCAGAATCAGTTGCTATTTCCCTACTTTTTGTTGTCATTAATTACATGAAATCACAGCCGGGCATGGTTGTGAACACCTTTCACCCCAGCTCTTGGGAGGCAGAGGCAGGTGGATCTCTGTGCATTCAAGGCCAGCCTGATGTACAAAGTGTGTTCCAGGACAGGCAGAGCTGTTAAACAGAGAAACCCTGTCTTGGGGGGAAAGAAGCGGGGAAAGACCCATGATAACACACTGGTGATGGCTAGGCTAGAAGTCCCCAAATGTGTAACATAGATAGTTTATGGTAAGTTACAGATTTTAACGTATTGGATCTTTCATGAAGATGCTATTCCTTCTATGTAGAGTTGATTAACCATTTATCTTCACCTTGTATAAATCACCCATCCTTATTGACCTGGAAGAGAATATTTTCACCCTATAAAAATTATTTTTCTCATCCCCATAATCATTAGCTCCTTGCAAAACTGGAAACAAAAATGAAAGAAAGCAGCCCACTCAAGACCATGCTGGGGTAACCCACAGAAACAGCTGATCTGAGCAAGTGGAAGCTCATTAATCCCAGTCTGACAGCTGGGGTACCAATATAAGACAGAACAAGGTCCCCTGAATGTGGGTGTCAGTGGGAAGGCCTGGGCAGTCTATACGGCCTCTGGCAGTGGAACCAATATTTATTCCTAGTGCTCAGAATTTGGCAGCCCATTGACAATTGAAGGATACTCTCTCAGCTTAGAAACATGGAGGAGGGCTTAGGCCCTACCCCAAATGATGTGACAGACTTTGATGATCTCCATGGGAAGCCTCACCCTCCTTAGGGAGTGCATGGGGGCTGGACTGGGGATTGGGGGGAGCAATGGGAGGATGGGAGAGAGAGAGAACTGGGATCCGTATGTAAAATAAAATTATTTTTAATTTATATTAGAAAAAAGGAAAAAAAGCAGCTGAGAAGAGATTGTAAATGACCAGAAAACTAATTGCAGGATACTCAATTTTGTTTTTTATAAGTACAGAAACAAATAAAATGGATAATTTCACAGTTTAATGTTATTCAGTATTTAATTAAATATAAAAATGTTTATCCTCAAATTAAAATTAAGTTTTTTTTAATGGGTAAATAAGCATTTTAATGGAGACAGTAAAAGAATGGAAGTTAAGGACAATGACTGGCATCTCATTATCATATGGTTACTCTTCTGAACATGGAAATATCAAATGACATATCAGCCTTTAGGTGAATCATCCTTGGTACTGCAGATTTTTCATACATTACCTGAGGAAATTCAATGAAAATTATGTTCAAGAGCCTTAGCACTTCAAACATACATTACATAGTGAACAATTGTAAATTACTTTAGGCCTCCAGTGACATTAACCCCTGAGCTAAACTGTCATAGCAAGAATAGCACACATGCAACTAACATGTACACCCTTGATGAATCTGAGTTTTTGTATGAATTATTTTCTTCTAGATTCTGTGTGTCAATACTGTTTTTTAGTGTTTTTAAACCTTACAATTCCTTCATGTACTCATGTACTTAGTCTATAACAATAATCAATGGAAACAGAGATTGAGGGGATGTATGAAAGTGTTTGGCTGGGCGTTGGTTGCGCATGCCTTTAATCCCAGCACTCCGGAGGCAGAGGCAGGTGGATCTTTATGAGTACGAGGCCAGCCTGGTCTCCAGAGCAAGTGCCAGGATAGCCTCCAAAGCTACCCAGAGAAACCCTGTCTCGAAAAATAAAAGAAAGAAAAAAAGAAAGAAAGAAAGGGTTTGAAGGGAAGAAAGCAAATGATATAATTATAATTTCATATAACAAAAGATATAATTTAATAAAAGAATTAGTTATAATCTGAGAAATCTAATCTCAATATTTATTATATAGAATATTATTGTAGCATTCAGTTATTTGTGATTGAAACAGGACTATTTGAGAAGTCAGTTCTTGAAAGGGTAGAGTTATTTATTACATCTTGAAACATAATTCCGCATAAAAGTTTCTGAATTTTGATATAAAAATCTAAGCCTCTTTTAACTATCTAGATGATCAAACTGAATTCTAAACTTCAAGACTTTAAAACAGTGTTATGTAATAATTTAAATAGGATGCCATTTATATGCTTTAATTTTACTTAACTCAGTTTAATATTTATTGATATACACAATCCATTTCTACAACTTTTGTAAGCTAAGTCCCACTTTCATATATTCTAAGAAAGACTATAGATAAATGATATAGATAGAAAAATAGATTATAGATAGATGACAGATGATAAACAGATAATATATGAAATACTAATTGGCAAGGCTGTAATTATCTTTTCAACTCTCACAAGAATGGGAAAATCAATATAAAAGTGAAAATAATATAGTAACCTCTATTGGAAGTTCAAAAGATGGGCTGATTTTAAATTTAATATATTTAAAACACATATGTAAATATAATAACAAACAATCATAAAATGTGTTCTGATGTGTCCATCTTGAAGCATCACTGTTAATCAACTCATCTTTATCATCCTAGTATCCTACTATTCATAAAATTCACAACTAATTAATTCAATATGAATTTCTTTGCCTCTCAGGATTTCTCAAAAATTATTTAAAGTATCAATGTCCTAGATGCAACTAGCATCTGTATCACTAGCGTTTGGAAGATGATGACAAGAGGGCTGTAAGAATGTGTAAGGATGAGGCTTTCAGTGTACAGAAAGTTAAAGGGCAGCCTTAGCTACATGAAACCATGCCAAAAATAAAAATTAATATAAATAAAGGAAAATAGAAACTGAGAGTTCTGTATAAATGCCTTGTTTACAAAATAAATTTGAAGACTAACTTTTTAAGTCCTAAAGATTTCCTGAGAGCTACAAAATGAATATCAGTATTTCCTTTATTTTCAATATTCTTCCTTTCTCTTTAATCTAGACTTTAGAAACTTGACAGTTTAGGAAAACAAGCCGCAAAGTTCATTTTTAGGGGTGGTTAGATTATAGCTAATTGAATTTAAACACCAACAGTTTTAAGTTTATTCTTTTACTCATTTCTAAATCTACAGTCAGATTAAAAGATTATATAAATCTTACATGTTTGAGTAATATATCTAGTTTATTAGCTCATTTTATAAAACTCTAAATAATTTATGACCCCCAGTATGTGGTGTTAATGGCTATTCCCACTGACTAAATTACAGTGCTGTTAATTTATGACAACATTTAATAGAACTAACATGTGTTCTGTAATCACTAGGGCAGAGGCCAAATCCAAATGAAGACATTTGGATTCAGCTTGCATTAGGAGACTGGGGAAAAGAAACCTGTTTAACTGTCCGTACACATAGACATGCCTGCAGTGTAGGAACCATACATCATATTACAATACCTTTATGTTGATCTTTACATTGCCATAATTATCTTAAGCTTTTCTCATTACTTCTTGTAATAAAGTATGGGTGCTTGATGAAAATTTAAAAAGTCCTAATTTGTACTCTCTGCAACAAATTGAACTATTATATGAATTGATGATTTTCAACTTAGCAATACAAAGTATTTTTTAAATTCATTGCAAGTTTTAGTTTAAAAAATGAACATTTTTATTTATCCATTTTACTTTGGAATATAATCTGCTAAATACATTTTCTTGGTGACACTTTGTTAACTACTAGATGAATCCTAGAGAATACCCATGCTCCACTGTCAACTGTGTGCATCCCTAACACCTGCCTATGACATTTAGGAAGTCTCTTTCTAGCACTGGTTCTCGTGGATTTGGTTCAGGGAAGGTGAGAAATCTGTCGTAAGTCATCCTTGGGTGAGATGTTAACTTCCACTGGTAATAAAATTTATACAAATTTCATCTTTCCTCCATTCTTTTGTATATATGAAGATCCCAGAAGAAGAATCGTTGCAGAAAAATGATATTGACACTGTTCACATGTTTGTATATCACCTTGTATTTGGTATAAATAATGGATTTTAGGATTCAATGCTATGATATTGTCAAATATTTTTATTGCTTTTTAAACTATTTGTACACAGACCACGATTTTGCCATTATCATGAATTTCAAAATTTATAATCTCTGCTTAGAAAATCACATTAAAACACTTAGCAGAAGAGACTCCTAAGACTAAAGAAATCAATGGATGGAAAATAAAGAGAGTGGATCAAAATATGCCTTCACGAAATATCACTCGATCATCAGTGGAATTTTCATCAAGGAATGATGTGCACATCATAGATATGGATATTTCTGTGTAAAACTCATTTCAGATTAAATAAAACAATTCACTCAAGTCTAATATTAAAAAATAATCTAGACTAAAATTATACTTTAATCATTTATAGGCTTTGTAAATTTAATCAAAATGTTATTTGAAAATGTCATACATGAATATTGTCTTCACATCATTTTTACCCCTCTCTCTACTAGGTTTCTTATATTAATAGTATTTTAACTTATGCTGAACTACGAGCAATATAGACATCATTAGAAGAATGCAGGAAACTGTCTATTTGTTTATAGGTAGTATTCATTTTAATGACTACATTATAATGATCCAAAATTACTAATAGTAAAAATAGATTCATGACTTCTGGTAAGAGATCAACTTTTGAAAGCAATTTTAAAAGGGGTTTTGTTTAAATTTAAAACTTCCTACTATATGGGTAACAAGATGAATTCTTATTGTAAGACATCGTTGGGCGGCTCTTGGGATTCAGAAGATACATTCAAGAGAATCTCTGTTCCCAATATTACAAAAATATTATCCTTAACTTCTTTTAAATGCTTTGAAAGTATAAAGAAGCCGGTGTTTCTTTCCATATACAAGACACAATTCTGGGCAGTAGACAGGAGGTTAACATAACTGCATGCTATTATGTTAGTGATGATGAACATATATATATATAATATATATATATATATATATATATATATATCCATTTAAATAGCAACCAGCCAAAATGGGCCATGCTTCCCTACTTAAGCACATAAAATCTTAAATGTAGGGGAAAACAGCATATTAAAGTATGAGAAAATATTCAGGCTTTTTATTTAAACCAAAGATATTGTTACAGGTTTTACATTTAGGAATAGCAAATAGAAGGGGCCAGAAAAGTACAAGATTGATGTTTAAGTAGGATGAATAGAAAAAATTCCAACCATGTAAGACAAAGATATGCAAAAGATTTACTTTTATTTGTTTTGAAAAGCTAAAGAAACTGACGCACAGTAGGAAAGATTCAGGCTTCCATCCTAGTTAAATAGTTAATATAGAATGCAAACTGACAAGACCATGAGGGTTCTATTAAAAATAGGAATTGGATTAATATGAAGGTGTACACACACACACACACACACACACACACACACACACACACACACACACATACATTTGGGAAGAGTAGTAAAATTAATTTCAATATGTCATCAAGGTTTAAATCAAGGGATGACTATTTGCTTAAAATTAAATTGGATTTCGTATTTAATGTAGACTTAATTTCCTATTTTATGAAATATCCTCTCAGGTATTAAATTTTAAAATCAAGTCAAGTCTTCTTTATAAGAATAAAAATCAGATATATTCCTAATGAAATACCATCATCTCTGCCTTTGCAGGAATGACAGTGAGTGGCATTTGTGCAATCAGAGGTCCAGGTATAAATTAAAGCCATTTTGGAGAGTCAGATGCCAAGGAATTTGAGAAGATGAGCACTCAATGGTGTAGCTGGGGTGACTTGTAGTTTTCTGATATGTTTTAGTAATCCAGACATGACTTCTGTGGTAGAACTTTATGGCCTTCCACACAGTGAAATCACTGAGCCTCAGAGTCTTGAGATACGCAGCAGTATTAGAGGAAAGATTGGCTGTCTCATCCCGCGTGCTCTGCACAGGCACAGATGCCATGAGAGTATTCCTTTTGTAAGACCAGCTGCCATTGTATCCCTAGATACTCGACTTAAGGCAATAACTATTAGGAAAAAGCAAACATTTTCAGTTATTAAAAGATCATCAAGTTTTATTGGTTTCCATATCAGATTTATATCATCTCTACATAGGTTGGGTTGTGCAAGAATCCATAGTCAGTGTGTTTATTTTACTGATGATGAAAGAATCCTATTTGAGAGCCACATTTGTTGTTTTTTTGTTAAATGCAAACAATAAACATCCAAATGTTTTGCTGATTCTTTGCTATGAGGAGAGAGTCACTTAGGACAGTTGGATCCACATTGCTTCCTTTTACCAATTCTCATCTACTAAAGATGCAGCTGAATTCTTGATTGTTCAAATAGCTATAGGCTCCCTGGTGTGGAGTTCTATGTCTCTGGCTCAATAAAGAGCATCAGCTACTGGATACAACAGATCGAATGCTGTCTCTGCACTCACAAGCTGACTTCATGGCCAAACTTCATTTTCATTATTCTAATCTTCTTCTGAGGATGGCTTTAACTGATATCTCGTAGTCACTCCTATTTTATTCAAAGCTGAAATTATTGTTATTGACCCTAAACACATCATTTTAATACTTTTCTCATTAGAACCACCAAGGTACCCATGCCAGAAACCAGCCCCTTCTTTCCACATCTCATTACAGCCTTCGTGGTGCAGTCCTGCGGGTTATGTGTTTCTCCTTGGCATGCCCAATTCTGCCTCACCAGCACCACGGAGTGTGGTCTCCATTTTCTTTTTCCACTTCATAGCCTGTAGTTTGTAGTTCACCTTTAATCTTTTTCCACACTGACTGCTGAGTGAAGTCTGAAGAAGAGACATGATTATTTCCTTCTTTGGTATATCTTACTCTAATTCCCAGAATTAAAATTTTTGTATTCAGCATCCCTGGGTTATTTAAACAGCATATCTATTCTGTCGTTGCTACCAATCCACAACCACTTTCTGGTCTTCTTTTGAATAATTTAGATTCCACATTTTCTGGTTATTTTAGCCTTGCTACCTAGTGTAGTGAGCCCAGGAGATCAGTCACCCAGCTAGACCTGACATCCCCCCCCACCTTGTGGAATGTCTTGGAGGAAGTCCTTTGTGAGCTCCACTTGTCCCTCAAAGTATTTAGTTAGCTTCTGATAATAATGTGTTTTCAATTGTGTTTGTGATACACAGTGAAATTTGATGAAATGACTAACTTATGTTGCATATTGTCTATTAAATTCAGAGAAACTGAAAACAAATGGTCACAAGTCATGTTTAACTGACTCTTGAGAATCTCACCAATGATGATTATAATGTTTTAAAGGGGAAAGTTTTGTTTTATTTTGAATTATAGTATCTGTGCTTATTCGTGTTTTAATTGAAAACTAAGTTTCAATACATAATATTAAAATTGGGACAATGTACAATTCTCTCTCCTCAAACATTAGCATTTCCATGTGTTGGGGACCCTCAAACTCTTCTCCTGAAGTCACCTAGGAACATATATAGCTAATTATCATGGATAGAAACACATTGTGGTATATATTAGATGAATTGATTAAATTGTAGTATAAATAAATATATATGACTGAATATTATTTGTGTCTAAAATGATAAAAGCATATAATATTTGACAAGATAGTTGGAAATGGAGGACATAGTAAGTGAATTAAGGTCAGGCAGAGGAAAACAAACACCATATTGGGCACACTAAAGAAAACATGGGCACACAAAAGTAGGGTAAATATCACTGCAGATTGGGAGAGGGAAGTCCAGATCAAGAAAAGGTGAACAAGATGTTGGAGTTAGACTGTTAAACCCGTTACAGTAAAAATACCCAAATCATATAAAAAAAACAATCATGAAAGCACTTGGTAAATGCTTCCAGTGGGCTTTTCAGTAAAAGTATGTGGTTAGTTCTTTGTGCTTTCAGTCTCAGTGTGAAGGATGTCTGAGAGGTCAGAGTTAGTTTGCACTGCATCTTTAGACAGTAGCCATGATTCCTTTGCTTGCTGCGATCTCTTTCCGTCTGAATGGGTGGCCTATTGCACTTATGGGCTTTGCAGAGCTGGAGTCTGCAGACTTCTCCATTGTCTCTTCTTGTCAAAGAGGTATCACTGGAATTGTCACTCCCACCTGCTTGTCTCTTGCCTGTGGGAGATTTTGGTGTGGCTGCAAAGTAAGTCCCGACAGATGTTGTCACCCACCGACGGAAAGTATTTCCTAATTTACTGCTGCTCAAGAGCTTAGAGCTGCCCCAGACATGAGATGGGTGTTCAGGAAATGTTTGTTGAGCCAATGTATCTTTTGGATGAAAACCAGATGCTTGGGGAATGAAGAAGACAGATTGGAAAGTAACCAGCAGAAAGCTTCTTAGACATATGTAGAGATTTGAAATCTTTTCTTAAAAGCTGGTTCTCCAACACACCTGCATTTATAGGCGGCAATCTGCCCCATAGCTGGCAGTGAAATTAAGAATTAAAATCAAATGATTAAACTCCTTGAATTCAGTTAGTACTCACTGCTCAGTAACTGTTTGGTTGGAAAACTAAGTACCATTTCTATCTAGTTAGGCAAGGGTGGTACAATGAAAGATGAAAAAGGAGTTAAATTCTTTCATGCTTCATAGAAAATGACCTCATTTAAAAATATGACTCAATGTATGTGTATCCTTCCATTCACTAATTATAGCATCCAGTGCCTAGACCTGTTAGCCATTACTGTCTGTTGAATCTCTCTTATGCATAAAGAACAGAAATCATTTCAATTTTCATGACAATCCTAGGTAGCATGATGTTTCCCCCATCCTATGCCTGAAAATCTAGAAATATTTCTGCTTGTGTGGTTTTCTTTGCATTGCATAAATGAATTAAACACAGGTATGTCACATTTTGTTGCATCTTCAAATTTAATTTTAGGCAATGGGTAAAATTAACACTGAGAGAGAGAGAGAGAGAGAGAGAGAGAGAGAGAGAGAGAGAGAGAGAGAGAGAGAGAGAGATAGCATGCCTGTAGGACTGCAAATAAGCAAGGATTGTACACTGTGGAAAGTGTCTGGATGCAAGCGTAAACACTATAGGACAGAGAGCACTGACTGTATACTCTGCTTTGTACAAAACAGGAAGAACCGCACTAATGGAGGGGCTGCCAAAACAGCTTGATTCTAACCTGAGATGTGATGAGAGGCATTGAACAATTAGTAATGGAGAAAAGTTTGCCTAGACAAACATAATATTAGATACAATAAGATAGGAGGGAGAGTCAGCATTCCATCTGCAGGGAATGACCATACTCTCTCCTACGGCGCAGACTTTGTGTGCATGAAGGAGGTGAAACAGCATGCTGGGAGAAGGGATGGAAGCCAATTATAAAACACCTGCTCTCAAGGAGAACAACTTGAGACGATTAGGGAGGTCACTGCCCAAGTAGATCACCATGGCTGCTTGGGAAGAATAAACAAATATGAGCAGAAATGGGAGGCTGGAAGATTAATTTAAGATATAACAGCTACAGTCATAGAGAAAGAAAAGAAAATGTATACTCTGTAGCTAGAAATGCCATGACCTGATTGTTTATTGTCCTCTCCTTTTCAGAGAAAACACATTTAAAGCTCTTTAAAAGTTACGGATAGTTATTCTGACCAGGTGTTGAATCATGTACCTCTTTTAAACCTGTGACCACAGATTTGAGATTTTAAAAAAAATTACTGACAAATTTAATGTTTTTTTTTAGAATCATTATGTGATTAATTAGAGTGGAAAAGTCTACCTGTGTTAGTAAGGCATCTACCGAGCAATGCAGCAAGTAAGACTCAGCATTTACTATGCCATTAACTAAAACTACGTTGAGATGAGAACAAGTCATGCTCCCTGTTGCTTGCATTCTGAAAGTGGCTGCTTTTCTTTTTCTGTACAGCTGTCCATTCTTCATGTACATGAGAAAATGTGAATATTTAATGCCTGTATTCATGCACATGAGATGATTGTCGATGCCTGACAACTTATGCATGTCTACTCCTGTTGTTTTTAACATGCTACTTAAATCAGTTCATACCTGAACATGATATGACTTTGCATGTAATAATCTGCAGTTCAAACCTGGGTTGTTCCCTGCCCCTCTTTTCAACAGTCAATGGTGCTGAAACCAGAAGCACTGTCTGCAGCTGCAGCTGGCTTATACATACTGTGTTGCGTGTCTCTGCATCTTCCCTTTCTATCTTAAAATCACCAGGCAATTCATTCTTCCGAAACTGGTTTCACAGCCCTTAGTGTGCAGTGCATTGACAGTATCACCCGTGTCCCAGGAGCCTTGTTATCTCCCCCCTTCAACCACACCTCATTAGTAGCTCCAACACTTTTGATCCGTCTTTGAATTCAGCAATCCGGATTTATATGGAGACACTAAATTCCTTATGTACTTGGATAGTCACAGACCAAAGGCAAGAGATCTTCCAGGTCTAATTCAGCTTGTGTTTCTCAGCCAGGGTTTCTTTTTGGCTTTAATAGTATCTTGTATGTAGATGTTTGTGTATTGATTCTATGTTGTATGTGAAACCTGACATAATTTCATTCAGCTTGCTCGATTATGAACATGTCAGTGTTATAATTAAGCAAGAATCTATCAGTGTGATTTCAAGATCCCTGGGAACATCTCATTTATTTAAAAATCACCTGCCCCTCAAATACAGTAAATGGTTCCTTAAAATAAATAAATACACGCACTCACTTTAGCACAGTGTTAATGCTAAACATGGTGTAGGAAGACAGACATCTATGTTCTTCATGAGATCCATGAGAAGAGACTGAAGTATTGTTGGATATTAACTTAAATCTGGAGTAGAAAAAATAAAAGCACAGAGTCATTTACTGTGAAGCTGCTGAGGGACCAGGCTGAGCTTATGCATTGTCACAGCTGCTCTGTGTGGCCGGCTGGAGTCGTCCCCTCAGTGCAGGTGGAGGAAACCTGCTTTAGAGTGAAGGTTGCCCCGGTGGCTGCTTCTGACAGAAGATGCTCATTCTATGTGTGGGTGGGCAGTGTGTGAGAATCGTCTTTTGTTGTACTGCATACACTGGCATGCTCTTTTTAAAAACCTCACATATTCCAGGAAAAAGACAACACTAATGAGAAATTTGAACACATGCATGAAGAAGAAATAGCCTCCATTTGGAGTCCTTTAAATTTGGTCTCGATTGCATATTCATTTCTGCTTGCCTTCCAACTTCATTTGTATGCTCTTAGAATTCATGCATTTTGAACTCACAGATTTTTTTACTTTCATTGTTAAAAAGGTTTAAATTAAGAGACCTATAGATCGGATTTAGCTATTTTCATTTGCTCAGAATTTAGCAAGCAATCTAGGATATTGCTCTAATGTGTAGATATTTAAGTCCAACAAATTTATTTCATTTTTCTTTACCACTGTTCAAAATTTTTAATGTGAATGCTTGTGTGAAACTATTGTTGGGAGGAACTACTCTTCTCAAATTTGAAGCAAATGTATTCCCCCTCTCCACATCCAAAAATTTTTATGATAAGAATACCTGAAGTAAGCCAGGCGTTGGTGGTGCACACCTTTAATCCCAGCGTTGGGAGGCAGAGGCAGGCGGATCTCTGTGAGTTCGAGGCCAGCCTGGTTTCCAGAGTGAGTGCCAGGATAGGCTCCAAAGCTACACAGAGAAACCCTGTCTCGAAAAACAAACAAACAAACAAAAACAAGATTACCTGAAATAGTATGAATGGGAGGAATGAGGTTTCATTTAGAGTATGGTTATCTTCAGGTGCCTGTAAATTAAAGACATGTGGTTTGGTTGAAGGGAAAGTAAAACTGGCAAGAGCAACATAATGATGCTGACCTGTGTTTTTGCTGACCTGTGTTAAAAGACGTGTGGTCTATGAGAGATGTTAAAAAAAAAAAAAAAAAAACGTGTTTAATCCATCTGAGATAAGAACTGTGGGGAAAAGTGATGAATTCCATTCACAAGCTTCATGGACTTTCACACCAATGGTGTAGGCCATCAGGTTCCTTAGAACCAGGGGTGTACACTAGATGGATAGAACAGGTTAGATGACTTAAATGGGCACATGATTGAGATTTTTTTCAAAGCCAAAGTTACTAATAATGGATTCGGTTTTCATATGAGAAACTCACAATATTTGAAGAAATAAAAAAACAAGAATCTATTTTTACCTGATTTGCTTTTCTTACATTTGTTATACAAAAATCCCTACAGCCTGTCCCCAAACCTTATGATTTTTGTTTTATTTAAAGAGCTATGAAATCCTTCAATTAATAGACAATATATTAGATCCTAATGTCTTCTATTTCCATTGCTTTGTTCTTATTGTCTCGGATTATAAAGTGGATTTTCCATGAGCCCTTCCAGTCTGCTCCCCAATTTGTAGATTTCATTAAAGAAGAACAGCTGTGCTCTGGCCAGTGGCCAGGTGCACAATCTCTGGGAAAGGAAAGGAATGGAATGGGGAGCGAAGCCAGAAAGCTCAGTAACCCGGGAGTTAGAGAATTGACAGGGACAAGAGCCTTTTAATATCTGGACCAAATTAACTGTAGGAATAGGGCTTATCTCCTCATCAGGGTCCCATGTGCCTTGGAGCCTGCCGTCCTCCTGTCCTCAGGAGGACGGGGATCTCGTGCCTGAGACATGATTATAGAGATTACATTTGTTCCCCCATCTCCCTCAGCCTCATTAATCTTTCATTTACATTGGGATTAGATGAGATTCCATTAACCAAATCCACTGAATAGATTCATTTCTTTTAATATTTATGCACACTCTTCGGTCCTTAAAGTGGATTCTTTTTCTCCCTGCCCTTAATTAGATCAGTGAGTTTTTTCTTATTAAAATTTGTCTTCTTTCTACAGATTAGGATCGATGAATACAATTAGTGACATCTGGCTCAGCTCATCTGTTAAACGAAACACAAATGACTACTGTATTTCCTATTCTATGAAATGGATGTTTGATATCAAAGCAAAAGCTATCAATTCAGGCTAACAATTAACTTATGGCTAGAGTCTAATACAATATCAATGGCAACAGTAAATGCTGAGAATCTCCAGTATTCTGTCTCTGGTCAAAATTAAGAGTGGTAGAGAGGATGTCAATAGCATCAGACTGGCTTTGAAATTCTATTTGACTGATATTTCTGGAGAGCAAATACTTAGAATGTCTGGAACTAAAATAAATTATTCTTAGCCTAAGAATGCCAGAATGTAGCTTGAAATACTGACATACTTAAACATCACGAATAACATTTTAAAAACGAATCAGGTTACATTTTGAATGGTTTTACTGAGGTGTTTTATTGACATATATCATTGAGAATGCAGCTTGTATACATTTTAGCAAGACTTGTCAACTTTAGCACTACAGACACCATAGCTGGACGATTCTTTTGTTCCTGCTTCCACCCTGTGCATTGTAGACATTTACTGCACTACGGACACCATAGCTGGACGATTCTTTTGTTCCTGCTTCCACCCTGTGCATTGTAGACATTTACTGTACCCTCTTGAGCTAGTCATGACAGAAGCAATGTCTTTAGGTATGTCACATTTTCCTGAGGAAGGAACTGCCTCTCAGTTGATAACCATCATTTTGATAAAAACAGGTAATTCTTCTATTAGTCTAGATAATCAGAACCTGCCTTAAAGTGAAAATTTATAAATAAATGTCTGATAGACTATCTGTACTTTGGAAACTGAAATACACTTGTTTGATTGGTTGTCTGTAATTTCCCACGGTGATTTTTGTGTACTTTTTCCCAGGCTTGTGTCCTTCTCTAAAAAGAGAGGTAACATAGTACCCCATTCAAAATGTTATCCTAAAAGTGGAGGTCATGTACAGTTAAATAGTTAATACCTGTTGGCTTTTATTAAAAGCAGAGGAAAGGCTGCTTATCATTCATGATAAATTTATAAATTAAATGCACATTGTTGTCAAGTACAGGGCATATTAGAAAGAATAGTATTTCCAGTAAAATGGAAATTGGTAAATAGCGTTACAGTGTGTTTACATAATATTTAACATTGCTGCATCAAGAAAACTGAAATCTTACCCTTTAAGAAGCTTTAATAGCTCTACCTCTAATATAAGACCTAATGAAATTATTTCATATTTTAAGTGAATCATAAAAGATATTTTTGCTTTACTAGCATGCATTTTTTCATGTGCAAGCTCAAATGTACCAAATTTGTTATTTACCATGAAGGATTTTCTAAAAATGCATTATATGCCATGAATAGTGTGACATAGTATTGCATATTTGTAGTTTTCTGAGATGAATAAAAATTACAATATATATATATATATATATATATATATATATGTATGTATGTATTCTTTATATACAATATACCCAGTCTAGTGTCTCTGAGGAGTTAGTGTACAAGTTAATTATCTTGACAATAATAATTACTTTGTAGTGTGTATATATCAAATTATCTTCTCTTCAAACTACGCACACAGAGACACACATACAAGTAATGATAAAGCTTGGGAAAATAATAAACTAAAGTTGGCAGTATTTATAATGTTCATATTTTTAAAGGACGTTAATGCATGGTGAGGCCTTGATTTCCCAGTAAATCAACAGAACACATTCAACTTTAATGAAATCTTGATTAAACTTAAAAAGGGACAATAATTCATCCTTTTATTGTTTGAAGTTTTCAAAAGAAAATTAAATCGCAAGCTTGTCAATGATCGTGCATTCCATCTTGACCAGATGTAGCTTAGAGAGTCACATACTTTGAAAGAATTAGCAGCATTGGAAGCGGCTGCTTTTGTGCTACTACAAATTGGATTTTTCTTTTTCCCTTGAGAAGCTACACTGAACAATAGAATACTTTTAACAAGAGATTACGGAAGACCAAGGCCATACTTTTGAAAATCCAAGTGCATGAAGAATAGGGATAGATGTTTGGCACTGTGAATCAATTATCAGTGAAATCTGTCATGCCATTCAGAAGGCCCTAAAGTCAAAGCTTCTCTCCCCACACAGTCACTCTGAGTTGGCCTTGCACATCTACAGAGGACTTAATTTGTTCAAAGCAGAATTTTCTAACAGATATTGTGAAAATTAGTAGACTCTCAGAGCTAACCTTACTTGTATTCTCTTTGTAAGCAAGGGACCAGGGTTCAGAGGAAAGGTGGGGCCAATTTCAATGTAATATATAATATTCATGATCTATTATTGATAATATTAAATTCAGCATAATTCAAAATAGTGTCACACAAATCAGAGAAAATCTGTAGAAATATAATCAAAATTTTAAAATTTATCTGTCCAAATGGATATTGTTAGTCATGAAAAATTTGACTGTATTCAGCTGGAGAAATGGCTCCACAGTGAAGACTGTGCCCTGCTCCTGCAGAGGAAATGGACTGTTCCCAATAACCACATCTCATGGTTGACAACTCCATGTAACTTATCTTCAGGGGTCTCTGATTTCTTCTGGCTCCTAGAACACCTCATTCACATTCACTTACACACACACACACACACACACACACACACACACACACACACACACACTTTTCAATTATTTTAAATATTTGAACTTATTTTGAAAATATAATTTACTTTGTAATTATGAAATAGTATTTAGCTATGCACAAATAGTTTCAGTTAAAGAACTTTTAACCTTGATGTCTTAATATTGAAATATTGTGACATGTGCTATTAATTGCATTTTGAAGATTATAATAACTGTAAGAGAAATATTTTCCAAAAATCCCCTGAACATTAATTAGTAAGGCTGAGTTCTATAAATATTTTTCAGTATACTGCTATTATCTAAGTGAATAATATATTTAGCCATCTGGAGAAATAATTCCTGAAGATGAATAATGTTCTGGAGAATGTGGGTTTGTTTGCTTTTTCTACCATAAAATAGATATGACTTGTGTATTTGATTTTAAGAATTATGGCATCAAGAAAATACAAATGAGCAATAGCCACCAAGACTAGAGGAAGGACATAGCCACCAACATCAGCATAAAATACATTTCCATAGAGGAACTTTTACGTATTCTAATATGCTATCTTTACCCACTTTTAACCAAAATTGTTACTTTAACAGCATCTGCCTCACTAAACTCTTTACAAATTGGGAGAGGGAATGATCTGTAGATGGAGATTGGTTGATTTTATGGAAATAAAATGGAAGTATCAGGGAGGATCTTAGGCAAGATGCTCTAATCTGTATTAAAGAAAATATAGCTGAGTTACCAAGGTTCTGAAATTGCCTGCATACTTGCTTTCCTGTTTGCTTTGGTGCTTTATATACGTTCTTACACATTCTTTTGCATTTTAGGTATTTTCAGTAAAATTTCAGAAAAAAATCTTGTAATGTGGCAATTTCTCTTACTTTCTTGGGATTTTGTTTCAAAAGGAATTTGGAGGGTGCATTTGAGGAGATGATAAGACTGTGGGTCAGTTCTCTACCTGTTTAAATTTCTGGACACAGATTGGATTCAAAGACTGTACATTGTGACAGTACGGTCACACTGTCTCCCAAGAGTGCATTATTAGATCTGGATTCCTGTGGCTGACCTTTGTGTTTTGAGTTTTGGCATTAGACATTCAAGTCAAGACTGGAACTAACAGAAGTGTACAGAAGTGCTTATATACACTTCCTGTATTGTGACACCCCAATACATAATGGATACCAAGCTTATGTTTTGCTAATGTGTTATAATATCATTTCTTGGTTCTGAGTAAATCTTAAAAGTTCCTCATCTGCTCATGTACTTTATATACTTTGGTCATTTGTAGATGAACACATTTTTATTAAAATGGTTAGATTTCTATTATGCCTCATTTAGAAAAATTTTCAAATGTGTCAACTGGGAATTTTAAAGCATTGTCATAAGGATAGCAATATGCCAGAGCTTAGCAATTTTGTTCTGTGCATAATTGTAAACTGTAGATGTGCCCTTCCCTATTCTATCATAATTGTTAAGGTATCTCATAAAATTAAGGCAAAGTAGCAGCATAGCAAGCAAGTAAAACTTTAACAAAAATAATTATGTGTTTTCTGTTGCTTGTTGTGAAATAGAGTCAAGGCAATTGCAAAGTTTGAACATTAGTGAATGGATCCTAAATAAACATCATGATTCATTCTATACAATATTACTATAAAAGTCATCAATATTCAAAGAAAAATACAATGTCCCCCCTCTCTGATGACTTGTATAATATCTTAAATATTCATGAATGGTATCAATTCAGGCTATCTATGTGAATATAAATTTCCATATAACTGGCCACTTGGTGTTCATTGGATCATGCTTTTGAATATGAATTTTTCAATATCCCAGATGTACCATGAATCTGGCCCAGCTCATGAATATTCACACACACACACACACACACACACACACTCTCTCTCTTTCTCTCTCTCTCTCTCTCTCTCTCTCTCTCTCTCTCTCTCTCTCTCTCACACACACACACACACACACACACACACACACACACCTCTAATCTTTCTGAGAGTAATCACATACATAAAGATGAAAATCTCATTAGTTTTCATAATGAGAGCTGCATCAGGATGCTGGTCCCAGGGTGGCTTCATCATTCCTTTGTGCTTGGTGTTTTCTTTAAAAAGAAAACAAACAAAAGAGAAACTAAAGAATAAACAAACATACTAGGTAACTTTCTTTTTTTACAGGTTCATGTCCCTTCTTATTGGGGAATTTCTTTTATTGAAAACAGATGTATTTTTCATACAATGTATTCTGATTCTGGTTTTCCCCCCCTCTCTCTCCTCAATTTCTCCCCACCTTCCCTCCCATCTGGGATCTACCCCTATTCTCTCTCTCCTTAGAAAACTAACAGGCATCTGGGATAATAACAAAATTTAATTAGATTTTAAAACACAAATCAAAATAGGTCAAAGCAAACAGAAGAGAAAAGCAGGTGAAAAGGCAAACGCTCATTTCATTTTAGCTGCGTACAGCCTGTACATTATTTACTTGAGACTGCATTTGTTTTTTCCTGTGGTCAGAGAGAAGAACAGAAGAGAAAACAATTACAGGAATTAGAGAATACTTTGAGGTGAATGAATTAATGGTACAGACTATTAAGCTGTTGGGGCTCAGCTAACTCAGTGATTAAAGGAAGCTTCATTGCTATAAGTGTGCATGTTCAGAAGAGTTAAGGGCTCGCACCAATTAGAATCACTTTAATCTTGAGAACACATATAATTAAAGCATTGTCTTGTAGTTGAGGCTTAAGTAGCTATTCTCATATGTGTATTGACCCCAGCCTTATTTTGCTGATCTGCTGGAAACTTGGTTCATGCTTTACATTGTAAGACAGAAAACACATGAATTTTCTATCCCGCCTTTTGTGCAATGGAAAATTATATTCCTTCTAGTCATTTTTTAGATGACTTAGATATCCCAGGCTGGCCTCTAAGGATGACTTTAAAACTCATGTTCTTACATTCATAGCACAAATGCTGTGACTATAGGTGTGTGCTAACACATATAGTTTCCACCATGCTCAGAATCACAGCAAAGACCTTGAATGTGCTATGCAAGGTACTAAATATAGCTGCAACCACAGACTCTCAGGGAAATTTAACTATGCTATAGCTATGTTATGATTGTGGAATCACATTATTTAAATATTATTTAACTCATGCTCTATCAAGAATTCTTTTTCTTGATGCTCTTCCAAAATAGTCAATGATATGTTTTTAGAGTACCTATCCAGATCTCCAAGTAGTTATAATTCAGTATCTAAGTTAGTCACATGGGCTTATTACCAACATGCTGTAGTTACTAACTGAATGACGAGAAAAAATAAATTATTGCTTTGAATGGCATTGACTCACTAGTCTCCAATTTCTAACAGTGACATTATCAAATGTCCCAGTGAATTTTTCCTGTACCAAACAGTATGTATATTTTTGGCGTTGTATAAACACAGCTGATAAAGGTGCTCAATGATAATCATGTTTTGTTGTTTTATAAATCTGATACCCAGGTAAGTGACATGAGTATACAACTAGAATCAGTAGAACTTGAGGGTTGCACTGTTAAACTCTATTGTAAACCTCCTTGGAGAAAGCCAAGAAATATTAACCAACTTTCTTTACTTTCTGTGTCTAGGGAGCTCTTGATACTTTGTGCCTGTGAGTAATATTATACCAAAGAAGTGTTTAAGGAAGTCTGAAGTCACTTTTTCTTTTCACAGTTCAGGGGCATGGCACTACCTAATAGCACAGGTGTAAGATGCTACTGAATATTCTACAATGTGTGGGATTTCTGGACTTTTACACAATCTAAATGTCAATCAGACTACCATCATACATTATTGAAAGCCTAGTTCTATGCTTAAAGCCTTTCAATTTCCAGTAAATTACAGTATTTTATAGCAGACAATAAGAACATGTAATATGAGTTAGAAAAATACTAATATTCATGTGAATAAATTTATTGTTTTTTCTTGTTTATGTTAGCAACCATAGTGTTAAATGAACTCAACTGGACAAGTGCCTTAGATGAAGTTTTCAAAAGAAATCGAGATGAAGACCCTACATTGCTGTGGCAGGTGTTCGGCAGTGCTACTGGTCTGGCCCGGTATTATCCAGGTAAGTGTTTGGTGCTTAGGCAAATATGGAAAGAAGCTGAAGATACTAGCCTCAGTGATATCTGTTAAATGCTCTTTTGTACAGTGCCTTTACTGGTGGTGTGGCTACAGATAAATTTGCCAGCAGATGACACACAAATCCATGTACATATGTGCAGCATTAATACTACCTAGTGGGTTAACAATAAATAAATAAATAAATAAATAAATAAATAAATAAATAAATAAATAAATAAAGTTGGTAAAGGGATTGATAGGTGTTCTGAGGGGAGACATGATTAGGATATAGTCAAGTACCTAGTATACATGTTTGAAAATGCCCCAAAAAACCCACAAAATTGTCATTATGAAAAAGAATGTAATATTGCACTAACTTGATCATAATTAAAGTGAAGTACCCGAGAAGTAATTAGGAGCAGTACTAGAAACCTGGTCACACTGCAATGCCAGCTTGAGCAGGGATACTTGGGCACGAATCTGAGAAGGAAGTTTTTAGAGGAAGCCTGCCAAAGAACAAGCCATGGTTCCAGTCCAGCTGCACAGCACAAATAGACAAACTGTATTGAAAGGGTTCTTTCCAAGAATCAGGGCTACAGTAGAAGCTTATGTTTTAAAAGTGCTTTCCCGTTAGCCAAGGGGTGTGCATTTGTTAAAATAAAAGGGTTATGAAATAAGACAACTCTCTTCTTCTGTGTCATGTGGCAACCAATTCTAGCCATATATTCATATGCATGGAGATATTTTACAAATTGAAATAAGCATTTTTGTAATGTCCTTTATTGCTATAAGGAATTGTATGAGAGATAAATACTACCTTACAACACAAAAGTAAAAATTAATTAGTGGTCACCCCTGAGCCCTTCTGGGAAGTCTTAAGTGAAATGGAATTCGTTTTGAAGGTTTGCCACAGTTAGCCTCACCATAGTCTTACAAATGCAGCATGTGTTCTTTCTCTCAAAGGCCTGACAAGGGAAACTAGCTTTCAGTGGACAAAACAGGACTTTGGCTGGGTTTTTTTGTTTGTTTTGTTTGTTTTACTATTTAAATTTACTCAATGAGCTGGCATCTGAATTTATCATAGTGAAACATCAGAAAAAAATAAAATAAAATTTTAGTTTTACCTTGCATTGAATAGTAACAGAAACAACTGTATTTAGGCATCATAATTAGGTGAGATATTCATAACATCTATGTGATTGCAAATGGCAAGTGGGTCATACGAATTACTTTTTATAGAGATCTGATACATTAACATAGGCCAAGTTTTATTATTATTTATTTATTTATTTATTTATTTATTTATTTATTTATTAGTTCTAGTTAGGGAACAAGCTTGTTTCACATGTAAGCCCCTTCTCCTCCCTCCCCTCACCCCCATCCCTCCTCCCCCACCCCAACCTACCCCCCACCCCATCCACTCACCACTCCCCAGGCAGGGTAGGGCCCTCAACGGGGGCTCTGCAAAGTCCACCAAATCTTAGCATAGGCCAAGTTTAAATTGGAAAGGAATCACAGTAATACCTTATATTATAATAATTGTGGGAATTGCTCCTTGTAGAAACTTTATAAAATGTAACACAATACTTCTAAAACTCTTGTTAACTGTTAAACATTATTCATAAGGAGATTGAAGTAGAAAGGAAAAAACTATAGCACTAATGTACATAATAAACCGGGTACAGTAAGCTTTATATCAGTTCTTATAAAATGTTGTCTGGTACAATTTTAAAAATCTGGAAACCAAATACCTAACACCCCTCTAGTAGTCTACAAATAAATTAGTCATTAACTAATAACATCATATAGATTTTGAATCTGGCAAAAATATTTACGTCATTTAAATTTTCATAAGTGAGGGAAAGGAAAAAGGCATGCAGTGATTGAAAATTAGTATATTCTTGAAAGCAAAGGACCAAGGCTAGAGAGAAAGACAAAGTGGGGTGAGAGGGAAATAGTGTTAGAAGAGAAAGTATGTACGTCAAAAAGAGAAGCTAGCAAAATAGATGGTCAAAGGGCTGTTATACAAATGAACTACTTATTAAATCTAGCATTGAATTCTTAAATGTGTTACTTTCATTCTATGATTCTTTTCTCCTGAATGCTAACTAAAGAGTTGATTACTTTTTTTTTTTTACTTTTAATACTAATCAGACATTTTAGAGTGTCTTGACATTTGTTCAGATTAGCTTGGAAAAAGTCTTTACATCTTTAATCTAGCCAGATCCTGGCGATCCTCTCAAAACACCAGCTGTGGAAGCCAGCCAGAGCCAAACCACAAAACCTCATTTGTAAATGGGGTTTGGCAGGCACACTGACTCAGCAGAAGACTGCCATGCTGAACTCTGTTACCTGTTGGATCGGTTAAAATGGTCCATACAGAGTACCCTTCATGCAATTTCTTTTCTAGTGATTTCAGTGCTGAGGTGGTCTTTATAAGTGTAATGATGTCATAGCAGCAGGCTTCTTAACCAAGGAGTAAGATAGGGTCATCATTAGGAATTAACTTGTTATACATGTCTCAATTGACTGTTTTTCTCTGATAATTCTGTCTAACTAGAACAGACAGGCTCATCTCTGTAAATTCAATTTACTAATGAGTAGAAACATATTATCACATATGCTGCTTTGTGGTATGTGTATGTGTAATATATGCACATGTGTGCTGATACAGTCCCCTGTGCTTGCTTGTTTCGAGACTAGAAGTCAGCATTGATGCCTTCCTCAGTCACTTGCCACCTTGTTTCTTGAGACAGAGTGTCACTGAATTTGCAGCTCACCCTTTAGACTAGGTGACTAGCCAATAAGCTTGTCCTGTCTCCGGCTACCTCTCCATTCTAATGCCTGAAAACATGGGTATGGCTTGGACACGGGTCCTGGGGATCCCAAACCAAGCCCACGTGCTTGTGCAGCAAGCATTTAACCACTGAACCATCTTCCCACCTTAAAATATCTTAGCTAGGTTTCTCTTACATGAAGTTAATCCTCCTGCAGGAGCACCAGAGCCACAGGTAAGTCCTTTGAGCTTTGTGGGTCCTGATCTACATATGCAAAGAAAGAACATGCCAATTATTGCAAAGTTAAGAGGTTATGGTGGATCACTGAGATAAACCGAAATTGAAAGTACTTCAGAGTACAAAATAGCATGGACCACAGAGGTGGTTCACTGGTCAAGAGCCCTGGATGCTCCTCCAGAGGACCTAATTTTGAGTCCTAGCACCCACATCCAATACCTCTTCCGACCTCCATGGGTGCAAGGTAAGCAAGTAAAGTAGCCATTATATATTAAAAAACAAACTGTAAATACAAAAGAACAAGCATTTCTACAGTAGTGTGCTTCCACTATGCATAGTCAGCACTCACTTGATCTAAGACATTAAAGAGAATAAATGAACTCACAGTTGGCTGATAAAGAAGCAAAATAAAAAATGGAGAAGGAAATCTAAACGTGCCTGAGTCATAATGCCAGCTAGTCACACCACATTGGATTGGCCTATAACTATTTCTTCATTTCTCTGTAGGGTTGCCAGGAAAAAAAAATAACTTCTAGTTAAGTTCCCAGTGTCTCTACAGCCAAGGCACCCACTATTTTACAGGATTATCGAGTAACAAACAAAATCTATTTTTTGGAGTTTTCTAAATATAGACTTTTCCTGTAACGCTGTAAGGAAAACTACCTATATTTTCTTTTCTCCTGGGAATTCCTGTCATGGAGTTAAAAAGTAAATTGTTTTTTTCAGAAATTTTATTTTCTGAATCACAAAAACTGTTAAAAATGCTCATTTTCATTGTTCAAATTCTATTTAAGCAGGTCCACCCAAAGTGGTATTTAGCCAACATGGGTTCCTGAGCCAGGTAGCCCCTCACCTCAGACACTGGATGAAGTAATGTCTTTCATTGATGACCCCGGCAGTCAAACCAAGAGAATGATGGCAGTTAAATTCAGAGAATGATATCCATTAATATTCTTAGCATCTTGCCCAGATATTAGAGAAATAGGATGGTTAGACACACACATGATTGTCACTTGGCCCTCTGAGGAGAGGATTCTCAAAAAGTAGTTTGTTTGGTAACTTGTTGTCTGAACTTCAATATCTACCCTAACTTTAAATGTCAGCAGGCTTTCTCATCTACCAGATATGCATAAAAAGAAACTGTGAAAATCAATGCTTTCTGTCCTTTCTCTGTTTCCTATCTTTGTCATCCTTTTCCTCTACACCTTCCCTCCTCTTTTATTTGGAAGGTAGGTAGATTTCTATGCTATAATAGAAGGAAAATTATCCTGGGAGAGATTTTGATAGGATTCCTTAGTTGATAGGAACGTCATCTTACCCTTTGACTGTGTCATACTATAATTTTGCCTATTAGCTCATTGCCAACTTGAAATTTTTGAACAAGATGATCTCCAAAGTCCTCCCCAATGCTCCACCTTTGTGTCTGCGTGTTAGCTTCTGCTTCGTCCACAGCCTTCTTCTTCTTCTTTTTTTTTAAATTAGAAACAGGATTGTTTTACATGTCAATCCCAATTCCCTCTCCCTCTCCTCCTCCCCTACCACTCCCGATAACTAAAACCCTACCTATCACATATCCTTTGTGCTCCCCTGGATGGTGAGGCCTTTCATAGGGGGCCATCAGAGTCTATAGTATCCTTTGGGATAGGGCCTAGGCCCATCCCAATGTGTCTTGGCTCAGGGAGTATTCCTCTTTGTGGAATGGGCTCCCAAAGTCCACACCTATGCTAGGGATAAGTACTGAACTACTATAGGAGGTCCTGTAGATTTCCGAAGTTTCCTCCCTGAAACCCATGTTCCTGGGGTCTGAATCAGTCCCATGCTGGTATCCCAGCTAATAGTCTGGGGAGCAAGAGTTCCCAGATGTTCAGGTCAGCTGTGTCTGTGGGTTTCAGCAGCCTTGTCTGGACCCCTTTGCTCATCACTCATCCTTCTTTGCAACTGGATTCCAGTTCAATTCAGCCATAGCCTTCTTTTACACAATACTTAGAGCTAATTCCCTGGTTAACCACCAACCCATAACATAGATACTGTGCTGGTTACCAGTCTTGGGAGAAATTGGTCAACAGATTCAAAACTACAGCTACTATTCAGAAATCTTAATAGGAAATAAATTCTACTATATAGGGTACAACTGCAGTATGTGTTTTAATGAAGAGTAGAGAGAATTTTAGCTTGCCAAAAGAAATAATGAAGCTTCAGGTGTTGGATATGGCATACTGTTATATAATCTTTATATAACATGTACATATTCCAAAATATTATTCTTAATACCCATAAATAGATATAATTCTAGTGCTCATCGTAAAGTAAAAGAAAAATCCTAAAACAAAACAAAATGATTGGAGCTCATGTCAATGAGACATCCTCTTTGAATCCATGCTTGTTAGAAAATGCTTCATTTATAAACCCTTTCCTTTGCACTTCTTGACCGATATAAATTAAGTTTAAGCTGTCAAAACTTGTCTCATAGCTAAAACTTCGAATTCTTAAGCATCTGAAAAATAGTTGTTGGTACAACTATTTGTTTCACCTGTTAATATCTCCTGAAATTGTAACAATTGCAGCATTATATTGAGATTATAATTAGGAATCAGTGCCTCATTGAAATGGTAAAGTAGAAAGCACTTATCCTTTTTAGATAATTACTTTCTGTTACAAAAGGGAAAAAAACAGGAAATCCATTTCATATGACATTTATCACCTGTCTATTAGACACTTTAGCTACCCTTCCTTCCTGTTTGTTCATTTCAAAATTACAGAGAGAGAGAGAGAGAGAGAGAGAGAGAGAGAGAGAGAGAGAGAGAGAGATCCCATGCATGCTGCATAAATGTTAAACTCCTAGGAAACATTTCCTTGTTGTGAGTGCTGCATTAAACTGTAATAGAAGCTGTATAAGTATGTGGCCTGAGACTCTTTTTCCCCCATATGGATAGTCAATTTTTCATACATTATATATGACATTTTGTAAAAATAACCTGAGACTATTTTCAACCTAAAATAGCACATTACTAGATTTGAAGAATCTTTTCTTTAGTTTAATTGATGAAGGACCATTTGATGGTGTTCTAGAAACTGGGTAATATTGGAGCCTCTGCTTGTCTGTGGCTTCTAAAAGTGGTCCTACCAATGGTCCATTTTCTTCAATGATGCCTGATTCTTTTTTCTTTGTTTTTTCCTGTTTTTGCTTAGAGCTTTGTGAATGAACACATGGTTTAGATATAAATATATTTGACATCTGGTCATCACTATATAACTAATTTTTAAAAAAGATCTACTTTTTCACAATAATTATTAAATCCAATAGTCCATTGGGATTATTTGGGCTGCCAATTACAAAAAGAATTCAGATTTTTAGTTTGACATTATGGAAGTTTGTTCCTGCCTCCAATTGGATAGTAACACTGTGAGAGCTAGTCAATAGTGAGCACAGAGAACAATGTACCCCCTCCTTTCCGTGTCATGAGTGTGTTATCTCCTGTTTGCCAGCTAGTGCTAACCTGTGCTCATTTGTAAACAAGGGACTGTCATTTCCTTTCTCAGGTAACTTCTCAGAAACAACACAAAATATTTCATCTTGTATGAGTCTGAACCTAATTTAGTGTCCTCATGGTTACAGTCCCCCTTTTCCATGGCCATGTTCTTAGGTAAAAAGCCGGAGCTCTCCCAAGGAGGACACAGAATCCCTGCAGGTACCATCCTGTCCTGGCTGCCCACTGTGTGGGTCTGAACTTGCAGCACCTTGTTTCTTCCTTTCTGAAAACTAATCTAATTAAAATGTTAGGAGCCACACATCTCCACATGGAGATAGCAGTGCAGATCATTGAGTGATTAAGCAGAAAATAAATTAAGCCCGAGGCACTAATAGATTTCCTATGAAACCTGAGAAAAGAAGTAATTAGGACTAACATCATCAGAGAGGCTTATGAACTATAGATTAAAACTCAAGTAAAAGCAAAAAATCAAAATGGGCAAAGGCTTTCTGGAGAGAAGAAAAGTTTTCACATAAGGAAATGAGATGAACCAGTAATAGTGTGTGTTGGTGAGCGAGCAGTCTGGTTGCTGCAGGGACGGAGCTGTGTTAAGTCAATGGCTGCTAGTGGCCGAATATGAGACCTTGAACAGCACATGATTGTGTGTAGCTAGAACAGTACAGTTATTCTGGGTGTTTGATTGCTGTGTGTATCTTTCTAGGAGGAGGAAGTCTTAAAGGAACATACTCAGAATGCATTGCCAGGAAATGGCAAATGTGGAAATATAAAGACCTGAACAAAGAAAGGACCAAATAGCAATTAAGGAGACTTGTTGAATACAAAGGATGGGGACATATGAAAATTAATAAAAATATTAACGACTGACATAAGTGGTGGCCATATATTATACTTTGGGTGGAACTTGGACTATTGCAGCTGTTTGGTGAAAATATTGTCAGTGGTATATTCATCTGGGAACAAAATGATGAGTTCAGTTCTGAACAGCAAAGGTTGGTGGAAATAGCTCAACATACAGCTGAGCACATATATGAATACATGTGTCCTATGCTTCCCCAGCATCATATTCATCGCCTTGTATGCCTATCCCTTACCTAATCATGGTCACATTGACTCCCTGTGGCTCACTAGGCTGTTCAGGATCACTGTTCAACTAAGACTCTGGCCGCAGTTGAGCTGACTAAAGTGTTTCTCTCATTATTCATGGGGTAGAGAAGTTAAATAGTTGTTAATTTAAAAAGTGAGAGTTGTTTGTAGTTCGGCTGGCAGAAAGAACCCTCTCTCTAAAATATGTCAATGAATATTGCTAAACCCTTCATCTGTTTTAACTTCTAAAATATCTCTCATCCTGTTCTCTTTCCTTTTATGTATTATTAAATCCTCACACCTTATGCCATTTGTTTTTAGGTGCTCACAACCATCTTCGATGTGCTCTTCATTTTATGTTTGGTCCAGCTGATAAAAGAATTCAAAAACATTTTGTCTAGGACATGGAGACCCTATGCACTTCAGAGGTCAGGAATGAAAACATTCACAGAACTGTACCACCATCATCACCACCATCCAAGGAGTTTTATTGACTCATGAAATATGAAACTTTTTCTTGTAGAATTGTAATTTGCTTACACTTAAATCTTTAGCATAACTTACTAAAATGGGGGCATTTCATTGTCAGGGTTAGAATTTTCCCTTAGGTGGAACATAGCTAACATTATTTTCCAATAACTCTTCCCCTTCCATACTTCATAAAACTCTCTCTCTGTAATCTTGTCATTCTTGAGCTACTTAAATGATTAAATATGTATAAGCATTCTTTTTGTTGAATATTCTACTTAAACATAAAACTTACCACTTAACCACTACTTCTGCTGACAGCAAAGTTTCTACGTTCTGTGTGAAGATGTTTCATGTGGGCGCAATATATAATAGGACTTTTAAAAATTGTGGTGCTCTATCTTTAGACCCAGAGCCCTTTGTCTGTATTTGAGTTTATGTTAACTTGTTTACAGTAAGTGCGTGAAAAGGGGAAATACAGTGTTGACAACAAAGTCGTTCTCCTGATAATCCAGTGTCTTAGTCGGAACATCAAGTCTCATTGTTTAGAAACAAAATTTAAATTTAAAAACATTGGCTCAGTGGGAAAAGTGGCTTGCTATGCATATTGGACATGTGAGTTTGAAACCTAAGACATTTGTAAAAATGGAAGTAAAGACCCTATTCAACAAAGTTGTCCCATTACCTCCACATGAGTATTGTACCCACACATGCACACACACAAACAATAATAATAATAAAAAAATCATTATAGAGTAATAATTGTTTATAATTAAGTAATATATAATTGTTATAATAACAATTATATTACATATTATGGTTATTGTTGCATATTGCTCATAATAATGGCAATAATTATAATAATTATTATAAATTAAATTTTAAAATTTTTATAAAGGCTAGGCAAAAGAATTAAAACTGATAATATAAAAACCCTATTTTTAAGGTAGAACACTAAAAGAAAATCATCACACATATAAAAGAGACAAAAAAGAGGTCTAATAAAATGACTACAAAGTGATTTGTGATAAGGATGTGCTAATGTCCCTGTGAAAGACTAACATTGTTCACCCAGGGGCATTTGCCTCTCTCTGCTGTGCAGACCATCCAAAGACAACCACAGCCTGCATCCCAGTCTTCACCCTCACAGCAGCTCAGCCTGTATTGTGTAACTGTAGATAGCCTTTTCTTTCTTTAATGTAGCGTGTAACTAGTGTATTAAATCTCCTCTTCCTTTTTATAACTCTGTGTGTTTAAAAATTCTACATAGTGGGCTGGGAGAGAGGTGAGGAGGTGGTGGGAGGAGGCAGGAGGGCAGGAGGAGATGTGGACGGGAGAACTGTGGTTGGAATGTAAGATGAAATTTTTAAAAATAAAAAATAAATAAAAGAACTCACCTGGTCCTATGCCTCTCATCTACCACTGAAAATGAAAGGCACATAACACCTTCCATATACGAGCCCTTCCTAGATCAGTCTTTCTTTCATCCCCTTGGAGAATTTCAATTCTTCTGTATTGAAACAGCTATCCATTTTGTATTCTTTTAGAAATTATTTGGAATGCAGTCTAAACACTGAAATATAAGTAACCATGCTTGGAGACAGTTCATGATATGTTTCTATGCTCCATAGCTCCCAACACAGTTTCTTTCATGTCATGGAGAGTAGTAGGTATTAGGTTAAACTTTGTAAATTTTAGTACCAAGAATTAAGAGAAAATTCATAGTAGAATTTCAGAAAGAGAGTAGTATCCTTAGTAGGTCAAGCATCTTTTCATGACTTTCTTCACATATTGAAAACACATGTAGCTCCTACTCATAGACAATGCAACATCCCAATAAGTTTGTACATGAAGATGACAATCAGTGGTGTGTGGACTGCATGCAACTGTCTCCCTCACAGGATAAGACATTTACCTATTTGACAGTTTACCATGTAGCAGAAATCCTGTTATGGTCTCTGCCTTAATGATTTGTATCCAATGTAATACACAGTGACTGACTCTGTAAACAACTATAGTCATACTCTAATGTCGAAAAGCAGAATGAGAATTGCAGGGCACCCACTGATCCCCATTTTTTTATCAATTCCATCTAGGAGAAATCCTAATTTGAATAAAGCAAGTTTTGCTAATTAGCTTGTCTCAGTAGCAACATTCTGTGAAACTTCACCTTTGTCTAAAACAGTGTTCTACCTCAAGCAGAGTAATTGGGACTCAGTAACTTCCATAGCTTGTTCTTTTCTGGTGCAAGTTTTCTTGAACTCAAAGTTGCATTGGTATGAGCAAAATAGTGTTTCTGTAGACTATATCTACAGATTTTTTAGTACTTTAAACAACATTGGCAATCTGCAGTAGCTGGATTCCGGCTCTTTTATTCCAACGAATTCCTTTTATAAGTTAAATTATTTGAGATAGAGTTTTACTATACAGCCCTGCCTGACCTGTGAAGTCCAAAGTTCCCAAGTGCTGAGATTAAAGGCATGTGCCATTATGCCCAGATCAATGAATTTCTTATGTAAGCAATCCTATTTCTAAAATTTTATCTGGAAGTATTTCTTATCTCTAACAACTTCTACATCCTTCATAGGTTCCTAATATAGACTATTTCAGTCTCCTTTTTCTCAGGGGTAGCTTGCCCATTTGAAGACATCACTGCCTATAGAAAACTTGTTATTATAAAGAGTTTACAGACAACCATACTTACACACACACACACACACACACACACACACACACACACACACACACACACACACACGGGGAGGGGGGCGCGGGGGCGGGAGAAGAGAGTGGGAGAAGGAACTTCAACAAGAGAAGGATATGGGAAGTGAGAGGAAGATGAGAATGGGGAGTATTATAGAATAAACAATAGGAAAAAGAATAGAGTTTACTATTCTTGCAATCTGGCTACACCTATGGCAGAGGTAGCCTGCTGTTCACAAAACTGTGTCATCTGTTCCTATGTAAGAATACTTTTTCAAGTGATGACTTGACTTAGGACTTCATTTTTAAAAGCTCATCTGTGTCTGT
The DNA here is from genome assembly GCF_003668045.3 of Cricetulus griseus. Lineage (NCBI taxonomy): Eukaryota > Metazoa > Chordata > Mammalia > Rodentia > Cricetidae > Cricetulus > Cricetulus griseus. The sequence continues at coordinate 177,661,403 of NW_023276806.1, read as the reverse complement.
GGTACCCAGAGTCAGTTCAAGTTAGGTCTTACAATAATAATCATAATAATTAATAATAATGATGATGATGATGCTGAAGGAAGTCTATCATTTCATGCCTTAGACTGTAATGACTTGGTTGTTCCTTCTCCACAATTATTTGCTGCCTTTTCTTGTTGTATGTCCATTGGTTTATGAGGCTTTGGAAGTCAAAGACTAAGAGAAACAATAACTCTGATTGTCCTAGATCCCTTTACAATTGCTTAGAGCAGTATTTATTTATTTGTTTGCTTATTTGACCTTTTATTTTGTTGTTGTTTGTTGCTTTTTTTTTTTTTTTGAGACAGGTGTCAGTGTGGAGGCCTGGAACTCACTATGCAAACCAAGCAAGCCTCAAACTCACAGCAGTTCCCTGCCTCTGCTTCCAAAGTGCTGAGCTCCAACACCACCACACTCAGCATAGATTAGTGTAGGGAGAGACCCTGGATACCTGTACCGCTGACCATGCCCGGTTGCTGATAATGAACAAGATCAAACAGGGAATAGTTTATTAACTGGTAATTTATTAAGATGGGATACTCACACTAGGAGCCAATAACCAGACTTGGCACTCCAAAAAGTCCAGTCCCAGATGCCTCCAAGACCTGGCCTGAACCCCGAGAGAGGAGAAGCAGTTCCCCTCCTCGATCTTTATCCTACCCCACTGTGTACCTGTGACCACACCAATTTGGGCGTGGTCAATGGTACATGTATATAGGGTCTCTCCCAACAGGGTAGAATTTATGATGCACATGATGAGTAATACCTAACATAGAGTCCTACTAACAAATAGCATTATTTTAAGAAGGCATGGGGTATTTGATATTATATGTTAAGGCATTTTCTGTAGTGATATTAATATAAATTCATCTTTCTATATTCTGAGTGTTTCCAAGTTAAATCAAAAACTAAAGAAGCCAGCCATTTTCTTTTCTACATCCTCTGGCACACTGAGTATATCTGAACCCATTTAAGAAGACTATTTTTTCCTCTACCCATTCTAGAGATGTGGTACAAACTAGGAGCTATGGAGAATCTATTTTGCAGTGATGACAACTATAAATTCTGTTGGGTGCATAAGATAAGTCAATTTGGGTCTCTTTCCTTTTTAAAGAACAAAAAGTCACAGTTGATTATGTTGTAATATTAGCATGTGCCTAATATTCTATAGGACATGATTGAGACAGGTGTCAGTGTGGAGGCCTGGAACTCACTATGCAAACCAAGCAAGCCATCTAAGATTAACAAGGTTATTATAATTTAATATTTTTTCCCTGAATGTAAATTATAGCCTTTTAATTTTCTGTGTCTTTAAATAAATGTGTAAATTTTATAGAGCATAATAATTCCTATCAGTAGATTTCACTTAGCAATCTTAATGAAAGCAAAAATCTCACATTAATGTTCTCTATAAAGAATTAAGAAACCTGAGGCTAAGGACCTGGTTTGGGAATTAGAACATATGCAAACATGAGGATTGACCAGAGTACAGATTTCCGGAAATCATGTGGTGGCCCTTGGGAATGTGATAATTAGGGAAAGTATTTTAAAAGCTCAGATCAATCTCTGTGAGTTCAAGTCCAGCCTGGTCTCCTGGCGAATGCCAGGATAGGCTCCAAAGCTACACAGAGAAACACTGTCTCAAAAAGCCAAAAAAAAAAAAAAAAAAAAGCTCATATCATTTTAATCAAGCAAAGTGATACATTACAGTTAAAAGGTAATGAATTTATAAACAGAGGCATTTCATTGAAACTTGTGTATTTTCTTTAAATTATTGTCATTTAGATATTAACTGATATTTTACAGGAATGGTTAAAAGGGAACTGATATATCTATCCTCATACTTGTTGCTTAAGTCTAAGACTACCACAAGGAAAAGTGTGGTATTTATATCCTTGATACTTTAGTTTGTAAGGATGAAAACTGAACAAATTTTAGATAAATAAATTCAATGGATGTTATTTTAACTATGTCAGTAATTGGTTCTTTGGGGATTGCTATATTTAAACTTACAGTTTATGTAAATGTGATTAGTCATTTGAAATGAATAAGTCATTTCATATTATAGCTTATGCATATGAAATTTCCCAGTCAAGAAGGGCTTCTTCAGCTGTGTGTGTATTTTGACATACTCTAATTGGCCAAATTATCTTAGTTGGATAATAAGCCCAGTTCTCACCAACTGTCTCCATAATTTCCATGATTTCTTAGTAAAGAAAATGAAGAAATGTATCATAGTGAATATGTCATCCAAATTAGGAGTTTTCTTGAGTCACATGTCTAGACAGTTTCAATGTATGGGACTTTGGCATCAAGCTGCTGTGCTGTTCATGAGCTAAGTTTACTTACCTTTTTTAGGCCCACACTGTGGGTGAAAGGTAAGACTTTTAGTGCACTGTGATCAGAGTAAGTGTCTACTTCATTGGAATAAGTATGAATCAATTACATTTCAAAATCAACATAATAAGCCAATAAGTTTTTAGTTTTAGTTTCTAGTTTCAGAAATACAATAAAGGTTTTGAAACAAATAGATCATTGACTTTCTGCTTGAATAAATCCACATCATTCAAATAAATTTTCAAAAAAAAATGTGTTTTTTTCTTTTAAAGAGTATTTCTGTTTATTACACGCAAAATAGTTGAAAGTGAAGTGGTATATCTACCCATGTTAGTTATTTCTAATACTACCACAAGGCAAAATGTGGTATTTCCATCACACTACCCTCATCTTGGTCCCTCTAAGTGCTTCAGGACCTCTCCCCCGATCTGTGCTCTCTTTCAACTTACTTTGTCCTGTTTCAACTTACTTTGGACTTTTCCTGTATACCCCATGGAGTCCAATTAGAATTGTACATACATGTGTGGGTGTGGATCCATCCACTTGAACATGGGCAAGCTACCAAGCCAGGTACTATGCCTCTGACGGAAACCAGCTCAACTCTTCTTCCCCTAGTAGGCCTCACCTGGAGCCTCACAAGCCTCTCCTATTCAATGCTAGACTGCTTATGACTTGATCATGAGCAAGGCTCACAACTAGAGACAGGCGGAGCTCCTGAGTGCAGCCGCCCTGTCATGTGTAGTACATGCTGCTTGGCGGCAATCCTCCCACCCTCTAGCTCTTACAAGCTTTGCATCACCTCTTCAGTGATGTTCCTTGAGCATTAGGGGGAGATGGTTTGGTAAAGATACTGAATTTGAGGCTTGGAAGTTCGCCATCACTTGTTCTCCACACTGGCAGGTTGTGCGTCTCTATATTAATGTCTGTCCGCTATAAACTAGCTTCTCTGATGAAGGATGAGAACTGCACCAAGCCAACAAGAATCTGTACTTACACAGCAGTTTGACACAGTTAATCACAGTTAACTTTAACTGTAGTTTAACCTCTTATTTATAATTTCAACCTGAAACATAAAACTTAAAGTTAGAAATAGAAATTGATAAATCATTTCAACAATATTCATCATTATTAAACATGTGACTATGAAGTATAGTGCTACTTTATGATAACAATCCAAGAAAACTATTTTTATGAGAGAAGATATCACTTTTTATCCCTGACTAACTTGGAAGTCCCTGTAGACCATGCTTGCTTTGAACTCAGAGCCTCTACCTTCCAAGTGCTAGAATCAAAGGCACTTGCCACCATGCCTGGTGAAAAACAGTCTTCTATTCAGTGACAGTTTGCATTGAATGAAAGCAGAATGAGCCACTAATTGAAAGCACCCCTTCCCTTAGCTGCACTTTCCCTGTCGAAGGAAATCGTCTAAGTTAGCTCCACACAAACTGCTGTGGCTGAAGCTTGTGTAGACAACATGAGAAGAAGGCTACATCCATTTCCTTTTGTACTGTTGTCTCACTTTCAACTTTTAAAAAGGAAAATATTGGTAACATAAAGATGTTATCTTGTATTTGAACATTCATATAGAAAGGTGGAATTTGGTTTGTTTGTATTTTGTGATCTTTAAGTTTTTTGTAAATTTTGTAGATCATACTATTACCCTCATGTGTGCTTGCTTGGGGGCAGGGAAGTCAAAGAGCAGCTTTCAATCGTCCCCATTTCTACCAGTCCTAGAGATGGCATCCAAATTGTCAGTCTTGGTAGGAACACCTAAACCAACAAAAGGCATCTTGTCAACCCAGTCATGCTTGTACTTGGACTTGATTTCTCTAATGCATTTTGTCTTTCAGCTTCTCCCTGGGTGGATAATAGTAGAACTCCAAACAAGATTGATTTGTATGATGTACGCAGAAGACCATGGTATGAATTTTTTTTTACTGTCCCTAAAGATGAGATCAATGAAATCATTTGTTAATATTGTGAGGGTAAACTTCTGCTTACTGGGATAGGTGTCATCTCCTTATATATAATGCTATGATATTTTCAGGATATAAATCTGATTCGTAACAAATGAAAATGATGAGTTTGGTTAGGGAATGATGGTGAACAATGTTGATATGATTTCCAGTCTTATGTTCAGTTGCAGCTTGCCAGTCTCTTTTAGCTGGTGGGGATTTCTGCAAGATTCTTACTTTGATTGGGGTAGAGCCCTAACCAAGAGTTGACATAGAGTCAGAGAGAATATGCTTCTGGCAGAAAACTAACGAGAACTGGCCCCAAGCTAAGAATGCTGCCTAAGTATATCCATATACTTCAGACTTGATTTTCCCCCAAAGGAGCTTTATTTGTTTGACAGTACTAAACTAATTCATCATCCTACAAAACATAAGAAAATATCAACACTGTGTTTGGGCTTACTGAAAAACAACTCTGAATTTTCATACCTTTTAATTATTGATTGTATTTTGAGAGCTTAAATTTGACATTTTTTAATGAGTTCACATATATAGCATGGTGCCTTGTACTCTTTTCATACTAATTTTTAACTACATATTGATGAAAAGAAATACTTAACATCATTTTAATGATGGATATATGCTTACTCAAGTAAGGAAATCCCTATTATTGAATTTTTGCATTGTGTCCAACTTCCTGCTGTAGTAACATAAATTCTATGCAACATGGTGATTGATTGAAAGAACATGTATTGATGACTTTTAAGTGTCCTGTTTAGTATCAAATAGCAGTTTACATAAACACAACCTTGAACAATAGTTACCAATATTACTATTATCCCTACAGTTAGATATTTAATGTAAGCAAATACCACTGTGTAACATAGTATTAAGAAATGATCATTTTATGGGAAATGTAGGAACAGCGTGTCAATCACCTAAAGCAGACACTGCCCTGATCTTTTCATCTTCCCACTGAGAAACACACTGGGACAGATGCTAACCAGAACTGTTAGATTCTAGACACGAGCTGAATTTTCTGCTGTGGGAAAAGAGAGGGACTCTGTCTATTGCCCTGCACAGAGAGTGCAGTGGATTACAGGCAGTACTCTGAAATTCTCCCTCCAGGCTAATTCCCAGCAGATAGTGGCTGTGCTCTAGGTGGTTGACAATGAACTGGCCTGCTTTCTGTCAGTGAGAAGTTGAGTCTTGATGCAGCCCTTCCTTCCAGGGAAGGCAGACACCTGATCCCCTTCATTATCTGTTCCCCTTCAGTCTCTGGCCAAGCAGTATATCTGTCTGTCTGCCTGCCTCACTGTCTCTCTCTCTCTCTCTCTCTCTCTCTCTCTCTCTCTCTCTCTCTCTCTCTCTCTCTCTCTCTCTCTCATATTAATCAGCTGCTCTCAAATTTATTTCTCCATAATCAGTTAACTTCCTGCCTAAATCTCCCCTAAGTATCTTTCCAATGCAGAGGGTCTTGTTCTGTAAGATGGTGTTGGATTTTAGAATTAACATTTGACCTGCTTCTCAGCATTATTCTTGGACACTGTAAAGTTTTGAGAGTTTTGGCTTTGAATTCTTAGTAATAACATTATCCAGTACCTGATCTGTTATTTAACTGGCCTGTTGTGATTCCTTTTATGTTCCCTTTTTTTCAAGTATCTCTTTGCATTTGGGAGTTCTTATGTAAAAATTTCAGTTTTTTGTCTATTACAGTGAAAAGGTCATAACTGGAATTTAGTATTTTCTTTCCTGATTAAAAAAATCCTTTTTGAAATTTTCACTGCTTATGTTAAATTTTGTGTCCATATTTTCCTATAAATATCTGGAAAGTATGCTTTAAAAGCCATAACTTGACCATCTCTAAGGGAATCTTAAATACATTTTTTTTCCAAGCTAACACTTCAGAATCTGTGTGAGACCATCATTTACTATGGTTATAATCGGAGAGGCCTTTGCTTTAACATGTCTTAACTTCAGAGATCTACGAACAATAGTACAGCAAATATCAGTGTTAGACACAGAGGAAAAGACACGTTTCTATGGTTCCGTTTCAGGTATATCCAGGGCGCTGCATCTCCCAAGGACATGCTTATTCTGGTGGATGTGTGAGTAGCTGATTATTTATTATCTATTTAGATCTGTAGCTCGGGAGACTTTTTTAGGTAATAGTAGTTTGTGGTGATTGCATGTGCAGACAATGAAGATGTTAACAATGGATCTCGGAGTAGGCTCAGGCAATAAAGTGCCTGTTGCAGAAGATGAAGAGCTGAGTTTATAGCTCCAGCATCTACATAAAAAAAAAATTAAAGAATGACAGGACAGTGGTTTGTGCTTGGATAAGGGAGAGAAGATCCCTGGAAGCTTGCTGACTAGACAATGCAAAGGGTCAGTTTGTCGCAGGATCACTGTGTGAGCCAGTCTTCAAGAAGATGCTAGAGAGTGGTAGAGGAAAATACTTGACATTGATCTCTGCCCTCTACATGTGCATGTGTGTGTACATGCGCACACACGGACACACATATGAACATCACACACACACATACACACCACATACACACATACTTACATCCCATACACATCACACACAGACATATGCACACACATCACATACACACAAACGTGCACACACTTATACATGTCACATGCACACAAGCATACACACTTATGCACACACATGAACACACAAACGTAGGTATGCACATGCAAATGTAGACACATAGATAACATTTTCATTGAAAATGAAAAAAATGCTATTTGTATCTGTATCAAAATGGAAAATTGTAACACTATTTTAAAATTATTTTTATTTCCATTTAACTTTAATTCTGAACAATATTAAAATATACAGTTAATAAAGCTCACAGTTCTTGTTTCTAAAAGAAGAAAGAAAAAGGAAATGTGACTTAGTTGGTGCTTAGCCATAAACAATTATATTGACTGGAAGGGATTTGGAACATGTTAACTTTTAGCAGTAGGACTTTTCAAGGGACACAATATATGAGAACAATTTCTGTAAGTGTTGATATTTTGTTTTATTAATTTGTTATATCGTTGCAAGTTAAAACCATATGAGAATCAGTATGCACTATTTTGCAGAAGTGGGAGTTAGTTGCCCAGAGATGGACCCTCCCTTTGGAAAGGTGTAAAAACAAGAGAAATGAAGAAACCCTGCAGGAACTGTTATTTGGTCTGTGGAGTGTAGCATTTGGCCACATACCTCATCACAGCTATGCAGCTCTGTTACTTTCTTTTATTCATTTTTTCTAGTGACTTTTATTTTTTAAATTAAAATGTAATTATATCATTTCTCCCCTTCTCTTTCTTCTCTTTAAACCTATACACTTGCTCTCTCTCAAATGTGTGGTCTCTATATCCTTAATTGTGGAAATAAGTGTCGATGTTTATATTCCTAAATACATCAATATATATAAATACCTAATACATACATATATAAATACAACCTGCTCAGCCTCTATGATATATATATATATATATATATAATATATATATATATATATATATGATTTCAGGGCTAACTACATTTAAAGACAAAATTATATTTGTATTTTCATGTAAATTATCCAGAAGCTAAAAAGATCATTTTCTTTCTTTATGAAGCTGTTTGCTAAATGAGTGGGGAGTAACACATGGACCCATTTGTCTGTTCATAGGAGTGGAAGTGTGAGCGGATTGACTCTGAAGCTCATCAGAACATCTGTTTCTGAAATGTTAGAGACCCTCTCGGATGATGATTTCGTGAATGTAGCTTCAGTGAGTATGGGTGGCTATTCTTCCCGAATTTCACCTACCTGTCTCCTCGGGACATTGGACACTGGGGTGTCCTGAGCTGGTGTAGGAATGGTACAAGCTGCCTTATGAGCTGTACTACACTATGCTTTCTGAGGTCCTTAGCATTGACATCTGTTGAAATGGTGAATGCTGAATGAAAAGCATTCCTCTCCTTTACTCTATGGAGCCTTCCACTCACAGGTACTAGACATCTGATGAAGTATCGTGTTGCAACATGATTGAACAGTTAATTGCTTGTTGCTGGTTATGCTCATTTTTTGCCTGGTCAGTTGACCTTGTTGCTTTGTGTTTTCCTAACAGAAGAAAAAAGAAGCAATCAAATTCCCTTGGAACCACCTTAGACCTTATTGTAGCTAGAAGTTGTAGGACTCAGTGTAAATGAAACAAGATGTGCCATGTGTCATTTTAATCTATGTAATTTAGGCAATGAATTTCATGGTCATTTTTTGGTGGATGAAATCTCATATTTGAAGTGGTTTTATTTATAGAGATGTGGTTGAAGGAAGGAGTGCATTTTGGTGACACTGTTGTGTATTGTAACAGTGAGAATGAATATGCCTCTAAGATCACTGGGGAGGAGGAAGCTAAAGTCTAAGTGTGACTGTCTCCCTTTCCTGGGATTGTGGGAAGCAGGAGATCACTATAGTTCTATAGTTTATTTGGAAGAGATCTCAGGACATAGCACTAGATAAAGAGTGAGGACTGAGGCAGGAAAAAGGAGAATCTAACTAGGAAATCAGACTAAAGTGAAAAATAAAAAAAATAATTTTACTTAGAAATTCTAGAAGCCACCTGGAATAGTCTTTTTAGAGTTGTCGAGCCCCAAACCCTGGGGAGCTGACATGTTAGGTACCAGCCCCCTCCACATGTAGGCAAGCAGACTAATGATCATATTCGAGTGGTCTAAAACATGAAAATTATAGATTCTGCAGGTTGGGAGCTGATCAGTGTCTTCCCTGGCCAATCAATGAATTAAAACTATGGAGATTCATATCATTAAAAAAAATAATAGCAATAGTAAAGCACAACATGGTACAGGAGAGTGGTGAGCTTCTAAAGTCTGTGTCAAAGTAGCAGTTTTTCAGTCTTTCCTCTAAAACCCATCCCAATATCCCTATACTCCTGCCAAACTCTACAACAGCATCAGTAGCTGGGTTGGTGTGATGCCCTAAACACTTTATCCAGACAGGCCTTTGAATCCATGGTTTCTATGTCTATTCAAACAGTGGATTTATAATCGTCTATTCATAGACATTACAAAAAGTGAAATTGTCGAATAAATTCCCTAATTCCCTGTCACTGTTATATTGCAGCAACTTCAATGACAATCTGTTTAAAAAAAAAAATATCGATTCTTTGGAATTAGGACCCAAAATAACCAGGCAGCAATACAGATACAGTTTTAATAAACACTTAAGGTAAGAATACCCCTCATTTCCACCACATGCACAGGCGGAGCAGAACACACCTCTACACTGCAGAGAGACAGTGTAAATGGAGCCTAAGTGAGGCTCTTTTAGTTATCTTGACTGGAGATTGGCTCTAACATTTACGCATTCTCTTTCTTGATTGAAGAAACAGTAGGTTAGTGTGAAGGCTTGATTTGTAGGCCGTGTTGATTTTTCATCATGAAAACGTGCCATGACAAATTTCAAACTACTAGCGCAAGGTTCAGGGGCCCTAGAAGTGCCTGAAAATTCAAGGATTGTTTTTCATGAGATGATGTCATCCTGACATGCATAGAACAGCATCTGCAAGCAGATTGTCCTTTCACTCTGGAGCCTTAGCTGCATAGTTAAAAGTGAATAGTCTATAGGGAGACAGCACAGTCAGGTCCTGTAAATGCTATGGACATGTGCCTATGGTTGGACTTCCTTCGATAAGGTTTGCCTCATGGGAATATGTAAACAGATTCCCATGGTAATCCAAGCAGTAGGTGAACTCTGAAGGTTAATAGTTCGTAATGTTGAAGAACCTGTGACTGGATACATGCTGATATTAAAGGAAGCAAAACTTTACTCCTTTCCTAAAGCGGCAGCATATAACAGTTTCTTACATTGGACTAAACTGGTCATTTACCATGCGATAACTGTATCAAGGCAGGTGGGAAAAAAGCCCTGCACTCTCCATTCTAAGTTACCCACTTTTCCTTTCCTATTTGTTGACTAATTCATGGGCCTATTTTATAACCATCGTCATTACCACAGACAGAGCTGGTACCTTCCAGTGGAAATCATTTTATCCTTGCACTGTCTAGTAAGTCACCAGGACATGAACTGTCTCTAGCAAATGTGGGGCTTTGTTCCATGCTTTATCCTCAGCTTCTTCTTCAACTCTGCCAAGTGGGCACGTGCGCGCACGCGGAGGGTTGGGGTGGTCTTCCAGTATTTTTCCTTCCAGGGCCAACCACCTAAGCTGCTTACTCCTCTTCAGAAAGACATGCATTTTCTTATCCTGGGAGATACATGTTTCTCTATGTCAAATTAACATGAAGTGCATTTTGCCTCAGGGTCTCTCCAAATCCACTCCCTATGTGTACTCCTGGCTTCTGATGCTTTACATTCAACAGACCTGCTTCTTCTGTTGAGTAGTCTTATGTTGTTGTTTTCCTGGCACAGACTGTACCTTTGCAGGTGGTGTATGTTGAGATGTGACATTTCTGTTGCCTAGAGCAATGAGAGAAGCTGGGATTAGATGATAAAGAGAGCAAATGTCATCTTTTGTTGTCTCTAGGATAAGAGAAGCCACTGCACTCTAATTGAAGGAATAGTTTATATCTATACAAACAGATATGGGCAGCCCACAGCACAGTGGCTTCAAGGGCATCACACGCCCACCTCCATGTCTATCCAGCCTGATGTTTGGATAGACACTATGGCTCTGTCACAGCTTTATACTTTGAGTCTCAGAACTAGAATCCTCATTCCTAGGACATTTTGACCATGGTAGGAATGGAGAATCATTTCAGGAAAATTTTCTGTGTTTCTTACTTTGGAAACAGTCTGCAATTGCCTGGTCCATGGGTACCAGTTTCTTTAGTGGAATTTAACAACCTCTCAGCACTTAGCTTTACAATTATTTTTGTTCTCATATCTTTCAAAGGCCAAGTGTGCCCCCTTCAATCTCCATTCTGCTGAAATTACCATAGCTGTATTTGTAGCATCATGATGGAAGTGTCAGAGCAGTCTTCTTGGCTCTAGTTATGTCCCGGAGACAAAGCCTCTTATTCACCAAGGCTTCTTTTTTTTTTTTTTTCCTATTGTGACTCTAACAAATTAGTCTCTGTAGGAATCTCATCTTGAGCATCTATTTACCAAAACTGATATCAAATAAGATTAGATTCCCTAGAAGCAGTCACTTGTGACACAGATTTAAGTTCAAATGCCTTATTTGGAAAGTAGCTCTGGAAAAGGCTGTTAGTGAAACGCAGAAATTAAAGTGCATTATTAGGTAGCACACTCCCTGGGAGTGGAGCTCATTCCTCCTGGGAACAGCATAGGGCCTATGAGTGTATGTTGAGATTTGACAACATACATGTGTGTATACAAAGGTAGTATACAAAGGCTCAGATTTTCAAAAGGGAAATATGCTCGTATGTGTAATAACTGTTCTGTGTGACATCAGTTCATGGGCATACACAGTTTGCCATGGGCAGTGCAAAGGTTAGGGTGTCACCATGGGCAGATGCATGTTACATTGACATGCTTGAAAATAAGGATGGCCACTAATAATATTTGCCTCATTAAGACAGTGAACATTGCTATCACTAAATCTAAGAGAAATTTCTGATGATGTCACTTTTGAATGGATATTATGCATTCAGCATTTGGCCAACAATTCAACAGCTGTTTTCCTAGGGGAAGAACACAGTTGGAGTCAATGCTGAGGTTCATACTGCCTACTAAGTTTTGTTTTTTTTTTTTTAATCATTGTTCTTCTAAAACCATTACAATCTTAGGCATATACTTTTATTGTTGCTGTTCTTGAGACTGAGTCTCAGAATATAGTCCATAGTGGCCTAGAAGTTTGCTATGTAGCTCATGCTAGCTTTGAATTCATGATTTATCTGCCCCAGCCTTCCAAGGTTTGCATTCATGTATCATGCCTGTCTGTATATTTTTCTGGAGGGGGGAGAAAAACATTTGAAATGACTTCTTAAGAGATATAATTACTGAAAAGCACAATTGTAAGACAGTTCCTCATCCTCTCTGTGCTCCAGGCTCATACAAACTTTACTGATGTCCCAAAACTACCTGCATCCTGATGTGTGTATCCCCATTGGTGTGCTTTGAGTATGTGAACTAGACCACATAAGAAAAAATAATCTTATTTGTAGTAAGATGAAGAACTAATATACATGAATACCTCATTTTAATTATGAAAACATTTCTTATATATTCTAATTAAAAGAAAAGATGATAGTGAAATGTGTAGACAATAAGCAATTATTTCAGGAAGACATTTGATTATTTGACAAAAGTCATATTGATTTCTAGCTATTCCAGTGAAATTTAATATTGGCTTTATTTCCTACATATGAGACAACATAACCACGCCTCCTAAGGGCTGGCTACAGGTGTGCCCGACCATGCCCATCAGCGTGTGGTCAAGGTGATGTCAGGGTGATGAGTGAGAGGTTTAAAGGGACAGACAAGGCACATGGTAGCTCTCTTTCCTTGCCGCTTTGGCATGCTCTGTCTTCCTGTTGGTTGGCATTTACTTATTAAAAGATAACCAGACCTTATGGGCTACGCATTAGTTATTCATCGTAATACTTATTAACCAAAAAAAGAGTGAAGTTTTCTACTGGCTAAATTGAACTCTTTGTTAAATATGTACCTTGTTTAATTTTATTGCTTTGGAATGATAATTTGAATATAATCATGACTTAAAGATGACTCTGTGCTTTTAAGTGATCATGTTCCAGAACGAGTTTTGATCTGCAGAAAATCTTTACAAATAAAATCAGTACTTAGAAGAGCCAAAGTGAGCCAGGCATGTTGGCAGATGCCTATAATTCCATCACACATCGGGTGAAGACAGTAGGATCCCCATGCATTTGTAGCCAGGCTAGTCTTCATAGTAAAACCTTATCATGAACATATTAGTTACAGTAATAAATATGATCTAAAGTGTCATTTAGTTTTTTAATTTTTGCTTTATACTTCAATTTACACACAAATGACAGATAATAATAGGTGTTTATATGTACATAGGTAGATAGATTTTCAGGCGGTGGTGGCGCATGCCTTTAATCTCAGCACTCAGGAGGCAGAGGCAGAGGCAGGTGGATCTTTGTGAGTTCAAGACCAGTCTGGTCTACAATAGCAAGTTCCGGGACAGTCTCCAAAGCCACAGAGAAACCCTGTCTCAGAAAAAAAAAAATTATAGATGAACGAGGAAAGGGTAGAAAGAATTCTAATAACTCTCTCAAGGAGGAAGACAGAGATGAAACACGGCCATTTTCATTTATTAATCTAGGGCTATAAAGAAAGTATGAGGCTGAATATTCAAGAAAAAATATAATTTTCTTACTTTACTGATACACTAAAACAAATTACAAAATAAAATACAAACACTTAAAATGAAAAAATATTTTTGTAGGTGCATATGCACATGTGTGCAAAGGTGTGTGGAGTTCAGAGAATGTCTATTACTATTATCCTTTCTTGGGTGCTGTCTCCCTATGTTGGTTTTGTTTTTCTTTTTGAGAACATGGTCTTTTACTGGCCTAGAACTTTACAAGTATCCTAAGCTAGTGGATTGGAAGCCCCAGCGATCTGTCAACCAGTAACCATAATGATGAAAGTCCAAATGTGTCATCAAAGTTTTAAAAATTGTAATATATTTATTAATTTCTTAGGAATTTCTTATAGTGCATTTTCATCCTCCTGTTTCCATCTCCTCCAAGACCTACCCCCCCAACCCCACCCAACCTCACATCTCCTTTTCTCCTTTTGGTAAAACCCACAGAATCCAACCTGCACTTGGGCTAGCAAGGCCATCAACTGAATTACTGAACCATATCCTATTTCCAAGAAACTCTTTTGAAAAGTATGTATCTATTTCTTTTTGAGAAAGATGCTTTCCACATATTTATAGAAGAATTACATAAGGAAATCTGCTATCCTGGGGTCCTGAAAATGTATGTGAACTGGATTATTATTTTATTTGTAGACAGACACCCATCTAAGTTATGCGGTTCTACCTGAGGCCATGTGTTGTCTTATGCATTACTTACATTACTTCCTTTAATTTTCATCTTTGGATCCTGTCACACTTCACAGTTTTACTTATGATTATATGCTATTGTCAGCCACACAAATCCATAATTAGCAGAAATTATTTTCTTAGCTACTGTGTTCTATATAAAACCTGTCTGCAATGGAAACATTAGGAGTCATCCTTCCGTAATATTTTGCTGAAGATAAACTATTATTTTTAGAAGTTAATCTCTTAATTCAATAGAATTTAACAGTTTAATAGCATGAAGAGTCTCAGGGAAAAAGGCTTTCTATTGTGTCATGTGCGGTGGGTAGTGTCTCTGTGTGGGTATGTCTGTATGTAGTATGTGTGTGTTCATGTTGCTGTCTCTGTGCCTGTGTTTCCATCTGTGTGTGCATTTGTGTGTGCCTGCATATATTGTTCAGTATGTGTCTGGGTGTGCCTCTGTCTGTTTGTGTGTGTCCATGTCTGTGTGTAGTAAGAGTATGTACATGTATGTATGTGATGTATGTGTTTCTATGTTTCTGTGCATATATCTATGTGGTGCATCTGTGTACTGTGTTAGTGTCTATATGTGATGTGTGTGTGTGTGTCTGTCTGTGTTGTGAGTGTGTATGTCTGTGTATATCTATGTGCTGTGTTTGTGTGTTCCTGTGCATGTATCTCTGTGTGTACATATGGGCTTGATATTTTTTCTCTCTGAAATTACTTGAAAGTCAACACTATGACTTACAGTTCATGTAGCTTCACCAAAGACTGATAACAAGGCACTGAGGAACCCTGGCAAAGACTCTCCATGGTCACTTTTCCCCCAAAGCACGTGGGTACCCAAAGACACATGATCCTAGAATGTTTTCATTCACTCGGAGACTTAAGATGCCAACTCCATTAGCGCTTTCCTATGGTTACCTGGAACCACTTGTCAGAAAGCTCAAGCTGCCTCTCGGTGTTAGGTTTACTAGTGAGTCTCCTTTCTATGTTTACTTAAGGTCATTTTTATGCCTGAGTCATGTGTAAGGTGTAAAAACTAAGGCCACTTCATTATTAAGTGTATTCTGCTGTCTGAAGGCTACTCTTTGTTGCAAAAAGGAAGCCTGCTGTTAGGCAAAGTATAAACACAGCACAATGCAGCTGCTTTCCCGTTAATCTAGTTATGTGCTTTGATAGGAGTAGTGGTAGATGATAGGAGCAGAAATTCTATCCCAGTATGCACTGATTTACAGGCAGAACTTCCAGTGTTGACACAGGGAGCTGAATTTGTTTATGAATGTGAGGGAGTGTGATGCTTTCGAGTCAAATGCTGCTACATAACCGGCGGGGGATGAAAGGAAAATTTGTGCTGATTGTGGGTGACATGTTCAAAGTTAGCAACCGAAGACTGTCCCGGTTTCCACTCAGCCAGCCGAATGCTTCCTGACTTATGAGTTAGAGCAGAACGTTAAGATTGTGTCTGGGACCTCAAATTCTTTTTCTTCCCAGAAGCTTTTGTAATTCATGGTCTTTATAAAATTCTGTCTTTGATTTCTCACTATAAAAAACAAACCACAACACATAAAGGCTGTAAGAAGTGGCTGAGAGGTTAAGAGGCATTCGCTCCCCTTGTAAAGCACTGGAGTTCAGCTTCCAGCACATAACAGCTCAAAGCCTCCAGGAACTAAATCTACAGATTGCTGATATCCTTTTCTGCCCCAGTGGCCATCCACACACAGGCACACAGACACACACACACATAAATAAAATAATAAAATCATATTGTTAAAAATAATCAAAAGAGGAATCCTTATCAGAGAGGGTTTTTTTTTTTTCCTTTTTCTTTAGAGAAACAGGTTCTTCCCCTTGTTCGGGTTGTAATCACTAAACATTTCTAGCAGTCACAAGCTATATATAAATTCTGGTGCAGCATTAGGGAAGATGAGCACCTACAAGTCCTGCTGAGAAGAGAAGGAAATGCTGTTCTAGTTGGAAACTTTCTCTTGATTTCCAAAACAAGCCTGGTTTCCCTGAGTAGAGGCCTCTACATGAGAAGGGCCTGTACTTGCCTTTCTAAATAAGTCATAGCAGTGGGCAAATATGACATTGGAAGGATTTCAGTAGTTTATTTTCCATCTTTGGAGAATCAAAGAGCTGGTACTTGGTCTCTGTTGAAAGAGGAATGGCAGGCTGTAAAGTCCCTGAGCCCAGCACAGTGGTGTTAGCATGTAGCAGAGCTCACATCTGGCTTAGTGCCTTTCTGCTCCCTCCCCTCAGACAGTTCTTGCTCTTAAAGGGGCTGCTGGAATTTTAGAGACATCAGGTAAAACTGGTTATGTGAGCATGGACAAGTTGCTTGAGGCTTTTACACTGGACAGTTTCCTTTTGTTTAAAGGGGAGACAATCACATTTAACTTCCTATAACATCATGAGTACAAAAAAATGCCACGTGTAAAGTATTTACAAGTTCCTATTCCTGTTCTAATGACCATCTTTTGACACTCCTCTTCTTCTCTATCAATGGCAGTTAGGCAACTGGTATGTTTGATACTGGTATGTTTCTTCAAGTCTATGCCTTAAAACAATATTCTCAAAAATGTGTATATTCCAGAGTAGTGAAGCGAGAGGTTCCTCTTTTGCTAGAAGTTTACATGGCAAAATAATTAAGACACTGTCTGGAGGAGAGGATGGGCAGGTGGCAGGCCACTCTCATGACAAGACAGCGACTTGTCTTCCTGGAATATCTGCCCTGAAGTAATCTCACTGCCTGTGTAGTGACCCCTGGTCCTCCTGTTTTCTCCCTGGGATAATTGGTGTTTGACTATCCTCTGCAAAGACGTTACTCCGGCAACTGCTACTGTTGTGAATAATAAACTGACTATCTCTGACCGAGAGGATTAGTTTTGCCTGTTATCTCTGAAACTTCAGGGAGCTAATTTGTAAGCTTACAGGTAGGGTACAACTTCAGGCCCTTCAGATTCCAAGAGCACAACGTGACCATTTGAGATCCACTGACATCTCAGGGGCGGGGCATGAGTTGTGCTGTCTGGGCAGATTCCACTTCTATGATGTTTGCATCCCCGTTTCTCTTTTCTGAAATATTTCTTACGTGTTCTAGGCAAGATCATGATCTTCTTGTCTTACTGTTTTTAGATTCAGTTTGGCATGGGATAATTTGTAAATTTTTTCATATAATTTGGAGTTAAAAGTGACAAATTTACAAATTTCAAAACACCTTTCAGAACAGTCTTTGAGCTCACAGCTCAATAAAATAAAAAATGTGTGGCCTGCCAAGAGAGGTTTGTGAGCGGTGAGATCTCAGCAAGTAATTCCATTTCACATCTGATGAAATACCCATCCATCTAGATTCAGCAAAAGTTTATGTTGCCCCATAGCTCATTTATGTCAATGAGCAGGCAGATTGTTTTTTTATGCCCCTGCTTCTTAATTGTGTGTGATCCAGCAATGTGAGCCTGGACCAGCAGTATGAACCTGGACCAGTAGTGTGGGTCTGGCCTAGCAGTGTGAACCTGGCCTGGCATGGTTAGAGGTGCAGAATCTTAAGCTCTGTCTCAGACTCACATTTAGCAACTCTTCCAAGTAATCCCCATACAATGGTTATGATGGCATCACTGATAATTGTGTGTACAAGAACAAGGTGCCAAACCCATTGTGGAAGAGGATGTCAGGACATCCATGCTTATTAAGGGGAGATGTTTAGCATCTATCTGAGGCTTCTAAATCATGTAACTCATGTCAGTCACTGTCTTAGATTTAAGATCTTGCTAAATCAGCCTTTTAAAACTTGGTTACTTTTACTCCATAGCCATTAGTCTTGGTATATGAAGTTGCTTTCCTATGACTTGTCCAAATACTTGACAAGAAACAAGGTCAGGTTTCTATTGAAGCTCACTGAGGAGACATGTGGTCCATTGTGGTCAAATGGCAAGATGAGTGGAGCTGCTTCTCAGTCTGTGGCAACAGGAACTGCAGATTCTTGTTCTCATCTCAGTTCAGTTTTATGCTGAACTGAGATGTTGTTAAAATAGGACTGTTGCTGGCTCATTTGGAAGCCTTGGCAACTAGGAAAAGGCTCCATGTATTTCACTACTTATTTGTTATTTGTTTATTCTCCTAAATTTGAGTATAAAAAATGACTGGAGATGGCTTGAGCAATACTTATTAGCTTGTTTAAATTTGCGTATTTTTCTCAATTATTTAGTAGAATAAAATTCAAATGAACTTATAATACAAATAGCTGCTACAGGTATTTATTAGTAGAACCCACAGACTTTTTTTTTTACTAGTAAATGAAAAATAACCCCATTTCAGCAAATTCCTAAGGAAATAAAAATCATGTTGACATTTTGGATGAATATAGCACAACCTGAAAGTCAAGGACTTAGGCATGGATTTTTTTTTTCTTTTTACAATTTTGAAAAGCAAGCTCCTCATCATAAAATGACATTTTGCTTGTTTTTGTATTCCTCCCAGGTGTAAGGACTGCCATTTGTTTTTGCCCACAATTGTTTAATCATTTTAATGTTTAGTTTATTTGTCCATGCTTCCAGCATCCTTCCAATCACATTTCAAAACAGACCTGTAAAATTTCCCCCAGCCCTGACTCTGTGCTTCATCGATAATTGCTTCTATAGCTGTTTTTGTTAACTTGTACATAAACATGCTGTTTGTTTCTCAAACACATATGTGACCTCAGTGGAACTGAGTTCAATCCAGTCCCTTCAGACCTTGTTCCTCTTGTCAGCTGCTTTTGCTGGTCCCAGGTGCCTTTCATACTCTCATTGGACATGTTAATAGTGTTGCTTAGAAAGTGTTTCTCCCTGCTCTGGGGTGTCTTAGAGACACTCCCGGGTTAGAGATGAACTCTGCTTGACTGGATGTGCACCATGGTGCTTCCATTCTTACCTGCATATCCCCCACACACAGACGTTCAGCCCCTTGCTCAGATACCTCTCTGCCACCTCCTGGACAAGCCTGATGGGAATTCCTGTGCAGTTATTCTGCCTTGCTATTCTGTCCCTCCATTTCATGACACTTTTCTTTATGGCATTTCTCTCCAACTGGTATGTTATAAATATTTGTTCTTTGCTTATTTTCTATATTCTCTTTCCTCTACCAGAGCCTATGCTTCTAGGACTTCAAAATGTCTCAATTTGGTTATACATTTTGTAAGGCTGAGTTTATTCTCCAGAGTCCATGTATAGGTTGTTGAAGAGAAACAACTCACAGTTCTCCTTTGACCTTCACGGCTGCACCATAGCATGCATGGTCTCTCTCTCTCTCTCTCTCTCTCTCTCTCTCTCTCTCTCTCTCTCTCTCTCTCTCTCTCACACACACACACACACACACACACACACAGAGAGAGAGAGAGAGAGAGCTCCCCCCACACACATGCAAACACATTTAAATTAAGACACTATTCTATTCAGCTGTTTCAAAGCACTTACCAGCCACTGTGCTCAAATACTAGTTATTGTCAGTTGTAACATATGGTGCAAGTTGTCTGGATTTTATAGAAGATTTCAGTCACTTACAAGTTAAATGTGCTTTCCTGTGTGGCCACAGTCGTCCTCATCCATGTTATCAGCATTGCAGTGCGTCTACATTGTGACTTGTGTGATGTGTGTATATTATCACATACGTTGTTTAAGCAAAGTCAGCCACAACTACAGTGTGAAAGACATTTTCTTTTCAACCAGGAAGTAATCAGCTTCAGGTATTATGAAAATACTGGCCATACTCACCAGGTTTGTGTCACTATGGTGTTAGAAAGGAATAGATGAAAGAATGTGTCACTTGGTGATCATCTCAGATTTTTTTTCATGAGTAACAAACAGTAAAGTATCCAGAAAAGTATGGGGAAAACATTTGCAATGTAAATAGTACTATAGGCATAAATAGAATTATATCTCAGAATGATGGTGTACAAAAGAGCCCTGTCCATATTTCCAGTTAGACAAGTACTGTGGTATAGAGATACAACATGATATACTGATGGTGGCTGAAAAACACAAATATTCAGTAGAAATGAGGTGGGATGCTAAATAAAGATTACTTCTAAGTAAGAAGAATAGCATGTTGTCAACTGCTTCAACATCTTCTAGGTGAAGACTGTTATAGAGTTAAAAGTTTTTCTTGTAGTCATCAGCATATGAATTTTCAGTGATTAATGATAGCACACGTAAATTCTGTGCAAGCCCAAGCCAGACAAAATCCCAGCACAGAGGGAGTGGGTGGCTTGCATGTCCTGCCCCTAGATTCATTGCTAATGGAAATTGATAGGTGCTAGAGTCAAACTTTTAGGGATGCAGCTCAACCACAATCCAGTGGATAATCATATACCTGATCGTATATGAGCAGCACAAATTCTTTTTCCTTTTTTATTTAAATTAAAAACAATCTTATTTTATATACCAATCCTAGTTCCCTCTGCCTCCCAACCTCCCACTCCCCTCACCATCTCCCCCCCTACCCCCCATGCACTCCGCAGAGATGGTGAGGCCTCCCATGGGGGAATCATCAAAGTCTGTCACATCATTTGGTGCAGGGCCTAGGTGCTCCCCCCTGTATCAGGGCTGAGAGAGTGTCCCTCCATAGGGAATGGGCTCCCAAAGTCCATAGCAGCACAGATTCTATTTGATTTGTTTTTTGTTTTGTTTTGTTTTAAGAAGACACAAATTTGGATAGATAGGAAAATGGATGGATAGATAGATAGATAGATAGATAGATAGATAGATAGATAGATAGATAGATAGGACCCAAGAAAAGTTGGTAAAGGGGATAAAATTATTAAAATACATTCTATGAGATTGGCAAAGAACTCAAAAAAATAAAATTATTGAAATTCAAAATGTTGAATCAGTTTAATGAAACTGCTGACAATAAAATAATAACTGTTCTATTAACCAACAAAATATTTTATTAAAATATAATTACAATATAGCAGAAGTTATACTTAAGACACATTTAGCAATATATTCAATATTTCAACCAGGGTGAAGAAACTGAGTATGATAAGTCATGATTTAAGTTAATTGAAGCCTTTGTTTTAAGATATAAATATCTATTAAAATATTAATAAATAAGAACCAGAAGGGCTTTGGGAGTGATGCAGTGCAGCCCTTTGATTCAGAAAGGAAATAATTAAAGCTCACGGGAGATAATGGAGTCAAGTGGACCTGCCATGATCTTTAAAGAACGCGCCTGGGAGGAACCTCATTTCCCCACATTGAATTAAATAGTAGAAAATCCTTTATTAATGTGATTCCATTGTATACAATGAGCTAAGAAAACATGCAGCTGCCAGGCACTGTGGAGACAGAAGTGTCAGTTGCAGACCGTGAGCAATCAAGCGCCAGGGTATTGTGGGTGAAGGTGCTTGTGGCATCTCTCCTCCTCACTGGGACCCACAAAGGAGTAATCAACTCAGAACCTGTGTTAAAACTGCAAAGCCTAATATAAGACTGAGTAACATTCTGAGGAATTGAGATGTGGAATTAATACCTATTTCTACCTGTAATAAAATTATTCAAGTGAGAATGTTAGTTTTTCTTTTATAATGTTTTTATTGAAATGCAGTATATTCTGGTCATGCTTTCCCTCCTACATTCTCCCCACCAACACAACTCCATGCCTTCTTCTCTCTCTTTAGAAAACCAAGGCCTGACTACTAGGTTAACTACTAGATAAAGGCAGTTTTCACCCGACGGAAAAGCCACAGTTTTAACCTTTAATAGGAAGACAGATGTGGGAAAAGGGTATTGTGATGGCATGCTTGTTTCCTGTCTGCCTATTAAAATCCAACAGTTCAGACCCTGAGGAGACCTCAGGGAGTGTGACTCAGGGTGGCTGTGGGACTTTGGGTGCTCTCTAACTCACATTAGCTCAGTCTCCAAGCTGTCCAATAAGAGCCCAACTAAGGCTCACCCCAGCACGCTGATGGTCCTGTGACTTGTGTGTTCAGCCTGACACACATAATTCTCTATATATTTGAAATAAGCATTTTATTATTAATAAAAGAAATAAATTTATGGTATAGTTGTAAGAATAAATTGTTATAATAATATATATCTGAAATAAAATTTGCTAGAACAGATTATGATCATGAAACAATAATTATTTCATAAAAGGAGAAATTTCCTATTCATAAAACATCATGGTATGTCATGGTATGGAGACTTACAAATTGCAGTATGGCTAAACATTAACTAATAAATAAAAATTAAACCCCTTAAAACATCCATAGAGATTATAAACGAGCGTACTATCTGTTGTGTATATTATCTCATTAAAATAACTTGATGAAATGATAAACCAATTGTATAGGTTCAAATTTAAAAGTAACTTATAGGAATGGTGTGTGACCTTGTGGTCAATGGCAGAGCGCTTGTCTGAGTGCCGGACAAAACTACTACTCAGACTTTTGCCAGATTAACTAGACAAGATGGCAACATTTGTCTTTGCCTGAGTCCACTTTTCGTTTTAATGAAAATTAATTCTACATCTCCATCCCTCTAAATATAACCCAGGCATACCTATAATTTATCATTTTTTTTTTTATAAATCCTGCAAGTGTTACTGGAAATGCTGGTAGGTAGCTCACAATATTAACCATGCTGGGTCACGTGACTTTCATTTCATTACCAGTATCTACTCAGGGAAAACGGGCAGACATGGTCAGAGTGGTTCATCAATTCAGTCTGGAATGTAACTGTGTCTACACTGAGACCCCACCAGCTGTCTCTTCGGTTTTCTAAAACAACCATTTTGTTTAACATGAGTTTTAACTTAAAATTTCTTATGAAATAACATGACAATTAAAGTGCAATTCAAAGTTGTTTTCTGCAGTCATCAGCACATTAAGACTTAGTTATTAACAAGATTTTGAAGCTAGCGGCTGTGCCTTTTACTTTTATTTTCCTACATTGCCATCTGGTGGCTACTTTTGAAATAGCAACACTTTTACTACAATTCCTGATTATACAAAATGCTATGTACATGGTCATTCAGATCTGAGTTTAAACTAATTAACTGCTTTAAATCCATTACCCATTGTTTATTTTAGTTATCCTACATGAATAAATTCAAATTTTTATTTGAAAACGTTATGTATATTCCCAAAGTGCCCTGCTTTTTAGTTATTCAGCTAGAATTCCAGACAAAAAAAAAAAAAAATGTCTATTATAAGCAGTAATTTAACTATTGAATTCAAATCCAAGAGGTTTTGAATTATATCCCGTTTTTGCCTGTTACAACGTGTTGAATGGGTAGACTCTAAAGCACACTCCATTTTCAGTCTGTGGAGGAGAATATCTTCTATGAAAGGAAGTAGTCAAAAATAAAGACCACTCTTCTTGTGAGGTTCCAAGAGGAAGTGTCTTTCAGATGTCTTTTTCTTAATTCTGAGAATTTTAGGCTCTCGTGCCCGTCGCCCTGTCCGAGCGAGGCTTGTGCTCCAGGAAATGATGGTGCCGCCGCTGCTGTACTTAGATCTAAGGGCACTTTCTGGAAGCTTCGGGTGCCTCTCTGACAAGAAGCTCCTCTCACTTGCTGTGTTCTGCAGTGGCAGCATTTCATCATGTCCCAAGGATGAGATGACCGAGATGTCAGAACAAAAGCAACTACTACCTTTGAGAACACAAAACAAAAACAAGTTTGCCTTAATAGATTTGAAGTACTGAATGTGTGTACTGGGGCGTGATACTCTCTCAGAAGGGATTTTAATGTACTGACATGAACAAATTGTGCTTTTCTCAAAAAACTGTTTCAGACTATCGCCACACTTGAGACTCTCTTGTCATCTCATTCACGAACGTTGCCTCAATCTCAGGAACATTGATCCTGCTTCTACCTGAATTGTCCTTGATTAGGAGGATGCCCTGATTTGAGCACTGGCCACAGTAAAATTTTTTGCTAATTAATTTTAAATGGCGTTATTACAGATTACTTAGCATCTAAATTGTGCCAGACTCTTGATAGGAATTCTCCTCATTCTCATGTTCTACTCACTCAACTGTTTTAGCATTAACTCTTTGAAGAGTATTTTTGCATTTGCCAGTGTAACACTGCAGGCGAAGACTGCAGAGCCAGCAGGCCATTCACCTCCTCTTAAGACTTGGTTTCAATTACCGGGAATATTCCGCACCAACTTAAGCCCCCACATGCAAAGCATGGAGCAGATTGACAGGTCCATTCAGTGAGTGTTCAATGCCAAGAACTAAAGAGGCCGAGGTGGGAAATGTGCATTTGCTTTGGCCATGTGGAAGGGTCTCTAAAGATACCCAAAGAATTGTGAGGAGAAAAGTATCTCAGTGTCAGGGAGAGGGAGCTTCTAACAAAACATCATGAGGAAAGGATTCTACAAAGAGCAACTGAGGCAACTGAGTGAAGAAGGGAGAAGTGTTGTTGGGGACCCAGGACAGGTGGACTACCCTGGGGAGAGCTGTAGGAAGAGGGACAGAATCTGCTGAGGGAGAAATGAGTTAACACAGTGATGCGCTTTCTATTGCTCAGTTCAGGTTCACCCAAATGCTTCCTGGCTCAGCAGGCTGCACAGGCTTCTACTGCTTATCACCAAAGACATACAGGGTTTAACTTTCTGGTACAGAGTAGAAATCCATGAGTTTTGGCTTTGGATTTCTGATTTTACAGTGTTCATATATTCCCTTGATAGATAAAATCAGGGGCCTTAAATGTATCTTCTCAGTAGCTATGCGCAGTTCCAAAATTTATAATGCTATGTTTTCATGGCTTTGCTCTCAAGTTTTAATATTCAACTTTCAGTTAATACCAGGGTATGTCTTACCAGTGTGTTTTTTAAAGATGAATGCATGCATACATACATACATACATACATACATACATACATACATACATATATATATATATAGAGAGAGAGAGAGCAGATAATCTAAGATGTCTGAAATATATTCCTATCCAATTTATACTCCTTAAAATTTGTCATTGCTTTCCCAGGAGAATAAGATTAGCTATATATAGGAAATTATATATTGTAAGTAATTCCTTTATCTGTATCATTTATGAGTTTTATTATGAGTAGAATAATAAGCTTTCTGTATCCACCACTGAATTTTCACTTAATGAATTGAATTTAAATTCACTTGATTTGTATTAAACTTACTTAATGAGGTCCTTCACTTGTTTTTTTTTTGCCTCAGAAGTAAGTCAAGGCCAAAGGAAGACTCTGAGCAATGTATTATCCTACACTCATTGTTTGCATAATAATTCCTACAATTATTTCTAACTTTTTAAACTTAGATATTTACTATTGATGTATTAACCTGTTTTGTCTCAGTCACTAATACAAGACTTGTCACATTCTCTCATTCTCATGAGGGAAATCCTAACCTGAAACTACATCATAGGGGAATCTCCATTCTTAGGTGATGGATAGTGGTGTGGGGTTGTTCCTATAGACTGCAGGTATGGTTTTCAACATTTGAGTTTATGGAAAAGAGTAAACCAACATATTGGAAGTTTATTTTCATCCATCTGACATGCCTGAATCCTCTGTTCAAAATACAAATGAGAACCCACTTGGAGGATTTATCTTCATGGGCAACTGACTTCCTGGTTCATCTCTCTTTTCCCCAGGCCTTCTGTGTGTTCCTTAAAGAGATCTTAGGCTTCTAGGTAGGAATGGTTACCTCTGCAGCTCTGGGCTGTTGCAGCCTGTTCCTGTGCCTGTACCATTATGCTTCCTGGAATAAAAAGAAGCATCTGTCCTGTTCACATGCCTCAGTATTTTATGTGGACTGTGCCACCCCCCTTCCTCAATGATTTGTGTTTTGTCTGCCTTTTATTTTATGCCATCTTTTTCTCCCTTTTGTCTTCGTCCTCAGTCTTCTCAAGCTCCCTTGGCACTGGGCTCTAAAGAATTATTTCTATACTAAGCAAGTACACTCTGTGAGTGCCACCCTGTATTGTTATTCTGGTTCCCACCAGGGTACCAGGAAAATTTTCCCTGAACCTGCTGCTATTTTCTTACTAGCAGTGCCTCTGCTCAGGCTAACCCCAGTGGGCTGTTCCGGAGCTTCTTATATGTGTATGTCCTGTGTAGCCTTCCTCCTCACAATTTTCCCTCCCTCCCTCCATCCCTTCCTCCCTCCCTCCCTCCCTCCCTCCCTCCCTCCCCTCCCTCCTCCTCCCTCCTCTCTCCCTCCTCCCTCCCCTCCTCCTCTCCCTCCTTCCCTTCCCTCCTGTCCCTCTGTCCCTCCATCCCTCCCTCCCTCCCTGTCCCTCTCCTCCCTCCCTCCCTCCCTTCCTGTCCCTCTCCTCCCTCACCTTCCTCCCCCCTTCTCTCTTATGACATACCTGCCCTCTCTGTTTCAATGGGAACTCAATCTTAGGATGTGTGGGAAACCCTGCTCTGCTTTACTGTTTACTCACATGGCTGTAGGCCACATTTCTGTGGCAAAGCTTTTTCCCCCTTTAATCTTCAGCCAGGACCACTCTCATGCCTCAAGCTTTAGATGTTATCAGTTCTTGGCACCCTCACTGCTGTGTCTCACACTGGCTGAAATCTCACCTTAAGGTGATCCTGTTTTTCTTCCCAGTTCCCGACTTGTCCTCCAGCAGAGTCCTGCAGACTGTTCAAAAGCCCATGTCAGAAACCTGGCGGCCACTGGAGATACATATCTGGACTTCTCCCCATGCTAAATCCATCATGATATGATGCTCCTTTCTTCAAAACAGAACCTCAGCCACCACCACCCTCTCTCTACCTATTCCTCTAATAGTGTAAGGACTAGGTGACTCCAGTAGCCTCTGGGTGTTCACTTTTGAGTTCTATTAAGTGGTGGCCAGCCTGACCTCTTAAATATTCCAAAAACTATTCTGCACTTGGCATGAAACCTTGCAACCACTTAACTTTTTGACATAGTGAATTCCCACTTCCTCTTCATCTCTCTAAGATGATATGTGACCTGACCCCAGCTGCTTCTCTGACCTAGTGTCATTGGTCCTCATGTACAATGCAAAATACTTCTTCACGCCCTTGAACAGCTCCCCACACTCTAAATCGAGGCCTCCACACATGTTCTGCTCTCCTGGAATGTTCTTTTCCACTCTCTTTAACATTTCTCCGAAGTGTGTACCCCCTCAGAAATTTCGACTCTCAGGAGAATATCTCCCACTGTTCACTTTCCAAATTGGACACTCCCCTCTAAGTGCTGTACTCTAGATCATAATATACAGTGCTCCATAGAGCTAAGCGTAGTTTATCATGGTATACCAAGAGGGGTGTGGGGTGACTGAAGGCACAGTCTGCTTGAATCCTAACTCTCACCACTTATTAGCTGTATGTCTAGGGACAAATTATTTTAAAAATAGATTTTTTTCATACAATATATTCTGATTGCCATCCCCCAACTCCTCCTCATAGCTCTTCTCATGCAAATTCAAACTCTTTCTGTTTCTCATTGGGAAACAAACCAGCACCTTATGAATAATAATAAGAAAATATTTAGAATGAAAACAAACAAATCAAAAGAGGACAAAAAGAACAGAAGAAAAAAGGTCAAAGAAAAAGCACAAAAAAAACATAGATACAGAGACGCACATTCATGAACACACAGGAATCCCATACATACACAAAACCAGAAGCCACAATATATAATCTAAGGACCTATAAGATAAAACAAAATAATAGTAAATAAATAATAAATTCCCTGATGCAACATTAAGAGATAAAGATCTTCCAAAGATGCCACTGAGTTCATTTTATGTTGGTCATTTTTTTCAAGGCATGTGGCTAGGTATAACCTTAGTTTGTTCCTCTACTGAGAGGAACCTTAATTTTTGTCCTTGAAAGTAGCTATCACTTGGAGATAGCATCTGAGTTATAGATGGCAGCTTGTGTCTACTTCTCACCTCAGCTCTAGGACCCAATCTTGGGCAAGCACATCCAGGCTGTATGCAAACTGCCACAGTCTCAGTGACTTCATATGTGTGGTGGTCGTGTGATGTTAGAGGGCCTTGTTTTTTGGTGCTCTCCACCCTCTCTGGCTCTTACACTCTTTCTGCCTCCACTTCTGCAGGGTTTTCTGAGCCCTGAAGGAAGGGATTTGATGGAGACATCCCAGTTAGGGCTGAGTGTTCCAAGGGCTCTCACTCTCTTCACATTTTAGGGATGAGTTATTTAGCTTCTGTGTGTGAGTTTGCTCAACAATCACATTAGGACAATGTGAATGCCTGTCTTGAGGAAATTTTCAAAGAGGAAATGATTATTATTTTCGTTACTAGTAAATACTCCATAAGCGTTTGTTTACAAATATGTGGTATACGTGTGTGTTTGTATGTGTGAAATCTGCTTTCTGTCTGAATGCATTGTTGTGTGTTGTGATTCTTGGTTGCTACTAAATGGTTGCTTGACAGATGAATATTGTACTGCATCTTATAATTATGTCTAGCAAAAGAATGCCATACCATATTTGTATGATATATAATCATTTGTAATGCATGCATTAGATTTATTAAATTATGTTCCTGATTTGGGAATATCCTTTGAGAATTTATCATCTGCCCCACTTCTTCTCTTAAAACCATTCATTATTTTCATTTTTGCACATCTCTGGACCCCAGTGTCATGGGAATCCAACTCAAATTACAGATTTAGTGAACAATGGGACAATTTTTCTCATTTTAGAATCCTGGATTGTATTGCTGCCTTCTGTGTTCTCATTGTCTGGAAACACCAAGTGCAGTGTGAACACTTTTCCTAGAGTTAGAGAACTTACCCTGTTAATGTTAATGCTTTGCTCTAGGCCAGAACCACTGGACTTGGTCTTGTCCTATCATCACCCATCCCTACTTATAATAGTTTGTTTGTCCAGCATATTGCCTCAGAGATTCCCTAGCATTCATACTGGGTGCTCACTGAGGAATTATGTCCCTAAAAGGCTTCTGTTGTTCTCAGATTTCTTAGAAGGCTCCCTGTGCTTAGTTCCCAAAGAAATACTATTTAATTACAAAATAGCATCTGCTCATATCATCCTTACATCCTTTTTCTAAGGACTCCTTTCTGGTGAGTAACACGTAAAGATGCCTCCTTTTTGTCTGTGTCCCGAGCAAGCAGGCCACTTCTGGATTCTTTTTGTATGAAAATTGCAAGGTTCCTCACACAAATCAAACCCCAAATGTATAAACAGGTGAGATTCTTACAGGGTTTATGAAAGTGACTACTCGGGGATATAGTAAGTGAAAACTGCCACTTGGTTCTTAGCACAATTTGTTACTTAGACTTTTATTTTCTTTTCAAAGGAACAGGGTTCAAGGAGCTTGAGATACATGCAGTTGAGATTTGATGGAAACTTATGGTTGACTTCAGTGTCCATTGAAACATTCTCTGTTTTCTCCCTGCAGTTTAACAGCAATGCTCAGGACGTAAGCTGTTTCCAGCACCTGGTCCAGGCGAACGTGAGAAACAAGAAGGTGTTGAAAGATGCTGTGAATAACATCACAGCCAAAGGGATAACAGATTATAAGAAAGGCTTTAGCTTTGCATTCGAACAGCTGCTTAATGTGAGTATCAGTGTGAGGCCATTTTATTTCGTCATTTTTTAGACATTCTGGTAAAGATCACCGATCACCACTGAAATTTGCAGACAGGCTATGTTCAGAGATAAGAGCATGGTTGAAGGTGACAGGTGTATTAGTCAATACTTGGGTTTCCATCGCTTCATTAGAAGCTTTTGCTGTCAGTGTCCTTATGGGCTTGTCGATGTGCTGAGATAATATGAAATAGGATCTTGTCACCAATATAGGGAGGTCTTCATTAATTTTTGTACCAAAAGATGTGCTTTCTCATCCTTGGAAAAGAAGAGTATGGGCCTTCTATAGGCTACAGCACTACCAAGGGATTATTGATATTTAAAAAAGATAATGCTCAATTACAGGAGGGTCTCAAGGACTTTGGAAGATCGCCTACTTGACTGGCATCAAATTGCACCCTGACGCTTGAAGACATTGATAGAAGAACATAGTATATATTTTCTCCCTAACTTTATAGTGATTTCATAGTACTTTGATAGTACTTTGAAGACTACATTAAATGAAATCTATGACTAAAATTAACTTATTACTCTGCTTTATGAGGCCTTTAGAAAATTTAAAATCATGGGGTAGTTTCCCATTGTAAATCCTTTAGATGAACCAGTAGGCTCCCATTATACTTTTCAATAGCAGTAATCTAGAAAGTTGACATTTTCAAAGAAGCTGAGCATTCAGAAGCTAGTGTGATCCATTTTTCTCATCATTTAAGCAAACACATTCCATAATAGTAGAAAAGCTAAGACTGTAATTTGATGCCCCCAAGAAATCCAACTTGCTAAATTAAAGTGTTCATTTTAATGGCCCTCTGACGCTAATTCATTATTTTATACTCAGTTCTTTGAAAGACTTTAAAGGTTAAGAGGATTTATTGCCGGAATTGAGTCTTGCAGGATTAGAATCTGTGTGGCAGGTCAGGAGAGGACAGAGCAGGGAAGGATGTTCAGGGAGTAGGTTGCAGCATTTATGGAGCCTCAAGGAGCACTATGTGAGAGACTCTGCATGAGTCTGTCATCCCAAAATATTAGGCAAAAGTAATAGGGTAACCAAGGAAGGAAGAACAGAAAGAGTATCTGGAGACGGATTGAAAGGGCAGTGTGAAAAGTGTGAATCATTTAGAGCGAATGCTATTTGTTTGCTTCTGCTATATAATTAGAAAGGTATGCAGAAGAAACATTTACTCATACAAAACCCAAATACTACCCAGATACTGGGGGATTATTTTGTACCAGGTCCTGTCTAACTACCGCATTGTCTTACTTTTATGGGCCATGTGTTCTTTTAAGAAAACTATTATGGGTTTGGAGAGATGGCTCAGAGGTTAAGAGCACTGACTGCTCTTCCAGAAGTCTGAATTCAATTCCCAGCAATCACATGATGGCTCACAGCCATCTGTAATGAGTTCTGGTGCCCTCTTCTGGCATGCTTGCATGCATTCAAACAGAACACTGTATACATAATAAATAAATCTTTTTTTTAAGTTCTTTTTTTGTTTCTTTAATGACTCAACTGACAATTACACAAACAGCACTTATAACTTTTATTAATTGTGATTATTATTTTGGGGGCAGGGTCTCATGCATGCAGGCTAGTCTAGAACTTATTGTGCAGGAAAAGATGAGGAAGAACTTCTGATCCTCCTGCTTCCATTTCCCAGTGCTAGAATCACAGGAAAGTCACCACACCCACCTGGCTTTTATGGGTTCTGGGGCCAGAGGCATTATTCACAGTGGCCTGCTGGATGAGGGCCACACATGTTAGAGAGTGCAACTTGCTTTGCCTCTTCTCCTGATTCAAAGTCAATTTCTGCTCCAGAACATCACTGTAAATACAGTCAGTATAATTGACCAAATATCTGGATGTCTACAGCTTAGTCAAATTGCTATATAAACTAGTTATCATAATGGGGTAGTGTATAATGTTACTCTTTAAACCTATCAAGGTTTGCCTCATAGTTTGGAGGGCTCCAGTATAAATAAATCTTTAAAAATAAAAACCACTAAACCAACAAAATGCTGATTGTATACAAATTAAAATAAATTATTATGAAGAAAATATAATCTGGAGTATATTACAGTTTAAAACACAGTGGTCCAGGAATGTGTCCATGACAGTGACATTTGGTGGCAGGTTTGAAAGGTATTTGGCCATCTGTGTATCAAGAGCTAAGGCTGGCCTGATCCATAAACCTGGTTTTAGAACATACTACTGAGCAAACATTTTGCTTGTAGGATGTTATATGAGCTTGATTTTTTTATATTGGTTTTCTTTTCCTAATTTTCATTATGGATAATTTGCATATTTATTTTTAACAGTATAATGTTTCCAGAGCCAATTGCAACAAGATCATCATGTTATTCACAGATGGAGGAGAAGAGAGAGCCCAGGAGATATTTGCCAAATACAATAAGGACAAAAAAGTGAGTGTTGTTTTCTAATGTTTTAATTTTGACTTGTAGATGATTTTCATAAAGGTAGTCTGTAATGGTGGTAGGGGGAGTTTTTTTTTTTTTCTCCAAAATGTTAGTTGTAGTTATAAAATTAATGTTAATGGTGAAATAAAACTTTTTTCAGGTAACCAAGCTTCAAGATACAAGTACATTAGTCAGATATTGTAGATTTATAGGTCCTATTGGATTTTTACATCAACAAAGGAGAGAAATCTTGAGAAGAGTATAGGGAAACAAGACAGTTTCAGCCTATCTTGGATTATGTCTCCTAATCATTGAAATTGGTAAGAAGACTCAATATTCTAAATACACCAGGAAATTTCTACAGTGATATTTTAGATAGATCAAAACAGTTCACAAGAGCAAATTTATTCAGCCTGCTTGAAAATGAGTTCAATGGAAAACTTACGATGAATTCTCTGATTGGTATAATAATTTAAAGAATGGTATCCCAAATGCCATGGATAGTAGGAAGATCTGTGTTTTGCAATTGGAATGTGTTCATTTCTGGGTCTGTGGTATTGCAGTAGGGATGTAGTGTGGTTACAGGGTCATGCTGTAGAGAGAGTGTTATTATATTACTAAAACCTATTAAGATTGTAACTGCTTCAGTTAGGCATTTTACCAAAAGTTTACATGTATTTTCTTACTGACATCCATATTTATAATAGACACTGATTCTCAATCTGTTTTTCCTAAAATGGTAAAGGACCATCTTAAAAGTCATGAGGGAAGATACAATGTCTTTCTTGTGCTTAAAAATTTATACATTTATCCTAATGAAGACTACATCCACCATCAGCCTCCAGATAGATGGGATTACAGCTGGCTTTTGTTTTCTTTTTGATAGACAGTTTTACTGTTTGGGAAGATTTGGCTCAGTAGTAGCTCCAATAGATTGTTTTATAGCTATTTGAGGCATGTAGGTGGCTATTTTGCATATATTAGAAAGAAGAACTACAGACAATTGATGGTTACATGTAGAGGGAGAATCAGTCTTCTCTAGGTACAAACCCCTGAGAGGTTAGCCAAGAGGACAACCCTAAACACATATGAACAAGATCAGAATGTTTCATCTGGTTGTATTTATAAATATAGGTACATGTCTCTCACTTTCTCTGTGTCTCTAAATTATAATAAAAGAATAGAAAACCATGAATTTTAGAAGAAATGGGAATAACACTAGAAGAATAGGAGAGGGGAGGTGTGATGAAGAATGTAAATACACTGCTCAATATAATGTGAAATTCACAAAAAAAATATATATTTAAAGAAGCCATTTCTTTGTGGGTTGCAGTTCTATTCAAAACATAAGCTATAGGGACAAGTCAAGCCACCATCTGGCAAATCAATAAGTAATCCATGCCACATACATGCTAAGAAATGCTAGTTGGCCTCAAGCAAAGGGAATTCTGTAGTATATAACATGGTCGAACCTTGACATCATGTTTAGTGAAATAAACTCTTCACATACACACATGCAAATAAGTGAGCAATATATGTTTGCACATACATAAGGAATCTGCAGTAGTCAAGTTCACACACCATGAAGTTCCCAGGGTAGGGAGAAAATGGAGTAGATAATCATCTCATTTTAAGTCTGTGGACACATAGTTAATGTTTTACAAAATGGGTCCATGTTGCTGCATTGCAGCATTGTAATTGAAAAAAAAAAAACCCAACCCTTTGTGTTTGAGTTAGATACATTTTTATGACTTATTTTATAGAGTAGTATAACATAATTACTCTTTTTCCCCTTCTGTTGCCTAAGGTTGTAAGAGCCAGAAGTTGAGGAAGCTTGCTAGAGATTGTGTTTCTTAGTAACAGCAAAAGCTACACTTCTAAACATGAGCTGAAAATCCATCTTCTTAAAAGCTAGTTGACGGTATATCTCATGTAGTGTGTTTTTACCACAACAATGCAAAAAATGAAATATATAAATATTATGAAATATTAAAAATTGTGATCTTTAAAAAAATACCTGAAAACGGCCATTTTGCTTCTACATTTTCCTCCCAACCTCTTATAGCATTAACATGGCCAATCAATTCTTCATTTACATTCATTTTTCCATCTAGGTGACTCAAAAGTCATTCACAACAGCCCAGGTAGGTGTGATGGGATGTCTGGACAGCTGATGAATGAGTCTGTGGATCCTCAGCACAGTTTAATGAAGCCAAGGCTTTGAGAATTAGAACAAAATGTTTGGGTTCTTTTTATGGAATGTCCTCCTCTTGGGAATCAATCTACCTGATTAGAGATAGGCAGAGATTTAAAACAAAATCCATGTTAATCTCCCAGAACAGCTGTTCCAAATTAAAACACATTCACTTTCTAATCTTTACCTGCAGCAATGACATTCCTTTGGACTCACCCATGTGAATGAGACCCCCTTAAAAATGGTGCCAAAACTAAAATGAGCTCCGATGAGAGCAAACATGCGAGTAAAGGAGAGTAAAGCCAGACACACAGTTGAAAGATGATTCCCAGGACAAGTAAAATCAAACACGTTTGCTTTTCTCTAGGATAGCAACTATTGTTTGATTGGCAATGCACAATAAGACTACCTCTCCAGGTAGAAAATAATTCTCTTGTGTTTTACTTAATTTTCAGAATTTAATTTTTTTAAAAAGACGACAATCAAAATTAATATATTGAACATTTCAAAGTATCTAAAGAATTAAAACAGAATTGTGAAATCACTTTCAATTACTTGTTGTAATTTGTTTTTAACAATTTACTTTTAAATATTATGGAGAACTCTTTCCTATGTTGCCATTGAGTTTAAGCAGAAAAGCATTCTCTGCTGCCTGCTAAAGTCCAAACCAAGTCATAAATGTCTGAATGTGCATTTGGGTTTTAGAGTACAAAAGACTTTTTGTTTTAACTGACAGTAGGAAAAGAATTCAAAGGAAATAATTCATTTCATTCTCTACTTTCTTTGAGCCCTCCTTTTCCATCAGGTGAAATTATAGCCTTTATAAGGAATTGTTCTGACACAAGTAATTAAGGCTATTTAGCTTATAAAATATTGAATGTCACTTACCGATGACATTGTTTCTAAAATCCTTTCTTTTTGATATTTTTGCACTTTCAACCAGTTCTAAGGGTTAAGAGTTGCAATAAGACCCACATACCTTTATTTATAAATCCCAACATGGTTTGTGGTAGAGTCAGGATACAGTTGAAACAATGAAGTACTGGACTGTTCTATGCAGAAATTATCACTTTAAATAGAATGTTTTGTGCAAGGTGTGTGTTTGGATATATGTATATATTTTTGTCTCTGAAATCATT
The DNA here is from genome assembly GCF_003668045.3 of Cricetulus griseus. Taxonomy (NCBI): domain Eukaryota; kingdom Metazoa; phylum Chordata; class Mammalia; order Rodentia; family Cricetidae; genus Cricetulus; species Cricetulus griseus. The sequence continues at coordinate 177,625,750 of NW_023276806.1, read as the reverse complement.
TACTTCTCATTTTTTTCTGTTAAAATAAAATTAGTATTGACAGCTTACTTATTCTCTACACTAATAAAATACTTTCCAGGTACATTTTGTTCAGATTTGGTGAATATCACCTTTGCACATTTTAGATTTTAATTTAATATATAAATAAATCTCATGCCAAATGAAATTATTACCTTAAGTACCGAGTATATATTATAACATATAAACTTTAGATACATAAAGTGCAATTTAACTATGTTTTAGGTATGATTATATCCTGTTAACCTGGAATCTTTCATGGTTCAGACATAGGAGGGGCTATGCTTGGTCTTACTATTTCCATGGCTGCCTTCTGTTTAGAGTAAAACTCTGCTTCATAAATGCTCCCTCAGAAGGATCTCTTCCCAGTCTCTCTCAAGTGATCCTTTCACCTGAGTTTTCTTTGTCTTGTGAACCCTGAGTTTGCATTTTCATTAATTAAATACAATCAACCTTGGGTCAGGAGGCAGAGCCACCAACTAGTTGACAGGAAGTATTCATAGAGAGTCAGGTGGAGTCTGGAAGATGGATAGAGAGATGTACAGGAAGTAGTAGTGAGGGACTTTGAGGGTGATAGTCATCTTTGGTTTGGCAGAATGGAAGGATGCTCTCTTCACCCTCTCTGAGCTAGCAGGTTTTCACCCCAGCCTCTGATTATGGTAGAGATTTAGTTAAAAACTACATTTGTTGGCTGTGGTAGGAGGTGATCACTTCCAGTAACTGCCGAGCTACAATTACTGGAAAAACAACAAAAGGGGGGCTGGGAAGATTTCCTTCTAATCCAATAACATGAGGGTGAGTCATCCATCACATAGGTCAACAAGGGTCCAGTACAATCCCAACACAGGGACCTATGCTGTACATGCATCTGTGGGATAGATGAGACAAATGTTAGCTCGTTTGTTTAAGATGGTGGGCGTGAATCCTATATGACAATCACAGGCTGTTCTCCTGGTTTAACACTTGTCTTAAATTATTTACTTGATCAGATTCAACAGGCATTAATTAAGTGCTTCACCTGTCAGATGTTTGGAACCAAGATGGGTTTAAATTACGTAGACACAGGCCATATAAATGCTATTGACTCCTTAGCATTGGAGTTTGCTTCTGTGTAGTCCAAATGGGCTCATCTAGGAGGATTCTGTTTTTAACCACTTTAAGTTCTTGATGCAGGAAAAGCTTATGGCCTGCTATGGAAAGTGAATTGTGGAAGTTAGACTGCAGCATTCGAAGATAATAGTGTCGTCACTACCTTCTTGATTACTACAGCTGAGACTTTCTCAGCTTATGGATTCTATATGTCATGAAGACTTCACATTTAGTACTTTATTTACAGTTGGAATACTTGAACGATAAAAGTATCATCACCATCATATTCATTGACACACTGTTGAGATGGGAGAGCCAAAATAGGAGACATCAAAACATTTGTTGAAAGTCAGATAAGTGGTAGAGTCAAGAACTTAAATTACCAGTAGTCTAAATTTGACAGCCTCGAACAGAATCTATCAGTGCCTCTTCTCTGGCCAGCACTGAGGCTAATCATTTGCCCACACTGGCGCCTTCCTCCTACTCAGACAACCTGATGTCATCATTAGCTAGGATGTTCATTGACTCTGTAGCCAGGCTATAGTCAAGATGCATCATCGAAGCTGTGCAGACTGCACATACCTTTCCAATCACTGGGTTTTAGGAAATAAATTGTGAATGTGAATTTGGACTTTATTTACTGCCTAATGTTATAGAACTAGAAATGTAGTCTGTTCAAATGCTCTGTGTTTAAACATGTTCGTGAATTATGGAAACCACCATAGCATATTTCCCTAAAGGTTTTCAGTCCAGTCTAGTATTTTGATAGGCTTAATCTCAAAAGTTCAAATTCCCAGAGTAGATGAATAAGATCTATCTTGGATATCATTTTTCTTACATGTTTCAATAGCTGTAGTTTTTAATCTTAGTTTTACTGGCTTCCCTTCTTCATAGACTCATCTCTATTATTCTTTGGAAACTTGCCTATTGTAAATTAAACTTGAACTCTGGGTAACTGATAATTGTTGAGGTGACAGTTTCCAGTAACTGGTTTGTGCTGGGCAAAAATTCTTATGACCTTAAAAAGCTAACACTGTGGGTTTGGAAAACTCTTAATTGAAGAAATTCATTGTAGATTTCAATAAACAAGACAGAAAATTTTACAAAATGATTTAGCAGAAGAACTGTATGGTAGGTAGAAATCAGTACTTTATTATACATTTTTCTATTTTTCAGAGTACTCACACATGTCAGGCAATCACTACACCATTAGGGTTGTCATTATATTTAAACAATGAAATTTGGTACTTTCTTCAATCAAGTAGCTTAGGTTTGTAATTAACTGAGTTATTGGAATTATAATAATATGTTCAAAGAAAAATCAAAATTTAAATTGTATTTATTTTTTATTGTATGTATGCATATATGATGGGCCGACATGTGAGTCATGGAGTATAGCATATGTGTGAAGGGCAGAGGGCGAGTTTGCAGAGTTATCTCTCTTCTTCACCTTTCCATGAGTTCCAGGGGTTCCATTCCTCACGGTGGTTGCTGCAGAGTGCACACACCTTCACCTGCTAAACCATCCTACCTGCCCAAAGAAAGAGATCTCTAAACAACTGCAGAGAAAACATGTAAATTTACAAATAGTAAAGCCCAGTTTGAATCTGTTTAATTTCATTAAATCTGTTCCTCACACTGATATACGACTTGGCTTGTCACTTGTGTCAAAGTAAGAATGATGCAAACAAATTAAAATATTCTTATGTTTGCTTGACATTTTTATTAAAGTAGACAGAATATTTCTGTGCAATGAAAAATAAGACTGATATAAATTTGCCATGATAAAAAGGGGCCCAAATTAGCAGGGCATTTGTGGTGCACGCCTTTTATCCCAGCACACCAGAGGCAGAGGCAGGTGGATCTCTGTGAGTTCAAGGCCACCCTGGTCTACAGAAGGAATGTTAGGATAGGCGCCAAAGCTACACAGAAAAACCCTGTCTCGAAAAACAAAAAAAAAAAAAAAAGGGAGGGGGCAATTACAAAATTACATTACACTAAACTAACATATATGAATTGTGACAGAAAACTGGTCTCCAGTCTCCCTGGAGAGCAGAGAGCCTCACTTGACCCCTCCTTCTTTCCTAATTTAACCAGTCTTCACATATGGAAAACACTATTGGAGACGTTCAATTGTACAGACTTGGAACTTCTGTTTAAATTGAGTTTATTCTATGCTATCTTCTCATATCATTTTTGGGCTCTCATTCTTGTGAAGATGTTTATGATTGTTTCTGTTTAAAATGTGGCCCCATGAAGAAGATTTTAGTAACACTGGTGGAGGAATATTTAACTGATTTTCTAAGTACATTTCACTTTGAAAATTTCTGCTGTGCATCTGTTAATTACATGAATTGACCATATGATTATAAATACTCTCCTGGTATGAGTCAAGAATTTACCCTCCACAAAAGCTGAGATGATACAACATAGACCCAGTATAATGTGATGAATTTGCCTACATGTTCAGCTGAAGGTTTAGCTCCTCCAACTCTGTAGGTAGAAATTTGGGTTGTCTCTATTTATCCGTGTTTGTTTCTGGATAATTTTATGCAATCCACACTAATAATAACTGAGATGTGTACAGGTCTTTGTGAACGTAATTTGCCTTGAAGTTTACATTGTACATCTTTCAGGTGATCACTTCATTTTTCAATCTTAGGTTTAAGGATGCCGGTAATACTGAAAACATTCAAACAAGTAATGCTATACTAGTTGAGCAGGTTATACATAGGACTTAGGAATGAATACATGTATGTATGTATGTATGTATGTATGTATGTATGTATGTATATTTCTATATATATACACACACACACAAATACATATGGATGCAATAACAATGAAAAGGAGTCATGAATTTAAAGGAGAGCAGAGAGAGGACTATGGGATAGTTTGGAAGGAGGAAAAGAAGGTGAGAAATGTAATTATTAAAATCTCGAAAAGAAAAGAAAAGAAAAGAAAAGAAAAGAAAAAGAAAAGAGAAAAAAGAAAAGAGGAAAAGACACTGGAAAACCTAAGTGGGAGTAGCAGTGCACTCTGAGTTTGGCCGGATGACTCCTCCTTTGGGGGTTAGTTCACAGACGACTCCACTAGGTGGCAGTAACGCAGTGTAGAAAGGGAAGCCCAAAAGTCCCGCCAGTGCTGAGCCTACCACCGTTGCGGTTATTCATAGGCTGCAACGTGAGGATACTAACGTTCATAAAGTCAGAATCCTCCATACATAATTAAGCAAAAATGTATTAAGGAAAGACAAATGCAACAAGGATACTTGATTTGAACAGTAGCGTATGGAAAATAGTTTTACCTTGCCATGCAATAAGTTTTATATCCATTTTTTCATTGTGAAGAATGTGTAAGATGGTAAGTTTTGAGGACAAAGTTTTTCTCAATCAAGTATTCAATTTCAGAAATTATGAGGTGGCTTTTGATATACCGTTGGTAAATGTATATTGTGTGCTATCTCCATAAAACTAAATACAAAATAAGCATCTTGGGTGTAATAGATTTTATAAACGGTGTGATGATAGGTCAGAATTATCTATTCTCATAAATTATATAAAGTTGAATTTGTGATTCTCAACATTTTAGTAACGACTGTAGGAAATAACCTTGAAAAATAGCACTATCATACATGTCTGCAGCAAGGCAGAAATAGTGCAGAAACTTAACATTTATAACATGCACATGACTTAACCTATTAATGCAACTTAGATTTGAATCAGCAAGCACCGGGTGGAACAAGGAATGGTGAGGCAAAAAAAAGCTTAGAACACTTAAAAATGATCAACTGTGACAGATCGTGCTCCTCCCCTTCATCCTGAGTTGCAGGCTCCACACAGGCACCCGTGGAAGTCAGGTGAACTCACTCTAGTCAAGCAAATAAGGCACTAAGACATTCTGCTGTTTTCTTTTTTTAAAGTTAAATGTTTATTGGCACTGCTTGAAGGATAACATCAGTCAAAATAATCACACAGTGTGGGTCTAAGCGTAGTCTCCATGTTATTAGAAATATAATTCACTCGGCCTAATTCCTTACTTCTTTGCACTGTGCAGTATCTTCTGGAAAGTATTTTACCGTAATTGTGTTGTGGTAACAGGAAGAACTAGATACAGCTGTGCTCTAATTGAATCTGTGAGTCATGCCTTCTCACAGTGTGAAGGACATGCCCAAGACCAGATTCCTTAGGGCACACCAGTGAAACTGCATTATTACTCCGGGTGGTCAATCTTATAAAAATATTTGTGTTAGGATTAACTCAACTCTGTGAGCAGTAACATTCTGAAATATAAGGACAGCCTTCTAAATGACTCAACTGAAAATGTGAAGTGAAGCACTCTCTCTCTCTCTCTCTCTCTCTCTCTCTCTCTCTCTCTCTTTCTCTCTCTCTCTCTCTGTGTGTGTGTGTGTGTGTGTGTGTGTGTGTGTGTGTGTGTGTGTGTGTGTGTGTGTGTCCAAAAAGGGAGAGCAGGCAAGAGAAGAAGGCCCAAACCTCTTATCAGCCATGACCCTACTCTCTTATAATTTTTAAGTGACTAAAGTTCAGATGTCAGCTGGGTATAAGTGTAAAAACTTGAAATTTGAGGCAGCAACAAGGAATATAGCATGATCCTGTCTCCAGATGAACGCAGCAAACAGATGTGTCTACCAAATGACGTCATACATTACTAGCTGAAGCCAACCTGGATGACTCAAAGTGTGGCTCAGATAAACCCTTACAAGTGAAGTAGCGCTGCCCCAAGTATTCAGTTGATGCACAGACTGTTACAGTATTTGTGACCTAGACACAAAGGAAGAAAGAAATGTTTTTTTTTTTTTTTTTTTTTTTTTTTTTTTGAGATTTGTGCTCAAAATTCATGTGCCAAACAGAACAAAGGAAACAGTCAGAGCTGGGGAGAAAGCTCAGGTTTGGTAGAGACTCAAGCTCAAGCGAGGTGATCTGAACTTGGATCCCTAGTACCCACTTAAAAAGTGGAGCATGGCAGGTACATGTAATCCCAGCACTGGGGATCCAGAAATGAATGAGCTTTCAGGAGCTTGGTGGACAGCCAGTCTAGCCAACAGTGAGCCTCAGGTTCAGGGAGAGACCACCCCATCCCAAAAACTAAGGTGGAGAGCCGAAAAAGACACTTGATGCTAACCTGTGTCCTTCGCAACCATGAGCACATAAGTGCCTGTTAGCCCCCCCCCCCCCCGCCCCAGGACAATGGCTGCTTCATATGAATGAATGAAAAAAAAAAAAAAACAAATAACAATACAGGTTAAGTATTTACCATGGTCAGCTATCTTTTCCAGTAAATAAGTGATAACTAAACCACAATCTTAAATATTGCCACGGTTTGAAAGTAGAAAAACCAGCACTAAACATACTTGCCTGCAGTAACTACAGGAGTAATGGGCTTTTGAATCCATTTGCATCACCAATTGCCTATGAGATATGGACATGTCTTTACTGTGATTGGACAGGTAGGTGAGATGTTTAACCAGGCAGGAGGGGGGTTGAAGTACTCCCGCAGGAAGTACTTTTGACAAAGGAGACCACAGTCACTGTCCAGGTATCGAGCTTGGAGACTTGATGCAGGACACATGGTGCTGATCCCACTGTGGTTCATGTCTGTTCCAGGTAGGCTGTATGGTTTCCCTCTAGTGCCTCGGTGTTTGACTCTCTTTATTCATTTTGCAGCCTAAATGTGCTTTGATTTGTTTCTGCTTCCGCAGCTTTGTTTTGCTGCTCAGTTAAATTTAAGTTGACTGAATTTTCAATTTCCTTAGGTCCGTGTGTTTACGTTTTCTGTTGGTCAGCATAATTATGACAGAGGGCCTATTCAGTGGATGGCTTGTGAAAATAAAGGTAATAGACAGTTCTCTTGAGCATGTTTTATTAGAGGATAAAATACTTTGGTAATTATTGTTAGGTCTTCCCTTGCACTTAAAATTAAGTAGTAACTTTAAAAGGTATGGTATAAAAAGTAGATTCTGAGCTTGCTTTCTAAAGAAACCACAAACAACAAACTCTGAGATTAGTACTGTGTTAGAACATACTCAAACGTCTGATCCTAATACTGTGAGCCGATGAAGGGATGCATGATACTTAATGATGTAGATCAGATTTGTGCATATTTTTTCTCTAATTGACTGGATTACTGTTTTTGAAAACAATCTCATACTTTTCCTCAGTATTCAAATTTCATGCAGTGAGCTATTTTCTTTGTACTCAGAAAAAAGAAAATCTTTTGAAGGATAAACTGTTATAGCAGAAAAGAAAACTTGTATACATCCCAAAACTATGTTTAGGAAAATGTGCATATAATAATTATGAATCGATCTGTACTTTTAATAGTTTATCTAGTGCAAAAGAGTTTAATGGCTCTAGTTTCCTTACTGCTTTGTAGAGGAAAACAGTTATTTTATATTACCTAAGAAATATATTAAAATTTATCATAAATTCTCGAAAGTGATTGCCAACATTCACTAATCAATGTTTTTCTGAATTTAACATTTGTATTTTATTTTAATAAGTATCTTTATATTATTTATTTACTTGCTCAAGTTAGAAGGAAAATTAGCTTTTCCTCCTATAAAAATATGAGGCTATTTTTGTTGTTCTATAAGTATAATATTTATAATTTATAATATATATATATATGAATTTTAGGTTATTATTATGAAATTCCCTCCATTGGCGCAATAAGAATCAATACTCAGGTATGGTTATCTAAAAACACTTATACGTTTTTCAAAGTTTAAGATATTTTCCTGGTTTAATTCAATCTAAAGAGAATAGTTAAAAAATGAAAAAAGATTTACATAATTTATATTTCTACAATGCTGGCTAAAGTGGTATTCATTGGTTTTATGTTCTTAAACATCTAAAACTTAGGTAAACATATATAATTATGACCTTCTTAATCTTGGGCATTAAAATAGGTCATAGAAAATGGATAATGTAAAATTTATTAATAATCTCATGACATTTTTATTCAATTGTAAGTTACATGACAATCTCAGCCATATAGAACATTAAACAGTAATTATTCTGGGTGAGTGAGATAAGCCCTAGTTTTCTGTACACATTCCTGTGAGACTATTTACCTCTTTCTTTAAATAAAGCTACAAAGATGACCTTTTAACACCATTCATTTGGTGGGGAGATGCATCCCATTTACATAACATATTGCAGAACTCTGCAATTTTAATTTAAACATTTTTCATTTTGAAATGTTCATAAATTACAATTTAAAGATCTCTGCTCATTTTGAAACACCAACAATAATGTGCAAAGTAGCTGTTCAAATTTAACATCAATAGAGTTTAGCATTCAGTGTGCATGCTGAACACATTAAATGTTGAGATGAAACAGCAGTGAATTAAGTCTGGAGTCTGGATTTGGCGCATATTTCAGTTATTTTTTGATATGTTTAAATGCAGTTTTGAATTTCATCCAAACACTCTGTTATGTGAAAGCAAGAATGTGGTTGCTTTATCATTTCAAATTTGTGCAATTTCACACATAAATCACGGAGCCTTAAAGATCAACATGAAGCCATTCATAATGAACATATTTCACTTATCATTGGCTGTACTTTGAGGAACAATGTTCTGATTGGTACTAGAAGGAAAGGCTGGAGAAGACATATTCTATAAATAGGTGTTATTGATCCAATGTATATAATCATATAATTTAAGGACTTAAGCTACATCAAAAGTGAAGAATGCCCCAAGTAGGACATACATACTATTAATAATTTGGTTCCAAATTCAGTTTCTATTTTAAACTTTTCCATTTGAAGGCTATTTTCAAACATAGCATCTCTGGTTTGTTTGTCTTGTTGATGTTTTACAATGTTTCCTTTGTATAAATAGGAGTATCTAGATGTTCTTGGAAGACCAATGGTTTTAGCAGGAGACAAAGCGAAGCAAGTCCAGTGGACAAATGTGTATTTGGATGCACTGGTAAGAGGTTATGATCACAACCTAAAGCTGCCATCTAAGAGCCCCCAGCTGACTTTCCTTCTTTCTGGGTGACATTGCCCGTTTCCTCTTTACGGAATCCTTTCTAAAATTCATTCCTTTGCAAGCTTCTCAGCTAGGGCTTAGAAACATTTTAGAAAATCCTAGATTTGAATTAAAATAAAGTTGCACATGTCATGTTATAAGCTATTCTTGATCTATTGAAAATCCTGCTTCTCCAACATAGGATGTTGGATAAATGGGGATTTCGGTAACTTTTTGATATTTTAATACGAGAAAATAATGCTCAACATCCTGTGAATAGTAGCCAAGTACGCTGTATTTTGAAGAAACACTTTGAAACACATCTTTTTAAAGTGGATGTCCATCATTAACTATATGTACAACATGTTCCACCATTGCACAGCCCCGTCAGGTTCTCCATAATGCAGCTGTCATCTTACAAGCATTCTAGCCCATTGTAAGCACGACTTTTCGATTAGGATTTATTTTTCCCTATTTATGTCACTTGAACATGCATGAAGATATTTTTCTCAAGCACAGAGTGGTGCAGAGAGCTCCCATTGGCATATAACAGATAGTACCCTGGGTTGGTGTTAAATACATCATTTGGCCCCTATTCCCACACAGCACAAAATTACCCAGCCCAAGTTGTGAATATGAGATAAGCTAAGAAATCCTGCTTCAGTTTGTTTTTACGTTATGACTCAAGTTATTAAAACATAACAATACCTAAGAGCATATCATATGCCAAATGTGAATTTAAGGACTTTTTAGTCATTTGCCAAAGTAACATACTAGACAGTCTAAACGCAAAGCTGAAAGTCAATGCTGAGTAATGCCCTTTTCCCTACTTGGAGTCCAGTGAAATGCCTTTGCTACTTCTCTAAGTGCAATGATGAACCCGAAGGGCAAAATACAACCCGTTAGAATGACTTATCACTTGGTACTTACAAAATAAACACATACAGGAAGTTGAAGGAAGAGTAGGAACTATTAACAGCAGTCTCGCATGCTAAGAGAGATAAAGAGAAGCTTGCTTACCTCAAGCTACAGAAAATGACTGCCGGGTGTTCCTTCTTGACGTCACTTATTTACTTAAGGTCACATGGTCATCTTCAGCCACAACCAAGATGTTCAATTGTTCAAATCCATCACAGGACTGCACATTCTGGGAGTCGGTAGTTAGGCCCTGCTGAATTTCCTATGACCAGAAGTTCAGTAACCAGAGTGTCTGCCTTGCTGGCAAGGTTCTCAGTGATAACACAAACAACATTTGGAGGAAATGCTGATTGTAAATGTTCTACTTTACAAGCTGAAACAAGATGTTTAAAAAAAAAAAAAGTGGGATGTGTAGTTAGATGGTCAGAGACACGGAGATTGTTTCATTTGAAAGATGAAGTTAGGCTCTTTTTATATAAAGGGAGGTAGGAAGAGTTCTTATGTGTAAGATAAGTGTCACATTCCAGGAAGCAGGACCCTTAATTTTTCATTCCATTCCTTGGAAAGTGTGCAGAGTGCCTGGAACAAAGAATACATGCTGGAGTCTAGTTGTTAAAAGTAATATTCATTTGGGGACTATTTAAAATTTAAACACCACAGAATATTCTAGTGAATAGTGCTCACTAGAATATTCTACATTCTTCTATCTACCATAGCACAGCTAGACATTTGTTATACAGCATGGTGCCTTTGATTTAGGGCTTAAAATTGTGAAAGAAGATACAGAAAGTAGCTTTCAGCAAATCTAAAGTACTATTTCAATGATAGTCCTCTTATGGAGGTACCCAATAGTATATGAATTATTGTGGAAGAAATGTAGATGTGAACAGAGTTATTGGAATATTACAGTTACATTTGTGTAAGTTGGCTGTATTTTATTGAGAATAATTATTACATATTGTAGAACTCCTTAATAAATATTTATTATTTCTGAGAATTTTTCATTGATTTTTAGAAGTTCTCTTTAAAGATAGTCAAAAATAGTTATTAGGTTTTTGTGACTCTTTACAATGTAATTGCAAAGTGAAGTTTCCAATTTCAAAAGCTAATCCAGTAGGACAAAGTTCAAAATATTGCTTTCATTGACCTCTTCTCTCCATCTATTTTTAGGAGCTGGGACTTGTCATTACTGGAACTCTGCCGGTCTTCAATGTCACTGGCCAATCTGAAAATAAGACAAACTTGAAGGTTAAAAGTTCATTGATAAAACTAATCACAATGAGTGATAAACTATGACGTTGAAGCTGCATGTGGATTAGATAGTTCTATAAAGAGATACATAAGATGTAATTGTCTTATGAGGCTAGAGGTCATTGGCAACAGCTGTCCATATGATAGCCACCAGGGAAAAGGGAAGTGAAGGTCAAATCTTTCTAACCCTGGAGTCAGGATTAAGCTTCACTTCATCTAACTGTGACGTGATGAGAAAGTCCCAAAGTCAGACACAACTAATGACATGATAAATCGACAATGGTATCATGAGCCCACTTTTAAAATGTACTTGAGATATTCAAAGCATTCAGGAGGAAACCAGAAAAGCCAAATCCATGGTTCTCTTTGAATCAGGTGCAGAAACATGTTTATTGGATCCTTGCTTTTGAATTGTCAAAGAATAGCTGTTTTACAATAACCTAATGATGTAATTAGTTTCTTGCTTTCTGCTTTTTACAATACAATGAAGAATTTCTTTAATACAACTTTCATGCCTCTTTTGGTTTAGGTTTTGTCATTAACATTAATTCTAAGTTAAGTAATTGGGATGATGAAGTTGTTGGAAACAGTCAAAGCTGAGAGTCCTTGTAAACTGAAACCAAAATTACCCAGTGTGTGAGTGAGTGTGTGTGTGTGTGTGTGTGTGTGTGTGTGTGTGTGTGTGTGTGTGTGTGTAATGTGGAAGTCATTCTTTACTATAATAAAAGGGTAATAATACATTTGTGTAGAAACAGTGTCTGCTGTAAAATGCACTAACTTCACTGTCTTCTTTTAGAATCAGTTGATTCTTGGTGTGATGGGCGTTGATGTTTCTCTGGAAGATATAAAGAGGCTAACACCACGTTTTACAGTAAGATGAAATTTGTTCTTTGACTACACTTCCTATTTCAAAACCATGTACCAATATAGTTTGTTGATAAAGCACTTGAGAACAAGGTACATGTGACTGATCTAGCAAGAGGTTAAGGGAAAAAAAGTTATTTTTAAAATATGAAGACACTATGTTTTGTTTCTTCTGTGCTACAAAACTTGTGTTGAATAGCTATTAAAATGTTTAATGTAAATTTCTAATTGTAACTTAGGAATATATAAGGTATTTTACTGTTTTCCAGCTTTGCCCCAATGGCTACTATTTTGCAATTGACCCTAATGGTTATGTCTTACTGCATCCAAATCTTCAGCCAAAGGTATGTATATAATTTTTTTATAGTTAACTAATGTTTGGAATAATTACTGACTAACAATAATGGGATTGTAGCTTGAAATTCTCTTTGAAACAATTACAGACTAAAGAACAGTGCCCTTTGCCTCCCTTGAGAGAGGGCAAGGCCACTGATGACAACCTATGAAAGTCTGAAAGCATTCTTCATTTTCTCTTACAAGTTAGCTTAGCTACTACTCATTTCTCAGGTAGTCATTATCACCTCTCAAATCTCATTTTCATGCATCTCACTTGTGATTTTAAGGCTCTAAGAGAGAATTGCTCCAGATAACATATGACAAGTAGAAAGGGCCAGTGTAGTAACAGAGGTCTGTAACAGTCAAAGTTAACCTTAATTCTTTCATCAGCAATCCATCACTGTGTTTGAAAGAAAGTATGTTCTGTCTCTAGTGTCCATTATTATATAACAAGGTGAAATAATGTTACATGCAAGCTTACTAGGACAATGTCATACAATTTTTTTCCTGGTACTATAGAATTATTACAAAATATATCAGTATAATTTTGTAACTTATAGATTGCTTTTTCAGGAGTGGCCCAAAATATCAGTAAACCAGTCGCAAATCTTTTGTGCATTTTTTTCTATGGAATTGTCATTTTTTTCAAAATATGTCACTCCATGACCACATTTTAACAAATAGTAAATTAGCTATCCTGAGTTTTCCACCATAGGTTTGTTATTTCTCCCACTAAAAGAACCATCTTAAGCTTCCTCTAAAAGCTTTAAAAAAAAAAGAACCATCTTAATTTATTAGATTTGCTATTTTGATAAATCTGAGAAATGCTGATTTTATAGAATATTGTGTATGATTCATGTTTTAGAAATCAATATTCAAAATAAATCTAGGGTTATGGTTGAGTTCTCCTCTAGCTTATTAATAGATATCACTGACTTCATTCTTTCAGATAACAAAGGGTCAAATTTCAAATGTTCATGGTCTCATAATACCATATTATATTTATTACGGACTGCTATGGCAAAAAAAAATTTAAAGGAAAGTCTGGTATGCTTCTAAACAATAAAACTTACTTTAGGCCTTTTTTATTGTGGTAAGGAGTGCAGGACTCAGATACGAGTGGATCAGTGTATGTTCCTCCTTGGCAGACACTTTTTCCTCTAAACCGCAATGGCAGAGAGGGTACAGGGGCAGAGGGGGCTCTTTGGCTTCCCTTGTGTAAGCACTCTAATCCCATTGTAAGCTGTTGTCTCCAAAACCTAGTTACCTCTAAGAGACCCAATCTGCTTTTACAACCCTATTGCCAGAGCAGAACTGCTATGGGAGAATTTGCAGGGGCCTTTTCCAATATTTTATTTTTTCTATTTGTGTCATGTACATTTCAACAATTTTTATTTTTTAATCTTTTTTTTATTTCAGCCAAGAAAATTGATCTAGAAAAAAATATGTCTCCCACTCTCCAATTTTTATATTCTTAAGGAAAATCCAAGACAAAAATGAACAATTTAAAAAAAAAAAAATGATTCTTCCTACCATTAACAGTTTTGGGTTTTGTTGATGTCTTGTTTGGTTTTGTTGTCATGGACTCTATGATACAAATATTTTGAGTTGTGAATACATCATTTGTTCTGTTTCTTGTCAAGGAAAGACTGACTAAAACTGACTGCAGCGTAGAATTCTTACTATTCTTACTATGCCAATATGTAGGATAATGAACTATCATTTCTCTATTGCTTCAGCCTATTGGTGTAGGCATACCGACAATTAATTTAAGAAAAAGGAGACCCAACGTACAGGTAACCGTGAATGAGGTAGACAGCCGTGCTTTCGAATTTGCTAAATCAGGTTGAGATCAAGCTTCTAGTCTCAAAGCTTGTGAGTGCAGGCGCCTTTCCTGCCACCAGGCTTCCAGAGCATGAGGCACAAGCCAGCTTCCTGTCTCAGTGAGCAAAGTGTGCTAATTACAGTAAAGGGTGTGCACTGGCTGAAAGATGGCTAAGGAAATTGATCTAATAATAATGTTAATCAGAATAATCAGAATGAAATGGCTCCTGAAGAAATTTGTCATTAAATTTGGTGAAATTAATACCATACCCCTGTTTTCCTAACGGTTTGCTTGTGAAGTTGATTTTAAGTGCAAATCAAGTCATGATTGCTATGTTGTGATTTCCATAAATGAAAATTTTTAGCCCAGTTGTTTTGTTTTGTTTTTCATTTCTAAAAGTGAGATTTGGGGTGCTGGAGAGATGGCACAGTGGTTAAGAGCACTGGCTCCTCTTCCAGAGGGCTGGGTTGTAATACCCAGCACCACATGGTGGCTCACAGCCATTAGTAATTCCAGTTCCAGCGGCCCCATTGCCCACTTCTGGTTTCTGTGCTCACATACTCCTCAGACACACACTGGTTACAGATATATGTAGGCAGAAGACATTCAGCACAAAAGGATATTTCTATAACTTACTCAGAGAGATCCAAAATGTTAGAGAAAATTTGACATCATTGTAGGTTTGTGTGTAAGCCTATCATTTCCTTTAAAACACTTGGTAGAGTGTTCTTGGAGAGTCAGCATGGTGTCACGTGATCTTTAAGTATGGACAGCGGGACTGAGTTGTAATCTGGCTCTATTGGCATTCAACTCTTAATCTTTGAACAACGCGCAGGTGTTTTCATCTGTCAAGCAGGGAGTTACACCAGTTTTCATTCTGCACTCCCCTTGGGAAATTAAACATATGTATTGATGCCATGTCCTACCCTTGGGAGTTCTCATTGAACTTAGGCCCCAGACCATCTGTAAGTGTCCCCATCTGTCAAAAGTGGAATTATTTGGACTAGTAAAGCTTTAGTTCTCTCACAGAGCTAGAACTCTGTGGTAATCTGAGTTTTCTGTTGCTGCATCTTGAAAGTCTTAGGCCCTTTTTGGTCCCTGTAGAAGTCACAATGATGTGTATGTCTTTCTCAACTAGGAAACTATTTTGTTTTTCTGTTTGCATGTTACTTTTGTAATACCTTAAATTATAGTTTTTGCTATCAGGTGAATTCTGGTGAATTTTATTTTTACCACAACCCCAAATATTGCATGTAAATATTATTAAAAATATGCAACTTTAATAATGATTAATTTTATTCTGTGCAAACCCTAAATGGCAAACCAGCAACCACATAAGACTTCTTAACTGGGGGAATATTTTTGAACTCTGAGGTATTATATTAATACTTACTCATAATTGTTACAAATTTAAATTCTGTTAGCATCACATACTACCCTTAATAGTTACGCTAGCTGAAATTCATGCTGACGCAAAAAAACTAGATACTTAATTTTCCTTTGTGTGGGTTTTCAGAGACCTCAAGACTAAATAGATTTCTTCAGGACATGTTGCTGTTTTCTTATTAGAAGACTATTTTTTTTTTCAATTTTCTAGTTCTTATAGAAATGATGGATGTTTCTAAACCAATGCTCTGCCGGATTGCCATTTACAAACACAAATGATGCATTGAGAATTTCTTTTATGATTTCATTTTCTTCTCTGTCTTTATATGTTGGATTGGGACATGATCTGCATATTGCCAATTCCTCCTGATAATGGCTCCTCCCTGCATGCTGTTTGGGGCTGGTCAATGCTATGCATTATCCATTGCATGTAAGAGAAATATTCCTACTTCCATTTTCATTTTATCATTTAATGGTCTTGAGTTTGTTTTGCATTGGTTTTTTATCTTAATTTGAATGTTTACACAGTAGTGTTTGGGGAACATTTGTTGTGTCTTTTGGTTAGGGAAGTTGCAAGTTTTGTGGGCTTAACAAGAATTCTCAATATTGACTTTTATTTCCATGTTAAATCTACATTTCAAAGGACCATTTGCTCTTGGTGTATTATACTGGAAAGTCCAATACCAGTATTATAGAAACTTTGATTATACAGAGTTCTTTTTTTTCCGTTTGGTTTTTCGAGACAGGATTTCTCTGTGTAGCTCTGGAGTCTATCCTGGCACTTGCTCTAGAGACCAGGCTGGCCTCGAACTCACAGAGATCCTCCTGCCTCTGCCTCCCGAGTGATGAGATTAAAGGCGTGAGCCTCCAACACCTGGCTATACAGAGTTCTTAAGCAGTGAATATTTTCTCAACAGTGCCTCTGGTGGAGTGCTTGCTGAGCAAGCATGAGGCCCTGAACTCAGTTAACTCCTTCCTCACCCCTACAAAAGAAAGAGGGAAAGTATTTTGAAAATTGTTATTTGAGGAATTCCCATTCATCAAACACCATGATGATCTGAAATTCTGATTTTATAAAAATATAAATATTCCCTGAAATAAGGCATTTTGCATGATTATAAAATAAATATATCCTATGTGTACTATACCATGTTATTCTTCATCTAAACAAGATACTCTAATTGGACAGATTTTTGTCTGATAATATGTTAGGAGGCATATCCATTTAGCATGGTGTTTTAAACAGTAGCAATATGGATGTCTTTTATAAGTTCATGGTAAAATTTTTATGATACTTACAAGTAACCAACATAGGTTGCATTGATTACTAGCATCTATTTTGGGCCATATTTGAATGACACTTTTTAATAAATACTTTAATGTCTGGTTTCTAAAATTTTCAATTATTATTGAATCTTTACTTGCATAGAATTTTTTCCTGCTAAATTTTGGAAGTATAATATGATATAGCAACAATTATAAGGACAGAGGTACATTTGGTCTAGCTACTAAATGGCCTCATTTAATGTTTGAGAAATTAAAATCACACCAAAATGAGGTGAATTTAACAGGCTAGTAGCATTAACTGAGAGACCAATAAATACTCTGTTGTGTTCCACGGTGAACTTCCTCATACACCATAGGAAAAGGCAGTGGATGATAGAGTGTAAAATAGTATTTAGAGAATCCACAGGTTCTATTTCTAGCCGCTTGCTGCCTTCAGTTAATAACTGGTGGCAATTTTGTCTGGTGCACTTAAAACTCAATGCCTAGCTCTGAAAGAAAGTAAGTAACTTTTACAGAATTAATTCATCCTGAGTGCTCTTCAAGCTATTCTGTGCACGGAGATGTCTTCTAATGTCATATGTCCCTAATTATTGTCTTCTGTGTAGAACCCCAAATCGCAGGAGCCAGTCACATTGGACTTCCTCGATGCAGAGTTAGAGAATGACATTAAGGTGGAGGTAAGTGTGCACAGTAGGACTAAGCCAGGCAGCCACATGGCCTGAGCCTGGGTTCCCATCCCACAAATAATTTTGGAGCAATGGTTTACGTCAGGCTGTCTCCTCACTCACACTGGTGTGTTCTTTGTCATTAAAATAGCGTACATCCTGGACTGTCTTCTTCCAATAATTCATACTGGCAAAGAATGGATATGTCAGGTTAGGTGTAGCCTTTAATTGTGTTTTTACTGCCTTGGTAATTCCAAAGGGACAGTTATTTTAAATGAACAAAAAATAACAATAATTTTAATAAAATTCATAGCGACAGATATGACCTTCTGGTGAGAGAGAAGTTGACAGGATTCCAGCCACCCAAACACATGACGAGCCATGTGTGCAAAGCAGTGACCATGTTTGCCTGAAGACACTTAACATATTTCTTTTTTACTTCAGTGACAAAGTCACATGCCACTTCTCCTGCCAGGGTGTTTAATAATAGTAAAGATGGTTATCTAGTAGAAGAAATAGAAATTATTAAGTTCATAGTTACTCTAGAGTGTAGCATAGTGAGTACTCGATGTTTTAGGTCATTTCTTTAACGTGTTTGGTTTCCTAACATTACAGTGAAGACGATGACATTGAGGTTTGAGGTTTCAGTCCCGCTGAGTCACCGTGCTGCATTCAGTCTCTCAAAATCTCCCACCCTCTGTGTGTAGTGACCAAGTGACATGATAAATGAAGAAAAGCTGAGCAAAAGGCCTGGGTACACAGTAAAGTTTGGTTATTATTTTACTTGCTTCTCACGTGTCACCTTCAAACTGAAACTATTTTAAGTAAATCCTGCAGTTTCAGATTTGTCTGGTCACATCAAGTTTGTTCACTCACTAATAGATATTAAAGCCTAAATGCAACGGCTGGAAATATATAAATAAAATGAAAATCAAGCTGAAAGACATTCTGAGTTTCCAGTAGACTAGACAATTTGTCTTCTAAGTTTGGCCTGGCTTTACTTTTAAAGAGTTCAGAAGCTGTAAGAGAGCTGCACTATGATATGAAATCCTAAGAGGTCTTTATGATTCCCGGCCTATTATTATGTCATTCTTCATAACTGCTACATGTGACAAATAAAGAGTAAATTACAAGGGGCAAGCCAGATATGGGGTCCTGTAATCCCAGTGCTCTGGAGACAGAGGCACAAGGACCCGGCAAGTTTGAATGCAGCCTGGTCTGTGAAGTGAGTCCCAGTGTTGCAGAGTGAGGCCTGGCCCAGAAAGCTAATAAGCAAACAACAATAACAAACTATAAATGACAGTCCTAAATCCTGTCTAGGCAGGAACTGGTTGTTTAGGTGAGGTAAGAATTGGAAATATTTCACATTACATGTTAATTCTGAGAATATATGTACATTTTTGCTTCTCGGGATCTACTTCTGCCTAGAATGCCAGAAGCCTATAAGGAGGTTGTGTCTCCTTTGCTGCTGTGTTTCAAAATGTCCTGACCAATTAGCAAAAAACTCAGTAAGCACGTTCTTTCTTATAACACAGTCATGTACAATGGTTACAATATGCAACATAAAAATCCCAAATAACCTCAGCCAGTGGTGCAACTGTTTTGCCATTTTCATTCTATTTCCATGCGATGAGGAAAAGTCTTGAAAATGATGGTTTTCTAATCCTCAGTGGGTCAATTTGTTTCCTGAATTTTCTCTTAGATTCGAAATAAAATGATAGATGGAGAGAGTGGAGAAAAAACATTCAGAACTCTGGTCAAATCTCAAGATGAGGTAAGAAGTAATGAAACCTTGTTTGTGAGTGAACCCATGCCTTCAAATTAGTGATGCTGGCGGTGTGACATGCCTTTCCGAATTTATTTATGGAACAGGGTTGTCTCTACTGAGCAGGTTTTTTTTTTTTACATTAAAAAAAAAAACTGTATTAATTCACTGGAGAAATGACACAGGATAAGAGTACTTGTCACTTTGCTGTGAGATCTGGATCCCAGCCACCCTGTTGGGAGGCTCTGTTCTTGCTTCACTCCAGTTCCCAGAGTGCTGGTAGCCTCTTCTGAACTCTGCAGACATGTTCACACACACATATGTACACTCACACAGAGACACATGCACATACTCATAAATAAGGACATGTAAAAGCTATATTCTTAAAATTACACTTTGTGTCTGCATGGTTTATTATAAGAAATAGATCTCTTTGGGCCAGGGATGTGGTAATATTTGAATTAGGGTAATATTGTAATATATGCTACATTGTATTATTTTTATATGCATCTATTCTAGAGACTGTGTTCTGTGTGATTTAGCTAGATTTACTTCTTAAACTTCTATACCTGTGGTTCTCAGACTTCCTAATGCTGCAACCCTTTAATAAAGTTGTGGTGACACCCAACCATAATATTATATCAAGGCTGCTTCATAACTTGAATTTTGCTACTATTATGAACCATAATGTAAATATCTGATATGCAGGATATCTGATAAGTGAGCCTGTGGGGGTCGTGACTCACAGGTTGAGAACTGCTGGTGTATACAAGTCACGTGATAACAAGGCTACACCTCATCATTCACTGATATATATAATAAGTTGATATTACTTCAGTTGTGAGTGCAAGTAGTTTTTATTTTACATGTGAAGATATTCTTCTATCCATTACCAGTCATTTGTGGAATTAAAAGCAGACATTCACATACTGGAATGCTCAAAATTACATAGGATTAGGAAGTTTTGTGCCTCTCAGTTTAATTGCAGCTTTCGCATACAACTTGTATTCTTTACCCCAAATTCTGTATGTTTTAGGAACATCTTTTCTCCCTATTTTCTTGGCAGCTCTTACCCTAAAGGAAACACACGATCTAAATATTTTAATAGCACACATCATTTCTTATTTTGATATAATTATAAGTGGCTATTACCAGAACAGAAAAAGAAGTATTACATTTTTCATTTTTATTGAAATATCAACTCCAGTGGCCTCACTGTAGCCATGATCTTGACTTTTTGCTCCCAAAACAAGGGTGTAAAGTATTTAACAGATCTGCCAACTCCTCTGTGTTGTTCCAAGAACTCTGACCTTCACATTCTTTATGTAGCTCACAGCTCATTTTCACATTGCTTACTTTCCCTCTTCCAATTTACTATCCATTTAGTTTTCTAGCTCTATTCATTTGCTTGTCTTAGAAATTTTAGTTTTTCTCATAAATGTATACATGTACATCCCATCTATTATGATATTGCTACTCTCTTTTGATGTGTGTATATATTTCAAGAAACCCATTATTTACTTTGAATGAACATAACTTTTTGATATTATCAGGTTTATAAAACTGTCTAAACAATTATAGGCATTATTCTTACTTTTTAATTATTCTGTTTTCCTTTATTGAAAATAATTTTTCTTGCATAATAATGTATCCTGATCATGGTTGCTTCTCCCTCTACTCTTCCCAGTTCCTCACTACCTCCCCTCCCGTCTGGGTCTACCTCACTTTCGTCCATTAGAAAACAAAAAAGGCTTCTAAGGGATATTAATAAAATACAATATAGTAAGATCAAAGAAAAAATGATTTTAAGACGATATCACTGAGAACATTAGATCTGTGTTTGCTTTATGCAAAGTTTGCCAGGGATGTTTAAGTCATGATAATAACTTTTAAATTAAAATGTTTTTAGCTTGGTTTTCCTCAAACTGTCAAAAGTCTTTGGACAGAAATCAGATAATGGTGAAGCCCATTATGTCTTAAAAGAAATCACTTAACTTCTCTTTGCACCATTTTTCACACCTATGAGATAGGAAAGTTGAATATTAACATGTATCAACACTGGATGGCAGATGGTTTTATTTCCAAGCATGTGAACTGTTTCCCACACAGCATCGCTTCACATGGGCTTTACTCAATATATTGGACAACACCTGCTTCAAATTGATTTGTAGGGATGTTTTATCATAGTCATCTCTTTCAGGAATACAGTTGTTCTTTAATAAAGAAAATATGCAGAATAAGTAAGAAATTAAGAAATAAATTAAAGCTACATGTGTGCAATTAGTATACTTAGTAGAAGAATGAGTGTGCATTTACTATTGTTCTTGACACAGATGATATTGTACATCTATGAACTATTTGTTTAGCTCTGCACATTGCCTAGTGAATATAGGTGTTTTTCTAACCTTCAATCTTATAGCAGCATGATAGTTCCATGAAAGGGATCTGTGAAATGGTAATTGTACTTTTAGATGTAGAAATGCTAATGTGTTTTCCTCCTTGTATCAGCTATCATTCTTAAACATACTCTACTATGGTTGGTATTTGAACCATGTCCACAGTCCTGTTTTTACATTAAATGTGCTTTTAATTAAATCTTTCAGAGTTTTGAAGAAAGTACTCTGTTATCAAATACTAAGTTTTTATGCGTACAATAAGTCTCTAACCTGTATCATTTGAGTATTCAATTCTGACCCAACTTTTATTTGACAAATTTACACATCAAAAATTTTTAAATGTATATAATAGAAATATGTCATTTCACTTATGAATGAAATGATGTTGAATGACCACAGATTTCCAGGTAGACATTGTATTTTTTACTCTTTCTATAATTCATATGAACGGGGCTATAATGACCATGTTTAACTTTTTTTCTAGAGATACATTGACAAAGGGAATCGAACATACACATGGACGCCTGTCAATGGCACAGATTACAGGTACTTAACTACATTTACAATGGCCTTGTATAAAGGACTGTTCAATTCAATGAACTTTTTTCTAATATTTGGTGGTTAATTTTCAATAGTCTGAAATCTTAATTTTAGTTTGTTGTTTTCAGTGGAAGTTTCAATAAAAAAATTACTCCGCCAGCACAAAAATGAATTAGAGTCTGATTTTCAGCATGCAAAAAGTGGAAAGTAACTAGCAATATAACATTTAGAAATGATAACTTTACTTAGTGACAGTAGTAATAAATATTGATGTAATAGCCATAATTTATAGATATGACTTCTATGGACTTCCTCTTTTATTTCCATTTAGCCCAGTTTTTTTTCATTAATGTTGTAGCTTAGCTAAAAATTAATAGTGTGCTTTTCATTATGTGTGATATGAAATAACCTTAGCCCCACTGAACAGTTCAATGATGTCTGGATCCCTCCCATTTTCTGTAAATTGGACCCTACAAAGCCCCATATGCAATATTCAAACTCAGTGACCACTACTCTACTGTTCTCTCTCTCTCTCTGTCTCTGTCTCTCTCTCTCTCTCTCTCTCTCTCTCTCTCTCTCTCTCTCTCTCTGTCTCTCTCTCTCTCTCTCTCTCTCCTTCTCTCTCTCTTCAAGTCAGGATTTCTCTGTGTATCTCTGGATGTTCTGGGACTCACTTTGTAGATCAGGTTGGCCTCAAACTCAGAGATCTGCCTGCCTCTGCCTCCTGAGTACTGGGATTAACTGTGTATGGCACCACACCTAACTATTCTGCTCTCTTCTCTTAAATCTCAGAGCTTCCTGCTTTCTCTTTGGTCCTATGTTCCACATAGTTGGAATAGTACAATGTCTCATGTAGCTCAAATTCTAATTGGTCTTAATAATAAAAACCTGGAGTCAGATATAGGGGTTAATGGTGAAATATCAGAGAAACAGAACAACAAACCAGCCACTAATTCTTACCTCTACTGAATCCTCAGACTGAATGGGTGATCCTGTCCCTATGAATCTTCAGACTTAATGGGCAATCCTGTATCTAGAAATCTTAAGATTAAATGTGCTGAGCTCCTGTCTTCTCCCACCTTATATTCCTTTCTCCATGGAGCCATATCCTTTCCTGTCTCCACCTTCCTAGTGCTGGGGTTAAAGACCTGTGACTCCTAAGTAATGGATTTGGCGTCAAAGATATGAGCCATCATTGCCTGTCTGTCTTTTAGATTGGATTAATGTTGTATAGTCCAGGGTGGCCTTGAACTCACAGAGATATGCCTGTGCTGGGATTAAAGCCGTGCACCCCCACAGCCTGGCCTCTATGGGTAACTAGTGGCTAGTTCTGAACTCTGATCTTCAGGCAAGCTTTATTTGTGAAAGCACAAACAAAGTATCACCATAGTTTTGTCTTGCCTCTCATTATCTCTTCTTAGAAATATGCCCTTTTGAATTTCATATTATCAAACCACCCTTACCATCCAACCTTCCTTCAGTTTAACAGTCTCTCTTCATTCTTTCAATATAGACTTATTTTCACTCGCCTACATTCACAGAGATCCACATTCGGTGGCCACTATGTAAGAGATATTTATATGGGTAAAGTAAAACAGAATGCATTTGGTAAAATAAATCTTAAAATATACAATAAAGTCAATTTTTGTCATTGTATTCTACAGACTTAGTCTGTCAAGTTATTTTTTAAAAGCTTATTCTCAGTTTCTATTTCTATATCTATATATAGATATATTTACTCATGGAAAAATAATTGGCAATTGGCAAACAGACAAGGTCTGTAGGCCACACTTATGTAGTATTAAGAGAGATGACTTTCCATTTCTCCATCTCTCCTTCTGTGATGAGCTCATCATTTCCTACTTAGACATTGGCTTCATCTTTTGCAGTTTGTACATTTTATCTACCAAAGCTTTATATTTTCCAAATCATTTCCAATACCACACTTCACCAGACATCATGGTAGTAAAGTGTTGATAACTTATCAGGTCAACTAACCTCAGGCAGCCTTTTTGAGGGCCTAGAGGTCTCAACAGCACAACAAATTTAGGATACTTAGATATGTCTTTTCATTACTCCTTTTTTCTCTCAAACCCTTTCCCTATGCATTTTCTCTTTGGTGAGATTCTACTTTCTTCTCTTCTGTTGGAAAATACTGTGATCAGGGCAAATTCTCACCAAAGTACACAGCAGATTAAATGAGTTGCTCCATCTTTGATGGTTAGTTTTTAACTTCACTACAGAAAACAATCATACTTGAGTTTAATTGTTCAATACAGCTCCACTCAAATGCCCTAATAATTTGGCCTCTCATTCAAAATAACAGTCAAAGTCTATCATGGCATCAGTTCTCTAACCCTACTGTTCTCCTTCAGTACTAGATTCTGAATTTACAGTTCAAGTACTCAATTGACATCCTCTGGTTAAGTCTTACTTCTCCTCAAAGATGTTAATAGCTTTCTGTTTCAAGGCCTTTGTTCCTGATCACTTTAAATTAAAATTACTTCCCAAGACAGACCCTCCTGTATATTATTCTTCTACTTTATGCCTTTCTTTACTCTTCACAGGATATTTTCATATCTGTTTTCAATACTGTATTAGTACCAGTTAGGTCACCCAAAACTCATTTGTGTTTACACACAAACACACACACACACACACACACACACACACACACACACACACACACACACGTATACATGAGGCTTATAGAAAGGCATTTAACTCTGTTGGCAACAATTTCCCTGAGTACTAAGCGGGCAGAGATGGGTGACACTCCATTTGTCTCTGACTCCCATGCTCACAACACAGAGGCATAGAGTAGGTACTTTCTAAATGATTATAAAATTGAAGAGTCTCAATGTAAAGAAATAATTTTTAATTTGAATAAACTTGGAATCTGTTTCACCCTGTCAAATTCAGAAAATTATATCCCAAAATTTCTGTCATAATTTTCACATGTGACCTTTGACTATGCATTTATCACTAATCAGTAGAAACCCTAATTAATTTGTTGTGTCAGACTCAGACTCAGCTATATCTTTTCATTGTTGCTGTTGCTGTTTTCTCTGTTTTGCAACTCCTCATAAACTTCATACACATAATCTCTTAGGGGAGCCTTGAGTGCCAGAGATGTCTGAAAGCTACAATGTTGTTGTCATAGGAACCTGTCTCCTTTTGTGCTTAGGATGACAAATAGAATGTAGAAGAAGAAAACATGATGTTAATGCCTTGACATATTACATTCAAGTCCTTCTCCGTTTGTCTTAGTTAAACTTTAGGACATTGAAAAATACCAGAAGGACCATTTTTATTATTTTACTCATTTTTATGTAACTAGTAGATTGTAATATCTAACTTTCTTCTAAGCCTCTCTTTACATTTGCATGTTGTTCATGAGTATTTACAAGAATTGGTTTTAGTCATTTATTTCGATTGTTACCATCTTTCAACTTTTGAACAAACCTATAAAAGTCCATGAAGGTACAGGACACTGAGAATTCCCATCTATTAAGAAATGGTGTCATTATAAAACAAAGTATTGCTGGGCAGTGGAGGTGCATGCCTTTAATGCCAGCACTCATGAGGTTGAGACAGGAGATTTTCTGTGAGTTCAAGGCCAGACTGGTCTAACATAGCTAGTTCCGGGACAATCTAGCCTACACAGAGAAACCATGTCTCAAAAAGGAAAAAACCAAGTCAGGCGGTAGTGGTGTGCATGCTTTTAATCCCAGCACCCGGGAGGCAGAGGCAGGTGGATCTCTGTGAGTTCTAAACAAGCCTGGTCTACAAGAGCTAGTTCCAGGACAGCCTCCAAAGCCACAGAGAAACCCTGTCTCAAAAAGCTAAAAAAAAAAAAAAAAAAAAAGAAAAAACATAATAAATAAATAAAGTATTGGTTGCACTATATGGGAATGTGGTTCCTGCCTTTGTTGCTCCGATAAGCACAATCTTTTATAAAGCCATGAAAGTTGCTTTTAGTTCACTTACAAGGCTACCTTTTTGGTGATCTTAATTTTTGAGATCTTGTTATTGCTTTTAGTCCCTTAAGGATGTCTTAATTGCATTCACTACCCTATAACTCCTCTCAGATATGCCCCTACCTTCCAAACCACCCAAATACATACCTTTTTCAAAAATAATCCAATAGAGTCCAATATCTGCATGTCTGCTGCCTGTTTATTGTTGGATGAATGACCTTCCACTGACATGTGTTAGTCTTACTTAGGTCTACCTCCTTAGAAGACTTACCCTTACTTTTTCCAGCAATCAACATCTAAGAACTCTTAAGTAAGTCTGAGATTTTGTGTTCACCTCCCTTCACCATGATGGGATTTGGTTGGGACTGAGCTTGCACAATTCTTGTGCCTGCTGTGTAGCCACACACCAAGTTCATGTGTGCTGCTGTAGCTAGACAACACTCTTTTCTCACAGTCATCCACCACTCCTGGCTCTAACTTCTTGCTCTACTACAGTGATCTCTGGGCCTTAAGATGTAATATAGATGTCCCATTTACTGTTGAACATACTGCCTTCTGATCCTCTACATCCGTCACCATCTAACGAAAATAAAGGCTTCTCTGATTAGAGTGGAGAGATGCATTAATCTGTGGGTATAATAATAAGTCACTAGTAGTTGGTTTAATCCTTCATGCATTTAACAGAATAGTAGTAATAGGTTCTCCCTTGGGCCTGTGATCTGCTTATTCTGAGGTTCTTGGTCCAAAAATGGTGCCACGTGTGGATTTCATCTTGTAGAGTCAGTCGTATACCGTATCAGAAAGTGGTTCCAGGTTCTTCATGCCACCATTACATAGATAGGCCAGTCGTGCCAGGCCAATCACGACTGTGGCTCACAATGTTCACAAGTAGATATGAGTTTGTAATTATCTCCCCAGTGGACTCTTCACTCAGACTCTTTACACACCTAGGAGCAATGCATAGTATGAGTAATGTTCTTCTTCATGTTCTGTGCCAGTCTTTGCTCACAAAATGTTACCTCAGAACTATTATGGATGAGATTGATTCCACCCATTTCTACCACAGCCTGTATGCTGTCATTGTACTGCTGTAGTCACTCACCATACTGTGCTAGGAAGAAGCCATGGCTTCCTTAAGTTGCATGCTTTCCTCACATAGTCCATTACAAATTCTCTACCTTGGGCCTCAATTACATATATGTCCTAATGTCTGGGCAGATAATTCACAAATAGCTAACAAGTATCATATTCAGCCTGAAAATGTATGATTTAATTAAATGAGTGAAAAGCCACTTTCAGACACAGGGATTTCTGTTTTCTTAAACTTTGATCTAACTTAGGTAACACATTTTAAAATGTAAATAATGACTTCTTTTATTGGAATGTACTATTTTCTAAAGAGACTATGATGGGGATAAATGATTTGAGTTGAAAACTGTGTTATAGTCCATTTAATTCAGTTAACTAGGTTTATGTGAATCACAGAATTACTACTTGGGTTTTATCATCCATCTAGTGTCACTTGCTTTATTAAACTCCAGTCTCTGAGAAGAATCAAGGAGCCTTGTTGTATTGGGTTCATATTATGAGATCAAGCAATTCTTGCATAGGAAAGTATCATTGCCTTGGAATGTTGATAAAGATCTTATCTGCAATATGTGGAAAAATAACTGTTGGATTGACTTGGAAATAGATATAACTATTTTTCTACAGAATGATTTGTGACTATGAGTAACAACAGCAGTCTTGAAGGCCAACACATCATATATTTAATGTGCCAATTTTAAATATTTCATTGGTATTCCCCATGGTTGCTACACCACTTTTGGTGGAGCATAACATGTAACTCAAGCTTATAGAGAGACACTGTAGCAGTCATAGGATATGGTATTATCAGTTTCAATTAGAAGATTTTGATGGTGATAAATGCCGAAGGAGCAACAAAAATGCCTTAATTCCCCTTGAGAGAAATTTGTAGGAGGCGGTTTTCAAATACTCAGAAATTCTGTTCTTTTATTAATGGCAAGTGAATCATGAAAGATCATCTTGCTTTCAGAATGATTGCATTGCTTATTTTAAATTTAATCCCTGCCTACCCTTGAAGTTACCTATAAAATGAATGTAGAAATAATTATTAACTCTACATAACATTTTATTTCCCTGACCTTCTCCCATACGCAAAGACTATGAATTACTTATGGTGGTGGAAGCTTCAGAAACTGAGGATGACAAGCACCCACTAATTTTTGCCATCTTATTGCAAAATTAAATCTTTGAAAGTAAACCCATGCATTTGAACATTTGTACAGGGAAATTTTAACAATTCTATTGAAAAGAAGATGAGTCTGAAATTTTTTATTTGGTTTATTATATATTGTCTATCAATAACATGCAGTGAAATAATACTTTGAATTTCTATTCCCTTATCTGGGTATGGGAGGTGGGGTAGGATGGCTTAAAGTATCTACAAGTACTTTACAATATTCAAATTCCTAGAAAGGAAGATATTATCTGGTGTTTCACTAATATTTGAGGTAAAGGTAAAACTTTGTTAACACTTTATGTATGGTTTCATTGACCATTTTAGAAATGCACCCATTTCTTACATCCAAGACTCACAGGATTCCTTATACATTCAAGATATATCAAAGGTCATTTGCTTTGGGAAATGTAGATAAACAATCATTTCTGTGTCTTACATGTGTATATTAGCTGAAGGAAGCAAAGAAGTTTACTTCTGACTACTGCTTAATCTTAATTAAAAGCTCTAATACATTCATAGGGTATTCTATGAATTAGAAATTTTTTTAAAAAGTAAGGTTACCGATCTGGCAGCTTTTGGTGAGCCACCATTCCAACACGGTGGGTGACAGGCTTGCCTAACACTCTTTGTGACTAAAACATTCTGAAGTTGGCCTAGGATTAGAGTGGAAATGTTCTTTGGTTAGGACATCAACCGTTAGACTACATAAGCCTCCAGACTCTTCAAAACTACTAAACTCAAGAAATCCTTTCTCTTTAATAACAGTGTGCTCAGTCATGCCCACAGAAAAGCAGTTGTACAGTGAGTTGTACAAATGAGTACGAATGAATCGAACAGTCTCTATAATGGGTCAGAACTTGTCCACATGCAGACACCAGGGATCTTCCCACAGGACCAGAACTTTAAATCAGTGGGTATTGAATCCCTCCCAACTGTGAATTTCTGAAATCTTTGTGCACTGTGCAGTAGTAGCAATGGTTATTTTTTCATTTTTAGTTTTTACTTGTGTTTGGTTCAAAACATTCAACATTATGTATGATAAAGAGGGTGTATCCACTGGTATGATATTTACTTTGTTTAAATTTAAACACTGTTTACCTTTTTTTTAAATCACAATCTGGAATACATAATTAATCTATCTGGAAATATATCAGGGATCCAAGGCATTCATCACCAGCTATTTTATGGCTCCATTAGATAGCTTATTACTCCCTTGCCTCTTTGCTCCCTGCCCTGTAGAGAACAGAATGCCACGGTTTAACGAAGTAGAGATTAAGAACTCTATTTGTTGAATGCATTTTCTTGTCAAAGTAACATGTCCTCTCCTTTGCATGAGGAAGATCTTTGGATTTTCCCATGAACTTGATGTTTTGTTTTGTTTTTTAAGTTACCTTTCATTTTTGTTTGTTTGTGTTTATGCTTCTCTTGTTTCTATTGCAGTTTGGCCTTGGTATTGCCAACCTACAGTTTTTACTATATAAAAGCCAAAATAGAAGAGACAATAACTCAGGCCAGATGTAAGTACTGTGAAAGCAACTTCAGGATCTACTTGTTGTCTCCTAGTGTAGATGTTTACACCTAGACTTTGGAGTGTCCAAGGCTTATACGTTTTAGTAGGTATTATTATGAGATCTACAGCAATGATTCTAACCCATTCCAAACATGCAAGGAACAAGAATATTCTACGTGGATAGAATATGAGCAGGGTACTCCAGTCTCACTGGCAGTCCCACCACCCTTCCCTGCCTTGCTATGTGCTCAGAGAATCATTGCAGTGCTGTGTCCTCTGTGCCTGTCGTTTTAAGGGTCTGTGAGCTGGTGTGAAATGTTTCACATGCTGATACCAACATGGTCTCTGCTCATGCTCTGTGCTAGCAAAGCTTTTCCTTTGCTTAACTTTCCTTTTCTTTCTTCTTTTTCTTTTCTTTTATTGCATTTGGCCAGAATAACATTGTGCTTGGCAGTTAGCTTTCTTTCTATAATCCAAATTAATGTCTCAGTAACTCAAATAAATTCACTTTTACGAATCCTTTGGAATGTGGAGTAAATAACATCAATGCCTATTTCAAGTCACTTTTTAAGTTTTATTTTGTTTTTGATGGCTAGATTTAGTTCAACAAAATGACCATCATATCCTCTGTTCGATACTCAATGGTTACTAGCAACCTAAATTTTTTTCTGTTAGGATTCAGGAAAGAAAATACATATGTGTCTTTTACTGTTTCCCATCTTTTCTCGGCCTGTCTTTTTGCTGTTTGCAGCCGTGGTAGACACTTCTGTATCATGGGAGATTAAAGTATACATTTGCACTTTCACTTGATAGATATGATGGTCTTTTAACAATCAGCAACTCTTGCATGAGCTAGTTTTTTATGTGATAAAGGAGGAGATACTTAGTGTGCTCATCGGTAAGTGCTTCTGTTCCGAGCTGGCACCATTGGCACTGCACCCGCATCAGCCACTCTGCAAAAACAGACCCTTGAAATAACCACAGTACAGAGAAGGAACAAGAGTAAAATTGAAAGAACGTAACTTCCAGAATTCAAAAATACATGTTTTTCTCCCCAAACTACAGCTGTACATAAATGGACCTTTGATCTATGCACAATATTTTTATTCACAGTCATTGAATAAAATATTGTTTGTGATCCCTTTACTTTACCCTCTTTTTTTTTGTTTCCCTGCTTTCTCTTTCTGATGGACTTACAGCAAAAAAGGGAAAAATGAAGGGCAAGTATTTTCTTGTTGCTCAATTTCTTTCTGTTTAGTACACAGCATTTTCACTAATATTTTCGCTCCTACTGGTTATTATCCTCTGTGCTTCACATTGGTTAGAATTTCCTCCATGACTACCTGAAAGTTAGCAACAGAACAGGGCGGATGTGCCTGTGTTTGCTCAGGCAACCTGTCACTCTCAAGTTGATTACATATTTTAGGCTTAATATCATGTTTCTTTTTACATCTTTCCACCTACTAATCCATACCTAATATAGAGATTCTTATTACTTCACCAAATGCATGAATGAGTTCAAAGTATTTAATCACAATGTTAATAAACTTCATTGATATTTTAAATAATCCACTTGCTGTAATATGTGTATCATACCTTAAAATACTTAAGTATATTAAAATTAGTAAATGGAAAAGCATAAATAGCATTTTATAAGTAATTACTGCTATAATTGTCTAGTGAAGCTTACCCATGATCTTACTATACTGGGAATAGTAAGAGAGAATTATATTGAGAATCTTGACAGTTAATTTGTTTCAAGTTTAAGATGTAAATAGTCTGTTTAAATTTTTCTTAGTCGGGACTCTTTACAATGTTTTCATGTTGTCCTACACCCTTGAAGCATATGCTCTGTATTATTAATCTTATCTTATGTCATTACATTTTCAGATTCAGAAACCCTGAAGCCAGACAATTTTGAAGAATCAGGCTATACCTTCATAGCACCAAGGTTGGTTTTGTTGTTCTGATTTCTTCTGTAATAACTCATATTGTTGGTTAAGTCCTTCAGAAAAAATCCTTAATTGGGATCAAGATTAATCTAAGTTAATTCTGTATTCAATTATGAAACCAAAGGGACAATGACATTTAAGCTTTCGATATCCTGTTTATTCATTCAAATAACTGCTATTTGTTTAAATACTGGTGGAGCAATTGGTAAAGATGGAGCAGTATGAGATGTCATGTGCCCAATGGCAGATAGAACAGAGGAGCTTTGGTCTTCAGGAATAAACAGTGCATCTAGTAATGTCTACTGGAGGTTGCAGAGCATATACATATAAGCACAAAGATACTCCACATATAATTATCTTGGGAGCATATATGCAAACACATACATACATATGTCAAGACCACACATTTAAATATGAAAAGTTTTTAGCTCATAATTGTATTTTTATGTACTCAACACAGATTTCTGGATGGTAGGTTTTTACTGAAGAATCATTTTTTATTATTTTTATACATAGAAAAGTTGACATTATACATGATACATGCTATCAAGTTTGCTTGTAAATTTTTGGCCTTTGCCTTTTTAAGATTAACAGTGCCACCCATTAATTTTGGACCCCATACATTATCTCCCCAGATTGTTGTATCTTCCATTGTTATTGGTCCAGATTGCTTTACTAGTTTAACCAGAGTACTTTTGCCTTCTGAGTTCACATGTGTGAGGCAATGGTACTGCATGTGTTTCTGTGCACCAGCTGCCCTAGCCAGGCCTTGGATGATGCAACAGTGGACTCCTATATTGTGACACAGCAGGCAGGAAAACCAGCTTTATACGGTTTACATGGTGGGCAACCAACGCCAGCTGAGCTTGTTCTCCACAATGTAGTGACAATATGGACCCCATCAAAGAACAAGTGGTCTCTGTAGGGGCATTCCCTTTGGCAGCAGCTTTCTCCTCAGTGTGAATTCACTGCCTCTGTGTCTTCTGTCCCTTTGTCTCTGGTCTGTGCTGTGGGCAACCTTAAGCAGCTGGGAAGCTGACAGTCTAGGGCCTTGGTGAACTTCAGGTGTTTGAATTGCTATAGAGTATAGGCCTTTGGAGTGGAGTCTATTGTATTAAGGCCATTGACAAAGTGAATGAGGTCTCTTTGGTGCTGGATGTCCAATGCCAAAGTTCAGAGGCCTTTTCTCAAACAGGACTCACCAATGTTTTGCCCTGCTTCTTCACAGAGTCCGAATCACCTTCCTCTCTTGGGTTGTTTTCATTTTGGTGTCTTGTCCAGCTGGAGGAGAGGAAAATACAGTGCCTCACATTGTGTGTGTGTATGTGTGTGTGTGTGTGTGTGTGTGTGTGTGTGTGTGTGTGTGTGTGTGTGTGTTTATGTGTTTATGTGCATGATGTGTGATATATGCAGTAACATTACCTCATATAATGTATGTGTCATGTGTGTTTCCATGTAGGTGTGCAAGTAGGTGTGCACATGGAGCCAAAGTTCTTTTTTCACTATTGCTCTCCACATTGTTCCCTAGAGACAGGGTCTTTCACTTATTCTAAAGCTTGCAAATTCAGCTAGACTGGCTAACTAGGAATCTCCTAGAATCTATCACTTTCTTTCAACTCTGAGATTCCAAGTATGCTTAGTGATACCCAACCTTATTCCATAATTTGCATATGAACATATCTTACTAGCCAATTTTGTTTCTCTCATGTAATCACTCTCCATAATACATATTTTTATTCCACCTCTATTTGAGTATTTGAAACTATTAATTTTTTTTATTTTTATTCTTTCTTTCTTATTTTGGTTCCCTGCCTTTAGTACACAGTATACAGTATCAAATTGAATACATTTCCTACTAATCTATGCTAAATAATCTAAGAAAATGGAGGGAGGCAATTCTAATTATTGTTTCCAGTTGCACTTTGATCAGAAAAATTTTGAAGAACCTAAAAAGGTTTTCTAAAGTTATTCAGAGTTAATCCTTCATTTTTACGTATGGAAAATACTAAATTCTGCCTCTTTGAAAATTGGTAGTATTTGTACCATTTTGAAAAACCACAGTTAACAAGGCTCATCCTTGGCTTTGAAAGAGTCCCCCTCATTGTGCTGTGGATGGGGTTGGCCATCTCCTCCTTCCTTTCTGCATCTCTCCCATGTTACACTGTTCAAACACACGTTACACCGTGTTTCCTTAGTCCTGTCCAGTTGCAGATACAGGATTCTCCCAGGAGCTTCATTTCTTCCCCACATAGAGAAGGAGGTGAGAACTATGCCTACCTGGGCTCTCTCCTTACATGAGTCCATCTTCAAACCATGAGCCTAGCTTTAATTCCTCACATTCAAGTTGGGATGATGTCTCCCAAATCCAACATGAGGGTTCTAACTGCTGGAAACAGCAGATGCAAGTGGCCTGTTGACATTCTAGTAGAGACTCGCACAGATCTCCTTCCAGACTTTGTCCACCCTCATATTTCCACATAAGACATTCATGTGTCATGAAAGCCTAACAGGAATGTTTCTTCAATGTGCTTCCAATTCAGTGTCTTGTAAATATTTGTCCCACTTGGAAAGCTCTTCTTGTGTTGCTTTTAAGAAGGAAATAGTTTTCTTCCAATGTACAATCTTGAGACATGGCAGTTGTCCTGATCTGCTCCCATTTGCTAATAATGTCTTACTATTAATTGATCCCTGAGTCTTCCAGGTCTATCTTAGGACCTCTGTACATTTCTGTCACTCTAGTTATTTCTCCCTAGTGCAGGCCAAGGCCTTTTTTTTGTGCCTATAGCTACATCTGAGTGGTTCTCACATTCCCTCCATTTGCTCCTGCTTTCCAACCCTGTTTCTATTCCATGACTAGAGAGTTTTTAAACTGTGAAGGAATCTTTCTCAAGTGCTACTTACTAACCAGCGGCTCTGTGTTGTTATAATGATAATTATGGGCTGTATTCCACAGCTTTCAAGTGCTCTGTCACCAGGATTCACATTCTGTTGTGGTTCCCTTTACTAGAAACTGGGAGCCTGCACACTGGCTGCCTGTTTACTGAAGTAGAGAAGGTCTCATTTTCTCATGTACTGTTTCTGGTGGCTATAATGTCTGTTCTAGTTTGAATTTCTGTTGCCATCATAAAGCATTCTGCCCAGAAGCAACTTAGGAGAGGATTGGGTTTGTTTAGTCACAATTTCAAGTTATAGTCTGTTGTTGAGGGAAGAATGGGCAGGAATTCACACTACAACTAGACAGAGAAACCAAAGAACACTGCTTGGTGGCTAGCTCACACGGGCTTCATTATCTGCCTATCTACTACTTGCCCAGGGAATGGTCCCATCCACAGTGGGATGAACTTTACAGCAGAAGTTAACAATCAAAACAGAAATCCACAGACATGGCCACAGGCCAAACTGATGATGCAATCCCTAAACTGAGATTCTCTTCTCAAGTGACTCTCGTCCTTGTCAATTTGACAGTTAGTGAATGCTTAGTAGGACACAGTCTGTGGGCTAGTACAGAAATAGATTTGACTAGTTCTAGCACAGACTTCATCCTGAAGAATATGAATCCCTTGCTGCATTTGCTTATTTTCAAAGGTTTCCCCATGCCCATTTTTCCCACTTACTCTCTTTTGCATGTTTTCACTCTGTATACACAAACCACACTAAATCCCAAACCTCAGCATCAGCCTGGGAATTCCAGCATCGCTTTATTATGTATCCTGCTGATTGCTTCATACAGTTCTTTGTTTTCCTTACCAAAGACTTAGTCACCTTTCATTTATTCAGTTTACTTCACGGAAACACTATGCATCCATTTGAATTACTATTTGCCATTCGGTGTTGAATCCCTTGTCCTTTACACTGTAGAGCTGAGAAAATGCTTGGTAACTGGAGAACCTAAGAACATTTGAATATCATTTTTTAAAAACATATGATTACCCATAATAATATATACACAAGTGCAGAGATGAGAAGTCAGCCTTGGAGAATTTTGCTCCTTGAAGGCCATCCAACTTGGTGTTTTTTTTGTTTTGTTTTTTTTAAGACAGACTCACATTGGTTTGCAACTTGGCCAATTAGGCCAGGCTTGTTGACCAGGAAGCCCCAAGGATCCATCAATCTCCCCTCCTTGTCATCACTCTTGAAATTTTTATGTGGGTTCTGGAAAGCTAACTCGGATGTTCACACCTGCATTATTTACCAATCTAATTTGCTTTTCTGTTGTTCTGATAAAACACCACACCCAAAAGCAACTTAGAGAAAGAAGGGAGTTATTTTGATTATGCTTCCACACCATAGTCCATCTTTGAAGGAAGTCAGAACAAGATCTCAAGAAGGATCCTAAAGTCAAGAACTGAAACAGAGGCCATGAAGCAGTGCTGCTTACTGGCTTGCTTTCTGTGATTGCTCAGCTTGCTTTCTTATAGAACCCAAGACCACCTGCCCAGGAGTGGCACTGCTCACAGTGGGCTGGGCCCTCCCATATTGACGATTAATTAAGAAAATGTACCACAGACATGCCCAGACCATCTGATAGAGGTAACTCTTCAGTTGAAGTTTCCTCTTCCCAAGTGATTCTACTTTGTGTCAAGTTGACAAAAACTAGCTAACATAATTTAACCCTTGTCACCATGATGCAATGCATGCTTATTAATCCCCTTAAGGAAGGCTGAGTTCTTCTCCAACACCCCACGGCACCAGAGGCTATCAGATTCTTAATCATTAGACTCAGTACCTGGTATGCCACACACTAATGGTGTGTTTGAATCTGGCACAATGTGCTGTGTGATTTTCAGTTGTCACATATATATTCTTTTTATCCAACAACTGGCTCCACCACCAACCTGTTCAGTATTTCTCAGGAATGTATTGTTTAGATTATCTGATTTGTTTCTATTCTCATTCAGTTTTCACACTATCACACAATATCTTTTGTCATTATTATATAACAAAAA
This sequence comes from Cricetulus griseus, assembly GCF_003668045.3. Classification (NCBI taxonomy): domain Eukaryota; kingdom Metazoa; phylum Chordata; class Mammalia; order Rodentia; family Cricetidae; genus Cricetulus; species Cricetulus griseus. The sequence continues at coordinate 177,588,763 of NW_023276806.1, read as the reverse complement.
GGCACATGGTAACTTTAGATTAAGTCATAAATGAGCCCGCCCAGGGAGGGGGAGTGTCTAATTGATTGGTCCAAACAACAGAATTTTTCTGTTTGCTGATACAAATCAAAATTGCTCTTGACTTAGAGTTCAGTGGCAGTGAGAGGTGACAGCAGGGTGTTTACCTAGAAAAAGGGAGCATTAACTACAACTGGAATTCTCTGGAATTCCTGGACAGTAGCCAGGACAGAATCAAGGGCATTTCCAACTATTGGCCAAGGGGAAGTGTTAGAACTGTTCACTTCCAGAAGCTCAGTCCCAGAATCTCTGGTATGTTTCTGTCTCCTGTTAGGAAAGGACACAAATTAGTCATCTGAAGAAGGGTTTTCTTGGGGTTAGCCCCACTGCTAGTAAGATGCCCCTGGGGAAATCCTGTGATACCTTTGAGACTCAATTTTCTGCCCTTTGGCATTTTAAATGCCTTTGATTAAAGTATTTTTCAATTAAAAGAATAAAATCCAGTCAGAAGTGTCTTTAAATAATAAAATGGTAGTCCAGATATGGTTTGAATAATAGTTTGCAGTATATTTTTGTCCAGTCCTCTAAAATTGTGCTTTTGGCTTCTAGCTCATGAGATCATAACTCAAATACAACATAGATGTTTTTAGACTTCAGGGCTCTGCTTACTTCTGAAATAGCAGAGCCCTATGGGCAACTCAGACCTAGCTTTCCTGACAGCCCAATGCATTTACATCATGGGAACTTTCTAAACTTTGCCTCTAAAGTAAGTTTTTCATAGCAAGATTATTATATCTAAAATATTAAGCATAATTTTTAAAATGTGTTAAGTTGCTCTCAACAAAAAGTAATGCATATTTGTTTTTCTTCTTCAGATAAAAATTGTTATTAACCTCAAATTTTTAATTTTGTTTTTGAAGTTCTGACTCTCTGCTCTGCTCTGTTGTTAAGGGTTCTGTGTTTAAATGATTGCTTTTGTTGTTGAGATGTTTACCACTTATATCCCTTATCTTGAATGTTAGCTCTTTCCACTGGTTGGATGAACCTGCTTGATTTAATTGTGAGTTTTGTTGTCTTTATGTTTCCTGTATTTCTGATCAGGATTGTAGTTGTATACGTAAGATTTGCTTACTTAGAGCTTACTTGTTGGTTCCAGACTCCTTTTCATAGAACTTGAACGGTCTAACTATATACTTAGTGGGAAATAAGTGCTGTTTACTCCAGTTTTCCTCCTTGCTGCTCATAGTCACAGTAGGAGCAATGCAAGCCGAGGGTCTCTAAGAGTAAGCAACAGTAGTTATTTAAGACACTTACATACAGGCAAGAGCCTTTTTTTTGTAGCAGGACTGCCATCACCCAAATTATGACACAGAGACTTATTATTAGTTATGAATGCTCGGCCTTAGTTTAGGCTTATCACACTAGCTCTTATAAATTATTTTAACCTATTTCTCTTCATCTATATTTTGCCTTGGGGCTTTTTATCTTTCTTTTATTCTGTATCTCCCACTTCCCAGCTTCCTTGGTGAAGATGCCTGAACCCTGGCATCTCCCTCTCTTTCTCTCTGGTTCTCTCTCTCCAGTTTATATTCTTCCTCCTACTTATTCTCTATGCCCAGCAGTCCTGCCTATCACTCCTCTGCCTAGCTACTGGCTGTTCAGCTTTTTATTGGACCAATCAGGTGCTTTCTGCAGGCAAGGTAAAACAAATATTACACATCTTTATATGGTTAAAGTAATATTTCACAGCATAAATAAATGCAACATCTTTATATAAAGTAATATTACACAACAAAGTTTGCTTTAAAATATCCATGATTGAAGCTGTAAAAGTTATTAACTTTCTTGATGTTCATCTAGAAAAGGAACAATACTCAGTCTTCCACAATGAAGAAATCAGTTCCACTCCATTCTAGAGTAACCTAATTCCTCAAAGTCATACTGTGCAGCTGAGTAAGGATTCAGAGCAGGTGCCTTCTCTTTTGCTTTAAAACATGCTATTGCATGTGAACAAATGACAGATGGCCCTACCAATTCATAGTAAGGTACTCAGCAGATATTTTCCAGTAATAGGTCAAATGAGACACTTGAAACTGTGGCTGCATGATATATAAAAGCTTGCAAACAAAGTCAGATTCGGAGAAAGTGTGTCTGCTGCTGTGAGCATGGCAGCAACCTGGTTCAGATCTGCATTATATAGTGAGTTCTGTGGTGATATTAATGTTTTGGGTTTGATGAATGATGATTTGGTAATTATGCCTAAAAGTTATCACATTTTTCTAAATAATTTATGATATTATAAGTTCAACCTAAGCACAAGGTAGTACATTGGCTCTTAATATAATAGAATATGAAAGTGTATTGACATTTTAAAATAATATTACAACTAATCAAAAATTCACTATTAAGTTTTGGTTATCAAAAACAAATAGTTAAAATACTGGAAAAAAAACTATTACAATAATCCTATCTTACAAATCATGGTAGTGTTATGGGTCTGTAACCCCAGGATTTGGGAAAACAGAAGTAGGGAGATTGCTCAAAGTTGGGGGCCAGCCTCAACTACATAGCAAGTTTCAGGACCACATAGTAAGACCCTGTCTCAAAATCACCAAACCTCAAACAAACAAGCCAAGGTCCTTTTTTTTCTAAGTCTATTTCTGAGGAAATATTTTCTTAATGTCCCTCAAAATAAGTCAAGAATGTAAGCTATTTGTAAATATATGACATTGCCATGGCTTTTTAATCTTAACATATAGATCACTATGGAAAGGTATGTTAATACATGATGAGCTTATTAATATTATGATGAATAAATATTTTAATCGTTCTTAATTATTATATGAAATTTATAAAAGACACAATTTATGATATTTTAATAAGTACATTTGTATTGAGCTCCCACTTTCCAGAGACCACACACTGTGGTCTCCCCACTTACTAAGCAGTTGACCATTCTATTTTAGAGATAAAAAATGGGATAATAAGCTCAATTGCTTGCAAAGGCATACAACCAATAAATACTGTTTCTGCAAACTATAACGTTGTCAGGTTTTTATTTTAATAACTTAAATATTCAAATCTTGTTTTTCAGAGAATACTGCAATGACCTTAAACTCTCTGATAATAATACTGAATTTCTTTTAAATTTCAATGAATTTATTGACAGAAAAACTCCAAATAATCCTTCCTGTAAGTATATATGAATTTGTATTATTTGCCTCAATTCTTAGGTCTTAAGTGGACAATTTGGTTCATATGATCAAATCTCAGTATAATCCTATCAGCTTATTGGTGGATTGATTTATTTATTACTTGAAGTTTTAATGGTACAATGCAGCAATTTGATCCTTAACTTTTTATATTAAAGTAATATCATTTCATTATTAGTGAAATCAAGTTTTCAGAGCAAGGTAGTCAGTTCTTGAAAGAAGCTAAATGGTATGCTCACCCTTGTTCCTCTCAAATTTTGAAACTTTGCATTGAGTCACCTATTGAAGGCTTTTATTACAATGCACTTTATGTAGAAAAAAACATATGGTATGTTCTTGTGTTGTGTCTTCAAATTTGTATGTTTTATGGAGTATAAGGAATAATCAACTAATAGTTTTCTTTGTTTACGACAGTTTAATCACAAGCAACTTTTTCAACAAACATGTCTTATAGTATGCCTCATGAGACAAATCTGATAGAAAGTGATGGAGAGAATTTTAATAGTTAATATTAACTATTATAGTTGTCTCTGATATATCTACATCATTAACCCTTTAAGATTTTTCTCATATGCATAAGTTCTAGGCTTTTAAACTTTTAATTATCAATTTTTTCCATTCTAAAAATTACTTGTAAGAGTTCTTCCAGGAACAATTCAAATATGAAATAAGGGAGGAAAAGCAAATGCATATCAAAACTTACCCCAATAAATAGAATTTGAAAGAAAGAAAAAACAGATGAAACTTTTATGTCCTCCTCTTTTCTCTTTCTTTTTACTGTTTAAAAGGCAATGATTTCTCTTATATGAGGCTAAACAAAGCACTTCTATTTGTTTCTATTCATTATCAAACGTCAGAAAGCCTCCTCAAAGTTGCCTCCCCAACTTGAATTTTTATATTGGAAAAACAACTGAATTGTTCTTTCTCACCCCTGCCTCTTACATAAATGAGATATTAGTGGAGACTGTACACTCCTTACTTGAATCAAATGAGACTTTATCATGCATTCGAGAAGCAAGCACCTGTAGGTTTTCTCAAAGTTTCCCACCCTGAGAGCAGATGGGCCACAAGAGGCAAAGTGAATATGCTATGCTCTTTGATCTTGGGCCCTCGTTTTTCTGTTCTTTCTGTTACCTTTGAACTCAGACAGGTATGCTTCTCAGTCATTACAGAAGTGATAACCAGAAGCCTGTGCTATTGAACTGAGATTACTATATTCAAAAATCCAGTTTTGGAATAGTGATAGTATAGGATAATTCTATCCCTTTTCCCTACTCAAAGACAAACACAAAAATGGACATTTATAGGCGTTTTCAAGAAGTCAGGCTTATGGTCTACTGTGTAAAGTGGAAAAGTTAAAATACCTTTTCCTTATTAAAAAAGGTGAGAAGTGTTTGATGTTTTTACTTGATTATTTCAGTTAATACTCCTATCCACACATGAGTGCATGTTATTAAGCTGCATAACCAAAGAAAACACAGACAAAAAAGAACATTTCCTCATTGTTTCCTGGAAAGTCATAATGCAAATGCCTTTTTGAGCTTTCATGTATGTTTTTATTATTATTTAAGTTTTTAATTGTGAGTTGCATATAACAGTACTATATTCAAATATTTTCCTCCCCTGCCTTTCCTCCTTCCAATGCCTTGCGCCCCTACTCCCTCTCAAGTTCATGACCTCTTCTTCAATTACTAGTGTCATGTATGTATGAATATAGATATACGTTAAGTATATATTCATATGTCTATACATGAGTATACATCTATACAAATCTGTGTATATGAATACTTAAGATTTATATCTTAAATATGCAAATCTGCATAGGCAAATACAAGTCACATACATACTCTCTGTGTCCATTTAGTGTTGTTGATATCGATCTGTGTTTAGGGCTGACCAATGGAAATTGGATATCCTATCAGGGGGCTTGGCTCTAGAAGACTGATTCTCCATCTCTCAGCAGTCATCAAACTACCTATAGTTCTTCATCATCAGTGGGGCCTTGTAAAATTTCCCCTATCCATGGTTGCATATCAACTGTTATTGTCTTTGTGCAATTTTCGGTTGGGCAACATTATTGTTTAATTTTCATAGGTGCAGCTTCCTTGTCATGTCTAGAAGTCAGATGTCTTTCAATAAAGCATTTTCTCTTATGAGTTATTGGCTTTTGCAATACTTACTCATTCATGTCCCTAATGTATAAGATCAATGATGTAGAAAATGCCCAATTTATATGGAATAGTCTTGCATATCTGCTCAACTGGTTTTGAAAATAGTAAATTTATTTCTTTCACTATTATTTGAATTAAAAAACCTATGTGAGTTTAATAAAAGACATCCTTTTTATGTCAGGCAATACAGATTTAATTAATAGAATCTTGCTGGATGCCGGTTTTACAAATGAACTTGTCCAAAATTACTGGAGTAAACAGAAAAATATGTAAGTATTTTTTCTTGTTAATAGAAATGTATACATTGTGTTTCTGTTCCACATCTCCCTGGGAAATTTTTAGAGAATGGGCCTTATAAGTTCAGTTAGTTATTTAGCTTTGGAAATCATTTTGCAATTTTTGATAGTTTGCATTTTCAGTTGTGAGTACAATCCCATAGTAATATTGGCCATTTGTTAGCATTACATAATGGTATGGCTAAAACATTAAATAGGCATGTTGGCATATGAGTGTTTGTGGTAAAATAGTGTTTCTAATGAATGCTTAGTTGGCTTTGTACTGACACATGCCGTACTCTTGCTCAGTAATTGAGAGCTTGCAGGATGGTTCTCATTCATAATCTCGTCTCCATTCATTTCCAGTCAACCACTTGATGCTAAATACTTCTCACTATGGTTGCCTCTCTTCTTCATAATCAATGACCTAAAATACCATTTTTCAGAAATTACAGCAGCTGAGTTTTGTACCTTTAGTGCTACCCATTCCTGTTACCAAGTTCCAATCCCTACAAGGAATTCCTGCCACAATCCTGTTTCTATAGGGCTTTAATGTAAAGATAAAGCTAGAGCGTCAAGACTAGTATGCTGGTACATGCCTATGATCTCAGCACTTAGCAACTGAGGCAGGGGTAGCAAAGGTTTAAGGTCAGCCTTGGCATAGACCAAATTCTCTCTCAGAGAGGTGGGGAGGAGCAGTTCTTAACCATGAACTTCAAAGCCACTGCCAGGGTGTCTCTTTAAGAAATGTATACTTAAGAGTGGACTTCCTATAACTTCCCTCACTTTGTCGTAGCCCTTTCTCACAAACACCAAGTACCTTGACTAGTTTTCCCTTTTCTCTATACACTGATGTCCTCCGTAATCCCTGCTGGCTCCTCATCAGTCGTCAAAGGACAACTCCATCTTTCTTGCTTCCAAGATGACTCTTAAATACACTAACACTGAGAGCTCAATTTGATAGATTATTAACCTGCCATTTTGTGTGTGTTGATATGTGTAACTTGGTTTCCTTTGTTTCATTTTGTATATGAACACCCAGCTCAGCATCTCAGAGATTACTTTTTCATATGTCTTCCTTTTATCTTCTATTTTAGCAAAGGAGTGAAAGCACGTTTCGTGGTGACTGATGGTGGGATTACAAGAGTTTATCCGAAAGAGTAAGTTCAAATAACATCTGTAAAAATAAGTTCATCGCAACAGCCTGTGCCAAGGGTCTGGATGTTGCCATGTAAGGAAGCTATTCTTTGGGAAAATTGATCGTTGTTAGTAGATTAAATTGCAGTATGGTTTAAAGTATTTATCTTAATAAAATATTCCATTTCACTGGGTAATATCATTATAGGATGTTTCAATGGCAGTTGCTAGTCGTATTTGTATATATTCATTACAAAATTTAAAAGAGGTTGAAAGAGATGTTCGTCTTTGTAGATAGAGTCCAACTCTGAGCTTAATGAGTATAATGGTGACCTATAGCAGCATTAGGGTGGAGATCCTTATTCACATTGGTCTTTCATGCCTCATATCTCTTGTTATCTTAACAACAGTCTCTGCAGTGGGTTGGACAGGTACCAAGGCTTATTAATACTAATTAACTGACCTACCCCTAGTTTCTCAAATAAGAGTCAGCTCTTTCTTATTCTTCTTATGCTGATATATTGCTTAGTGATGAGTATCAGTTACGCTATCCTTACCTGACTTCCTTAAGGCATACCTGAATAGTAGATATGTCTGTAGAGCTGTATTTCCACAAAGGGAATTCAGTTTATCATGTACCTTAAGGAATATAAATGATGAGAGCCATTTCCTCCCTAGAGCTGGAGAAAATTGGCAAGAAAATCCAGAGACATATGAGGACAGCTTCTACAAAAGGAGCCTAGATAATGATAACTATGTTTTCACTGCACCCTACTTTAACAGTGAGTATTCGTTGGAATTCTATTACCTAGTCCCTCTCCCTTCAAGTAAGTTACCTTGTTAACTGCCTAGAATACTCATTGTTGAGTATGTAATCTGTATAAGAGATTGAGGAGCCAGAAAAGAAATATGCGTTTAGTTGAAAACTTAGAATGCATGCACAGCAAGACGTCTTCCAGCAATGCAGAGTTGGCATCTCTAGCAGGCATGCACAGTAACTAGAAACATATGGGGCTAATGCCATGCATTGCAAATACTACATTCAAACATGGCTAATGAGAAACAAGTTGGAGTGTAGTGATGAATTGTATCTTATCTGTGTTAATTTCATACTTTACTATCTATAAAAATAATAGTCCATCTTTTAATATAATTTATATGATTCTTTGCTCCCCCCTCAAAGAAAACATTTTAGTTCAACCCTCCCCCTCTGTTTACATAGTTACTTTTTACTCTCTTTTTAAAAATGAGGAAACTGAAATCCGTAAGGTTTTCGAGTTGTATCCACAGACATAACATCTCGCATAAGGCAAAGCCTGTTTTGTGAGTCCAAGATTTTTCTTTCCATTTCCCTACAACAACCTCTGCAACATTTTGAATATAATCCACAACTGTGATTGGGCATGCATCCATTATATTATGGAAGTAGATGAAATTGAGTAATCCCTATCCTTAAAAAAAATAAATAAAAACCAACTCATGACTATTCAAGTTTCTTTGGTAATTCATCAAGAAAAGAGAAAGCTGAAATCTCTTTGTAAGCAGAATGCCCCATTTAGAGGCTTGGAATAATGATTCATCTAGATTAGTTTGTTTGCCTTTCTTTTAGAAAGTGGACCAGGTGCATATGAAGCTGGCATTATGGTAAGCAAAGCCGTAGAACTGTACATCCAAGGAAAACTTCTTAAACCTGCAGGTAAGCATACATTCTGTGTATATGTGACCAAGGATAAATAAGACATGGCATTTCATCGTAAACTGGAAACATTTATTCAGAAGATCAAATTCTAAATCTGTAATAAATCTAGCCAATGCTACTGTCAGTATCTCCTATTTTCAAACACATGAAAGATTTGTGCCAAGGCTGTACATATTTATAATCATTTAAACATGAAATTACATTTACATGCCTGCATACTAGACTACTAAGGAGCTGCTAAAAACAGTTGGGGCTGGATCTGTCTAAAATTTGTTCAACTACTTAGAAAAAAATAAATCAACCAGGCAACCAAAACAGAACAGTACAAATGAGAACTAGAAGTGGGCTGGAGTGAGTGAATACAATAACATAAAATCTAGCACAGTGGAGATTTTCATTATATGACTCAGTATTGTTTGCAGTTATATTTAGAGGGAGCAGATGGAAAAGACGGTAAAGTAGTTTTTTTTTTTGCTCCAGGGATCAATGTTACCCTATCTGTGGCTCAACTACTGGGACTCACTCCATTGCTTACTATACTTACTAACTCCTTCACCTTTTGCTCAACTGCTAACTCACCTGCTATTGTCACTTACTATTTCAGCCGCTCACTATCCCCCACCTTCCCCAATGTCTCATACGCCCATTTGAGTCCCTTCTTTCAGTCGATGTTTCTTATGAATCTGATGCTTAAACCCTTTATATGTACTGCTCAAATGATTTCCATAGTTTTAAGATTAGCTCTCACATTTTTTAGGTAATACTATTAATTAATTGGAGAGCTATGTGGCTATTTTTAAAACTTACTTGAAATTTAAAATACAGTTTATGGAATAGCTTAAAAACTTCAAGCACTTTTCTCAATGACTCCAAAAACTGTACCTCAGTTAAAAAAAAAAAAAAACTTACATTGAATGTCAAATTTATTTGGTAGCTTATAAATTATCTAAGTTGTTATGTTGTGAAGATGACATTATAGCAATCATGACTTCAAATTTCTTTACATTATTTTTTCAGTTGTGGGAATTAAAATTGATGTAAATTCCTGGATAGAAAATTTTACCAAAACTTCAATCAGGGATCCGGTAAGATTTTTTTCAAAGTTATTAAACTATGATTAACAGTCTCAAAGTTCACATAAGTAAAAATGATCCTCATGTAGTGGAAAAGTAGATTTCTGGTATCACTATACTTAAATAGAAATAGGAATTTCAGTTTTCAATGTTTGAATTTTTTTCCCTAGGCAATGAAATGAAAACTCTTTCAGGCTGACAACTTGAAATGCTCATACAGACACATATTGATTGATATTTTGTGGGTTTAAATATGAAGCTAGTATCTTTTCCTTATAAGGTATAATTGTTTATTTTTATTTAGACTAGATAAAATATTCCAGGCTGTCTTATTTTAGGAAGGTAGTTATTCAACTGATTTAAAACTGTGAAGTGGTGACTTTTAATTCTTTTTTATTTATTTTTTATTTTAGTGTGCTGGTCCAGTTTGTGACTGCAAAAGAAACAGTGATGTAAGAAAACTCTTTAAAATAAATTTGACTGGAGTGTTTTTATTTCTCTTGCTTACCGAATAATAATCGTGTCAATGATTTAAAAGGTCCAGGGATTTTGTATCTAATGCTAACAAGTTCTGTAGAAAACTCATTAATATAGGTGCTCTACATGCTTCTTCAGAAATATTTCTATCTTAAGGGAAGGAGAGGAATCATGTCCAAGTGGGCCCCTTTTTGTTCAGTATTGGTGAAGATAGAGTCTTTTGATTATCTTCAAATTTATTTTTCAAGAAGTTTCTAAGTAAAGCATTGGTTTAAAATGTAGTCTGCCCTCAACTTTTGTCCTTTTTTGTAAATTTTCCTACCTCTTAAGGTGATGGGGGAAATGAGCTAAATGCTGATGATACACTCTTTTTTTTTTTTTTTTGCCTTTCTCTACATTTTTTATTTAAATTAGAGACAAGATTATTTTACATGTCAGTCCCAGTTCCCTCTGCCTCCCCTCCTCCCCTGCCCGTCCCCAACTAATACTCTACCTATCCCAAACCCTTTCTGCTCCACAGGGAGGATGAGGCCTTCCATAGGGGGTCTTCAGCGTCTGTCATATCCTTTGGGATAGGGCCTAGGCCCAGCCCCTTGTGTCTAGGCTTAAGGAGTATCCCTCCATGTGGGATGGGCTCCCAAAGTCCATTCCTATGCTAGGGATAAGAACTGATCTACTACAAAAGGCCCCATAGATTTCCGAGGTCTCCTCACTGACACTCACATTCATAGGGTCTGGATCAATCCCATGCTGGTTTCCTAGCTATCAGTCTGGGAACCAAGAGTTCCCCCTTGTTCAGGTCAGCTGTTTCTGTGGGTTTCACCAGCCTGGTCTTGATCACTTTGCTCATCACTCCTCCTTCTCTGCAACTGGATTCCAGTTCAGCTCAGTGTTTAGCTGTGGGTGTCTGCTTCTACTTCCACCAGCTGCTGGATGAAGGTTATAGGATGACATATAAATTAGTCATCAATCTCATTATCAGGGGAGGGCATTTAAGGTAGCCTCTCCTCTTTTGCTTACATTGTTAGATGGTGCCATCGTTGTAGATCTACAGACATTTCCTTAGTGCCTGATTGTTTTTTAAACCTATAATGGCTCCCTGTATTATGGTATCTCTTATCTTGCTCTCCTCATTCTTCCCCCAGCTCAACCTTCCTGCTCCCTCATGTCCTCCTCTCCCCTCCTCTTTTCCCCTTCTCATTCTCCTAGTTCCCTCTCCCCTCCCCCATGCTCCCAATTGGCTCAGGAGATCTTGTCCCTTTCCCCTTCTCCGGGGGACCATATATGTCTCTCATAGGGTCCTCTTAAGGATTAGGTCTCACCTTGTGTCATCTGTCTTTGCAAAGCTGAAAAAGAAAATGTGAGCTATAGTCATCAAGGGCCTGACGACACTCTAAGTAAGATGCTAGAGAAACTGGTCCAGGAACTGAAAGAGAATGATGCTGGTGAATCTTTACTCCCTGTGTGTCTGTCTGAGACTACCGCAGGAAGAGGGCTTTTTTAATTTCTGATGACTTCTACTTCTGTGAAATTATAAGCCACACCTTTTATTATTTTAGAGTTGAATAGTTGAATATTATTTTACTGTTGAATAGTTGCTTTAAAGAAAATGTTTCAGCAAACTGTTTTCATACTGGGCACATAGTGGATTGTGTTTCCACCTTTGAAATCAATGCTTTAATTATGACTTGTTCAACATAAGCTATAAAATTTTCAAAAAGGTAGAAATTTCCTTCCTCATCTTTGAGCACATTCTCTTTTGCCTTCTTGTATAAATCTTCCATTATCCAACTAAATATTTTTATTAAGATAATGTAAAATAGTTTTTCATATTTACTCCTTGAGTTTTTCCTAATCTGTGAAATATAGTAAATAAAAAGGATTCTTGTTAATATTATGTTTAAAATAACAAAATTTTATGTGTCCTGACATATGCTGCTCTAGCCAACATTCTGGATCCTTAGATGGCCTTGCAGTTGTAAAAATACTTGCCTGAATCTCTTTTCAGATTGTTCTAGACAGCTGACATTAGTAGGTAGATAATTGCTGATAGATTATCAAACCTGTGGGCTTCATATGAACATCTGTGTGCCCTACATGTTTAAGATTAGTGTCTCTGGAATACATTTTATCTGGAGAAGATGCAGTTTTGAAATTTCTCTTGTTTGTATTGCCCAGCTTACCTGTATACTCTGTAACGATGATGGGCCAGCATGCTGGCCTTCCTAACACCTGTTGGCTTCTGCTCATAGGTAATGGATTGTGTGATTCTCGATGATGGTGGATTTCTTCTGATGGCAAACCATGATGATTATACTAATCAGGTATGAAAGGGGAAGTTCAGTTTCCAAAGTGCTTTCTATAATAAAAATCAGAAAACCCTTTAGATTTTTAGAACTTAATGAGTTGTTTAATTTTTGTCACAAAATAAATCTTTAAAAGATTATCATAATATGAACTAATGCACTCTAAATACTAAATCTATCTCTCCTTTTGTAATTGGTTTTACTTTTAGATAACAGTAGTCACCATTAATGTACACAGTCAAGGATTTAAGAATGATATGAAATTGCCTTCATTCTTTCAGCAATTCAGGAAATTGCTACATCTTAAATACAATCAGTTGATAATGTCTAAGCTGTCATGTGGAGAGACCACAATTTTCTGGATCACAATTTGCAAATTGGCCATAAGAGAGAGACTGTTAATCCTGAATCTATATTTCTCGGTTTTCCCAGCACTAGCCTTGCTTCTGACTTAACCATAGTTTATCTTTTGAAGCTAGGAGTTTGTGACTGCCCCTTTCTTTGAGGCTCCCAGTTCAGGACATAGCCTGATGGATAGGTTTTTAGTCCTACCCACCTCATTAAGAGTACTCTTCATTTCTCCAGGGGATATTTGGGTTTTTAGTGCTGTTTACCATGGAAAGCATATAAGTTTAAGATGTTTTATGCATAGTTATTACTGTAAGTCAAGCTAGTTAAAGTATCTGTCATCTCAATTGCCTTCCCTTATGTGGTAAGTCAATCAAAATTTATCTTTTGTTGATTTCTGGTATACAATTAAACAGTACTAACTATGACTGCAACTCCATTTCCTTACTTCCTGCTCATAACCCCATTTGTCTCACCAGGGACATCTAAGTGTGACTTTATTTTGCATAGAAGTGGGTTGGGTGTTCATTTCTTCCACAAATATAAGACCAATGATAGCCCCTGAATGATGAGAGTGGCTAATTTCATGTTGATTCTCCCACATTGCCAGAGGCAGGTTCTCATTTACCCAAATTTACCAAATTTACCAACTGTGTGTGTGGTTTTTTTGTTTTTTTTTTTTTAGTTCAGTTTAGATAATATTTTTTCACTTCATTAAACAAAACTTGAGGTGTTGTTTTCAATTTGAAACCACTGAATATCTCTTTCTTTCCTTTCTAGATTGGACGTTTTTTTGGAGAGATTGATCCAAGCTTGATGAGACACCTGGTTAATATATCAGTTTATGCATTCAATAAATCATATGACTATCAGTCAGTTTGTGATCCAGGTGCCGCACCGAAGCAAGGGGCAGGACATCGTTCAGCATATGTGGTCAGTAAAACCTGTGATTGAGCTCTTTCCTCTCATGGGACCACTTGTGCCGGTGTAGACCATCATAATGAGTTCTTGACATGTATGTTCTATTTTATAGCCATCGATTGCAGACATTCTGCAGATTGGCTGGTGGGCCACAGCTGCTGCTTGGTGAGTCAAGGGTTTTGTTCTAATATAAATAAAAGAAAATTACCATTAAATTGTGGATTGGGGAACAGGTGACTTGCATTATGGCTATTATTCTTTCCTATGAACATGTTAGAAATATTACTTGTTTCTGAGTGATCATGGGAAACATACTTTTCTATATGAAGACACTGATAATGTTCAAGAAAATTTCCCCCTCTTCAGAGATGTTTTTGACATGAAATTTGTGCTTGGTGATTTCTTGTATGCACCTAATGCATTTTGGTGCCATTGTTTTATTTCCCTTCCACCCCGGCCAACCTAACCCGCCCCCCCTTACAAATCCTTTAACCATCCTACATCTTCTTGTTTGGGGATCCACTGAGTTCACAATGTCAGTTGAGTGATTATGGATATGGACCCATCAAGCATAGCTTGATGGGCTCACCAGTGGGTAATCTTCTGAATATAAAGACACACCTTCTCCCATAATCCATCAGTAATCAATAGTTTAGTATGGAGGGGTGGGACCCAAAGATCACTCCCCTAGCCATGATTAGCTACCAATAGGTCTAGTCTTATGCAGCCCCCGTGTAAGCACCACAGATGCTATGAGTTCATTTTGCCATGGCTATTCCAGGCCCAAAGACAGCTCTTCGTAAAACTGGTTTCTTTTTTCCAGTGGTTAGATCCATTTAGCCCCCTCTTCCATGGTGTTCCCTAAACCTGAGAGAGGGTAATGTAAATATCCTGTACAGGCCGGAACACTCAAGTGACACTTATTCTCAGTAGCCAAGAGTCACCACAGTCATTGCAAGGAGGGGCTTCTCTAAGTGAGAAGACCAGGTGTCTGGACAGAAGCCCAGATGCCTTGAAGAGCTTGACAGCATGTTAATCTAGCTGTGCAACAATACTTAGCTTTCCCCGTGCTTATGTCCTCCCTAGGTGTGGGTTTTTGACTGGATTATTCTGTGGTCCCGTTAGAACTCTGAATTTGTGTTTTTTTTTAATATTATGCTTAATCCTTAAATTCTAAGAGTATCGATACAACATGACTTATTATCTTTAATATCCAAAATAAAATGTGCATATTGATCCAATTCATGATGTGGTAACTGATTTTTCTACCTTTTACCATTAATACAATATTAGCACAGTATCAGAAGCCTTATAATGAAGTGACTCATGTTAGTCCTTTGGTTGGGTCTCCCATCCCCTTCGTCCCTTCCACCTTTGAAGTTCACACGTTTGAACTGGTGAGACATGTAGGAGTGAGGGTGAGAATCACATTCTGGTCAGCCAGGGCACTCAGCTTTCTCTGTGTCTAGCATTCTTTCTCTCTTCCCTTTGCCCCCTACTTGTTTCCTGTCTACCCCATCTTTCTGGTTTTATACCTCATGCTACTGAGCTGGCTCAGCCATATTCCATTGTTAATTAATCTATAAAATCCATGAGTCTTAAGGGTTTGGTTGGTAAATTCAAGCTTATATCATTTTTACTAAAGTAACAAAAATTTATTTCAAATATTAAAAATCCACTTTTTTCTAAAAAACTGTTATTTTACAATATGATGGTGCTATTTGTATGTTAATATAAGTATATATTCTTCATATTATAACAATCCTGAAATTTTTGCCTTTGTCCCGTTTGTTGGTCAAAATCTCTATGTTACTGCTACTTAACTAAATTAAGTCCCAGAATGTTCCTTACTAAAATTTGGTTCAATTACCATTATTATAAAGCGAAAGTATATTGTATTTCTCTATATATTTGCATGTATTCCACATCACAAATTAATCTCAAACCTAAAGTTCAGATAGTGGTTTTTCCTTTGTATGTCTTTATTGCACTATGGGGTTTTAATTTGATTTATTTATTTATCATTTTGTTTATTTAATTTATTTTAGTTACTAATAACTAAAATAAAAAGAAGATTCATGATATAATAATTCATGCAACAAATGTTGATATTCTCCCTCATAGAGTTAGCCCTACTATCCGGTAATATGACTTAGTAGGCTCCTGCACTTAGGAGGTAGGCTTCTTCACTTGTGTAACAGGCTCCCACACTCATGTATATCCTCATTTGGTCCCAAACACCTTTGACTTCATGAATCTTTTGCTGATGAGAATCAAAGGTGGGACATTTTTCACAATTTAAGAAATACAATAAAACGTCTTAAAATTTCTTTTAAACTACATTTTCCTCACAATGATGAAAATGAAGTATACATGTGTTTGTGCTTACAAAACTTCTCAGTTTTCATGTGAAACATTGTAAAGGATAATTTCTAGATGTTTCTCAATTGCTCATTTTAAAACTGCAGGTCTATTCTCCAGCAGTTGCTCTTGAGTTTGACATTTCCACGGATCCTTGAGGCAGGTATGTCAATGCACTGATGTGGTCATTGTCACAGAAGTCCATTTTTCTTTTGGATTGTGCCAAGTTAGTATAGTAAACACATAAGGAGAATGTCCATGTGTGTGTGTGTGCATGCGTGTATGTATATGTATGTATGTATACATCTGAGTATATATGTGTGAGTATGTATATATGTTTGCATACACATGTGTGTCTATGTATGTGTGTCAGCAAAAGAAAGAGATCATCAAACTGAAACTTTATTCCCCAATATTTTTATAAAATTTTATAGATTGCATTTGTAGCTTAAATATTAAGGTATTATTTAGAAACTTACCAGGGACCTTTTAATAACTTTCAGGCAATTACTCAACAGTAAAGCAACCTATAATTTGTCATTATTGTGTCTGTGAACAGTGATTCTGAGACATGTGGCTTCTCCCCTGGTGATGACCTTTGTTTTGCCTCCCACAGTTGAGATGGAGGAGGATGACTTCACCACCTCCCTGTCAAAGCAGAGCTGCATCACGGAACAAACCCAGTACTTCTTCGATAATGACAGTAAATCATTCAGTGGTGTCCTGGACTGTGGGAACTGTTCCAGGTACTCTGTTCCTTTGTGTGGAGTGATCCTTGTTTCCTAAGGGCAGCATTCGGGCCTGTCATAGTCACAAAAAAATAACAGAAGTTCTCAGTGGAGTAAGAGAGAAGTCATTATGTTAAGCTGAAAATGTGAGATATACTTGGTTTTGTTATAGATCTCAAAGTCTCGATAAATTATAATTGTTTTAGGTAACATTACATGATAAAGATAAAGGCTTCTGATTTTTTAAAGAATGGAGAATTTTCAATGCATTTTTTCATAAACAAGGTCAATATTGAAAACTTTGTAACAAAGTTAGTGATGATAATTTCAACCAAGTTGACTTCTTTTCATATATGATAAATAAGAAGGGTTGTAAAAGCTGAGCATTGGTGGCACATGCCTTTAATCCCAGTACTCAGGAGGCAGAATCAGGCAGATCTCTGTGAGTTCAAGGCCAGCGTAGTCTACAAGAGCTAGTTCCAGGACAGACTCCGAAGCCACAGGAAAACCCTGTCTCAAAAAACAAAAACAAAAAAATGAAAGAAAAAAAAGAAGGGTTGTAAAAAGTTGTGTTCTCTGTCTACTTCTACCCTTCACTGACATGAAGAATTGAATA
Organism: Cricetulus griseus; assembly: GCF_003668045.3. Classification (NCBI taxonomy): domain Eukaryota; kingdom Metazoa; phylum Chordata; class Mammalia; order Rodentia; family Cricetidae; genus Cricetulus; species Cricetulus griseus. Next base: position 177,571,442 of record NW_023276806.1, on the reverse strand, counting down.
TTAACTTTGATTTGAAATTGAAGGCTCTGAGGAAAATATCTCCTGAGGTCATGGTTAATCTTAGCATTCCTAAAACGTCTTTAAAATGTTTTGGAATACAGAGAAAACACACTTGGCTGTAATAGGATAGCAGAGAAAAGCAAGATGGGGGCTTTGGAAGGTCTGAAAGGAAAGTGCTAATCCAGGCTGTGGGGTCGCTGAGCCACAGTTTACAAAGTGCAGAGGGGATGTTTAGAGATGGAGGACAAGTTATTCCAGAAGAACATTAACAGGCAAAAATAAATGGGATGAGGTAAGGTAACCTGGGGAAAACATTGGAATAGTTGCTGGGGATTGAAAAAGCTAGTCTACAGCAATTATAATAATAATTTTGACTCCAAGGACTTAACCAGTAGGGATGGTCAGTAATTTTATGACTTGGTTCTATTTCTATTTCTTCAAGGATATAAGAGTTTATGACGAGGAAAGTAAAGAGAGAAGTCAAACATGAATTCTGGATAAAGATCACTTTTGACTTTAGAAAACAGAAGAGCAGTCTTAAAGTGGCTGCTCTCGGTGTATGCATACAGCACCTTGGCCTTGCTCTAATCATGATCCAGTAGCAGCAATGCGTACCTGAAGAACTAAAAGGGTTGAGACTGGTCTAACATGTCACTTGAAAGCACAGTCTTACTGAAATTGTTCTATGTTATATAACCTGTTCACAGAGAAAAGCAAGTAAAATTCTGCTTTTTAAAAACAAATAATATCTTGGTCATATATTGTTTACAAAGGAAAACAAGACATCGGACACTGGGAATGGTGCTTTAAGCCTGAATCCATATCTGTGTCTGCAATCTAACAGTTTATAGCTACCTGTACCTATTTGCATTATAACTAAAGCTAAATGCAATAATGAAACTTTTATGTCACGCTCCAAGACCTCTATTCGAGTATTGGATAGAACAAAAAACATTTATGCCCTGGAAGAAAGCCCTGGATCACTGAGCCTCACTCTATTCTGACCTCAGTTTGACACTATGCTTAGTTGAGTTTTTTTTTTCCTGCTTGGACTTTTTGTAAAATAATGTATTGTTGGTTTATTGCCTATGATAAATATCACTATTTCCTGAACATTTAAAATGAAATATTTTGGGGATTTTGGACATAAACAAAATTACACTTATTTTGTAATTAAGACTAACAACTTTAAAGATTTCAATCAAAGACATTTTCAATATGACCTTGAATTTTTTACTATTTTTGAGAGAGGTAATGTGTTCATGTTAGTAAGTTAAAAACGTGGTCACAGTCATTGTATTGTGTGTGTGTGTGTGTGTGTGTGTGTGTGTGTGTGTGTGTGTGTGTGTGTGTGTATGTGTGTGTGTGTTAACCTGGATGGTGATGCTTTGTTTTTCAATATATTGTTTTATCTTTCTTTCCATTAAGAAAGTATCTTGTAATGATTTCCATTCTTTTTCCCAAAAGATGATTTTCACAGAGTGATCTTTTCTAAAATGTTTTGCAGAATCTTTCATGTGGAAAAACTCATGAACACCAACTTAGTATTCATAATGGTGGAAAGCAAAGTGACATGTCCCTGTGACACACGGCTGCTCATGCAAGCAGAGCAGACTTGTATCCTTTGGCATTAGCGATGTCTGGAAGAGCTCATCTTAAAGCAGTGGGTTTTTAACTTTGTCACCCTATTTATGCTCCTATAAACAAAAATAATGCAGTACCAAAAAATTGCAAGGTCAGAACTAATCACATTTACTCAGGAACTGGGAAAAAAGTACATTGAACACACAGTTTCTCACAGTCCCAAACACTTCAATTGGTTCTGTTGGCTGAGAGTATTGGCATAGGTCAGTCTTGATGGATTTTGGAAATAAATATATCTCATTGCATCTTTAACCACAAGGGGAAGAAGTTATGTCCACCCTGTTCCTTGACAAGCCTCTTTAGCTGACGGTCCAGATCCTTGTGATATGGTTAAGCAACCCAGATACCGAAAAGGGCCTGATGTCTGCTTTGATAACAATGTCCTGGTAAGGATTTTAATTTGTTAAATATTATGAAGTAATTGTCACTTACCACAAGGAGTTAAAGAGATGTATTTTCATTTTTAACTCATCATTATGTCTTTACCATAGGTTTTCTCATTAACAGGATGTAATTGCTAGTGAACAAAAATTTTCCACTTCAGTCATTTTCATGGTTAGCATAAAGTACAGAGTTGCTTCTTCTGTCTTTCTCACTACTGTACTTTCCAACACATCAATAAACTTTTTAATATTCTATATAATTGTGTAAAAGACATAATAATGAATAATAACCTTCAGAAAATGCTAATCACAAGATATACATTGCCTACCCTTAATTTATGTTCCAATCCTGAAAGTGTATTCTTTTTATTATAATTAGTATGTGTTTATCCACCTTCCAAAAAACCTTGTTATAAGTAGTTATTATCCAATTATTGTATTCTGCTTTCTTCTGTATCCTTTTTTTGTTGTTTTAAAGAAAATTTATTTTATGTATATGGATGTTTTGTCTGCATGTATAATCTGTGCCGCATGCCCAAGGAAGCCAGAAAAGGGCATCAGAGCCCCTGGGACTAGAGTTCCAGCTAGTTGTCAGCCATTACAGGAGTACTGGGAATCAAATTAGGTCCTCTGGAAGAAAGATCAGCCTCAACACCTATGCCAGGTCTCCATCCATTCAAACTGTAATTCTTAAGCCATATTTATATAATGGATACTTATTAATTGTTAAGTAAAGCATTTAGGAAAAAGCAACTGATTCATCTCAAAAAAAGAAGATATAGGTTAGGCTACTTCTTTCATAGAACCTATGATGCATGACAGCCCTGCCAGATTAGCGACTCCCTGTAAGAGATCCCAAGACCACAGTGGAGCATGGGATGCGAGCAGAACAAAGTAATAGTAAACCCAATATGGTGTACCAGGTCTCCACAACCATGGTTTATGAGGGTTAGTAGGACACATACTAACAAGAGCTGTTGTTTGCCGACCCATTATTGACAGAGTACTACAGAATTGGAGCACACAGTTTTTCTCTTTCATTGGAAATAGATTTTTTCCATACAATATATCCTGATTACTATTTTCTCTCCCCCGATACTAAAATTACAGTTCCTCCTCACCTTACCTCCCTCCCAGCCAGATACATGCCCTTTCTGTCTTTAATTAGAAAACAAGAGGTCTAAGAAACAATAATAAAATAAAATAAAACAAAATCAAGCAAACTAGAGTAGGATGAAACAAAAAACAAGAAAAAGGGCCAAAGAAAAAGTACAAAATATGCATGTAGACACACTTTTATACACAGAGGAATCCCATAAAAACACAAAGCCACTAGCCATAATTTATACACAAAGGACCTGTAAGGTTATAAAAACAAAACAAATAGCAAACAAAAACCCTGACACAACATTAGAAGACAAACAACCTCCAAAGATGCCCATACATTCATTTTATGTTGGCTATTTACAGCTGGGTAAGGAGCAGGCCTTTAAGAGTCGTTTGTTTCCACAGTGGGACTCCATTGAAGAAAACTGATTTTGATTTGCAGGTGTCTGTCTATTGGAGGTAGGAATTAGGGATAGGGGCATGTGTCCACTTGTCCTTTAGGCCTAGGACTCCATCTTGTGCAGATCAATGCAGGTCTCGTATATGTTGGCACAGTCTCCTTGAGTTATTTTTAATTATTTTGTTCTCCTTTCTACTATATCACATTTAATTCTATCACTCCTGCAATTGTACTAATTTCTTTTCCTTTTACATTAGGAAAAATAGAGGGTTAAACTCACAAAATGTTACAATCCATACCTAATATATATTGTTACTGATAATTACAACTTTTCTTTAAATTTTAGAACTTTCTATTTCCTAGTGCTTTGACATCTTGTGTTGTACTCAGTCAATTCAGTTACAGCAATTATATATATATACATATATATATATATATATATATGTATATATATTTACCTATATATAATGACTTTGCTTCTAAAATTAAACAAATTTATTCACAAAGATGACAGTAATGGAAAGATCATTTTCAATGCAATACTACCCAAGTCTATAATTTTTTCTGTTTCTTTTTTCATTCACTGGTTTAACACACTGCAAAGAGTATTCAAACAAAGCAGAGCATTGTCTTCTTGTGAACTGGTATTTTAAAGAATTGCAAAAGCATCCAGTGGTTAATGTGTATTTTTACAGGTTTTTCACCTAAAATGCAGCAATATCAGACTCAGAAATGGTAACACATTTTCATGGGAATATGTTATGCAAACAGATATGTGAATTAAACACAAATAGAGGAGCTGCATTTGAATTGCCTGCACCAACATATAAAAACAGACATTGGTTCTGGTGACTGGAATGCCAACATTAGGAAGTAAAGATAGGCAGATCCCCAGACTCACTGGCCAGCCAGCCTTGCCAACATGATGAGCTTCTAGGTCACTGAGAGACACTTTATAGAAGAAATAGGCAGAGATGGATAGAGAAAGACAGAGGGTGTTCTGCTCTGACCTCCTTGTCGCATTCACTGGCACATTCACATACTAAATTGAATAAATAAACAAACAAACAAATAAAATTATTAGTGGGGATAGATCTAAAAATGCAGGATGTAGCAGCCAGATCTCTTTTGTTGTTGTTGTTTTGTTTTTATATTTTATTTTAATTTGCTTATTTGTTTTACATACCTAGCACAGTTCTCCCTCTTCTTCTCCTCCTCCTTCTCCTGCTCTCTACCTTCCCCAACCCATGCCCATCCACTCCTCAGAAAGGGTAAAGCTTCTCATGGAGAGTCAACAAAGCCTAGAACATTCAGTTGAGGCAGGACAAAGATACCCCTCCCAACCATATCAAGGTTGAGCAAGGCATCCCACCATATGGAATAGTCTTCAGTCAGTCAGTTCATGTACTAGAGATAGCCCCTGGTCCCATTGCCAGGGCTTCCACAGACCAGGCTTCAAAACTGTTTCCAATATGCAAAGGGCCTAGTTTGGTACCATGAAGACTCCCCAGCTGTCAGTCTAGAGTGCGTGAGCTCCCGAAAGTTTCGGTCAACTGTCTCTGTAGGATTCCCTGTCATGAACTTGAACTCCTTTGCTCTCTTCAACTGGACTTCGGTAGCTCAGCCTGGTGCTTGGGTGTGCATTTGCTTATATCAATTACTGAATGAAGATTCTCTGATGACAATTAGGGTGGTCACCAATTCTGTTACAGGGAAAGGCCAGTTTAGACACCTCTCCACTATTGCTAGGAGTGTTAGCTGGGGTCATCCTTGTGAATTCCTGGGAATTTCCCTAGCTTCAGGTTTCTCCCTAGCCCTTTAATGACTCCCTGTATCAAGATATTTCTTTCCTTGCTCTCCCACCCCATTCCTCCCCCAACTCAACCATTCCATCCCCATCATGTTCTTATCCTCTGTTCCCTCCCCTTTATTGCCCCCCCCCATATCCCTAGTTTACCCAGGAGATCTCATCTGTTTCCCCTTCCAATGGCAATCCATGTGTTCTTAGGGTTCTCCTTGTTATCTAGCTTCTAAGGAGCTGTGGATTGTAGTCTGGTTATCCTTTACTTTACACCTAGTATCCATTTATGAGTAAGTGCATGCCATGTTTGTCTTTCTAGGTCTGGGTTACCCTACTCAGGATGATTTTTTTCTAGTTCCATCCATTTGCCTGCAAATTTCATGATGTCATTATTTCTTACAGCTAAGTAACACTCCATTGTGTAAATGTACCACATTTTCTTTATCCATTCTTCAGTTGAGAGGCATCTTGGTTGTTTCCAGGTTCTGTCTATTACAAATAATGCTACTATGAACATATTTGACCAAGTGTCCTTGTGGGATTATTGAGCATTCTTTGGGTATACGCCCAAAAATGGTAATGCTGGATCCTGAGGTAGATTTGATTCCCAATTTTCTGAGAAAATGCCATATTGATTTCCAAAATGGCTGTATAAGTTTGCACTCCCACCATCAGTAGAAGAGTGTTGTTCCCTTTGAAGATATCAGAAAATGGAATAATCTCCCAGATCTCTTTAAGAATAATTGATATATTGTCTTGAAAACTGATTCAAAATTAAAATTAAATTATTTTTTTCCAAATTTACCAAATAAGACTTGTGGAACACACAGATAAGAGAACTCCAGCCATTATGTCTACCATATTTTCTGTGGCTCAGGTTTTATAGAGGCTTGCTCATGTTCCTCAAAGAACTACCTAAGGGCCTCAGTGTAGTATCAATCATTCAGAAACTTCACTTAACCACCTGTCATCAACTTTTAATAGTACAAACACAGATCAAAGTCACAAAGATGAATTTACAAGATGATACAAAAACACTGTCTCAAATATTCTCATCATAAGACACTATCTTTTGATCAAGGCTCTGAAGATGTTGGACTCTTCCAAACAATCTGAAAGTATCATCTACTTTGTCTGGGTGTTAACCATGTGTTGTGATACTTCAATAGTAGTGTGCTTTGATAATGCTTACTTTCAATGTCCCTGCACTAGATGGCTTCTCACTTTAACTGCAAATTGCCAGCAGATTACATGAAATCTCATCCTGTCTGTCTCTTTTCTATGTTTTCTTTCCCTTTCCTGTACTTGCTACTTTGTCCAATGTTATTAGGATCAAGTTTTGTGTAGAAGGAGTCATGCCAGGTCCATGATATCAGATCCAATCTTAACTTTTCTTCCAGTTTGCATGTGGTGTGGATGGTCAGTCACTTTCTCTAATTTGTTTCTCCTTTTGGCTTTGACTTACACTTTTAGAAAATAACCCATATACTTATTTCCATAATTTCAAAAAAATCCCAAAACAAGATCATTAAAATTCCAATGCTAATATTATTTTGTAGATCATCTTTTTTAAACTGTGTATCTGTTTCCCATGCTAACCTAGTGGGACATATTTCTATGTTGGTTTAAAAATCATTATTTTTGTAAGGTTTTGATATAAAGATCAAACCAATATAGATAAAAATTGAAAAGACCTTCAAGAAATTTTATTTTTCCTTAATTTATAATTATTAGGACTTGCCATCCTGATTTAAGCTTTAAAACTGCTTACAGAATTAATGGGCCATTTCATTTGTAACAAGTAGTTTAAGAATTTCTGAGCCAGTCATCCAGATTGAGTTTTTAAAGTCAAATCTAACTTAAGTAGCATCTTTGGATTTATTCCCAAGACATATGCATGCTTATTATATTTTAGTATACAGTCTCCTACATTCTGAACTCATTTTAGGCATTATTATTTGTATCTGAGCCAAAATGGCCATTTATCATTAATCTTTGGGGAAGTTTCTGAATTAAGAAAGCAGGGCTATTGAATAGCTTCTGGGGGTGGGTCTGTGGTCCGTTTTCCATGTATTGTTAATACTGTTTCATTTCTGATGCTGTGGAGTCATCAAAATATTGCTATAGGAGCATTTGTTTTGTTCTCCCCTGATGGGTCCTCATGTATTCATTGATTATTCCCCAGACTGTGTGTATGTTAGTAAGAACAGCACGGGCTCATGGATGGTGGGCAAAGCAGAGGGAAGCACAGGAAATAGTCACATTTGTTCAGAGATGATAAAACAATTATTTTCATAGTAACATATTCCAAGAGATGTTAATTTGTAAAATATGTACATACATTCTAAAATCAATATACACAGTGTGATTGAGGATATACATTTATCAGTCTATTAGAAGTATGTAGTTAATCACTTTAAATATAATAGGATGTTTCTATAGCTGCCCTTATTTGTAATAATAATAAAGATGAGCAAAGTGGAACCTAAGGATACCAGCTTTTATATAATACAATTTATATGAAACAGTATAAGATTCCTTAATTTTTAGGTTTTATTACGAAATTTATTTTTCTCAGTCCTAGAAATTTTAGATATGGATTATAGGTTATCAGTTAGATGTAAAAATGATAACTTCTGGGTTTTGTAAGCTACGACTACTTTAGGAAAATATTCTATAAAATAAACATTAAAGAAAACAGCAATATTCTAAAAAAGGACCAAAAATTTTATTTATAAAATGGACAAGAACATCAAGAAAACCATGAAGCACACTTACTGAAATATGAGCATTTGTGAATTTTACATGTTTTAGTGCAGAAACAATACTGCAAAGTGATGCCTAAGTTTGTTCCTACTCTATCACTGGCTACTGCAATGACAGCTCTTATTTATCTTCCAACTTTTTTTTTTACAACAAATGTAGGTTATTTTTCAGTCTAAGCATCATTTATAGAAAAGATTTTGAAGATCACGAGCTCTTTGCTCAAATTCAGTGTCTATCATACAAATATTTGAGCTCAGATTGCCATCACAAGTTATTTGCTTCCAAGGCAGAGGAATTTACCACAATTCCACAGCCCAATGTATGAAACAGCATCAAGTAAACACATGCCATCTGGGCACCTCTACGGTGTCCCTCCTGAACATCTAATGCAAGAGCCCTGGCATCCTGTAGTTCCCCAAAGGGATAGAGATATGGGTATACAATTACAAAGGGCTACACCATGAGGGCTTCCTAAAACATAAGCATCCATAGTAGACCTTTCTATAGGGTTTTATGCAGACTTCCAAGTTAAAGAGCAAAAGAAAAACAAAAATGCTGAAGGTCATTAGCATTAAAGCATGCCCATTGGGAGAATTGTATTATTTTATGCAATCCCAGATTATAAAAGTATGTCAGTGAATACATAAAATGAATATGTAGAAATAAAATTATATGTGTATGATTCTTATGATTTCTACATGTAAAAACTTGACCAACTGTTCTATCTCATAACGTTGTGTGGCATTTCCTGTTGTGTGTATTTCATTCACTTTAAATAAAGAGGGCAACATCAGATGAAAGTAACGAATCCTCCCAAGTGTAAACAACATATGGCCAGCTATACCTCCCCCAAATCTCTCCTACTTAGCAATTTTTAGCTGTTCATGGGTACTTCAGGAAAGAAAGAGTCCCATGTGCCTCCTCATTCTCCCTCCTCCATCTCCAGGGAAAAGTCAATGCACCCAATATGTAAGGGTCTTGGAGGGTGACCATAGATTGATGTTCTGAGTCAAGTTGGCACTGCTCATGCCTAACGTGGCTGACACAATCACATGGGTTGAGGTTAAAGAAATAATTCCTTAAAAATAAAGGGAACCAGCCGGGCGTTGGTGGTGCACGGCTTTAATCCCAGCACTTAGGAGGCAGAGGCAGGCAGATCTCTGTGAGTTTGAGGCCAGCCTGGTCTCCAGAGTGAGTGCCAGAATAGGCCCCAAAGCTACACAGAGAAACCCTGTCTCGAAAAAGCTAAATAAATAAATAAATGGAACCAATGTATGAGTTAGGGGTATATTTCTGTTAAAAGGTTATTTTGAATCATCTACTTACAGATTTGCCTAAATTTAAAAGTGAGCCATATTGTTGGATGTATTCAGCTGTTTTATGCCATCTGAAGGAAATGACATAGTTATATTTCAGAAAACAGAATATAATATCCCCTTAGTTGGAATATTTTATTTTGAAAAATGTTTCTTAAATATCTAAGTTTTCTTTAAGTTACTGTGATATTCGTGCAATTAATTGTCTTATTTTCTGGTTGGGGAGAAAGAAGTTTACCAATATTTATTGCATATGCATGTAAGATCACATGAATGCAACTGTGAACTGTAAACTACAGCTTGGATATTTCTCCTTTAATCAGTGATGGAAAGAAAATGAAAAAAAAATTCTCAGATGATGTTTTTAAGTAATACTCTGTTGAGAGAGATATGAGGCAGTCTAGTAAAAGTCTTTTGTGAGTCGAGATAAATATATACAATATTGGCATCCATAATTTTATTGACTTTAATATTAAACTAAAATATTAATGTGTTACTTTTCTACTGTGAAAAGCCTCTTAAAAATCCGGTTGATTGGTCTCACATAGTCAATGGAATTTCACTCTTGACAAGCTAGAGGAAAATGCTGAAGTTTCTCCTGAATTCTGCCCACTTGTGATTTTCTTAAAAGTGTATATCATAATTTTCTTACATAGCAGGGAAGTCTAATAATTTCTAACCTACCACCTCCCCAAGCGAGACAGACATGTTTATCACCATAAAAACAATGAAGAGCTAGAGACTGTTTCTTCAGAGTTCATGACAGCATCCGTTCTTCATGTATGAGCAAGTTGTGTCTGTGTGCTGATTCTTCATCCCATCTAATTAATAATTAGTCAGACTGGGGTGAGGTGTTCTCCTTGTTATGTAACAATTATGTGTGTGTTTATACTATGCTTGAGATATTTGGGATTCATATAAATATGTTAATAGTTATTTTCCATTTGAAGTCCAAATATAACTGAGTTACCCGACCTGAAGAGAAAAGTGGCTAAAGAAAGGAAAGAATAAATGAGATCGGCCTGTGATAGAGGGCACATAATAGAGGATGTGGCGTGTTCCCAGAACAGTTAGGGAACGGAGAGGACAGGAATGTAGGAAGATGTAGCTACAAAGGCAGCTTGGCTCCAGATGATAGAAGAGTGTGTGATAGTACTGAATGTGAGTGGTCCTTAGAGCATGGTGAAAATACTCATGTAAAAGGTGGAAGGGTCTGACTTCTGGTTCAAGGGGAACATTTGTTGGAGAGGAGCAGAAGCAAATAGAAAAGTGAGACATCTCTTACTGAGCATGGCAATGTGATGGTGATGGATCTGAGATAATGAGCAGTGAATTTGGAGATGTATTTTGAAGCTACAGTTAAGAGGACACGCTGACGGATTTGAATTGAGAAGGAGAGGAATCTCAAGTTGCCTCTGAGTCTTGGGCCTGATCTATGCTAGAAGCACCATGTAGGGACACTGGGTGGAATCAGCAAGCTTGGTAGTTAAAGTTTTAAATCCCCACAATATAGAAAAGAGGAAAATTGGTGGTGTAAGAGTCAGAAGAGAGGTAGGTTGATGCTATGACAGTAAGAGTTATGTGCCAGTACAGTAGATAAATTTTAAAACCAGGTAACTTAAATAAACTAAAACAAATGGAAATATAGCACAAATTCTAATTGGTATTAATAATAAAAACCCAGGGAGAGATATTGGGTTTAAAGCTTAAGCTCAGAGAAGCAAAGCAGCCAGTGACTATCTCTTACCTCCACCTCAGAACAAAATGGGTGGTCCTGTATCCATGAATCCTCAGACTGCAATGCTCTCCACCAAACCTTAGACTGCAATCAGTTCCTGTCTCCTCTTGCCTTATATTCCTCTCTGCCTAGCCTTATCTCTCCTGTCTCCACCTCCCTAGTGCTGGGATTAAAGGTGTGAACCCTGTTTCTCTTTTGGACTGATTCACTCTCATGTAGCCCAGGGTGGCCTTGAACTCACCGAGATCCAACTACCTCTGTCTCCTGAACTCTGGGATTAAAGGTGTATCCCACCACTGCCTGGCTTCTATGGCTGTGGCTAGCTTTGCACTCTGTTCCCCAGGCAAAATTTATTTGTTATATCATAAACAAAAAAAGAGAAAAAACTAAACTCTGGGAAAGCTTACCCTTTAGAGATCCCAAAGGCAATGAATGAGACCAGCTCAAGAACAGCAGGAGAATCCCAGACAAGTTTCCAGAAAAGCTAGAGTGTTAGCCAGTGATGCCTGAGGACAGAGTGTGATAAAGGAATACGATACAGCATTGAGTTCTCCTGAGACATTAATAAGATAACTGATTAACCAGTTAACTAATCAGATAAAAATCATCTCTTAAATCTACATTTATCTTAGGGTTTCTATTGCTGTGAAGAGACACTGTGCCCATGGCAACTCTTATAAGGAAAACATTTCATTGGAGTGGCTTGCTTAGAATTTCAGAGATTCAGCCCATTATCAAAATGATGGGGAGCATGGCAGTGTGCAGGCAGACATGATGCTGGAGCTGAGAGTCCTACATCTTGCAGACAATAGGAAGTTGACTGAGACACTGGGTGGTATCCTAAGCATAGAAAACCTCAAACCCCTGCCCCCACAGAGACACTTCCTCCAATAAGGCCATACCCACTCCAACGGGCCACACCTCCTAATAGTGACACTCCCTATGAGATTATGTGGGCCAATCACATTCAAAGTACCACAAAATTTAAGAGGCAGAATTTGAAAATTAATTTTCCTCAGTCTATTATTTTCTCAGACTAGAAGACAACTATGCTACCTCAAAGCAAATCAAAGAAGAAATGCCATTTATTTATTCAGCTTCAAGTAGTGTTTTTATCTCTGGCAGGGAAGTAAATCAGAACTTCCAAGTCTTTGAGAATTTAGACGTTGTAAAATTGCTCTACAGAGAACACTTAACTCACATTTCCTTATTGTAATCCATGCAAGATAAGCTTTGGGACAAAGAATTCTTAAAATATGTTCATGAGAATAAGAGTACATGACTTTTTGATGAAATTCACCACAATATGAGGAATTTTAAATGGTGGAGAATGTTGCAGAGAATGGAGCCCTGGAAGAAAAGTTAAAGAATAACTGCATTCTTAAGGATCTGACTGAGCCTCTGCTGACTCTATGTAGCACTCCAGGAGGTGTGTTCATTGCACACATAGTAGCATTTCGTGGCTCAGTGGATAAGCCTGGCTTCTCTTTCCGGCTGAGTTCCTTATTTGGACCCTATGTTTTCAGGATGTTCTTGTATTGTTTCAGGCTCAACTATGTTATTTCTCACTTTACTATAGTTCCTAAAGTCAGGGTGCTACCTGTAGCCTGTAGTTCTCCTTAAACATCAGAAATTTGAGAAATGGATTTTTATTTCTTGAGTTTATTGATTTCTGCTCATGGAACACAAATATAAAAATCACAATTGTTTGGAATTATTAAAGTATAATTAAATTTTATTTTTATTTCATATATATATATATATATATATATATATATATATATATATGATTTTTCATCATTGCAGTGAAGATTTTAATTAGTAGTCTTCTACATCCAAGCAATAGTTCACTATTATTAGCTTTCATTCACCGTTATCAGAATTTCAAGTATTTGTCAAATGGTACCAGGGAGACCACTTTCACACAGTCTCTGTAAGTGAAATCTAGATCGATATTATTTACTTCAGTCCCAGGTAAAGCAATTTTACCAGGTATGTTCAAAAATGGATTAAATGTGAATTAACCTAAAAGTCGCTTTGTTGCATGTTGGTTCAAGATGGTCACTTATTTGTTTTCATTCCCAACAGGAGGACTATACTGACTGTGGTGGTGTTTCTGGATTGAATCCTTCCTTGTGGTCTATTATTGGACTCCAATTTCTACTCCTTTGGCTGGTATCTGGCAGCAAACACTACCTATTGTGACCTTCTAGACCCCAGATCTGCAACTAAAATCCAGACCCTGCCAACACATGAGCCCTCCGTTACATTAAAATAGAGTCAGTTGAAGAAGCTACAGAGAACATTAACTGGGCCTCTACCACGGCATAAATCTAAGGCTCAGATTCCTGATCACCCACTGGCTGCATGTCAGGGTGCTGGAGCCTGAAGCCCGTGTGAATGCTGCATCATCTGTGTCCAACATCCAAGCAAAACTCTTGTCTGTGCTCTGTGGGAAGTCTGGGAGTTCACTGTTGTGCCATTGGGGATTACATGTAAAAGGCTCCCCCGTGCAGGTGTTAGGAAAAGAAGCAGCATCTTGACTTTGGCCTAGGATTTCAATCTGCTGCAGTTTTACCAAAAAGGAGAAAGGGAAAGAGAGAGGAGAGAGAGGGAGAGGGAGAGGGAGAGGGAGAGAGAGAGAGAGAGAGAGAGAGAGAGAGAGAGAGAGAGAGAGAGAGAGTCCTAGTAGGGGGCAATATTTTTGCCTTCAGTTATTTTCTGTTAAAAAGTAATTCCTGCTATAAGTAGTTATTAAATAGAGAGAGATAGAGAGAGGGAGGGAGGGAGGGAGAAAAATACATTGGTCTAAACTGTTGAAATACAAACTAATGGCTAATTTTCTACCAAAAAAAAATTTTTGCCATGAATAAAATGCCTTATAAAAGAATGATTTCTCTGCCAAAAACAAAACACAGCTGTGACCAGTTGAATTTGGGTAAGGTGTGGAGTGCTGGTCTGAAAATAAGGAAGGGGTGACTAATTTACAGGTGCTTGTGGAAGCCCTTTAATGCGTGACGGAATGTCCCTTTTGTTCAAAGTACAGTCATGTAGTGCTAGCCAGATATTTAACTCACTCTAAGAGAAGCTGGGGGGGAGGGGAAATGTTTTCCTGTGGTTAATGAATTTGGGTTGCCAAGGGTATTTTGCATGATGCTGCTGCTATTTTAACTTTCGGGTTTGTTTTTCTTCTTACTGTAGAGTATAGTCCACTGAAAAGTTAAATGGGTGGCATTATTGTCATGTAAGAATCTGAACTTTGCAGTGTAAATGCACTTAAGTCATCTTTCAACATGTTGTTAAACTACTCTGAATATACTGTGCAATGTAAATGCTGAATGACTGGGTTAGGCACATGGTGAAATGAGAATTCATGGATTTTATACCGATTCATGCTTTTGCCTGAAAACCGATGTACAGATATTTTAAGTACATAAATCAGATTTAACACATTTATTTTTTGAAAAGTACATATATGTTCTCAACGATGATTCATTCTAGGTTTCCTCTTTGTTCGTTTCAATAGTAGCATGTACAATTCAGAAATTGCTGCTCTTGCTGCTTCTGTCCTCCATTTTGGTATGATCACATGACCAAATTCCCATGCAACTTCATGAGGGTTTTACATTAATCTGAACAAATAGGAAACCTTGAATCTATGTGTATGCACATGAACACTTGATTGTGAATAATAAAATTTGTTTTTCTACAGCTTTCTTGGTGAGAAGCATTAGTGTAATAGGTCAGAAATTTCATGATAGATTAATATGGTAGCTAAACTTTATTTATGCTTCTAAAAATTATTTTGAGGACTAAACAGTATTTGAAGAAAGGGTAAAAACAATGAATGTGTCTTGGAAGAGTAATTTTACTGTAAGCTGAAAGTATGCATATATTTTTATGACAAATGAAGTTTTTTTCTTATTAGTTAAACATGCCAAGTATTGGTGTGTGCATATGCTGGAAATTTTCATATATATCATTTTACAATCAGAATTATTTACATTCTACAGCATACTTTAATATGTTTCACATATCAAAGTTGTAGCCAACTCTTTAACATAGTTTATAGCTTTGCACACATTGTAATTCCTTCCTTCCACCATGCTATTCTGAGTACCATTTGTGTACATTTCATAAGTTAAATTTTGTTTTAATTTAAAAAGGGAAGGGGCAATTGGAATCACTCTGCCAACTATTGTCCTAAGAAATGACATCAGTCACTACTTTAATACATTGTCAGTTTTAGTCTATTCATCACTACTGTTGACCTTAGAAAACAGAAAGGTGATTTAAAAGAAGGGAAAATATGTTTAAGTCATGCTGTTTGTTAATTATTTCAAACTTATTGTTACCTTTTGCTAGATTTAATTCCTGGATATGTTGGGAAGGGAACTGCTACTTTATACATACAAATGATGCACATTAAAACCATTGAATTGCTTTTGGTAAACAACAACCTACCTTAAATTATGTTTAAAGTGTACTGACTTTCATGGATAATGTCACTCACTGAGTGAATTACCACCAATGACATTATTGTTGCATTAGTCACCGTTGAACTTGGCACCTTTGGCAAGACCTTATTTGCTTAGAGTTCTATGTCATCAAATCCACATATGTGGTAACAAATTGGGCAAAAACATGCCCTCTCACTAAAACTTATTCTCATGACATATACTAATATTCATGCTTTTCATACTTTTTTTTAATGACAGTAACACGCATCCCACCAAAATTAAACAAGGTACACTTAACATTTTTCTGCAAATTCTATTGACAAGAATAGTATATAGTGTGTTATTTACCAAAACAAAACTATATAAGAGATCATTTTAAAGCGCTTAAACTGTTTCTACTTAGTTAATTGTTGCTAAACTCATGTAGCTCAGTCTACTTTGTCACATAAACAAAGTCAAAACAAGTCTTGCATTGGTGTTGAGTAGCAGAAAGAATTTTTGCATAAATGGTTTCATCTTTTCTTCATTTGAACAACCAGCATTACTGCCAAACACCAATCGTGGTCCACATTTGTAACAGGTTTTTAACATGACATAGTTAGCAAGTTTGATTGAAGAGATTTTTAGGTCCTAGGCCTACGGGATTTTAGTATGATCTTTTTTCATGTTTCTAATGCTTGAAGCATTATTGCTTACCTTGGAAAACACAGTGTTGCTGCCATTTGTAAGTTTTCTTATATATAATATTCCTTTTATTAACTGTAAAACTGGCCTTATGGAGTTCAAATAGGCAGTATCCCTTTTAAGTGACCTTTGCAACCCAAGTGTTACTTGCTTATTTGATGCTCTATTATACTTTACATCTCATTTAAATGCCTGTCTTCAAGTCACCAAAGCTTAAATTCTACGTCTTAGTTTAAAACTCGTAAGTCTCAAGGCATAAAGTCTAACTTAGCAAGGCACAATGGATTTTGTGATTTTTTTCCACTTGCCCCAATTTCCAAATATTTTATCATTAGCTGGAACTTGCATTGTTTTCCATAGCAGAATGTTAATATTGTTAATATTCGGTGTATATTTCTGTAAAGAGCAAATCACTGAAACAGAACTATCGAGTACTGAAAACTTCCAGAATTTTGCAGAATTCAATAACCCTTACCAATGGTTTCATCTACCTTGTTTCTATTTCACATAAAAGAACCATGGAAATTCCACTGGGATACTGTCTTGTGTAGATGCCAACTGAGTTTCCACTGTGACTGGCAAAGCTGTCCTTCCCTTGTGTTGTGTAACTGTGGGACCGTGCTTTAGGGATTCCCTTCATGAAATGCTCATTGTGCGACATGCAAAAGGCCAAGTGGCTTTTGTGAACAACAGATCTTTTCTTCCCTTCTTATGTTCTCTTGACACTTTTGTGGAAATTAACTAGCGGGATGAAAACATTTTGTAAAAATTTGTATAATACTATTATAAAAAAAATATTTATAATCCCAGAAAACGTTGTGTTAAATCTTGTGCAAAAACAGTATATTCAGAATAAAAGTTTATCATTGAAAGTCACCACACAGTTTGGGTTTCTGCCTTTTTTAAAGATCTAGTTGAAAGAGACAGTAGACCATCTTAAATAGGTTTTTAAAAAGCAGGCCTCTGGAGAGGATTCTAGACTGCAGAAATAAAATTTGGCTTTAGATGTGTGCTTTTACAGTCACAGATCTCAACTCACACAGCAATACATAGGCTGATTCTCCATGTGGCTCTGACCTTCCTTGCCTGTGTACTCTCTACCAAGACTTTGAGGAGTTTATTACACTAAATAAATAAGACAACTTCCTTGGGGGAAAATTGTAGTTCTGGGTTTCTTTAAAGACCGACTAGGAAGGAACAATGCATCTGACATGTGGGTACTATTGATATACCTTAAATATAAATATTTCTTCAAAATATTGGCAATAAATGGTAGATATGGGATTAAAATACCATGTAAGTTATTTTAAATGGACAGTTACTGCTTGCCTCACTTCTGCTCACCTCATGAAGCAAAAGCTTGATAGTGTTTGGAAAGCTACTTCTGTACATGTTTCCTTTTATCCTACTTTTCTGCACTGAAGTGTTTCATAAAATAGAGTAAATATGACCTACGTTAGAGTCTGTTGTATGTGGTATTGATCACATAATGGAAAAATCTCTCTCTACCATGTCTGATCAAGGCATATTAACAGGAAAACAAACCTACTTAAGAGAATAAGGCAGATAACATTTGTTTTTTTGAACATCTGACTTTATTCAACACCAATTTCAATCTTCAGTCTAACTTTGTTCTCTCCAGAGAGCCTCATTTCTGTTATCAGTCATCTTGATCCTTTCCCTTCTTTTCAAGTAGGAGCCTGGCAACATCAATTCTCCTTTACAAAGCTATTCCAATTTCTCTTCTCTACATCCTTTTGCCCTCTCTACCTGCAACTGTATATATACTTATGGGTAAAAGAGAGTCAGTTTTCTTTAAGAGTACTGCCTCTTGTAGATCAACTGCACTCTGGTGGATGGAGCCATACTCTTGAGTATATAGCAACACAAACTGGATTAGGTTGGTTATTTTAAAAAAAAGGAAAAGAGAAAAGACAGGATATTCAGAAAGGTTGAAGAATTAGGGGGAAGCAGAACAATGACAACAAATATGATGAAAATTCATTATATAACATTTCTCAAAGAATTAATAAAATGTTGTATTAAATATTATATTTAAAGGTCATAATATCATTTGGCTCACCTGAAACATTGTTTAGTATCTTTAAAAATACATTAAAGAATGAGTTCACAACTTTATGTGGTTAGGAAAATTACTTAACAGAACTTTTGTGTTATGCTAAATAATTAAGTTTCCAGTACAAAAATCTCAAGCCTCCCCATTCTAGAAAGGAAAAAATAATTGGTAGATCCTAAGACCCAGACCACAACAGTTAAATGATCTTTCATCATGTGTAACATCTATGAGGAATCCTTTCTTCTCCAATATCCTAATGCCTCTTTTTTTTTAACTGAAGTAGGTGCTGTTAATGATTACACTTAACATGTTCTCAACAGCTCATTAATACAAAAATGTAAAGGGTTGAGTAAATTGGACTGAGGTTCCCATCCCAATTTCTTGTATTCTAAGGGATTTCCCTTTATCAGATAAGCTTCTTCTTGTTTAGTTTAAGACACTACTTTGTGAAGCTGTGGGGTGATTGGTGATACCGTTTCAGTCAGCAAAATAAAGTCTTAGCAAATTTATGTGTTATAATCTCACTCCTTCTGCCTTATTATAGTTATGATTAAGTTGATGCATAAAATTCTTAAACCAGTACCTGCTCATTGGTGGAAATATATCTAGTCAAATGGTAAGTAAAATCCATGGCTTGTATTTTTGCAATTGTAGCTTCAACACTTAACAGTTACATCTCATGAACAAGTTTCATAAATTCTCTAAACCTCAACTTTCTCAACCCTAAAAATAGACATGATTGTGGAAAACACAAAACATTACAGAATTGTCATGGTAACTGAGTGATTATAATCAATATAAAGTTCTTAGTATGGGGCCCAGCACCACATAAGCAAACAATGTTACCCACTATGGCTGTTTACTATCACAGTCATCTTGATGCCAT
Source organism: Cricetulus griseus (assembly GCF_003668045.3). Classification (NCBI taxonomy): domain Eukaryota; kingdom Metazoa; phylum Chordata; class Mammalia; order Rodentia; family Cricetidae; genus Cricetulus; species Cricetulus griseus. The sequence continues at coordinate 177,552,180 of NW_023276806.1, read as the reverse complement.
AATTATTTTGTGCTATCATTCTAAACATCCTATCCAACGACACCATTGATTTTCATTTAAAACATTCATGTCGTCTCAACTGAAATGTTAGCAGTAGAGACACAAAATAAAAGTAACACCTACATTTGTGGAACTGTTGTTGGGAATACTGAGAAGTTAGTGAGCATTTACAATTGAGTGACATAAGTGTAGTGACCTAGGAAATACATAGGACCTAATAGAAGGGTAACCCATCCAGTCTAAACTTCCCAGAGAAGACTTCCATGGTTTAAACGAGATAAATATTGTCACAAACGGAAGAGTCTGTGAAAGCCAAGAAACACATGCAAAACACCTGAGTAGCCGAATGTAAGTCATGTGGCTGGAGGGGAAAAGTCTGTAGGCAAAGCTCTGGATTACAGATGCTGCTTGGGCATTTGGAAACTACTGGAGATATTTAGGCAGAGAAAGAAAGATTAGACATCACCGTGAAATATGGGTTGCTGCAGGAACACCTCATACAAGGAAACCAATTAGGAGATTGCCATAACCTGAGAACATTGTGGGCATAAGGGGGGTAAGAAACACACAGATCTCTGAGAGTACAAACAACAGAGAGAGGGGGTGGGGGAGAGGGGGAGGGGAGAAGAGAAGAGAAGAGAAGAGAAGAGAAGAGAAGAGAAGAGAAGAGAAGAGAAGAGAAGAGAAGAGAAGAGAAGAGAAGCTATTTATGAGCTTGCTTATTGAAGAAAAAATACATGTTCAAGATTCTGATGTTTGCCCCTGAGTTATTGGTGCAATTCTCTGAGTTAGCGAATATGGGAGCATGACTGGGGTAGGGAGTAACATTTGTGGGCCACATCCAAATGAGAAGGGCTGCACATCAGCAAGACAGTGAATGACACTTGAGATTGTGTGAAGATACACAGATGAGAAAAACATATGAGTGACTCTGCTTCCCAAGAATACAAGAGTCTAGTATACAAGAGTCTAGTACTATGCACTATGTACTGGAAAGCCCCGTTGGAGATGCTATTCATTTGTTGTTTTAAATACTGATACTCAGGTTCCACTAATATTAACTCAGAATCTCAGGTGTTTCATATAGCCAGGGATCCACTACCTGGAAGTGTACCCCATAACAATTCAGATGTATGCTGTTTCTGCATTTTCCTTTTATAAAACCCATGTTTGTTGTTGGTACAATTTTACAACACCCATCATTTAAATATATTTTTAACAAATGATGATAAACATTGCAATCCCCTTGAGTGCTGTTCTTTATTATTTCAGGTTTCTCTTTTCATCTAGATTATGAAACTCCACACAGCTTATAACCATGGAACATCTCATTTATTGAGGCTAACAATTAGGACCACAATTGAGACAATTGCTTTCATAGGACATTCTGTTCCTGTTTCAGTCAAATAATATCAAATACCTCAGGCAGTTGAACCACAAATTTCTATAAATAACCTTGCCAACAAGATTAACTCATGATAAATAATAGTGAAAGTTGGAGTAAAGTCGGGAAGTGATTACTTGAGAATCTGTTTCCTTTATAGATCATATTGAATTAAGTAATGACTGTTTCTTAATAAAAGAGAAAGATAATCAAAATTCCTGAAGACTAACTCAAAAATAAGCAGTTCAGACTGTCTGACCATCTTAATCCATAGGGCCCCAAGAAAATCTGATGATAACAAGAGACACCATGGCCACATGGCTCTAGAAATGCCAGCCTCAGAGTTCTGGGAAGCATATCCTAAATTCCAACAAGGACATGTTATGATACCTGCCTCTTCTTTGTCTGGTTATTCTACTCACTGGAGTTCTGCAAATCACAAAAGATGATAATAGACACTAATAGTTGCTCAGACCTTTACTTCTTACTTCAAAACATCATTTTACTGCCCCTGATTTCTGGAGTACCTGAAAAAACTGGCTTCAGGAAATTCCTAAGGAGTGTAGGAAGCAGAGGGGTCAAGGACACCACAAGACAACTGCCCACAGAATCAACTAAGCAGGGCCCATGGGGGTTCACAGAGACTAAACCAACCTATGTGTACCCTATAAGGGTCTTAGCTAGAGCCACTGCTTATGTTATGATTGTTCACCTTGGTGTTCTTGTGAGACTCCCAACAATGGGAGTGAAAGCTGTCTCTGACTCCTTTGGCCTGCTCTTGGGACGCACTTATTTCTACTGGGTTGCCACATACAGCCATAATATGAGGGTTTGTGCCCAGTCTTATTTTATCTTGTTAGGTCATCCTCGGATGTCCCCGGCAAGTCTGCTCTTCTCACCACCCACAAAGGGAAACAGAGAAGGACCTGATCTGCCTGAACAGGGAAGTGAGGGAAGGGACTGTGAGGAGTAGAGAGAGGGGGATTTGCAGTCAGAATATAACGGATGAGAGAAGAACAAAAGTTAGAAGTAACGGAAGAAAGAAAAGAAAAATATTCCTAATGCTTAAGATATTCTGTCACAATTTAAGTATGGGGATGTGATGCTGAAGAACACAAGTGTAACACCAGCTATAGGAATACACAGGGAGCAGGTTCCTTTGAACATCCTGGATAGACCAGTGGTGGTGGTGCACGTCTTTAAGCCCTATACTCGGGAGGCAGAGGCAGGGGCAGCTTCTGTGAGTTTGACGAAAGCTTGATCTACAGAATGAGTTGCAGTACAGCCCAGTCTGTTACACAGAGAAAGCTGTCTCAAAAAGCCAACAAACAAACAAACAAGCAATGCCCTGAGGGAGTCAGAGTATTATTACTCATGCAGAAAGGAGCTATGCCATAAAACAGCCTGTAGGCAAGAATTGACTGACTGCGGCTGGGCTTGTGGCTGAGCTGGGGAAAGTACATGGGAAAGCAGCCTGCCTTGGGTATCTTCATCCAAATGTCAGAAAGAGACATCTGGAGTGTAGAGGATACGATGAAGTAACGGCAAGGCAGATGGTGATGTGGGCCGGAAGAGGTCAGCATCCTTCATGGTGTTCTGTACATGCTCTCCGCTCCTTTTACTGCAAACCTTTCAGAGTGGTTTGTGTGTTTCACTGCTACTTGTTTTCAGTCTCCCAAAATGTCAGTTCTACCTTTCTTCTGAAATTTCTTTTAAGGACCTGGTTTTGCTCATTCACAATTCGTTGCATTGAATCACCCTGCACCTCCCCCGTGTATGCGCTCCAATGGACGTCTGCGCTCTCACTTTCTCCCTACGATTCTACACCTGCTTATGCTCTTTCTCCCAACCTGTGTTACAGGTTGATGGTAGGAGATTATCATCTTTGGTTCTCTCATGTATCTCAGTCAAAATTCTTTACCTGTTTAGGCTTATTAAAATCTCCTATCAAATTTTGAATTTTCACCAAATAATCATATAGAGATATCTTGAATATATGTTACATTTAACATGTCAGGAAAATAACTGACATCCATTTTTCAGCCTATTTTCCTTTGAAATTTTCATTTCAGGACCTACCAAGAGATACAAATTCACCCAAACATTAAAACAATTAAATGTTCAGATTACTGTAAGTCTACCCATTCAGTACCTTTCATTCTTCAGTTTCAGAAGTCTAACGCGACTTTCTTCCTTCAGCCTTTTGTCTGAATGGCTTAAACAGCTCCCAACTGATCTCCTGTCTTTATTTGCCCCTTCAACTTATCCTCCATGCTGCTTATTTTAATAGAATGTGTCCCCAATTACACATTTTCCTGTTTAAAATCACTCAGTGGCCCTCCATTGCCTCTATGGGTGCCTTAGGAGAGAATCAGGCTTCTGTTCAAACATAGTCTCGCATCCCCTCATTCACATTCCAACAACAAAAGTGGGGTTTTTACTCAAGCATTCCAAATGACATAGGTTTACCAGATCCATACCCACAAACTCACATCAGAGTACCCAAACACACACCCCCTCCACACCTTCTAACCCCTGTTACCTGCTGCACTTTAATATACAACTCAAAGTCTGCCTCACTCCTGGAGTTCCCTTTAGTTACTTTATGGAAAATAGGGTTTTCCACAGCATATTCTGATTACAGTTTCCACTTCCCCCTACTCCACCCAGCTCCTGCTCCTACTCCCCTCCCCTACCATCTGGATCTATACCTTTTCTCTCTCTCCTCAGAAAACAAACAGGCACCTAATGCATAATAAAAATAAAACAAAACAAAAGTGAATCAGATAGGACAAAACAACCAAACTAGAAAAACACCAAAGAAAAAGCACAAGAAATGCATGGAGACTCAGAGACACACATTCACACACACACACACAGGAATCCCATAAAAACACGAAACCAGATGCCATAAAATAAATGCAAATGACCTGTAAGGCAGAAAAAAAATAATTTTTAAAAATTCCCTGTTTAACTAATCACTGAACTGAACTGGAGTTCAGTTCAGTTGCAGAGAAGGAGGAGTGATGAGCAAAGGGGTCCAGACCAAGCTGGTGAAACCCGCAGAAAAAGCTGACCTGAACAACGGGGAGTTCTTGGTTCCCAGACTGATTGCTGGGAAACCAGCATGGGACTGATCCAGACCCCAGGAACATGGATTTCAGTGAGGAGACCTCGGAAATCTATGGGGCCTCCTCTAGTAGTTCAGTACTTATCCCAAGCATAGGTGTAGACTTTGGGAACCCATTCCACATGGAGGGATACTTCCTGAGCCAAGAAACATGGGGGTGGGCCTAGGCCCTAACCCAAAGGATATGATAGATTCTGATGACCCTCTATGGAAGGCCTCACCCTCCCTGAGGCTCATAAAGATATGTGATAGGTAGGGTTTTAGTTGGGGAGGGGTGGTAGGGATTGTCATGTAAAACAGTCTTGTTTCTAATTCAAATAAAAATACCTTCAAAAAATTCTCTGTTTAAAGATTATGAGAAAAGAACCTCTGAAGATGTCATTGAGTTCATTTTATATTGGCCATCTATCACTGGTCATGGGACCTACCATTAAGAGTGGCTTATTTCTCCACTGAGTCTTTCTTGTAAAAAAAATTAATTTCTCATTTGCAAGTAGCTATCAGATAGAGATAGTTTCTTGGTTAGGGGTGGGGGAATGTGTTCATTTCTCCTTTCATCAATAAGACTCCATCTGGTGCAGACCTGTGTAGGCTCTGTCTATGCTGCCATAGTCTTTGTGAGTTAATGTATGTCAGCCCTTTGGTCCAATCTGGTTTTACACTCTTTCTACCTTCTCTTCCCTGAGCCCTGAGGAGAGAGATTTGATAGGGACATCCCTTTTAGAGCTGAGTCTTCCAAGGTATCTCACTCTCTATGTATTTTCTATGTGTGACTTTCTGTATGTGTTCCCATCTGCTGCTGAAGGAAGCTTCTATGGATATAGAAGAATGGCATTAGGAGTCATTTTATTGGTATGTTCTTTAGCAGAACAGTAATATTTGGTTTTCCCCTAAGTCTCTGATGTATCTAGTCTCAGGTTCTTGGCCAACAAGCAACATTGGGTATGGGTTCTATTTCACTGAGTGGGCCTCAAATCAAATTAGATATTTGTTGGTTACTCCAATATGCTTTGTGCCACTAAGGCAGTAATGTATCTTACAGATAGGTTTCTCTTGTAGGTCACAGGGTTTGTTGCCCCGCCAGCAGGGCACCACCTGAGCTCACACCTGAGAACCTGGAATGAAAGAGGGTCAAGAGACACAAAGAACAACAAGACAGGCTTTCTGATCAAGCTGCAAATTTTTATTTTTCTCAGGGACCTTATATAGCAGGTGAAGCAGGAAAGACTTGGTGGGCCAGGGAGAGGTTATTTGCCTGGCTCTCAGGGAGAAGCCTTTGATCTGGTACGTGAATACTTGAAGATAGACAGACAGAATGTCAGGAAGAGCAAGCATAGGGTTACAGATACAGATAAGACAGGATAATCGGGGGCGCAATCAGAGGGGTGCAAACACAGCAGGTTGTTGGTAAGATGAAGAGGACACAGGAGGAAGAAGCCTGACTGGAATGTTTGCTATCAGCTATTCCTGTTTGCCCAGGCTCTATTCATTTGGGGAAAGAAGAGGTAGATTGGGCCTGAAATTAGCTATTCTCTCAGCATGATGAGTTACTCATGCAAGAGAGTCTCTGAAGCAGCCCAAGTCTCTTTACTGATCTAAGGTTACCTGTGCCATGGCTCCTGAAAATTTGTACCTGGGTTCATGCTTACCTTTGATAGTGAACATATTATCTTCAAGTATATAAATACTAGCCAAGAATGAAGACTCTATGCAGGCATCAGCTCAGTTTTTCCTTTGTCAATGAGTTGTGTAGATGTTGTCTTCAGCAATAAGGCCTTACTGTCAGTTGTGGAGAGTCACCAGTAGCTTTGGCAATAGCCTGGTGGGGTTTGTTGTTGTTATTTTGGAAGGGATCCCAATGGCAACCCTTTGACTAATAACTTGGTAGATCTAATGTATTCCTGGTACCAGAAGCTTCATTTGGTCCTGAAGATATGCATTGGGGGCTCCGGCTCCTTTATTGTTTGAATATTTGGATTTTTTGTTTAAATTTGGTATTATGCATTTAGATAGACTTCATATATGTTATATATTCTAGGAAGCTCCTACTGTAGTATGTTTCCATAGGACCCTTCAAATGGTCCTTAGTTTTAGCTTCCCCTCTTCCTTGATTTCTGCTGTGTGTTGTAGTGAAATGTCATTGCATCTGAATGATACTGCATTGCAAAAAATAGCAAAATTTCAAAGCAATGTCATAAATGTAAATTAGTACTAATAGATAAGCATTATGTTCTACCTCTATGCATATATGCATATAATACACATGATGTTAAATAAAATAGTAACAGAGTTTTATAAACTGGAGTCTTGCAATTGATTATCAGCTATATAATATAATACCTATTACCCACATACATTAATTATTTTCCTGATAGTTAAAAAGCTATAAAAATAAAGAATTAGAAAAATTTTAAAACCAAGAGAATAATAAAACTAAACTGAAAACATGTACTTTCAACCAACCCAAACATTAATATTGTGCTTTAAAAGTGACATTGGAGCCTGGAGAGATGGTACTTGCTATGAAACCATGAAGACATGATTTCAAATTTTAGCATACCCCCCAGGAAAAAGAAAAAAAAACATCTTGGAAAAAAAGAAAGAAGTTAAGCATGGTTGTGAGTGTCTGTTTCACAAACACTGCAGGGAAGAGACGGGTAGCCAGTCAGCCCAAGGAGTAAGCTTCTGGTTCACTGAGAGACCCTGTCTCAAGGCAACAAGGAACAAAAGTTCTTTTCTGGCCTCTACCTGTTTACTTATGGATGTGTGTAACTGCACACACACATTCATGACCCTCCACACACACATTGAAATAATTGTGATAGTTTATTTCTCAATATCCAAGGGCTCTGCACTCTTTACCAGACAAGACATTTAGAGTGTAAGGTGATACTGAGTCATTAAATCGCAGTTTTTCCACGTCAGATTGCCACTGCTTTAAGCACGTCTCAGGCACTTACTCTAATACAAAGGAGTAGCCTACTCATAAGATGTAGATAATTGCAGCCATATACAATAACCTGTGAGGAAACTCCAACACTGGGTGAGTGCTACAATCTCTTACAGTGCTCACAAATGTCTTAATTCTGTAGCAGTGGAGTCATTACAAAACTACACTTACGCAAGAAAATTTCAGTTTCTGGCATACTACCCTAGTTGTTTCCTGTATTGTCATTGATTAAAATATAGGAACATGAGAGTTCATGCTACTCCCAGGAATGGACCCCAGGAATGGGAAGTGGCATGAACTCCCGAGCTAATTGAGAGCATGAGGGTAGGGGAGTGGGAGCTGCCACAATAAGAGCACAAGAAGAAGAGGAGAGGAGAAGAAATAGAGGAGCAGATATATTGAGTTGGGGGAAGAATAGAGGAGAGAGAGCAGGATGAGAGATACCATATCAGAGGGAGCCACTATAGGTCTGAGAAGAGATCTGGAACTAGAAAGATCTCCAGAGACCTACAAGGATGACACGATCTGACAGTCCGGGCAGTGGAGGAGAGGATGGCCTAGAAGCCCTTCCCCTAGAATGAGAGTGATGACTACTCTCTATGCTATCCTAGAGTCCTCATCCAGTGGCTGATGGAAGCAGAGACAGACATCCACAGAAATACACTGAGCTGAAATCTGGAACCTAGTTGAAGAGAGGGAGGAATGAAGAACGAAGGGGTCTGTACCAGGTTGGAGAAACCCACAGAAACAGTTGGCCTGAAAAAGGGAAAGCATGTCGACCCCAGATGCTCTTTGGGAGGCCAGTACGGGACTAATCCAGCCCCCTGATCATGGATGCCATCGGTGAGGCCCCTGCACTCCTGGGAGCCTCCTGAGGTGGACTAGCTTTTTTCCCTGGTGTATGTGGGGGACTTCGAGAGCCCATCCCACTTGAAGGGATGCACCCTGTCTCGGAACACATGGGGAGGGTCCCAGGCCCAGCAGAGGAAGATTTGGTGGACTTGGTGGAGCCCCGGTTGGGGGCCCTACCCTGCCTGGGGAGTGGTGGGTGGATGGGGTGGGGGGTAGGTTGGAGGTGGGGGAGAAAGAATGGGGGTAAGGGGAGGAAGAGGGTGAGGGAGAGGGAGAGGGGAATTACATGTGAAACAAGCCTGTTCCCTAACTTGAATTAATAATAAAAAATAAAAAATAATAATAAAAAAATGAAAAAAAATATAGGAACATGGTTTTGATAATGAATTTTTATTCATGCTCTGAATCCTGTCATATGTCTTCTCCCCAGTAGGAGTTTTGTTTATATTTCAAATTTTTCAATAACATAAATATGTAATGATTATCTAAATTATTCTATTTTTAATAAAAACTCAGGAGTCAGATAGTAAGACATGAAGTTAATAGGTCCAAAAAGTGATGGAGAAAAGTCCCTCTGTCCTTCCTGTCTGTTTTTGCAAGATTCCAAAAGGCCCACAAAATTCCTAAGGCTCTCCTTCTTCTTCCCTGTGTCCTTCTCTCCCCATCCAAGTTGGCCAAAGAAACTCTATGGTTTATTTTGGTCAGCTGAGCAAGGACTCTGTCCTCTGAATCAAGGTTCAGTTTATTGACAGTTTCAGTGGACACAGTAAACAAATCTCCCACATTTCCCCATTTTTTTGTAAATAGGAAAGAAAGGTTTTAACTCTAACATAATAAAAGTATAAACAATAAAAGCAATTATCATGTACTATGTAAAAGGGAAAGATAGTAACAAAGTAAAACTATATATAATAAAAACAATTTTCAGGTAAGAATCATATATATTTGTCAAACTCAGAGAAAATCCTCCCTTATTTATCCTTTCTTGGTGAGTCCAAAGTTTTGTACTAGGGAAAACTGTAACTATACCTATCTAGTCTTCAACCCCATCAGAGACCTGAAAGGGATATATTACCTGAGTTAACAGGAAGTGCAGAGAAAACAACTTTCATGACTATAGAAATGACAGAGACATCTGACTGCCTGAACAGCTGCTCCAAGTTTCCACTGCAATGTAGAGGCATCCATCTTCAGCATAGAGGCCTAGAATATCCGAATGACTTTTTTGTGAAGCAGGAATTTTGAAGGACTGTCTCACCTTCGTCTTGGCAATGCACAGCCTTGGGGTTCTGTATCATCTAGTGGTCATTCTTATATGGTAATTGGATAAATTAAGGTTGGTTTTCTAATAACCTTGGGCCATTCTGCTTTGGCATCTTAATGCAACAGTGTGGTAGATTCTGCTCTAAATTCCCCTATCTGTGTCTGAGTAGTATTCTTATTTTCATCAGTAGGATGTTCTAAGGATTGTATCTTATCAGTAGTAAGTCTTTCTAAAGCTTATATCTTATCAATAGTAAGTTTTTCTAAGGTTCTTGTCTTATCAATAGCAAGTTTTTTAAAGCTTGAACCTTATCAGTTAAATTATCATATTTGGAACAGCTATCAAGCCATTTTATTAAGGATAAAATATGAATTACCAAACTGATAATAATTACAAATGACATTATGTCAATCCCAGATAAGTTGTTTATCCCTCATTTATTTTTTCCATTTGTAAGTCATCCATAGTAGCACTAAACAGAGTCTTAACTCCCTGAATCATGGTATTTTCCATTCTTAACATAGGAAAGATTCACTTCCTTTAAAAAAAATAAATAAAACATTAAAAAACACCTAATTCTCCCTTTAAGATTTACTGATGATGCCAGCAAAGGTGGAGCTGCACATGAGGGTAACCAGCTGTTTGGGTGGTGCTTGCCTGGGGGAAGGGTGTGGCTAACTGTTGCTGCTCAGCACATCTGGGCAGAGGATACAGTCAGTGCGTGGCAGGCCCCTTGGCAGATCGCACTAAGTCCCGAGTGGGTCTCACAGTTCCCTAGTTGGGGTCCAGGGAAGTCCTGTACAGCATAAAGTATGTCGTGAACCCGTGGAGGGGTGGATAACCACTGTCACATTTGGGGCTGGGGCAGGCAGCAGGTGGAGGCTGCTATAGAAAGACTGCAACGGAGAAATCCTGTACACGTTAAAACAGTTATGGAAGGCCTCTGTGGAGAGAGAAAAACCAATGATAAAGCCAGCCACAGACATGGTGGCGGGGGCTAAGTGGTCAGTTCACCGCCTTAGCGTAGTTTAATAATGCCAGGGATTGGTCCCCAGATGTAAATGATTATCTAAATTATTCTATTATTAATAAAATCTCCGGAGCCAGATAGTAGGGTTTGAGCCTAGTAGACCCAAAAGTAATGGAGTAATGCTCAATTAGCCCTCCCCTCTGCTTTTCCAAGATCCCAAAATGCCCACAAAACTCTTAAGCCCTCCCTCCTTCCTTTCTTTATCCCTCTTTTTCCATCTGAGTCAACCAAAAAACTCTATGTTTTATTCTGGTCCACTGAGTATGGATTCTGTCCTCTGAATCAATTTCAGTTTATTGACAGTTTCAGGGAAAGAGTGAACAAATCTCCTACAGCACAGATAGATTTACTCTGTCCATTTTTGTGCCGAGATATTCCTAAATACGCTCATGAGAGTTTATTAGAAGCCAATCTATGTGGTATGATCCACCTAGAATACATAGAAATAACCAATGAAAAGTCTTCACTGGTGACTGACCCTTCTTTTTTTTTTATTTTCTAAGTAAGATAAAGTTAGACTGACACTGAGATTTGCATACAAGTACCAACAACAAAACTTGTTCTTATAATTGCTTTGCCAGAATAGCATATTTGGTTACCCTTATAAGCCATTAGCTTCCAAACATTGTTTTGTCCTTTAGGTATAAAAAGTTGATTACATGTGATGTTGGTTGCCTATGTCTGACATGAATTACCACAACGTGGATGATGGAAAATTATTCTGTTTTAGATTTGGGGATCAGAATTGCAAAATGAAGATGTCAGCAGACATACTCACAAGATAGCATCCAGGACAGAATCATTTCTTGCCTATTCCAACTTCTTGTTCTTTAGGCCTCCCTAGGCTTATGGCAGCAAAAGTTCATTTATTTCCTACTTTTCTCTATACATTCTTTTTTTTCTCTGTGTTTCATTGGACTACATATTATGTGGTTGAGGGTCCACCTAAGTCTGGAATGATATTACCTTCCTTAATTTATATCTGAAAAGGAATTCTAATCCAATTAAGGTCACGTTCATACAGTTCAGAAATTAAGACATGTTTATATTTGGGGGAACAGTGCCAATTTATCCCATTACACATTTTACCCTGACATTGTGGTACATATCAGTGTGCTATGTAGTATACCAAGTAAGAAACGCTGCTAATAAGTTTGCAGTTGGTAGCTTCAATCTTGATATTTCTATTACATCTACATTATTATATCTGATTTTATGCACTAGGTAGCCAATTTCATTTCTCCATCTGGGCATAGAGACACTTGTTTCCCCCATCTTCAAAGGGAATTGACTATTTGTGATTAATATCTAAGACTTCTCCCAGAGAGAATCTTTGGATGAAGAAAGCTGTTTTGCTTCCCCGTCAAATTCCACATCAAAGAGAATAAATGGGAGGTTACATATAATTGGATAGATATCTCATTTCATTCTATCTCTCACAGAATATCCCATCTCAGAATTTCTCAGGAGATTGATGAACATCTCTGTCGCAAATGTGCTGTCTAAGTATCTTTCCATTCCTTCCTTCCTCTTTTCTTCCCTCCGTTCTGCCTTCCTTCATTTGTTTCTACTCAGGGACTGTTCCAACAAGCATTGTGCATTAAATATCTTGTATTTCTTTCATTGCAGACTTATCCCTATAGAATCCAAACTTGGGAAAGAGCCTTTTCCAATTTAGTATGTCTCAAGAGAAGTCTTAACATACTGTATCTCCCGGAACCTCTCATTCCCTCCCATTGACCACCTACAGCTTAATAAATCACATATTATCCGGCTTCTTAAGCCTAATCCTAGAATTCATAATTATCAACATCCTTTACTCTTATAAATAACCTATTTTGAGTATAACCAGGTGATATACTATTCATTTCATTGCTACAGAAAAATACCAGTACTACTCCACTACCTAGACCAGGTAAAGACCCAGAAAAAAAAAAAAAAAGGGAATTATGGACAAATACCCCCAACGAAAATCATAGCTGAGCAAAATGCAGAGAACAACTGATCATGGGGTTTAAAGATCCAACAGGTAAATTTACAACACAAACTTTGTACCTATGGCTCAGGGAACATTATGGAAGATGGGGAAGAAAGATTTTAAGAGCCAGAGAACCAAGAAATCTGCTGTGAGATTGTGAATTACAGAAATGACAGGGAAACTGCACCTCAGACCTCAATGATATGGCTGCCTAACCAAAAACTGAATAAGAACAGTACCAGTAGACATGTTCATATGGAAGGGGAAACGAGGCCTCATACCTAAACAAGGAACTATAGGCATAAGGAATTATGAGAATTGGAGAATTAATATTACCCAAGGATAATACCTTTAATTAGTCGTCCCTCCACAAGTAGCCATCTCTGATGGCATACACACATAAATAACACTAAACAGATTCATCAGGTTTCCCTTAAAGGTTTACACTTAAAGATATATAACAATAACAAAGAAAAAGAGACCACAAATATAAGGAACATGGAAAGAGTTGGAGGAAGGAAATAGGAAATAGGAAATATTGTCATTATATTTGAATTTTAAAAAACATTTTAAATGTGACATAAGGAACTTAAGGAAGGTTTGTATGGCCTCACAAATCCAGGGCACTGTACACAGTGATGACGAAATCATACTGGCAAGAGACTGAGCAAGTCAGTCATGTTGCACCCACATTTAGGAAGCAGAAAAAAAAAAAGAATGCTTGTGGTCAATTTGAATGAATCAGCTGTCATTCAGGGTGAATCCTCCCATTTCAAAAGACTAATCTATATTATCCCTCCCAGCAATGTTCAGGAATTCATTTTCATGTCAATTCAAACACTATCAAATTATAATAATGATTAACCATCACACCAAACAGTTGTTTCAACATTACTTTTGGTATCTTCCTATTTCTTTTCATTTAGTTACAGCTTTACTGGTAGACTTATGAAGCAGTTCAGTTCTCTACTGAATCACTCACTGTGATTACAGGCAACTTACTTATTATTTCTTTGTTCTACAAAATGGAGAATAGTAATACTAACATAGTAATAGTGCTAATCCTTAGATTTGCAAGAGAAAACCAGTTCTTCAATTTTGAGTCAAATTTGAAGCAAGCTTTAATTAAATACTGAACAGAAAAAAATGGACTCTGGTCAGGACCACCCCTGGTTTCCCAGGGAGTGACAACCAGAGACATGTTGTTGGTGATTTTTTTTTTTAATTTTTTTCGAGACAGGGTTTCTCTGTGTAGCTTTGTAGCCTATCCTGGCACTCTCTCTGGAGACCAGGCTGACCTCGAACTCACAGAGATACGACTGTCTCTGCCTCCAGATTACTGGGATTAAAGGCGTGTGCCACCAACGCCCAGCTGTTGGGGCTTTTTAAGGTCAAAACCATATGGCCACCTTATTTATCATGTGGCTTTGTTATTGTCCAAGAACTACAACTCCCAGCATTTCAAGAAGTCCCTGGGCAGGCAGGGCTCACAGGTTAACTTTAGCTCTTACAATAGTAACAACATTACAGATATAAACATCACAACTAAGATGGCTCAGTTGATTTCCAGAACTCAAATGGCACAGAGAACCATCTCCTTGGAACTGTCCTCTGACACACATGCACACAAACAATAAGAAAATGTAATACAGATAAAAGGGGAAATGAATGTATAAATAACAATAATTAAACAATGGAGAACTACTAAGTGGGAAAAACAATGGAATCTTGAAACACGAAGACAAATGGATGGAACTAGAAGCAACTATCCTGAGTGAGGTAACCCAGTCACAAAAATAAACATGGTATGTACTCACTCATATATGGAGTTTAGACATAGAGTAAAGGATTACCAGACTATAAGCTAGGAAACAAGGAGGACCCTAACAGAGACATACATGGTCCCCAGGAGAATGGGGAAAGGGACAGGATCTCCTGAGAAAATTGGGAGCATGGCGGGGTGGGGGGGGAGACAGTGCTAGGAGAAAGAGAAGGGGAGAAGAGGAGGGGACAGGAAAAAATGAAGAAGCAGACAGGTTAAGTTAGGGAAGAATAGAGGAGAACTAGATAAGAGATACTATAATAGAGAGAGTCATTATAGGTTTAAAGAGAAATCTGGCACTAGGGAATTGTCTGTAGATCTACAAAGATGATACCAACTAACCATCAAAGCAACAGTGGAGAGGCTACCTTAAATGCCCTCCCCTGATATTGAGATTGATGACTAACTTATATGCCCTCCTAGAGCCTTCATCCAGTAGCAGAAGGAAGCAGAAGCAGATACCCACAGCTAAGCACTGAACTGAAATCCTGGAATCCAGTTGCAGAGAAGGAGCAGTGATGAGCAAAGTGGACAAGCTCAGGCTGGAGAAACCCAAAGAAACAGCTGACCTGAACAAGGGGGAGATCATGGATCCCAGACTGATAGCTGAGAAACCAGCATAGAACTGATCCAGTCCCTATGAACATGGGTGTCAGGGAGGAGGCCTTGGCAATCTATGTGGCCTCTGGTAGTGAATCAGTATTTATACCTAGCATATGAATGGACTTTGGGAGCCCATTCCACACAGAGGGATACCCTCTCAGCCTAGACACATGTGGGAGGACCTAGGCCCTGCTCCACATGATATGACAGACTTTAAAGGTTCCCCCATGGAAAGCCTCATCCTCCCTGGGGAGCAGAAAGGGGATGGCATAGGGAATTAGTTGGGGGGAGGGAGCAGGGGAGGAGGGGAGAGAGAGGGAACTGGGATTGACATGTAAAAATGTTTGTTTCTAATTTAAAATTTAAAAACTAGATAAAAAGAATACTTGACATATAGTAAAAGCTATAATATCTACTACTTATGAATATCCTGAGATATAACTAGTTTACTTGTACTGTAGAAACTTGAAAGAACATGTGGTTGAGTGAGAGGAATTTTCTGTGAGATAGAATATCTGAGTCTTCTTTCAGAGAGCATAGCATTATTGTGTGTAACTGAGTCATAACAGTGCACAGAGTGGGCTCTCAGAATCCTCGTAGTTTTAAAGGAAATATTCATATTGTATATACAGTAATAAAATAAATGTTACATAGTATTTTTGTAAATATCACAATTTTATTGATTTATCAACATGGCTTTAATTAAAGAATGCACACCCAGAAAACAGGCTATTAATATACACCAATAGGACATGATGGGTGGGCTTTTCCATAAACCCAACCACTACCTTAGATATGCTTGCCAGTGGCCTATTTAAATATGTAAAATGCATAAAAACTTACTTAAGTTGTTCTTCCCTCTTATTCACCTCTTCTTTTAGTGATTAAATTTGATTGCTTTATTTTCTCTGAAAGCATTGTTAAATACCATGTTCAATCCCATGACACAATCATATGCATGAATTAAGTTACCATTGTATTTTACATGATAATTAGGGTTTAGGAAACTCATCAATTTTAAATTAGGAATCTGAACTAAACAGATCATTTTATTGTTTTGTCATCTTAGCAGCAATAGGTGAGGAGAAGAACGACTAACCATGAAGTTCCTTTCTAACACAGCTGTAGAAAGACATGTGCTAAGCTTACCAGAGCTGAGGCAGGATGGAAGCAAAGACATTTCTAGTTTCTGGTCAAAGACAAACTCCAGATAACAGTCTCTAAGATTGCTTTTTTCCCCCCTTTTCCTCCATTTTTTATTTAAATTAGAAACAAGATTGTTTCACATGTCAATCCTAGTTCCCTCTCCCTCCCCCTCTCCCCTGTCCTCCACTAACACCCTACCTATCCCATACCAATTCTGCTCCTCAGGAAGAATGAGGTCTTCCATGGGGGGTCTTTAGAGTCTGTCATATCCTTTGGGATAGGGCCTAGGCCCTCCCCTGTGTGTCTAGGCTGAAAGAGTATCACTCTATGTGAAATGGGCTCCCAAAGACCATTCCTATGCTAGGGATAAGTACTGATCTACTACAGGAGGCCCCATAGATTTCTGAGGCCTCCTCACTGACACCCACATTCATGGGGTCTGAATCAGTCCCATGCTGGTTTCTCAGCTATCAGTCTGGGGTCCATGAGCTCCCCCTTGTTCAGGTCAGCTGTTTCTGTGGGTTTCTCCAGCCTGAGCTTGTCCACTTTGCTCATCACTGCTCCTTCTCTGCAACTGGATTCCATGAGTTCAGTTCAGTGTTTAGCTGTGTTGTCTACTTCTTCCACCAGCTGCTGGATGAAGGCTCTAGGATGGCATATAAGTTAGTCATCAATCTCATTATCAGGGGAGGGCATTTAAGGTAGCCTCTCCTCTGTTGTTTAGAAGGTTAGTTGGTGTCATTCTTGTAGATCTCTGGACATTTCCCTAGTGCCTGATTTCTCTTTAAATCTATACTGGTTCTCTCTCTGATGGTATCTCCTATTTTGCTCTCCTCTGTTCCTCCTACACAATCTACCTGCTCCTTTATGTCCTCCTCACTCCTCCTCTTCTCCCCTTCTTATTCTCCTAGCTCCCTCTCTCCCTCCCCCCATGTTCCCAAATGGCTCAGGAGATCTTGTCCCTTTCCCCTTCTCTGGGGGACCATGTATATCTCTCTTAGAGTCTTCCCCTCTCTCCATATCTTTTCAATATTGTGTTTGAAGTGCTAGCTGGAGCATTAAGACAACAAAAGGAGATCAAGGGGATACAAAATGGAAAGGAAGAAGTCAAACTTTCACTGTTTACAGATGATATGGTAAGTGACTTGAAAAACTCTACCAGGGAACTCCTACAGCTGATAAACACCTTCAGCAAAGTGGCAGGATACAAGATTAACTAAAAAAAAATCAGTAGCCCTAATATATACAGATGATAAGAGGGCAGAGAAAGAAATCTGAGAAATATCACCCTTTACAATAGCCACAAACAACATAAAATATCTTGGGATATTGCTAACCAAACAAGTGAAAGAACTGTATAGCAAGAACTTTGAGTCTTTAAAGAAAAAAATTAAAGAAGATACCAGAAAATGCAAAGATGCTTGGATAGGTAGCATCAATATAGTAAACATGGCAATCTTGCCAAAAGCTATCTACAGATTCAATGCAATCCCCATCAAAATCCCAGTCAATTCTTCACAGACAATGAAAGAACAATACTCAACTTTATACTGAGTATAAAGGAAAGCCACAACAACCCTGTACAATAGGGGAACTTCTGGAGGCAACACCATCCCTGACTTCAAGCTCTATTATAGAACCAGAGTCCTGAAAATAGCTTGGTATTGGCACAAAAATAGGTAGGTAGACAAATGGAACCAAACTGAAAACCCTGATATTAACCCACATACCTAAGAACACCTGATTTTTGACAAAGAAGCTAAAAATATACAATGGAATAAGGAGAGCATCTTCAACAAATGGTGCTGTTATAACTGGATGCTGGGATGTAGAAGACTGCAGATAGATCCATATCTATCGCCATGCACAAATGGATGAAAGACCTCAACATATATCCAGCCACACTGAACCTCTTAGAAGAGAAAGTAGGAAGTACCCTTGAAGGAAATGGTACAGGAGACAGCTTCCTGAACATTACATCTGTAGCACAGACATTGAAATTGACAATAAATGGGATCTCCTGAAACTGAGAAGCTTCTTTAAGGCAAAGGACACAGTCAGCAAGACAAAACAGCAGCCCACAGAATGGGAAAAGATATTCACCAACCCCATATCTGATCTCCAAAATTAACAAGAAACTCAACAAGCTAGTTTCCAAAACACCAAATAATCTAATTAAAAAGTGGGGTACAGAACTAAATACAGAATTCTCAACAGAAGAATCTAAAATGGCTGAAAGACACATAAGAAAGTGTTCAAAATCCTTTGCCATCAGGGAAATGCAAATCAAAACAACTCTGAGATACCATGTTACTCAGGTCAGAATGGCTAAAATCAAAAACACCAATGATAACTTATGCTGGAGAGGATGTGGAGAAAGGGGAACATTCCTCCACTGCTGGTGGGAGTGCAAACTTGTACAGCCACTTTAGAAATCAGTATGGTGATTACTCAGGAAAATGGGAATCAGTCTACCACAAGATCCAGCAATCCCACTCTTAGGCATATACCCAAAAGAAGCATACTCATACAACAAAGACATCTGTTCAACTATGTTCAGAGCAGCACTATTTGTAATAGCCAGAACCTGGAAGCAACTGAGATGCCCCTTAACTGAATAATGGGTACAAAAAATGTGGTACATTTACACAGTGGAGTATTACTCAGTGGAAAAATTCTCAGGAAAATGGATGGAACTAGAAGAAACCATTCTGAGTGAGGTAACCCAGTAACAAAAAGACAAACATGGTATGCACTCACTCATAAAAGGATTTTACACATAGAGCAAAAGATTACCAGTCTACAAACACACCACTAGAGAAGTTAAGATTGCTTTTTAAAGTTTTATTTGTGGTGTGTGTGTGTGTGTGTGTGTGCATGTGTGTGTGTGTGTGTGTGTGTGTGTGTGTGTGTGTGTGTGTGTGTGTGTGACATTTGTATATGTTCTGTTGGAGACCAGAAGGGTGAAATATTTTGGAACTGGAGTTACAATCAGCTGGGAACTGTTATAATCCATATTTTCTTCTTCTGGGCAGAACATGTTCATCCCATTGCCTCTTGGAATAGAGATAGAGAGTATGTGTTGAGGTGGCCAAAGCCAGTAGTAAACAAGATGGTACTGTGTAGCCAGGTCTGTGGTCATGGAAATGAAGCTTTTGATGTTCCCCAAGGTGAAGGAATTTCCAGCTATTACTCCTTCATTCCCTACTGCAAGCCTTAACCCAGCTGTTCAAAATCTTGGAGACGCTAGAGTACATAGGAAGTAACATGAAGTAACATGAATTCACCAGACCCAAGATAAATGATAAATAGATGTTTATTAGGGAAAGACTTACACAGATAAGAGTAAATAGCTGCCACAGTCTTCCTGCTCCAGAAGATGCAGTCTCTGCTCTTGCAATGCTCTTCGAAACCAAAGAGAGTGCACAACCCCTCCTCCTCTACCTTAAGGTGTCACATCTGTACCTGAAACCATGCCCAAAGAGTGTGGTCACTACTACAGTTTCACTGGCAAGACAAGATACTTCTACAGTTACCATCCATCATGGGGTAGGAACTGAAGCAATACAGATACTTAAGAATCTACACATTCTTCACTTGTATTTTATGAGTAAATTCATTAAACTTACTAGTTTTCAAGTTATATTTTGGTGAAATCATAAGTTTTGTCTGTCACTACCTCATTTGGCTGAATTTCTATCTGTCCATGTTTCCTCAGGAAGAATTAACACAACAATGCTCTCGGTTAATAAAAAGGGATTATTTAAAGAATTTTAGGTATTATCCATTGGATATTTAGATATATCTCAATATAAGGTAAAACATGAAGTTAAAAATATTTTCATTTCACACTTTAAAATGGAAGGTATACATATAATTAGCCACTGTTCTTTGTAAGATTTAACATGGTATTGCACGTACAGCATATTCTAAGTACTGTGGAAATGTATTGTGATACCTTAATCCATAAAAATGTGGTCTTTAGAAAAATTTAAGCCCCTGCACTTATTGATATGATTTCTTTGTATTCAAGTATGTTGTTCGGAAAACAGAAAGTCTTGATTATATGCCATTTTATATGTGTGTTTTTTAGTCTATTTGCTTATTATTGTTGTTTGAATAATTGGAAGAGTAAAAAAATGTTGAGACAGGAACTTAACATGTAGAATTGGCTCGCCTGAAACTCAGTGTGTAGAACAGGATGCCCTCGAATGCACAGAGATGGGCTTGTTTCTGCCTTCTTAGTTTTTGTATTAAAAGCACATGCCACTACATCTAGAGAAACAAAATCAAGATACAGGTTTTATGAGACTCATCAGTAGACAACACTTTAAGTTACTCTTTATTTTATGTTAAGATCTTTTTACTCTATGCATAAAAATAATTAACAATTTATGACTTAATTAGCTTAATTGGAAGATACTGTTTTAAGTAAATTACTACTTTGTTCTTATCAATCAAGTCACAAATTTCTCCTCATTTGATAATGTCTTCATATGTCAATAAAAACCAAAGAAGTGGCATGAAATGTGATGGTCTCTACCTGCTACATTCCCAAAGTTTAGCTTCAATGAAAATTTCATCCAGCTTCTGTACTGTTGTGGTTTGAATAGAGTGGCCTTCTTAGGCTCATATATTTGAATTCTTAGTCATCAAGAAGCAACACTATTTGAATGATTAGAAGGATTAAGAGGCTTTGAGATTTCAAATCCCATGCTAAGCACAGCATCTCTCTCTCTCTCTCTCTCTCTCTCGTGCTCAGCTTCTGCTTCAGAGACTACCTGCATGCTGCCATGTTTCCTGCCATGATGTTAATACACTAAACCTCTGACATGTAGGAAAGCCCCCAATCAAATCCCAGTCAAATGCTTTCTCTTACAATAGTTGCCTTGGTTGTGATGTCTCTTCACAGCAACAGAACAGTGACTAAAACATGCACCATGTGGTATATGAATTAAACTCAATTTGATTGACTTCAGATGTTAGTTTCTATGTGGAATAATGAATCACAATCTTTTCAGCCTTGTTTAAAATGAGATATGTGTACAAAGGGTGGAAAATGCAAAAATAAATAAGGACTCACCATTCTATATTTAGTGAGCATGCTGGATCCAGTGTGGGGAAGGAGAGAATCCAAACCATAATAAAAGGAGTAATGAGCTGAGCTAAAGACACTGGGACAAAATGTGAACAACAGATGTCTAGACATCAGCACACCTGGCTGCTTGCTCTCTCTTTGTCACTTGTGACAAGTAAGCCACTAAAATATAAGTTAAGATTTCTCCTCATAGCTCAGATTAGGAAGAATTAAGAGAGAGCAATTTACTAGATTTGAATGGACTGAGAGTTAAGTGAGGGGAATAATAGAATCTCTGCTTTTCTGCACCACTGTGGTATGGGCTTTAGACTAGTAAAATCAGACATTAGTACTCAAACCAACTCCTGTAATTTTTAGAGTTTCAAGAGTTTTAATATGTTGTCAATTATTGGGGTCTCATGACAATGCAGCCAACTAAATATTTTTTCCTGTGAATTGGTAGATCACAGGATACTGGATTAGACCCCAGTCCTGCCAGGGAAGCTGGGTTTCAGTACTAAGAGCGAGTCACCTAGGACAAAGACAAGTATCATCTTCCAAATAATATCAGTGACTAGTAAGGCCAAGTGAACAGTGGATTCCAAGTCTGATAGTATAGTTGAGAAGATGAACATGCCTCCAGAATAGGTTTGGTATCACACTTGCTAAGGGACTGGAGAAGAGAAAGGCAGTAAACTGAACAATATTTAGTTAAATAAGGGAGAAAGAAAACTTATTCTGAGCCTGGAGGCAGGGGGATCTCTGTGAGTTTGAAGCCAGCCTGGTCTATAGGTCGAGTTCCAGGACAGCCAGGGCAAAACAGAGAAACCCTGTCACAAAAAAAAAAAAAAACAGAAAGGAAGGACAGAAGGAAGAAAGGAAGGAAGGAAGGAAGGAAGGGAGGGAGGGAGGGAGGGAGGGAGGGAGGGAGGGAAGATGAAGAAATAAGAAAGAAAAAGAAAAGTGATTCTACATTTGTTACCATACCAATAAGAGAAAACTTGAGAATAATTACTGTCTCCCTAAACTGGGAACACAGAACAGACACTTCAGCCATTTCTCCCATAGGTCTGGTTTTACTCCTGCTTGTCAGTACTTCAAAAGAATTCTGAAGTTTACCTGTTCCATAGAAATTCCAGAATACTGTAACGAAGTTTTTGTTGTACCTCACATTTAGCTGTCATTGAAGGTTGTGACTGAAATATCTAGTGTAAGAAAAAATGAGCTGCAAACATTTGACAAGATCAAGTAAACTTGTTGATGCTTCGAGCTAAAGTTGGGGCATTCTTAGGAGCATTAAGCTGTGTGACAAAGGAGTGGGTGTTCAGGTTGCATGCATTGCTAGTGGCCTTTCTGTGGGCAAACATGGCAAAACAGGAAGAACAATGAATACCTAAATCAAAAGCTAATAGGCAATGTAGAAGAATAAACGTTTCACATGACAACAATAAACTTTAGAAATAAATTGAGGAGTATTTGTTGGCTTAGCAAAACAAATCTACAAGAGAAATTTGGCAATTCTGAAATAAGGTTAGAAATTATACTGGTTTAAGGAGTTGCAATAATGGGTTCTTCTCCCTTCTCATCAAAGAAGTTCCCTTTTGCAGCAAACGAAGATCATGATTGACATGCAGAGGACAACAGACCATGGGGTGCCTGGCTCTTTTTTACACATCTACAAAACAATCCGTATGTCTACGGCTGAGGGAACATCAGCAAAGAGGAGAAGTGCAAGGCTGTCTGCCATAATGTAGCATCTTATTTATATGACAAGGAAAGTGCATCCATGAAGTCTCAAAACTATAGTCCCCTGTAGTAGTAGATATATACCATGAAAACATCTGCTAAGAGGCCAGTGGTGATTCAGGAAATCTCATGGGCCCTTACCCTAAATTAAGACCTAAAGACAATTGATGACTGCTGGAAGGAGAATCAGTCTTCTTCAAGGACAAGCTGCTGGGTAGTTCCCAAGCCCTAAACAACTGCACACGTGAGCTCAGTAGGAAAGAGTGTGTGTGTGTGTGTGTGTGTGTGTGAGAGAGAGAGAGAGAGAGAGAGAGAGAGAGAGAGAGACAGAGAGACAGAGAGACAGAGAGAGAGACAGAGACAGAGACAGAGAGACAGAGACAGAGAGACAGAGACAGAGAGACAGAGAGCAGAGAGACAGAGACAGAGAGAGACAGACAAAGACAGAGAGAGAGAGAATGTGTGAGTGTGATAGAGAAAGAGGAGAGAGAGGATGTGTGTAAGGGAGACAGGGAGAGGGAGAGAGACAGAGACAGAGACAGAGACAGAAAGAGACAGAGAGAGTATGTGTGTTTTAAGAAGCAGTTGTGAATCTGGGAAGGAGAGGACAGGGTGTGAATTGACTTGCAGAGAGGAGAGGAGTAAAAATGATGGAAAATAGAGTGCTCATGTATATATTCTCAAAATAATTTTTAAAAAGTTTAAAACATAGCAACTTACTTTGAAACTAAACAAATCAACTTTAAATATTATAAGGGACACTTAAATTTTGTATAAGTGAAGAAATAAAAATAATTTCAATGGTAATATTTTGTGTGTTTAGAACCCAGAGGGTAAAGAGATTTTAGAGGAATGAGGGACTTTCATCCATCCAGGAATTCTTTTCTGGATGAAAATTCTGACTGGTAGCAATAGCTATAGTCACCGAGATTCTAGGTAGATCACCAGTCTGTGTTGTTTGGGTCTGAGTTGTTTTTTCACTTCCTTTCCCTCAACCTATATGTAAAAGAAGATCTATAGGAGGCATAATTAGGGAACATTTATGCACACTAATTTTGATGCCCTAATGAGGCTGGAACAGCTTTACACTTTCTTACAGTATAATATGAGGCGTCTATGTTTCCTTACTTGGCCTGCATGTCCTATTTACCTTCTTTCAATGCCCAAAGGCCTTTTCTACTTCGATCTCATTTCTTCCATCTACTGTATTTTTTCAAAAATGCAATTTCTGCCTGTAGATGACTAAATGATCTTAGATCTCCAAATGACTGTGTTAGAGTCCACTGTACCACACTAAAACTGGGGTGACTACATGATGTTTTATTTACTGATGGGTACATAATCTGTCTCCTGCCCATACCTACTGATTGTCAACAAACCCAGGTGACTCATATTTTAGTAAATCTTAAATTCCCTACATACACACCATGGTATGGTTTATTTTACTGGAAAACAAACCATTTTCATAGTTTCAAAACACATCAACAAATAAAGAGTTAATAGTGCAGTGCATGCTGAGTGGATTTATTCTAAATTTAAAACCCATTATTAGCTTATTTAGACACTGAATCATTTAATAATTCATGGCTGCTATATTAGATGTATGGCATACCATGGAGCTTTGGGGAAAAAACATAGAGCAGTAATATTTTAAGCCAATAAATGAAAATACATTTTTCTCTTGCTGAAAACATATTTCTGGTTGACATTATTTTTTCTGATGTTCATCCATATGGTTGAGGCATACAGTAAGTGTTTTAAGACTAATGCGACTTGGTGCTATATTTTAGCTTAAATTTTGTTTTATTGTGACTGAAAGTTGCATTTATCTTAACAGAGGCAAAGCAGGACCAATTCTTCACAAAGGGCTCTTTTTGCATTCTATATTTATTATGTCATTATTGATAGTCATAGGAAAGGAAGCACATTATACTTTCTGTTGTCTCCCTAAACTGTCATTCCAAACTGCACATTAAGAATGGATCGATTTTTGTTCACCTGGAGCATAGAATTTTGCTCTAGGTCACTGAAACAGTTTGAAAAATTACCTCCAAAATGTCTAAATTAGCAGAGTAACTGCATTGTATGTATCTGCAGTGATTCATTTTACACCCTTTGAGCGATATGGTTCATTTATTTTTGAGGTTCATTGTATGACAAGCACCACATGATATATTTAAGAATAATCTTTTCAAATGAAATTATAAGAGGGCATTCAAGGCACATGAAAAGATTGTTTTAGTTTTTAAACATTCTAGAACATTTTTTGAAACAGTGTATATATAATTTGCCTGAAAAATCAAATGACTGTTTTCATTCTTTCATAACAAACTTCTTCCTGCCTGTTATTAAAGAAGGAGGGAATCTAACTGAAGGAGATGGGGAAGGGTAGGAAGAATAGTAGGAAGAGGAAGGAGAGAGAAAGAACTGGAGAATAAAACAAAAACTGATTAGGGTAACAACATGAACAGTTAAAACAAGATAAACATAAAACAGAAGCCACTGACCTGAGTGATTTCGACTGCAGCAAAGTTCTAAATAGAGAACCCCAAGAGATCCGAGCATCACACAAGACCAGAGAGGAGGCATCGAAGGCCTGCTGTGTTGCTGGCTGAGGCAAAGTGGTTTTCAGTGACTAACAGCAGAAAGATGAAGTTATAAGGGAAAGTCAGACTCAGATTTTGTTGCCTGAAACAAAAATGCATTTTGTCATACTTGACAAATTCACATGCAAAATGAAAATGACAAATTGGCAAGATTAAAATTCCCTGCACGGATGTCTGAGGAAAACTAAATGAGGCAATCATTACCGGTAATGTGTGTGTAAAATGTATTATACTCAAACTTTTAGTTTTCTAGTTTACAGATTAGCTTCTTCCCTAGTCCTGACAGCTTTGTAATGGGAATATAAATGCCTGAATTATTTGCTATGACCACTCATTACTCAAGTTGCCCTGTTTCACACAGATTTCCTTGATAGAACTATAGATATTTACTTATGTTGTTTATATCTTTTCACAAGTCACCAATGCAATCAGAAAGAAATGAATTTGAATGGAAATTCACTTGAAATATTAAAACAAGAAATTAGTGTACAATCAACTGTATTGTGACACGAATATCTAGGAAGACTGAAAAATGATGACTGCCATTCAATACAAAATCAAATGTATGGAAGGCAGCTTTTGATTAAAGAAGCCATTATAAAATAAATCAAAGAATTGTGTTTTCTATTTCAGTTCTGTGTATGCATGCATGACTCTCCCTGTTGTGTAATATGTATGCATGCCCTCAAAGGCATAAAAGGGTATCAGGTCCTTTGGAGCTGGTGTTACAGAGAGTTGTTTAACACCTGACTTGGGTGCTGGGAATTGAACTTGGGTCCTCTGCAAGAGGCATAAGCACTCCTAAACACAGAGCTGTCGATAGTCTCTGAGAACTTAACAGCATGCAAAACTCCACATTTTCCATGGGATTATCACATCTAAAGAAATTGTTTGAATGTGAATTACCATAAATTGTTAAGAAGATAACATAATTTTGTTAATCATTAAGTCCCTCATTCTGATATTACTATGAATATAAACATTGTAAGATATACAGATTACATAATTCTTACTTCTTCCTACGGCCTCCAGCTAACTTTTGATCACCTTAAAAATTATACAATAGGATGGTGGCTTTCTGAAATATATATGCATATTTGTAAAACATTCCATAAGATGCTTAAAGAAAATATTATATATTTGTGTTAAGAAGCCATAGAAGACATATTAATCTTCTATTAACAAAATTTCTAAATATAAATAAAAATATCGAATTATGCCATTTTTTGTTAGCACCATTTTCACATGGTTGGATACCATGAACTAATGTATCTTTTTAAGAAACTGATGGTACTTAAAAGAAAAAAATTAATATCACAGTAGTCCTAATTTCATTTTATTTTAATGCACACTGACTGCATTGTGTCTAGTAAATAAAGTATTTCCATTTCTATGATTGCTGATGGTACTTTCCATCAGTTAATATGTTAATTTGTGAAATTAAATTATGGAATGTTGCCAATGGAAATATCAATAATTTAAAAGTATTCTCTGTGAACTAATATATTTTTACTTTTGTGACTATTCCATAAAACATTGGAAGATATGTAGCATGCAAAGCTAAATGTGAAATTATTAGATTCTTCTTTTTAACATCATTTTGTTCTTCATGTATCCATTTATGTGTACTCTTTATTACAGTAAAATATGCAAAGCAAATGCTCTTTCCTTGAGATACTATTTCCCTTTCTCCTTAGAACTCATAAATTATAAATCTTTAATAACTAAACCTATACTCTACATTCTAGGATATCAAATAAAGAGGAAAGAAAGGAGACAAATATACAAACACTGAGAATCAAATGAAGAAACCAGTCCTGATCCATCCCAGTAATAACAAAGTATTATTCAAAATAAATTCAGCAGCTTAAATGAAAGGCAACAATTCCTTGAAGTACTGATATCAACAGAAAACTTCAACTCACACACAAAAAAGAGTAAATGAAAATGTTTTATGTTATTTAAAAATTGTATCATATTAAAGCTATATAAAGTGAACTCCAACATCAAATTAGTTAATGATGAACTTATCAGACACTT
This sequence comes from Cricetulus griseus, assembly GCF_003668045.3. Lineage (NCBI taxonomy): Eukaryota > Metazoa > Chordata > Mammalia > Rodentia > Cricetidae > Cricetulus > Cricetulus griseus. Next base: position 177,524,552 of record NW_023276806.1, on the reverse strand, counting down.
GAAAGAACATGATGTATGTTTTACATAGTCATTTCCAGAAAGGAGACTCAGATGTCACACTTCTCAAACATTCTATGACTCTAGAATATTACCAAAACCAAACACAGTATAAGAAAATTTCAAACCAGTATCTTTCATGAATATAGGGAATGTCACTAAAAATCAGTATGTGTAATGAATGCTTTAAGTAATAAAACCAATAATATGTACACAACCTACATACCAGGACCTGTAAACTTGTTTCAACGCTGGAAAATCAACCAGGGAATTTGATCATATTGACAGACTAGAAAAACTGGATGATCATCCCATAGAAATAGAAAAGGCATATGGCAAAAGATGTTTCTATTTATGTTGGAAACTCAGAACTAACAATGGCAGAAGAAAATGAAATATTTAACTTTATAGAGTACCACTATGGGCATACCGTAATTTATGGTATTATAATTTGAGCAATGACAGACAGAATAATTACTCTCTAAGATCTATAAAAAGGGAAGAATACCCTCCTCTCTTTTCTTTTTCTCACTAACAAGCTTGTATAGTGCAGAAAGACAAGAAAAATAAGTAAAAATATGCATACCAGAAATGAAGAGACATGATTTCCCTGTGTAGAAAATCCCAATGAACCCAGACTCTCACAGATGTCATCATGCCTACTCTTGAGGTTGAAAGATACAAAGTTAACTTTCAAAAGTCTGCTAAATTTTAATGAATTTCATCTTGCAAGTCCAACTAATCACATTCAGAATATATATGTGAAAACTATAAGACAACAATAGAGTACTTAAAGTTAATAAATTGAGAAAAACTCAAGTTGACAAAGAAATCGAACCAGGACAATGATCAACAAAGATCAATGAATTAATTATGTACAAAAGAAAGTTTTTTAACATGGTGCTAAATAATTTGACTATTGCCATACACTGTTCCATATATCCTGGAATGCATAGCACAGAATGTAAGACTTCAAACTAAAATTTAAAGAAAAAAATTCATGATATTGGTGGTGACATAACTTTGGTGTAGAATATTCCTTTACACTGTGTGAATATATGTCACTTTAAAATTGCAGGCATGGTCAGGACACCTGTAGCCAAACCCTAAGCAGGCATGGCTACAGCATCCCCTACAGATATGTGCCACCAAGCCTGACCTGAGTTTGATCTCTGAAACTCACTCATAGGGTTGAAGGAGAGGACTCCAATAAGATTTAGAAACATTACCCACAGGCACTGACTCCATTGTATTTCAATCAAAGCTGTAGTTGTTATATTAAAAGCCAAAAGACAACACACATATACCTTCTAGTGAGGCTAAGAAAATCGTGGAACTATGCTAAAAACTGATTTAAAAAAACAAGGTAAAATAGAGAATAAAAAGACAGGGCACACATGCTGGGAAGTACACAAGAAGCTGTTAGTCCAGGAGAACTGGTGTAAGCACTGGCCACAGATATGTACATGGAGGACGTGGAAGAGTGGTTTCTGACAGTAGGGTTTTAAGTACCAAAATCATGCAAATATTATTTTTAAAAAGTACTAATGGATAAAGCCAAACATCTGACAAATGCCAGCTTCTTAAAGAATTCAAAACTGGCTCCAAATGTTAACAAATATACTTCCTTCTCAAAACAGGGAAGTCCTAAGGTTGTTTTGCAAAAATTAAGTGTTTCTCATTAATTCCTTTACTGTTATTTTTAAATTTATTCATTTATTTTACATCCTGACCAGTTTCCCCTCTCTCCTCTCCTCCCATTCCCTCCCCCACATCTTTCTGTTACCCTCTTTCTCTCAGTCTCTGTTCAGAAAGGGGCAGGCCTCCCATAGGTGTCAACAAGCATGGCATATCAAGCTGAGGTAGGACTAACGTCTTCCCCAGGTATTAAGGCTGGGCAAGACGACCCAGTGTGAGCAATAGATTCCTGGAAGCCAGCCAAATCATGAGGGACAGGCCCTGCTTTCACCACTAGGAGTCCCACAAGCAGACCAAGCTATACAACTATTACACGTATGTAGAGAACCTAGGTCAGTTCCATGCAGGCTTGCTAGCTGTCAGTCCAGAGTCTACGAGCTCCTATTAGCCCAGGTTAGTTGTTTATGTGGGTTTTCTTGTGGTGTTCTTGACCCTGCTGGCTTGTATAATCATTCCTCTCTCCAACAGATTTCCCTGAGCTTGGCCCAATGTTTGCTGTGGATTTCTGTATCTGTTTCCATCAGTTAGTGAAGGAAGACTCTCTGGTGACAATTAGGTTAGTCACCAATCTGATTACAAGAGAGGACCAGTTCAGGCTACTTATCCACTATGAATAGGAGTCTTAGCTGGGTCATCCTTGTAGATTTGTGGGAGCTTTCCTTGTACCAGGTTTCTCCCTGACTCAAAGTGCTGTCTGTTGTCCCCCCCCACCCTCCATCAATATGGTTTTTCAGTACTCTCCTCTCCATCCTCCCCTCAGCCCACACGGTCTCAAGTAGCTCAGGCTATGTTCCAATTGGAAATGTAGATGAGGTTGGCCTTAAACTTTCAATTCTCTTCCATCCACCCATGGAGTGCTAAAATAACAGGCCTGTCCAACAAGCCTTTTATGTGGTGCTGAGATCAAGCCTAGGGCTTTATGCACACTAGGCAAGCACTTACTGCCTGAGCTACATGCCTAACAAGGGTTTTCAAAATCTTGTTTTTTAAAACCGTTTCACTTAAAAAATAGAGTGAAGTTAAAAGTGTTCAAATGGATATTTAACTCTGCCCTGTGTGATTTATCATGAAGACTGCTTATGGACACTGATACCAGTGTGAACTGCTGCTTGTTTCATTCAAATGACAACCAACATGTCACTAAGAATGAGTCACTGACTTTGACCATTTTCTGTTTGAGAATGCATTTCGGGAAAAATCCAGGCCCACAGGGAATATGCCAGCACACAGGCATCCCAGTGGCAGTTTCTCCAGATAGGCAAAGGCTTACTTAGAGGAAACCCAGAGTTCTCAAGACCACCGTTCTTTGAAATCAAGTCAAATCTTTTCTTTTGTCTGCAAGGCTGACGTCATCTTTGGCAAGGTAAACTAGGCTGATGTTTTCTATGTATGGTAGACAAGAGGTGAATAAGAAATCCACACTTTGTTTTTGAGATTGTCTCTGAAGAAAGTATCACACTAGTGGGTTTATGGGTTCCCAGGTGCTTTGGGTTCCTGCTTCTGATGCCTTTAGTTCAGTCCCAGGGACCTACCTGGTAGAAGAAGAGAACCAGTTCCTGGGAGTTGGCCTCTGACCTCCATTTGACCTTTATGGTAGGCATGTGTGTGCCTGTGTGTGTAGAAGAGAACCAGTTCCTGGGGGTTGGCCTCTGACCTCCATATGACCTTTATGGTAGGCGTGTGTATGCCTGTGTGTGTAGAAACAAAAAACCATTTTTAAAAAAAAAAAAATGTTAAGAACCAAGTATATTCACAACCCAGAGGGAATGGAAAAGCAAATTGCCCAAACTCATAAACTCATTACTTTTTAGATTAACCTAGGCAAATTGTCAATTATGAAATTATGACAGTTAAAAGAATAGAAAGAAATATGTCAGAACCTTCCTTTCCAAGACTGCAAGAGTCAGTATATATATATATATATATATAATATATATATATATATATATTTGTGATAACTGTCAAACTTCATACTGCAAAATTGAAAGTGAGAACCCTTGTGGATATTAAATATAAGGATTCTGTTCTCTGGTACTGTAAAAGGTAGAAAAAGAAACCCAAAACCAAATATGTTGCAATGACATTTAAAACCTTAATGATAGATTCTGTTTATTATGCTTTTTAAAAACAAAGAACTAGAAATACACATTCCATTTTGCAAGGTGATATATATTCTCTCTCTGTCTATAAAAATGTAAAAATAAGGTATTTTATGTATTGAAATCCCAGTGAATTTGAAATTTGCAAGTGATCTCTTTCAGAGGAACATGGGACAATATCCTGGAATCCTCTGGTGGCTATATAATGATTCAGACCCACGAAGTGCTTGAAAATAGCTAGCCACCAATGGTTAGTAACACATACTGAAATCATCCATACTGTGATGACCTCCAGTGGGTTGGACTGGGACTGAAAAGACCGTGCTGTCAGGGATCCTGTTAAGTAAGTAAATGTGAGCTAGCAGGGAACAGGTGTTTCCTGTTCCCAAGCACATGGCATAACCATGTAGATTAGCCACGAGGAATCCTAGCCAAAAAGACTGTTCATATGGAAACTGGTTTAGGCTTAAATTATACTCGGGACAGTTAAAAGCACAGAGTTCACATATAATTCTGTCTTCTTTATGTACCAGTGGATTCAGTATCTCTAAATCCTACGTATTAGTCCATGAAGACTTTCAAGTTATTTCAGCACCCCCGCATTACTTACTCTAGAAGATGGACCCACTTCCTTAGATGCTAAGTTTCCACGGTAGAAAGGGTGTGTTGGGGCCAGGGGGATTGCTGAGATGCACAAATCCATTTTTTTATGCCTGACACTGTTTACTGGAAGTGTAAAGTAGAATTAAAATATTAAGTGCCACATGCAAAGAATGTGGAAATAGTATATTGGCACATCCTGCCCTCTTGTTGCTCATATGTGATGCCACTTTGAACCCCCCAACAAGGTTATAATAATATTCCTTCCATAGTTTTGTTATGCCTAACATCATACCGCCTAGGAGGCCATGTTTTCAGGAGAACAAAAACAATGACAAGCAGTGACTAAATGCCAGCTGTATGTCTGAAGATCTGGTCCCAGGGAGGGTGGTCTACCAATGTACATTGGAAAGTCAGGCATAGCAGGGCACTTGAGAAAGAAATTTGCAGGTTGTACATATTGTCCTACCACGGACTACAGTAAATCATTTGATTAGGCTCATGGCAGCATCAGGACATGAATGAGCTTAGTCATATGCAATCCAATCGGGATGTAAATCGCACAGCCTGTGCTGTCACAGTGGAAGGAGCAAGTGAGCACGGAGCCACTAACAGTCTTATTTAGCTGGAGCTAATGCTGTGCAAAAGTGGTGCACCCTCAGAGTAATAAGCTTTTAGTTTGTCTGTCTGTTTTTTTCATCAAAAACTAAGAATAATTATAGCACAGAAATATCAGTAGTGTAAGGAAACCTGAAAACATGCGTGTCCTATGTGTGAATCCACATCAAGGGTAGGTCAGTCCCACGAGTCAAAGCTCAGTCAGTACATAAAGTCTGGGATTTGTATGAATTTATTGAACTTTTCATGGCCTCAGTTTCTCCATCTATAAAGACGAAATCATTTCTACCAAACAGGCTTGAGGTAATGACATCAAAAGTAGACTCCAGTGTAGAATTTTTACGGGCTGACTCTCACAATATTTTCTCTCAGTGTAAAGTAATCTTACATGGCCTGGCAGTGGTGGCACATGCCTTTAATCCCAGCACTCGGGAGGCAAAGGCAGGCAGATCTCTGTGAGTTCGAGACCAGCCTGGTCTACAAGAGCTAGTTCCAGGACAGCCTCCAAAGCCACAGAGAAACCCTATCTCAAAAAACCAAAAAAGAAAAAAAGTAGTCTTAGATGTTAGGAAGGGTGTTTTACTTTCTTTGCTGGTTGAATTTTTTGTTTTTATTTGTTCTCATTTTTAAGAAAATGCATCTTGCCAACTCTCCTCTGGGTAAATCAGCAGACAGACTTCAGGAACAGTGACCATTTTGAGGAAGAAAAGTGATGTAATTTTTCTTGTCTTTTTGTCTGCTGAGCACCCAGTTGTGGAGCCAACAGTCACATGTGTCAGAGGAGCCAACAGTCATGTGTCACAGAGGAGCCAACAGTCACATGTGACAGCTGCCCACACAGGTTGTCATGGCCTGGGCTGCACATGGTGTCTGGTCCTGCCTTGGCTCTGCACAGATGTGAATATGTTTTGGTAAAAACTAAAAAATAAAGGGGGTGGGGAAGAGAGAAATGTCTTGGAGCAATGCTTTGCTGGTATTTTTCAAAAAGCAGGGGGGAAAAAAAGAACACACCTCTTGGTTAAAAAGCAAAACTAAACCACAGTTATGTAATTTTGAATGATTCCTAAATCATCAGAATTGGCATTATTTTTTAAAACATTAGACTTCAAAGAAATAACAAAAGAATTTTTCTGACCTCATACTACATATATTCCATTAAGAATGCGATTTGTAAAACATATTTCAAATGGTTACTCTCAGGAGAGTATGCCTCAGGAAAGACCAGACACATGGACTGCTTCAACTGTGTGTGGTTCTTCACCCCTCCCCCAACTTCTCACATGCAAGACATCTAGATGAACAAAGATACAGTGTGTATGATTGCAGAGCAAAATTATCTCTGGACTGTGATCAAGCATGAGAAATTTCCACCCTGAGGAAAAGTATGTGAAGGTCATAATATGAATTGAAGTTCATGAGTAATGCTGCTTTCATATAAACATACTGCAATCCATGTATGATTCCTATGGAAATATGTAGGAATTCCTATATTTTATATTCTCTGGGAACAAGAAGTTAGTGATCATAAAAGGCTGGTATGACAAAGGTGCAGATTTTCTAGACTAGTATTCCTATTCTGCAGCTATATAAACAAAGGTACCTCAGAGAAGGTATAATACAATTTGGGGATTGAAAGTAATTTGTATGAATGCCAGCCATAGCCTGTGATTGACTGCATTGCAATTTCCTTGGAGAATGGAGACATTAGGTTCAGATTCAGCTGAGTTAGACAAGCAGGCTAGAGATGCATCCCAATGCTCAAACTGCCTAGTCTGCAGAAGATCCTAAACTTAGTCTCCAGCACAACAAAAAGTCAAAAAACAAAAACAAAAACAAAAACAAAAACACAGGTGCTGTGACTTCCCAGCATCTGGTGAAACTATAAGGCTGGACATGAAAACCAGCAAGGGCCCATTCTACTTATTGAAGGGAGTTACCTGGTATGCAAAGTAGAGGCCTTAAAGTTTGGGGACCAAGACATAGACTATGGAACATCTCTTTGCTTTTGACTAATTTGAAACTCTCTTCTTAACAAGTTATACATTTTTATTTCTAATGAGAATATAGTATTAATCCAAGGGAAACTTCCTTTACAATACCAGAATTAGCTTGCAGAAGCAAGGAGGCCATGCTTCCTATGGGTTGATTGCTTCTCCAGCATAGCTGTAGCAATCCATGATTCTGAGAGCAAGAAGAGCACTTAAATGACTCTGTGTAAAATTCGGTATGTCCAAACACATCAAGAAGTTGAAAATGTTGGAAAAGTAAATAGAAAGCAAACCTAAAGAATTCCAATGTAAATGACTCTAAACATCCCAAGAAGTTCTGGTTTTGAGTACTTGATCCTTACCAGTGGTATTTCTTAGAGATTGTGGAGGCACTAGGACACAATACCTAGCTGGCATTTGTAGGCCATTCTCCTAGTTGTGTTTACTATTATTTCACACCATGCACTACAAGCCCCTACTTGAACATTTATTCAATCCATGCTACAAGTTCCTGCTGCCAGGATCAGGGCCACCAGCACCTAGGCCTTCTCTGCCATGGTGAGGATTTCTGGCAACCAAGATTCAAAACCAACCCTTTGTCTCTTGGTTTTTTTCTGTCTGCATTGTGTTACAGAGATGAGAAAAAGAACTAAGAAAATCTGCAAGCATATTTAAATCCAAGTCTGAACTGTATGAGATATGAGCAAAGGAAAAAAATCAGAAGGAAAGTGTGTAGATTTAGCCTTTCATGTAAGAAATTCAAAGAGGCCAGCACTACAACATTTTCCCTTAGAGCAAGTGGGAAATGAAAGTGTGGCCCAGCCAATCTTATCAGAGCCCCAAGGGTGGGGGTTAAGACTAGAAAGGTGGGGTCTCTCAATAAGCAGAGCTACAGGCGTGAAAGCCCTGCTGACAACAGTTTTGACTACATGGTACTGGACATTTACATCAAATTGATATTCTTCTTTCTGTAAAACTACTTGTATACTAGAGTTTTCAATTCTATTGACCAGACAGACAAAAAAAAAAATCTTTTGAAAAACTAGAGGAAAGTCCTTCACGATGCTGTGGCTAGAATAAATATTCTTTTGGTGGGTGCCTTGGTTATATTAAAATCCAGTAATATAATAAATCTAGGGTTTCCTGTAATGGAAGTTGTTTTGTGATCAATCATCATGCCTCATGGCTTCCATTTTTAGGCTGTAGTGTTGGGCCTAGATTATAAAAATAAATAAATAAATTTAAAAAGAGCTATGTGTGCTATGTAGATGAAGAATTCCTACAATAGCCAGAAGCAAAGGAAATGTCTGTGGTTGAGATAGAAGAGTAAAAATTTCCTCTCAACCTGAGGAGAAAGTGGACTAAGGACAGGCCATCATAATGTTACAAGAGCTTCAGGACCTATAAATTCCACAGCAAAGACAATTTTGAGAGCTGTAGAGAACATTTAAAACATCACTGCCTATTTTAAACAGACTTGTTTAAAATACATTTTTTTCACATTCGACTTGGCAGGTGAAACTGATATCATTATGTATCACACGGGACTTTCTATTCCAAACCATATAAATATTTAAAATGAATAAGAATAATAACGAATTCTAAGTACCTGTGATGCTGGGCCTTGATCATTCCTCTTTACTGCTCTTGACATCGGGAATAATGTGTTTATGACACCTGAGAAGGTAGCACCTAACGAAGAGTCACGCTGCATTGCAGGGACAGAATACGGACAGGGATGATGCCTGGATCTTTTGCCCACTCCCTTGTTTAAGTTTCTGAAAGGCAGGTGATGTTCTCCCACTGGATGAGAAGTTAGCCTTTTCATTTTATCCCCATCTCTAATTCTAATCCATGGTCATCTCTTTTCCACATGACTGCAACCCCCTTAAATAATTCATTCTAGTTTTAGAATGTAGCTCAGATATTTGCATGTTAGTGTCTCCATTAACTCGTAATAGATTAAGAGAAATCAGATGACTTTAAAAACTCATGGGTACATTTTGAGTGTGTGAGCATGTGCACGAGCACACATACGTACAAGCAAGCCTTCTCCTGTTTTTATCTAAGTGGTTAATGGCTAAACCTATTGCCTTGCTCATCATGTCCAGTATAGCATGTGTGTGTTGTTGAAAAGATGGCACACATCTTCCTTTTAGACACAGTTTAAACATATCATTAGTATAATACACTGATAAATGGATAATTAAGATTCACTTTCTATGCTGGGAGTGGAGGACCTGGTTTCTGTGTGCATAATTAATTAAAGGGCATTTCTAGCCATGGGAAGATGTTTTAAACATAATCTAATTTTGGATACTGTTCTCACGGTTTTGTACTCTCAACGGCTATCACATTGACTTGCCTCAGAGGAGAAGACAAGCAAAGTGCCATCCACAAGGTGACTGATGTTCTTGAGGAAGATAGTGTGTGAGTTCTTCTGTTGCTGTTTCCACCACAGGGTTACTGCCCTGCCTGAAGTCCTCACTTGTCCTTTTAAATATTTGGAAGCTTATCCTATGCATGCTATCATTAACCAGAGAAGTGTCAGATTACATTTTTGGAAAACAATCAGAGGTGAGAGAGAAAAGAAAAATATATATATAATTCTGTTTCTTCAGTGATGTCATGATGACCATGCCCCATCAAACAATTCATACGGCTCACTCAATGAACCTATATAGATATTCTTAGCCACTGTCAACATTTGTTTCATAATAGATAAAGCTAATATGTGCTGAAAGAGAGAAAAATATAGCCCCCATTCCATATGTTAAAGTGAGACTTAAAGTCGCATTTGGTTAGATAACACTTCGAAGTTTTGACTTGAATAGGAGATATGCTGACTTCAATATACATGCAAAAAATGATAGTTATCCAAGTGCTCCTACTCCAAGATACTCATGGTTAACAATATTACTTACTTCCCTTTTACACTGACAATAGTAACTCAAAGAAGGAGTAGTTAGTCTTGGCTCACAGTAGAAGTTCATCCTTGTTGGAAAGGCAGGGGTGTGAGATAGGAGGTCAAACTGAGTCCACAGCCAGGAAGCAGGGAGAAGTCAGGAGGCTTTCAGCTCACTTATACTCATTATCTGTTCATTTGTCTCTTCTAGTAACACATGCCACTGGATAAAGTGCTTCTAAGCTGTGGCGAGATAATCAAAAAACAATATTTTTATTGTCTATGATTACATTACCTTATTCTTCAAGGTATAATCCCAAAAGGTAACAGACTCTGAAAATCTTTTTAGGCTAGTAACTATAAGTACCATGGAAATTATGGACTAGAAAAAATTATTTTCAATAAATTCTTAGCATCAAAATTTGGGTAGCTTATTTTAAACTAATTCCAGGAAGCATGATTATGTCTAGCTTTGTGGTTCCAGATAATTCCATCATAGATATCATAACTGAGAATTTCAGATTTATTTATGCTGATTATTACTGTAATCATAATGAATTCCTCATATTGCTTCTAGAACTGACAGGGCACTTTAGTAGTCTCAGTAACCTACATTCTTAAAGAAGCTATGATAATAATGATATTTCTTTTTTCTATTTGGCTTAGACTAATTAATTGTTCATATAAATAATTCTAAAAGAAAGCCTGAAGGTTGTAGCACACACCTTTAATCCCAGTGCTTGGGAGACAGAGGCAGGTAGATCTCTGAGTTCAAGGCCAGCTTGGTCTACAAAGTGAGTTCCAGGACAGCCAGAGCTGTTATACAGAGGAACTCCATCTAGAAAAACCAAAAATAAAAACAAACAAAAAATTCTGAATGAGATCTGTCCCATTTCTATCACTAGGGATCATGGGGACTTTACCTTAATAATGCTCCTTCCATGTTCCTGAACTGGATTCTCATAAAGTTAAGGATAATGATAGTGGTAAGCTCCTGAGAGGCCACCGTGTGCCCAATCTATCATTATGCAACTTCACAAAGCTGTGTGTGCCACACTTTATTACTACATTTCACTTAGGAAGTATAAGACAAGTAATTTGCCCTAAACCCTAAAGCTTGTAGAAGAAAAGCTGTCATCTCAACCCAGATCAGAATGGTGCAGAAGTCTTGTTCTTTGAAACAGTTTCTTTGCCAAGTAAAGGAGGATCCAGCCAATGTATAATCAGCAGTTGGTTTAAGTCATGGTTACGTAATGTCTCTGTTTGGGTTTCTATTGTGGCAATGAAGCACCATGACCAAAATCAATTTAGGGAGAAAAGGGTTTATTTGCCTTATGCTTCACATCACTGTTTGTCATTGAAGGAAGTCAGGGCAGTAACTCAAACAGGGGAGGATCCTGGAGGCAGGAGCTGATGTAGAGGACATAAAGGGCGATTGCTTACTGTCTTGCTCCTCATCTGCTTGCTCAGCCTGCTTTCTTATAGAACCCAGGACCACTAGCCCAGGGATGGCACCACTCACAATGGGCTGGGCCTTCCCCCACAATTCTAAGTCTTATGATGGTGTTTTCTTAGTTGATGTTCCTTTCTTTCAGATGACTCTAGTTGCATCAAATTGACATGAAATTAGCCAGCACATTTAGGGACAATAGCACATACTTTGTCTGTAAGTTAATTTAGCGCAAGAGCCAAGACTAAACCTAATGTGCCATCCAAGTCTTGTGTACATGACAGTCATGAAGAAACCCATCATTCTGTGTCCCTAACCACAGTTCAACCAAAACATGTTGCTACAAAAGACAATTCATGTGCCACGCAGTTTCAATTCCTTTCTCATTTATAAAAAGTTGGGTTTTTTTCCATTTTCTTTTGACAATCAACCTTCCATATCATGCAACTACATCCTTATAGGATGAGGGATATTTAAAACAACTAAATAGACTCATGACTCAGAGTTAGAAATATAGCTTGACTCTCTGAAGTTAACTTCTACGTAGAAAAACTTAGAGTAGCTTAGAAAGAGTGAAAATGAAGTTGCCATGATAGTATCTGGAGAAAAATCAGCTAAAACATACAATCATAATTTCCTAGTCTAGACAAGTCTTAGTGATCTCAATGTCCTTTTGATTACCTCACTTCAAATTAATAATAAAAATTAACCTGTTTATTATTTTTAACCTTTAAGTAGTTCCATATTTCTTGTTAGATTATGAACTATACTGCCAATTAGAGTGCTACAAGCTGTAACACAAGCAGTCAAAAGGCAGAAGATTGTGAGTTTGAGGCCAGCCTGCTACACGGTGATTTCAAGTCTAGCTTAAGCTACATGATGAGATTTCACCTCAAAAAAAGGCCTGTGGATATAGCTCAGTATGGAATGCTTGTCTTATATGTTCAATCCCAGCACTACAAAAGAAACAAATACAAAATAATGTATTATTGTAAAGTACCAAAATCTGCATATAATATACAATTTATTCAGTTCAATTTTTCCCTGGCACTTTCAGCCTCTATCCCTAAAAATAATTCATGATTTCCTCTATTTTGTAAATATATTTGTTTAATGTATGGAAGCACAATAAAATATTATAAGGTTCATGTGCACTATTTTTAAAAATGTAGTCTATTATGAATACTTTTTAACTTGGTCAAAACATTTTTAGTTGCAGACAGAAATACAGCTTTCCATAGACATTGTGGTAGTGCACAAGACTGAAGAGCTTCCCATCCATAGCTCAGAAAGGTCAGGTCCTATGTCAAGTCACACAGCCAGCGCCTGTAGGACTCCATCTATCACAAATTCTATTTTGCTCTGTGAGTCATGTTTATCATCTTTGACCACAGATGGGCTTCTCCACATGGAGAGTGAAATAGCCATCTGTAGTTCTGTGCTCAACTCCCACCCACGAAGCTAAAGAAAAATGAATTGTCACTCCTGTTTAAAAACCTTTCCAGAACATTCTGCCTGAGCCGCATTCGGGCATTTGAGCCACCAAGAGTACAGAATAAATAAAATGTCACTATTTACCCAGCTCGGTCCCTGCTTTGTCCCCCAGTGGTTGCGATCAATGGTCAATTCACAATAAATATTTATGTAATAAATATCTTAAAGACAACTTCGTTAAAGCATAAACACTGGGGGAAACTATCTAAGACCTTAATAAACATCCAGTGTCTATAATCTCTTATTATTATTCTAATTGTACAGAACAAAATCTTCAGTGTATTAACAATATATTACAATAAAATTCCAGAGCCAGAGATTTGGGGAAGCAGGAACAGGAGCTTGTGACCAAGTCTGAAGACCTGAGTTCAATCCCTCCAAGTAGAAAGGGATCACCAACTGACTTCCATAGCTGTCCTCTGGCCTTTCTTTACACATACATACTTACGAATAAATGAATGAATGAATAAATGTAATCAAATGTAATCCAGCAAGGTGGTTTATGTGGTCCCACCAAATCTACATTTACTCCATCTAATATTTGGGACTAATTACAAAAAGTAAGACAGTGGCACATCAGATTCCAGGGAGCTTCTTACAGCAAAAGTGGACTAATCAATTGAGTTAAACACTGAATAAGCTGTTTCTTTTTAATTAGTAGTTTTCACCGAGTTTTTCTTCCCCATTTAGGAATATTTATTGAACATTTTTAGGAGCCCAAAAGTACAGATGTTATTCAGAGACTTCCTAGCTGTTCTTGACTTCTATCCTAATGAGGGTTGTCAGTGAATACACACATTTGCAAATCCATTGTTATTGAAAGCTTTGTAGTAAGATTCAGCCTGTCTTATATATCTTCTCTAGTGCAGTCTCCAATTGCTGAGCTTCTAGCCAGGATCAGCCCTGAGGCAGGGGGAGGAGGACAAGAGTATTCATTCCCTGAGTCTGGACTTTTATATCAGATCTGGGACTTTTGCTAAACTCAGAGCCCTCGCCCCAACCCTGGACTAACAGACCACTCCCCACTAAGCTCAGAGCCCTATTCCCTCTAAAGGCTATAAATGTGAGAAATTTCCCTTTTCCTCCAGGTTGCTGTTGATGCTCCTATCCTAGCTTCCTCCAGTAGCCAGTGTTATTAAAAAAGTCATAATTTCTTAATTAGCTGAAATTTCAGTGCCTTTCTATAATAAGCCAGCCTCTAGCCAGGTGTTCCTTCTCTAACAAGGTGATGTTTAGAAAAACACAGGAGCCATGATGTAGCCCAATGACAGAGCACTGCCTAGTACCAGCAACACAAAGAGAGTGCTACCAGCAAAAAGATATAAGGGAGCATCGATGTATAAAAAGCGCTGCTGCTGCTGCTGCTGCTGGGTGTGGTAGTGCTTACCTTTAAGCTCAGCACTTGAGAGGCAGAGGTAGGCGGATCTCTGTGAGCTTGAAGTCAGCCTGCTCTACAGAGAGAGTTCCAGGACAGCCAGGACTGTTACACAGAGAAAGCCTGTCTCAGGCAAGAAGAAAGAAGGAGGAGGAGGAGGAGGAGGAGGAGGAGGAGGAGGAGGAGGAGGAGGAGGAGGAGGAGGAGAGCAGCTACTTCAGACAGAGTGTGTTGAGAACCAAGATAATTGTAAATAAGTAAAATAATCAAAAAAGGGATCCAATACTTAAAAATTTGAGGTATTTGGGGAATCCTGAGTAAGGACACATGACTCCAGAAAGTAAGGAAATTGGATCATGGGAGAGGTAAAATGGACTGGTTAAAAAAAAAAAAGAAAGTTATTCTCTGTGGCATTTTTAATTAGGACTATTGTATTGGAAGAACAGATCTGCAGAATACAGTTTATAATTAGTATTTAAATGTTACATATTTTCTCTTGTTCTAGTCAAAATATTTGTGACTTCAAAGAAAGGAAATACCCCATAGAAGATTTTGTTGTGTTATGTCTTTTTTTCAATTAAATTTCTATGGAGGGATCATGAAATTTGAGGGAAGGTACATTGATATTTATAATTAGTTTGAAAAAACAAATAAAAGTAGCAACAAATGCATTGGAGTGCTATGGTGTGTCAGGCAAAGCATATAGGAAGGCAGAATGGTTAAGAGCAGATGATGAGGGATGCATCTTATAAATTAAAAATGCATGGAGAGAATAAGCAAGAATTGGAGGCAACCTACCTAGGCATGTGGTTTATTCAGGACATGTTCAGGGGAAATACATGGCACACATAGATGAGGAGCAAGCCCAAATAGAAGTCAGAAGTAAAATGCCCTCATCTATGAAGCATCTCTTAAGGCTGTTATATAAATACATAGATCAGATTTGTATTCTGGAGAAATAATCACTCAGAGCAACTCAACCTGGCTGTAGAAAGACTACAGTGATGGTAATAAACACAGAAACAAATAACATGTGTTAAAAAGAAGTCTAGAAGGTATAAAGAAGATTGCAGTTAGGTGTGATGATAGAATTGAAAACATGCATTTTAAAAAATTAGATACTGTCATGTCCAAAGAATACCCCATTGATTAATATGTTAAAACTTTTAACGTCATGTATTATCTTTAAGTCTCATTTTTCACCATACCTTAAACATACCACCAAAGTAGACTTACTCAATGCAAATTAATTCATTGAACAAAATGAATTACAAAATTTAAAAATTGTAAGTGCTGCTTACATGGTAAAACTTGTGAGTATCTTAAAAAGCCAGTGCTGTAGTTTTTCAAATGTTATCAATTGAGACCAATTATATTGAAAAGGTAATTCATTAATCATATCTATTTGCATGTAAATTTTGTGGTGTGTGTGTGTGTGTGAGTGTGTGTGTGTGTGTGTGTGTGTGTGTGTGTGTGTGTGTGTGTGTGTGTGCAATGCACCTGTGGAAGTAATAGGGCATGTTGTAGGTGTCATTGTCCCCTTCTACCATGTGAGGCCCTGTGATAGGATTCAGGCTATCAGGCTTGGGGCAGGATCCTTTATCTGATGAGTCATTATTTATGTGAAGTAGTAAAGACTTATTAGGAGGCATTAGTTTTCAATTATCTGCCATTAAGTGTTGCTCTAAAGCAATAGTATTCATAGAGAAATTAAAACAACAAAATATGAATGAGGAGGTATTAAAGTCAAAATAATTTTCATGATTTTGCCTTGATGACTCAATGTGTGGAGAACAAGTGTTTTAAAGTCATATTAAACTTACATAATTTGTCTCTGCATAAATATTTAACATAGTTGCTGTTATAAGCTCAATTAAGTTTTAAGAATCAAACCTTAAATGATGTCTTCATAATTCATTGACAGTTTTCATTTTTATGTTATACAAGCTGTAGGATCATTTATAGCCCCATTTTCAGATTTGTTTGCAGCATCAGATACTAATTACTGTAATCTGACACACTTCTAAGAAAACAATTTGTTTGAATTTTGAAATATTTGAAAACTTGCATCTGTTCTCGTGAGACACATCAAGTCTTTGATGTCAGTGCCTAACCACACATAGTATTTTCTTCTTGAAACTGAAAAAGAAAGTAAGCCTGATGGTTTTGTTTGATCTTCAGAGTTGTCACCAGTCCTGGAGAATGCTTCTACTGTTTTATTTTTATTAATATTTCTGAAGACAGTGCTGTTAGGATCAAACATTTATTTTTGGTTTATACATCTCCTTGCACTGTATGAGGAAAGTAAAGTGTAAAAACCTCTTGTACTTTAAAAGTGACTAGAACATGAAATAGTCAACATTTTTGCTATTTAATCTCCAAGAAGTAATTTTATCTTTATAATTGTCATCATCATAAAATGCAATGTCTAGTAAAACATACTCGTTTTACAAGAAATAGAGGGTAGATGAAATTCATCTGTCTCTACAATTAAGGTGTGTGTTGATCCTAAAGTGGAGGATAATTCAAATGTGCTCTCAACTCCAAGTCCATTCTTCCATGGCTTGAACTATAGTAGTTATCACTCTTGATTCTCATCCCTCTTGCATAGTCTATCCATTCCTCAGGCCGATATTGTTGTGACTTCTCACCTCTTCAACAATCATTTTGGTCCAAGCCACAATCTCACTATCTTGAATCAGTGCAACTGATCTCATCTATTTGCCTGTAGGGTCTACTTCAGCTCACTAATCACACACTCGTGTTAAATAGTTTTACCACCTAGTTGTAGCCTTCAAATACCATCATATCACATAACTTGTACTACAAAAGCCTAGCAATGACTTGTTGCTGGAATTTCTTTCCAGCCCTGTCCCACAGCCAATTAGCCCCAAATGAACACACACAGACAGTATATTATAAACTGTTGACCAATGGCTAAAGATTCTTATTGGCTAGGTCTGTCTTAATTATTAACCTATTTCTATTTATCTAAGTATTTCCACGTGGTCTGATCTTACCGAAGAAGGGTCTAGACCTGTTACTCCTTCTTCTGCTACATGGCATCTCCTCGTGAACTCCTTCTCTCTCCTAACTCCTTCCTCTCATAGCCCCACCTATCCTTCCTGCCTGGGTATTGGCCAAACAGTGTTTTATTCATCAACCAGTAAGAGAAACATATATACAGAAGGACATCACCCATCAATGGCTTGTAGATTACCATCAAAAAATTGACTCTACTCTTCGTAACTTGTATACAACATTCCCCTTCAGACAAGTTTTCCTGTTTAGTGCCACTTAAACAAGTAAGTATCCTTTTGTCTCTGACCACGACAAGTGTTCTAATCTGTACAGAACACTCTTTCCAAACATATCTATGTATTTATTTTCTTTGTTGATCATGCCTACCCACCAATATTACCTTCTTCCTTTTCCATAAAACATTCTGTAAAGCTGGCAAGATGGTTCCAAAGCACTTGTTTCTGTTCCAGGGGCTGAGAGTGCAGACTCTAGTGCCCACATGGGTGAGCTTAAAACTGCCTGGAATTCCATCTTCAGGGGATTGTCATGCTCTTCTGTCATCAGTGGGCACCCACATACATGGGCATCCACACAGAAACTCAAACACACATACAAATAAACAGTAAAAAATAAATCTTAAAAGAAATACCCAAACTATATTTGCTAGTATTTTGGTAGAAGATGATTGATAGCCCTCAGGAAAAAAAAATTGTGTGTGTGTGTGTGTGTGTGTGTGTGTGTACTCAGGTCTACAGTTAGTGGTGTACATGTACATTTTTTTTTTAATTTGAGGCAGTATTCCTCTATTTTGAGATTTGGTTGTCCTGGAACTGGCTGTGTGGGCCAGACTGGTCTAGAACTCACAAAGTTCCTAGGTGTATTGATAGATTGAAGTCATGTACCACCATGCCAGAATGAGATGAAAACTTTTGAGACTTAACTCTCTTCTTCTATGGTGGATGCTAAGGATTAAAAGCAGGTCATCAAACTTGTTTGTCAGGCACTTTTAACCACTGTGCCATCTATGGCCAGAGTCCCATTTTAATACCAATAAAATCAAATCATAATACCATACAAATCAAATAAGAGAGCAACTACTACATGTTCAATTTAGAGAATCTGTTTCTTAGCACCAAATGTGGCAAAATTGAAAGCATTGTTGGTTTTGGAGAGATGCTCAGCAGTTGAGTGCATACTTCTTTTCAAAATGACCCAAGTTTGTTCTCACCTCCCATGCCAGTTGTCACACAACTGGTGGTAATTCCAGTTCCTGAGAACTCTGATACTGTCTTCTGGCCTCTGCAGGCACTATACTCACCTCTGTTACTTTGAATCTCCTGCTGGTAGTTTCTGTTACTAATATAACAGAGTCTAAGGGACAAGAAAGCCTGATTGAAAAAGTGCATTCATCATATTCCTGGGTCACAGAACAGATATGATGGGGGGAAGTGCTTCTGTGTATGTGTTTGTCTTACTGGATGATAAATAAAGTACTGTTTGGCCAATGAGGCAACAAGTTAGGCAGGACTAGGAGTCAAAGAGGATTCGGGGAAATGTAATAGAGAAGTGGTGATCCAGGCAGGAAGTGACATAGCAGGGAGATTCATATTTAGGAAGGACTAACAGGAAGTGGGCCCTTTTCCCCTTGGCTCCTCCTCCAGTGGCAAGATGTGATCCACCGGCAAGGGAGGACACCAATGGAAGGTGTCCGAGAAGATAAGTCTTATAAAATATATAGATTTATGATAATTAAGACTGAGCTAACAGATGAGACTACTAGTCATTGGCTAAGCAGCATTTGTACATAATACAAGTTCTCTCTGTGCATTAATTGGGGCCCTAACTCAGGAGGAGGCTGGCGTAAAGTGCACACATGGTCATGGGGCTCAGCAGCTTTTGGCGGAAATATTTATCATAACACAGATAAACAAAGAAATCTTAGTAAACAAATGAAGTATAGTGAAATCGAAAACTGTGTTGCTGTTTCTCATAATACAGCTTATTTATTCTCCCTTGCTTATTTTTCTCTGTAACACGTATCAGTTTTTGTACACTGTGAAATTGTGCTTGTTTGGAATTTGTTGTTCTTGTTTGTTTGTTTTTCTTATAGAATGAGAACTTGTGCAAAACACGATTTTTCTTGGTTTGCTAAATATTTGGTGTCTGTAAAGCTCCTGGCTTATAAGTGGTATTCCAGAAATACTTGTTGATCATTCTGTATGGAAAACACAAGCAAAGTTATTTTAGTACTCTGCAGTTATCCAAAGGATTAAGAAAAACTGCATAACATATACGATGCTGTAAGTACAATGATTGTTTTACAAGCAATATTACATTACTATCATGTATTAAAAGATTCCATAACAATTTGAGGCCTTCGGTTTTAACATTCTGTGTTTTAAGATTTACTAAAAACTATTACAGATTTAAGCTTTTAAAAGTAGCTGAGTACCAGTTTGTAGGACAATACAAAGCACTAGTTCATAGAGTTGAAAGCTATGAGTGTGTTGCCTCCCTACTTCTGTATCTATTGCTATATAGCAGTTGGATGATCTTAGAAAGCACATAAATGCATGTGTGTTGCTTACACATTTAATATACTTAATGATAATGAAGGGACCAGCTTCCCATTTCAGCAGCCATAACAGCCTAGCACGTGCTTGCCTGACCTTGCCTTGGTCACTAGGAGGTCAGATGCCTGCCTCATGGCAAGCAACCAATCAGAAGTTAACTGGTAGTGCTATGCTTTATGGCTCTGGGTGTGCTTTATAGACAAGTAAGTTCACAGCAATGACGTGCAGAGCATAGCAACCGCCCTAGGAGGACCTATGGGCCAGAACAACCAGTTGACCAATCAACACAGGGCAAGCCTGGAGGGTCACCAATCCTGAGCCTGTGCTTACCCCTAGACACTACCCTTATGCTGCCCTATAAGATCTCTATGTCGGGGCTTCTCGCCATCTTTCCTAGCCATCCTCCCTGTTGGATGGATGAAAGGCCCGAGATAACATGGGGTTAGCTCGCTAAACAACTACAATAAAGCCTCCTGCTGTTTGCATCAAGTTTCTGCCTCTGCCTGGTGATTGGGGTCTTTGTGGTCCTGGACTGAAATCCTGGGGTCCTGAGCCTCTGGGGGTCTTTCAATACAATATGTATTTAGAAAATTTTGATAATAAATAAATTGGTTTTGTTTAATATTAAAAACTTGCAGCCAGACGTTGGTGGCGCACGCCTTTAATCCCAGCACTCGGGAGGCAGAGGCAGGGTGGATCTCTGTGAGTTTGAGACCAGCCTGGTCTATAAGAGCTAGTCCCAGGACAGCCTCCAAAGCCACAGAGAAACCCCCGTCATGAAAAACCAAAAAAAAAAAAAAAAAAACTTGTTGGTTTTTCAAGACAGGGTTTCTCTGTGTGTAACCCTGGCTGTCCTGGAACTATCTCTGTAGATCAGGCTGGCCTCAAACTCACAGAGATCTGCCTGCCTCTGCCTCTGGAGTGTTTGGATTAAAGGCGTTCGCTACCACTGCCTGGCTAATGGCGGTTTAATGTATTTTTTAAAGATTTATTTTATATATACAATGTTCTGGCTGCATATATAACTGCACACCAGAAGAGGCCACCGGATTGCATTATAGATGGTTGTGAGCCACCATGTGGTTGCCAGGAATTGAACTCAGCACCTCTGGAAGAGCAGCCAATGCTCTAAACTTCTGAGCCATTCCTCCGGCAAAAGTAAAAGACACTTCCTTTGGTTCCTCGGCCATGATGACTGATAATTTTTCTACATGTACTTTGGTTATTCTCTATATGAAAACAGGGCCATCATTGTTAAAATTCATATCTCATCAGACTTTCATCATTTAAACTTTTTTCTTATAGCTTTTGAAATATACAGTATATTATCATTATCTATAGTGAGTTTATTATGGGATAATGAACCAGGCCTCTTACTCCTGTGTTAATGTGACACATTCATCATTGATCAACATCCACATGGCCCTCAGTTCCCTCGTTGCTGGTAACCACCTGTGGTAGTTTGACTAAGAATGGCTCCTAAAGGCTTCCATGTATTTGAATGCTTGGCTATCAGGGAATGGAATTACTTGAGAGGGATTAGGAGGTATGGCCTACTTTGAGTAGGTGTGGCCTTGTGGGAAGAAGTGTTTCACCGTGGTGGACTTTCAGCATTCAAAAGCCTAAGCCAGCCCCAGTGTTTCTTTCTTCCTGCTGCCTGTGAATCCAGATGTGAAACTCTCACTTACCCCTCCAGCACCCTGTCTGCTTCCTGCCATGATGATAATGGGCTAAATCTCTGAATCTGTAAACCAGTCCCAATTAAATGTCTTCCTTTATTAGAGTTGCCACAGTCATGATGTCTCTTCAGAGCAACAGAACCCTAACACACCACCATTCTACCCTCAATTTCTATGAGATCACCTCCTTAATATTTCACATATGGGTGAGATAATATAGTGCTTATCATTTTGTGACTGGCTTATTTCATTTAGATTAATGATCTCCAACTATATCCATTTAGTTGCAAATGTTATGATTTCATCCTTTTTTATTTGTGATATGAATGTGTGTGTGTGTGTGTGTGTGTGTGTGTGTGTGTGTGTGTGTGTCTGAATTTGAGTGTGAGAATGTGTGTGACCAGTAAAACCTTAGGTTTATCTTGATAAACACTGCTTGTCTCCTTTGAGTCTGGTTCTGTCATTGAAGCCAGAGCTCGGGAGTTAGGTGAGGCTGTCTGTAAAGCAGGCCCTAGAGATCCTCTTATCTCTGCCTGCCCAGTGATTAGCTTATAGGTGTGTGTCTCTGTACCTGTCATTTTGCCATGGGTGTTGAGGGTTGAACTCAGGTCCTTAGCTGGTGAGGCAAGCACTTTATTGACTGAACTAAATTTCTAGCCATGTTTCACCTTCTTAACATAAATGTTTTAATGTATTAGTTAAAGGTTTAATTTAAATTAAAATCAGTCTATATTGTCCATTTTAAATTGTCATTTTGATAGATAATGTGGCAGGTAAATCCTCAAGTTACTTCAGACATATTTATGTATTTTCTATTAGTTACTCTAAACGTTTTTTATACATTTGATTTTTAATTCTTAAACACCTCTTTTTGAATTTGGGGGCTAATCTCCTATTTCATAATTTTAATAAATGAGATTAGAATGAACACATTTCTTCTCATAGTGTTATAAATATTTCTTATAATTCCTTGAGACAAGATCCTAGATTTTTTTCTCGAAGTAGCCCTGTTCACAGAGAAAGAGAGACAGAGAGAAGAAGGGTCCCTTCAAACATTATTTCATTTAGTGACAGAGAGAATGCTAGGTCAGTCAGTGCTGGGCTGGGCCACAACCTTGACCAAGGCTGCTTAGTCATTCATACCTTGTGCCTTGTTTAAATCTAACCCTCATGCCTCGTGCCTGAAGATGGACTTGCAGAGGTAGGGGGAGGGTCATTGGATGTCTTTGCTCTTTTTTTCAATGTTGCCACAGTGAATGAAATGCTTTCCTGTTTTTCACAGTTCCATGTCTCTTAATGGAGGCATTAGATGTATTAAGGACCAGGGAGTGGGGTGGGGTGTGTGTGGGGGGGGCGGTTCAAGCCTAACTTGTTAAGGCTTCCAGGCAGCCTTTGACCCTCTCAACTCCAGTAACACCACACATCTGCTTGTAAAGTCAAATGTCTTTCTTGAAAGCTATCACTTCAACAGTGTGGAAACTCATTTTCTATGTGAACACAAGCCTCTCCACATTGTCTTCAGGTCCAACTGCTTTTCTTAGGAAAACACTAACGTTCTGCACTGCAGTCTAGCAGAGCAGATCCCCTGGATATGTCTCTATGTGCTCTCTGCACACTGGGCCTAGAGACATTGTGGGCACACACCTGAGAGTTGTAGCCAGCTTCCTTCTTCAGATGTCTGACACCTTAAATGAGGAAATTCCCTGCAGTGTGGAAACAGTCTAGGGATTCATGGTGCACACTAGTTGCTCAGTTTCTTAGTTTCCCATGGAGTGGGTTATGTCCTTCCTTTGATTCCTCACTTTGGTTGCATTGCTATTACAGATTTTTCCCTAGCATTATTTAAAAGGCCAAACTTCTCCGGGTGTTTTTGGAGCAGGTTGTTATTGTAACATTCTAATTTTTCAAGTGGATGTTTTTCAGATTCATTTTCTTTTTAGTTGAGGAGGTCAGTAATCACACAAAGCACATTATTATTTCAGTAGGACATGGAAAACAATAACAGTGTTGATCAAAAGAGCCCAAGGCAAGGCATAGTTACAGTTCAGGAAAACAAAGGACAAAAACAAGCAGATGAATAGATACAACTCATCGTAAGGGAAATTGAGAGGCCATTACAGCTGCAATGAACCCAAGAGCAGGTGATTTTGAAACAATAGCTCTGTATTTATTTTTCTGATTTATAAAAGCAACACGAATATGCACATTGGTCAAAATATTTAAAAAAATATAAAGGGAAAAATAAAAATTGTTCCACCTACAAAAACTTCTTTTGTGTGTGAATATCACAGTTAAAAGGACAACTATGATGGGTGATTTTTATTTGAAAGTATTTCATCTACAAGTTACTTGTTACACGTGGGAAAATTCTAAGAGTCAGAGGCCATGGATGACTAGAGTGAAACAGTATTTGGGGGCATAAGAGAAGTATCCTGTCAATGTGAACTCATAGCAGTTGTGGCGGTAGGCACAAGACTGTATTCACCAGACAATACTCCCCTAGTGAGAAGGAAGACAGTTGTGAAATCCCACTTCGACAGGGACAGCCAGTTTTCTTCAAGAGTGCAGCTTCTGGGAGACTACCCATGATTCCGTGAACTCTGGGATTGGAAGAAAATAAAGAGCACATGCTATTGGGAGGGAACAGTGAGTGGGGTAAGGGAAGAATTGGAATAGAGGTGAAAGACCCCAGAAGAGGTACTTTCGCAGAAGGAGACCCATACCCAGGAATCAGCGAGACCACAGACTTGGATGCAAACCGCAAGAGGTTTTATTGGAAACACGGGTACCCGGGGTGACTTAGCTCCGGTGGGGCCAAGCGCGGGCCGAGCCAAGGGAGAGAGGTCCTTATATAGCAAAAAGCACAGTGCAGAAGCGAAAAGCATAGTTACAGGGATTCTATTGGACAATTTAATGAGGTACAGAGCATTTTCTCAAGGTCTGATAATTAGGCGAAGCGGCCTTGGCTCTATCTCATCTTGGGTACAACAGACTCGGCAGTTCCTCCCTCCACGTCCAGATGGCTGACCTTGGGACGGAGCGTTCCCCATTGGGCGGGAGTGCGGGGGCGGGGGCCCCGGGCGGCCTGCCTGGTGCTCTCCCTCCCGCCGCCTCGAGGGCTCCTCGCTCGGCCCCAGCCCCAGGGCGCGGTGCCAGGCGGGCGGGCCGGGGTGAAGGCTTGGGAGGGAGCCGGTGGCCGAGCGTGTGGGTGCGCGCATGTACGGGAGTGTCACCAAGAGAGAAAAAGCTAAGGGGCAGGGTCTTTCAAGGGGTGCCCCCCAACATCTGCAATCGCAGCTGCAGCAGGGACAGCGGGATGAGGGGAAGCAGGGCGGCGGGAGCGCCCCGTTTCCTCCTCGGCCAACTCTCCTCCCGCCCCCACCCGATCCCCATCCCCCATCCTCCCCAGCCCATCCTGCCTGCTCCAGAGAGAACACCCAGCACCGGCACAGGCGGGGAAGACAGAGAGGCAGCGGGCAGGGGACTTGCAGAAGCATGTCGAGCGGGTCTTTCAGAGGGAATAACAAGGGGGTGGTCTTCATCAAAATATATTATGTGTATACTTAATGAGATCCTCAAACAATTCAAAAGCTATGTGTTCACTTAAATATGAAACGAATACATTTAATATCAATTAATTAAAATTAAATATTGATATATTTACAATACAAAAAATTATATTTAACCTATTAAATTATAAGTTGATAAATACATATTTTGATGCATTTAAATATCAATGTACATAGTAAAACATATAATGTACCTTTAAAATGTTGTCATATTGTATATGAAGTTATATAGCTTTATATCTAAAAGTTTTTAATTTATTTCCAAGTTTTCCTTAAAGTGATGTATCTCAAAATGAACTCACTTTGTCAAAGAATTTCTGTTAATCTCCTATCCTTAAATTGCCATTTTTCGCATGGAATTATAAAAATATCTGTTTATTTGAATCATCATTAGCATTTATATGTCTGTTTTCAATGGACTTGTATCTCTGAAAAGATGTTGAAGTTGTAACTCCAGGTTTCTATGCCAGTGGAGAAGTTCTTAAAGCCATAACCAGATGAAGAAGACTTTGTGTATCCTGGATTATAGTGTACCTGAAATTCAGTGTGAGGCCTGGGGGTGGAGGAGGCAGCCAGGGGCAGCAGCAGTGCTTGACTTTAATTCCAACACTAGGGAGGCAGAAGCAGGCTCAAGTCTGAATTCAAGGCCAGTCTGGTCCACAGAGTGAGTTCTAAGCCAAACAGATTTACACAGAGAAATCCTGTCTTGAAAAACAAAACAAACAGGCAAAGAATAAAGGAAGGAAGAAAGAAAAAGAAACAAAATCCAATGTGTCTCTCTCTATGAGAGGAAACTCTGGAGACATACACAGACCCAGTGTAGACATCGAAAAGCAGCTCAGAAAAACAAGGAATATTAGAATATTACCCTGCTGTGAGAAAATGGAATCCCCTGGTTACAGTCTTCCATCTGCAAGTAGGAATTTAAGCACAGTTGGCAGCACTTAAGGTGTTTTGCCCTCCCAGGTATACACCTCCAGCTTTAGGAATCTCCCCAGAAAGCCATTCATAGGGGAAAGAGGTGTCCTTGTGCAGTTAGTACTCCCTGTTTTTACCTTATCAGATTGTAATTCCATCCAAGGCATCTCTGGGCCACTTCACTTATCTCCCAAATCTGAAGAGAAAGCAGGGAGGAAATGTTACTTGAGAGCAACCAGAATGACTCCTGCTGAGACAATTCTGATTCCCCTTTGAGGAACCTGTACCCATACTTGGGTATGTATGGACTTATTCTTTTCTCCTTCAGGAAATCCATATCCACACTTGGTTTCTCGTTCTTTCTAAGCCTGTCCTTTTCTTCCATTCCTCATCCTAAATAGCATACATTAAAATTAGCTTTAGTAAAATCTCCAACTCGGTTTCACACTGGCTAGCCCTAGAAATTCTTTTCTGGGTCTACACGGTGAATGTTTAGTTAGCCTGAGGCCTTAGGTTGCTGAGTGTGGGAGAACAGTGCCTCTGCCTAAAGCATTATTTGTGGGTTCTTCTTGCTGTCATTTGCCTCTTAGGTCCTATGAAGCATGGCTTACATGCAACCTTCCTTTTTTTTTTTTTCTCTGTCTAGAGACTCACTTAATGTTCAATAAGTGCTACTGGCATCAAAGATAAAAATC
The DNA here is from genome assembly GCF_003668045.3 of Cricetulus griseus. Lineage (NCBI taxonomy): Eukaryota > Metazoa > Chordata > Mammalia > Rodentia > Cricetidae > Cricetulus > Cricetulus griseus. Next base: position 177,497,873 of record NW_023276806.1, on the reverse strand, counting down.
CTTAGATGCACGAAGACCTTCCATTGGATCAGATAGAAGACGGTGTGACTTCTCTTGTGGGGACATTGGTATAAAGGCAAGAGCCTGGGACACAAGAGGAGAGCTGTTTCTCCCGAAAATACATTCTTGATCCACAACAACACACAAGGAATGACTGCTCCCATGCCCTCTCAACTCTGAAAGAGTCAAGGGAGTGTTGTTTCTCAGTCCTTGTCCTAAAGGTCAGTACCCTCCCTAAGACAGACAGCCTGAGGCAAAGGGAGCTGCTTCCCTCCTCAAGCCGACTTTCCAGTTTGGTGGACACTTTCCCAACTCTGCCGACCTTCTCCATCCTCTGTCTCACTTCCTGGTGCTCCGAGGAAGGGATCGCATCGATTTCAAAGGCAAAATACGTGAATGTGCATGTATTTCAGGGGTCTTGTTTTTATAAGAAGCTAGAAACAAAACTGTTGTATGCGTCCATGCCTTTAAACTTTACACTGGGGAGAGAAGGAGTTTAGCATAGGCTCTCCAGACTTAACATTTGAAAATGGTTGGATCCTGAGGGGGGAGAGGAAGTGGCGACCCCCTGAATTATGGAAGCTGTTCCCTGCCCGGCTGATGCCTGACTGGGTGGATACGCTGCCTGATCCGAGAAGGCAACTATATCCTAGATTAGTCCTGGATGGACAGATGGTGACATATCCAGGGGTCTAGAGTTCACTTATTTCTTTTCCCTTACATGCATAAACAACCTGTGAAATACAGCTTCGCTATAAATAAAAAAGAATAAAATGCTTCGTCCTAAAATGACACCGAGAAAGGAATTTATTGGCAAAGCCGTCTCCTCTGCAGTTTAGCTCTAAAAACGGATAAACATTGCTTTAAGTCTGCGTGATTATCCCGGTGCTTTCATGTTTTGCTTTTGCTGGCTTGTGCTTCAGACTTGAAGCCCATCAATGATTAAGTTAGATTCTCATCTTTAAACTGTAAGTTCACCATTTTGTCCCTAAGAAAAGCCATGTCTTTAGAAGCAGATCTGGCATTAGTGATTGCTAAAGGCTATGGTAGAACTCATCATTAGTCATTGCTAAAGGCTATAGTAGAACTCATAGGATCATTAGTCTAATTTAAAGCTGATCACAACAAATACAGCAATTATAACCAAAAAAAAAAAAAAAGGAAAAGAAATGTAACAAATATAACTGTGGTTTTGCAGTGTCATAGATCTGGCTTCTAGTGTTTCATTAAGGCATAAAGTTGTCTTACTTGAAAAAGTTTTCTAAATTTTATAGAAAAAGTAACCAAAAGAAATGATCAAGTAAGAAAGGATTAAAAAGTTAAAGATTTAAAAAAAAAAGTCTTAGTTTCATTCCTGCACTAAGTTTCTCACTAACCCCCAAATGGTCCCCACTATCAAAACAGCTTTCATTACTCTCCCCCTCCATACCACCCCAAACCTGCCCAACCTGATAACTCATGTTCCCATCCCCCACACTTTGTCTGCCCCAATTTATCCAGGAGATCTCTCCTATTTAAGGGAAAGATTCTTTAGACACCAAATTTTACACACACACACACACACACACACACACACACACACACATATATATATATATATATATATATATATATATATATATTAAAACAATTAGTTGCTGACTCTCCCTTGAAGATCCCACACCCACACACTCAGGTGTGTCTTCCTCTCTGAGTGCCTACCTCCTAACCCTCATGTTTAAAGCCTAGGTTTAAACTATCTGTAATAAAATCTTTTGTCCTGTGTCACACTTCATAGTCCTGAAATTCTTTTTCTATTTCTCTATTGAAGCTAAAAATCCTTGTCTGGTTGGAGTCAGGGTCCCTCAAAGATCAAGGGAATGCCTAAGACTGTTGAGTGACAACATGTGGCTGTGTGTCTAGTCCTTCCCTGCTGGCATTAGGAAGATAAATGTAGAAATTTGAGTTGGGTAGCCACAAATCAGGAAAAGCAAATGGGTTCTGGAAGACAAAAGAAGTCAAAAATACCAATCTTTCTCACAACCATTGGCAGAAGATCATATAACCTTTCCAAATGCTTATTATTGTGTTTGTGTTTAGAACTCTGAGAGAACACATGTTTAGGTAGTTGTAAGCTGCAAGGCCTTGGGAAACAAATACAGTATCCTTTAAAAAGAAAATAATGTCATTATTTTTATATTTCAGGATGAAAGTCTCTCAATGTTCTTGAGGCCTTGTCACTCAGAACAATGGAGGACATTTGAGATCTGCTTTTTCCACCTGTGTGTCCTGAAGGGTCTTACAAGACCACCATCGATGCAGATTCCTTCCTGACTGGCTCTTCCTCATGGCAAATACTTTTCTTATCACTGCTGTGTAAGTTTTGTTTGTGAGGTCTTCTCCCTTCCCTTGCTTATAGCCTCAACTATGCAAAAAGCTAATAAATCTTTTATTTGTCTTTTTTCCTCCTCCTCCCCTCCTCCTCCTCCTCCTCCTCCTCCTCCTCCTCCTCTTCTTCTTCTTCTTCATCTTCTTCTTCTTTTCACCAGACTATACCAGGCTGGCCTCAAACTCACACAGATATGCCTGCCTCTGCCTCCTGAGTGATGGGATCAAAGGCATGTGCCCATGTGCCACTACTCTCCAGCTTTTTATAGTTTTTTTTTTTTTTTTTGAGACAGGGTTTCTCTGTATCTCTGGCTATCCTGGAACTCCCTCTGTAGACCAGGCTGGCTTTGAACCCAGAGATCAGTCCACCTTCACCTCTGGGATGCTTGGATTAAAGGTTCAAATTTGATTTTCATACAAGATACTTCCAACCAAGTCTGTGGTAGAAACAGAGGATGCCACACTGTTTTGTTTTCTGCTTTTTGCTTTGTTTTTCTCTTTGTTCTTTTGCAATGAATAGTGTTCATGGATACCAAAGAAGTAAAGGAGACTAAGAAATTCAAATGTGAATATTAAGATGCTTATTCTTTGACATAGGTTGAACAAGGGAAAGTTGGAGAAAGGATATGATTAAAAAAACACTCAAATCCCAAGTACTGCATGAAATAATTGTTTGAGTTTATTTTTGATGGTACTAGGTCTTGACATCTCTGAGCCACAGAAGTCATGCAGTAGCAGGAATTAGTCATAACTCTGGTAGCTGGCTCTAAAGATAAAGATAATCTGGAACTGAGACACTTTGGTTGCTTCTGAACACTATTGAAGTTATAGTCTAAATTGTTATTGTGTCTGTAAGGATGATTTATACTTGAGCAAGATTTATACCAGTAATGCCTAATGTGATAAAGAAAAAAATTCCAATAATATAGGCCATGGGTCATGATGGAGAAATGCACTCAGTGCATGAGCTTTTACCTTTCTATTTGTTTGAGAAGTTTTAATAAGGGAGCTTATGTTTACCATGCTTTTATACTATGTCATAATATATATATATATATATATGCATATATATATGCATATATATTTAGTTATTATATGACCTCTTTTTCTGTTCTAAGATGTTCAAATTGAAACAGAATTACATTACTTTCCTTCTCTACATCCAGCCCCTCCCAGCTACCCTAACCCTACCTCAAACCCTTCCCGTGCCCCAACTCTCAAGTTGATAGCCTCTTTTTCTTTATTATCATCATGACATATATATGTATATTCTCAAATTAAAATAAATACAACCAGCTGAACAAATTTTTGTTGATTGTGTCTATAAGAGTTTTAGGTCTACTCTACACAGTACACTCTACACAGTACAACCAATCAGATCCATCATCCTTGAAAGAGGCTAAGTCCTCTTCTCCCAGCAGATGGAGTTAACTGCAGTTCTTTGTGTAAGGGGAGGACTATAAAATTCCCTTCCATGTTAACAGGTTAATTCATACTGTCATTTTTTTTCAGTCTGGTTAATTCTGACATTACTATGAGAGACTGCTTTAAAACATACTTCCTGATATTCCGGCCCTTACAACCTTTCTGCCCCCTCTTCTGCAATGTTTCCAGACTTATCGATGCAGGAATTGTGATGTTGGATGTGTCTACTGGATCTGGACTCCCCATGATCTCTTGATCTCTGTATTGTGTCTAGGTATAATCTTTTGTTATCACATCCATTTCCTGTAGAAGGGATTCTTTGTCAAGGCATGGAACCTCCACTTATGTGTGGATATAAGGGTAAGATTTAGAATGGATCAAGGAATCATGCTGGTTTAGCCAAATGGCAGTATATTCTTTTCTATGGTTCATGACTTCACTAATCCTGCAATATTGGCTAGGTTTTTAGTACCAGACATTGTTTCTCTCCTGTTAATGTATTAATATAGATTATATAGACATGAATGTATTGTTATATAATCATAAACAGATTTTCATTCAATATTTTAAAAGCATTTTGTTACTTATTATTTTGTGAGTGAGTGCAAGTGTGCATGCCATGGCATACATGAAGAAATCATGACAACTTCAGGAGTTGGTTGTTTCCTTTCACTTTGGAAATTGAACTCAATTCATCAGACTTTCACCAAGTACATGTACCTACTGAGTCATTTGTTTGTCCTCATTCAGTATTTTTAAAGGCTTAAAATTGCTAGTACTTCAGACCTTATGAATGTATGTAGATTCATTCACATGGGAAAATAGGATTGTACCTTGCAGGGCTATCTAGTTAAGATATTTTTTCCTTAGTATGTCACCTCTTATCACACTATCTATGAACTTTTTTTTCTCTTTCTTTCTTTCTTTTTTTTTTTGAAACAGTTTCTCATAAAGCTAAAACAGGAATTGTGGGGGGAGGAAGAGATTTTAAGAGAAATAGGGAATAATGTAATGGAAGACATAAAACATGAAACCAGAGGGAGGAATAACTACGGAAAAGAGAACCAGCTTAAGTTGAGAAGGGGGCCAGGAGAAAAGTAGTCCTGGGGGAGAATGAACAAGAGCAAAACATATTTGCACATGTGTGTGAAGAGGTCAAGATGAAATTCACAAGGTTGTATCTTAACTTAAAATATTAATTGAAATAAAAAAGGACCCTGTGACTACTATAATACAAGACTTACATTTGGTTCATAAATGAACTTGTGGTTAATACAAATGAAAGGCCGGGGTTGGCAGATCTGGAAACCACGTATATACAGGACTGTGATTGGTAAAAATTACAATCAAACATGGTTGTGTTGTGCCCTTTTCCTAAACATAATTACAGGCAGTTTCTCTGTCTTGTCTGTATTTCTGCTGGAGCACATTCCTGGGTATTAATGCCACACACACACACACACACACACACACACACACACACACACACACACACACACATACACACACACACCATAGTATGAAACATTAGTACAATGTTTTGCTTGCCTAGTTTCATGAAGAATGGGCAAAACCTTTGTGACCATGAACCACTGCTTCAATGACAGAAACAGCAGCAGCAGGAGCAGCAGCAGGAGGAGGAGGAGCAACATGTGTAGCAGGAACAGCAGCCAAGCAGTAGGAGTAGTAGAAGCAGCAGGAGCTGCAGAAGGATGAGCAGGAGGAGGAGGAGGAGCAGCAGGAGCAGCAGGAGTAGTAACAACAGCAATCTAGAACAGGCCGGAGAGTTCTAGAGAGTCAAGGCCCCTTTCCTGAAACTCTGAGGGCTGAGTTTTGTGTTGTTTTTCCATGGTCACCGACTTTCATGCTCATCCCATTTTGTTAGATACAGCACAGCGTTCTGTATCACGTGATACCAAGCCATAAAAGATTGTTTGTTCAAAGAAGGGGGGGAAATGGAAGCCTTGCCTATGTTTTTGTGTCCTCCCTGTTCCTCTTGTTTTTGTCTACCTAACATTATTGAGGATTATAGTCGTCTAATTCCTTTATCCACATTATTTTCATCAGTTTCTGCAGTTTCATGTAGCTCCAAGTACCATTGGAAAGAAAGCCACAAAACTAAAAGTAGTTTCAGGGTCTCCTGGCCACTGGTTCATCACAGAGGCGCTTCACCCACAGACATACTGTGGTCAGCCCTGGGATGCGTTTGCTGGATGGGCATGTTATCTCTGACCCCAGGGCCAGCAGGGAAACAAAGCAAAGCACTGACTGACTCCAAGCTCTGGAGTAGCTGCAAATGACCACAATTGTTTTAAAGGGGTAACCAAACAAAACCACTGACCTCAAACCATAGTGCAACTGTTCAGCCCCCAAAGCAAGACCTGCAACATTAAGTCCGGAAGTCAGGAAACATTGAGGGAACTGTCAGCTGAAGTGTGCTCTCTCAAGAGAAGGGGGCTCCAAAGGAAGAGCCTGCTACTGAACCCAAATCTGTATTTATTAAGGTGAACATGTAGGACCCCTAGAAGCTCAGGCCTCCAGGATCTCATCCCAGGACCAGGGTCACCCCAGTCACAAGGCAGATTCGAAAGCTTGATGCAAACTGCATGAGGCTTTATTATAGTTGTTTAATGAGCTAACCCCAAGTTAGCTCTGGTCTTTCATCCACCCACCATGGCGGATGGCTAGGAAAGACAGCTCGAAGCGTCTGCATAGAGATCTTATAGGGCAGCCTAAGGGGAGTGTCTAGGGGTACGCATAGGCTCAGGATTGGTGTAGCTCCAGGCTTGGAGGGTTAGCCCTGTGTTGATTGGTCAACTGGTTGTTATGGCCCATAGGCCCTCCCAGGGTGGTTGCTATGCTCTGCATGTCATTTCTGTGCACTTGTCCGTAAAGCACACCCAGAGCCATAAAGCATAGCACCACCAGCTAACTTCTGATTGGTTCCTTGCCATGAGGCAGGCATCTGACCTCCTAGTGTTTAAGACAAGGTCAGACAAGCACGTGTTTGGCTGTTATGGCTGCCGAAAGGAGCAGGCATCTGACCTTAGTGACCAAGACAAGGTCAGGCAAGTGCATGTTCGGCTGTTATGGCTGCCACGATGGAGAGCTGGTCCCTTCAAACAAAACATCAAGACATGCCCCCCAAGCCTAATCCATGGTGACTGAGGCTGCTAGGCTGCCTGCTTCTTGAGGGTGCCAGTACCAAGTAGTAGCACCCTGTTAACCCCCGTCCCAGACTATGACTGGGTGGCAGAAATGATCCCCTCTAAATGTTTGAATGACATTTTCATCATTTCAGCAGAAGATGACTTGATCAAATTCAATGATTTTAAATGAACTGGCATTTTCACTAAAGAAGAGGGCTTCTGTTCTCCTTTTTGTTCTTTTCTCCCAAGAAATCTTAGAATTGGATTTAATGGATGGCATAAGACATAGTTAACAGATAGCATACAATATCTGAAATACAGTTTCCCATTGGAACTCCTTTTATGGAGACACTCGAACCCCTTCATCTGAGGTGGAGCCTCAGCCCTCTGATCACCTGTGATTGCGGGACCAAAAATGCAAATTAGTAAAAGTTTTAAAACTTAGACCTTGAAAGGGAATGTCTAATAATAAAGGAAAATTTGACTCCTTAAATCAGGAGTGCCATGACTGGCACCTGATCCCCTCCTCTCAGAGAAGGAGAGGTAACTGTCCACCACTCCTGTTAACATTTCTTTGCTAATGGTTGGCCATAAAGATCCTCATCTCAGGGGATAACTGACAGACCCTGCGACTCTGTAACGCTGCAAGCCTGTCTTATCTCAGTCAAATATATCTCCCATAAAATGTATAGTTACCAACTAACTCTGTACTTTGTATGACCATGTAACCATGGAAACTCTGTAATTTGTGGCCTTCAACCTTATGGTCTGCCCCTTGAAAAGCTTCTCTTTTTGGCAGGGTGGCATTTCATTTGCCTGCCATGCAATGAGATCCTGAAAGGACCCCAGCCTAAGATGTTTTCTTTGCAGAAACGTGAAAACCTGAATTTATAACCTTAACGGGAAAGGGCTGTTAGGGTTGCAGAATTCCACTCTGACAAATGGTTCCCAGAGATAGAGATGTAACTGCCCTAAATGCTCCATGAGCCCGGAGATTGTGGTCGGCCACCTGGAATGAGCCAATCAGTACTGTTACCCTCGCTCACCCCAGATCCCATCTGTTTGCTGTTTTTGCCTTTAAGAAGTCCCTAGACCCCAACTCGGGGTCGAACTCCTCTGCTCCTGTGAGAGTAACAAATTGGGCCCCAGGGTGCCGGTTGCTGAGTAAAGCCTCTTGCTGTTTGCATCAAGTCCTCACCTCTGCCTGGTGATTGGGGTCGCCAAATTCCTGAGTGTTCACCCCAGGGTCTCACCCTGTGGGGGGGGGGGTCTTTCATGATCACAGCTGGCCAATGAGCAGAATCAGGAAATGTGCCAGTGGTGTGAAGGGGAGGTCTGAGAGGTCACACTGAGCATACACTGGGGAGCTTCAAGCAGAGGGAACAGAGCTCATGACCCAACTCAGAGCATTGCTCTGAGTCCCAGTGGTCGGCAGGGCATCAGCAGCTGCATCACTGAGACATGTGCACTGTCTCCTGGACTCTTGCCCTCTGAATAACCATGCTGGGAAGGAACAGGAATCTTCTCTGTTCCCCGAGGGCTTCTGGAAGCAAGGCCTGTGGCTGCAGCACAGGTAAGGATTGAAGAGAGAAAAAGTAAGGCAGAAACTGCAAGGTGCTAAGACTAGGAAGCATGGCAGAGAGTGAGAGGTGTAAGGAGCAGAATGTGAGAAACACAGGCCTGGGTATCACAAGTGTTTGAAAGATCTGAGGGACCAACACCTACATCTTAGAAACATGGACCTAGATGCTACCTTCTGGGACTCTTTTTTTTTTATGTGAATTTGTGTTTCACCTGCATGTATGTCTGTGTGAGAGTGTCAAGCAAGTCTCCTGGAACTGGGATTACAGACAGCAGTGAACTGCCATTGTGGGTGCTGGGAATTGAACCTGGATCCTCTGGAAGAGCAGTCAGTGCTGTTAACTGCTCAACCATCTCTCCAGCCCCAGGACTCTTGTCCAGAGCTGTAAGCTTTTGTTTTGAATACCTAAAGCACATGTTTAGTTGGACTTTCTTGGTACTGTCTGCTCCTGAATAAAGATAGAGACATTATTAATTATGATAGGTTGGCCTTACCTTAGGCTTGTTTACAACTAGCTCTTACAACTTAAATTAATCTGTTTTTACTAATCTATATCCTGTCATAGGGCTCCTTACCACTCCTCAGAACAAGTCTGACTTTTCCTAGTCTGGTTGGCTAATCCCCCACTCTCAGATTCTTTCCGTGGAAGATTCTTCTACCTGAAAGTCCTGCTCATCCTCTTCTTCCTAGATATTGGCCATTAAGCTCTTTATTAAACCAATCAGAAGGTGCCTTAGGCATGTGAGGTAAAACAGCAACACCTTCACACAGAGTGATTAAATATCTGACAACACACAGGTCTCCAGTTTTAAGAGAGTGGAGCACAAGCCTCAAGATCTTAAGCCTTGTAGCCCAGTTTATTAGTTCCTTTAGCTCAGAGCTGTCACCATTGAAAAAGTTTTAAAGCCAATGAGAAGTACAACAATAAAGAGGTTGGGGTGTGGGGGAGATGCCTTCTTACTACCTGGGGGGAAAAATAGTGGAAAGAGAGAGGAAGGGAGATAGAGGGAGGAAAGGAGGGAGGGAGGGAGGGAGAAAGAGAGAATGAGAGAGAGAAGAACAAGAGATCACTAAAGCAGCTTTTGGGGCCAAATTATACAGGGAGAAAGAAGCTATTGATAACACAGAGGCATGTTTACTAAGTATATCCTTTGTTGGTCTTTTATCTGGTAAGGCAGGAAGTCACACACTCAGAGATAACAAATGGGTATGTTAAGTATTACAGGTTGGTTGGGGTAATTGTTTTTCAGGGTTACAACATTAAGCTAGGAGATGTGGATGAGAAGGCGGGGGTGGGGGTGGGAGGGAGAAAACCAGGGAAGACGCATGAAGATATGCTTTCATTTTCAATGAATAGTGAGAAAGGTTCACGGTTGCTCTTTTACTGTGAAGGGCTCTAACAGGCATGGCAAACTTGATGCCAGCAGTTCCTGCTCTTCTTGCTTTCCTGTCCCTTTTCAATAACTAGATTACCTTACTTAGGCACAATCACATTCCTAAAGATAGCTACCGAGGTCCATTTCCCCTTTGTTTGGCTACTGTCTTCCTTTATTTTTATTTTTGTTTTTTTTTTTTGGGGGGGGGGGATAGGGTTTCCTTGTGTAGCACTAGAGGTCCTGGAACTTGCTCTGTAGACTAGGCTGGCCTCAAACTCACAGAGATCCACCTGCTTAAGCCTTCTGAGTGCTGGGATTAAAGGTGTGTGCCACCACCACCTGGCTTGGCCACTTTCTTTTTCCCTTTTAGATTTTTTGAGACAGGGTTTGTCTGCACAGCCCTGATTGTGCACTTTCTTGTGATCCACTCATTCCTGAGGCCTATCACCAAGGTCCAACTCTCAAAACATCAAGGTCCAGCAATCAAAAATACCCATTTGGCTACTCTGATTAATATGCACAATCAGAATTGACCAACCCATTCTAACACAGATCTCCTCTTCTTTTCCTCTTAAAAATACACTTGGAAAGAAAGCTATTGGTGGCTGTTACTGCCTGATTCAGGTTCAACCACCATGTTTCTTTTCCTTGTTTACTAAAGAATCTCTTTGTGCCATTCCACATAGAGGGATACTCCCTCAGCCTAGACACAAGTGGGAGAGCCTAGGCCTTATCCCCAAGGATGTGACAGACTCTGAGGACCCCCCATGGAAGACCTCACTCTCCCTGGGGAGCAGAAATTGTAGAGGATAGGTAGGGTGTTTGTGGGGGGCAGGGGAGGAAGGGAGGGAGAGGAAACTGGTATTGACATGTAAAACAATCTTGTTTCTAATTTAAATTTTAAAAATGTAGGAAAAAAAAGAATCTCTTTGTGTGGGAAACTGGTGTTTGGGTGTGGTCTGTGCCTAATTCAGGGTGCAGAGGGAAGCTAAGCACTCCAAGGTTTCTCCCTTCATACTGGACTTCACAAGAGAAAAAGTTTTATAGTTTTTCTCCTGTATGTATATATAAAGCATACAAAACAAATTTAAAATGTGATGCTTCGTTAATGGTTTAGAGCAAAAGTCATTATAATAAATTACTCATTTTTCCATTTAAGCTCACTTTTTATCAAAAAATGCACAGAGCACAATGTACATTTACAATGGACAGATAGGCAGGAGGCTGTGTTCCAGAATATTTGATTGTTCTTGGTACCACATTTCCAAGAATCTTTCGGCATTTTAACCACTGAAAATTAGATTCCTTGTCATAATTAGAAATAATCTTAAAGCACTCTAATGTGTGAAATGTGTGTTTCACATTTCATCCTTTACAGGGTTCACTCTGCATGAGTGTCAGCATAGAAAGCGGAGACTCGTGGCATTCATCAACATGTTTGAGTACAGATTACCTTTGCCACTTTCCCCAAATATGTAAGCTCACACTGGTATTCAATTGCTGGTCCAGAATTACATTTGAGAATGTTTTTTATTAATTTGTATAACTGAATATGATTTTGGTTTTGGGAGCTTCCATAATGAAGCACCAAAAAATGGGTTCCTTGTATAATTTATGTCCCTTCAGTTTTAGAGCCAAGAATTTAAAAATAAAGATACTGGCAGAGTCAAGTGCCCTCTGGTGTTCCCAGAGGGCAAATCTTGCCTCTTGCAGCTCTTGGCACCTATAGCCATTCCTTGGATTGCGACTGCATAACTTTAGAGTCTGACTTTATCTTCTCTTGTTCTATTCATGATTCTCTTTATAAGGACTCTTGTCACTGGCTTTGGGACCTGCTTTGCTAATTCAGAGTGATCGTGAGATCCTCAATATCAATACCATATGCAAAACACTTTTTCAAAGATGGTCACTCTGGATGATTCCACGGTAAGAAGAGGAAATACAGTCTGGAGTTAGCAATTAATTCACTACAAACACTAACTAATCAAAAATGATAGTTTTCTTGGCCCAGTTAGTTCCTGCCACCCTTCTCAGACCCAAAGAAGCACACAGATACTATATAAATTATAAAACTGTTGGCCATTGGCTAGGGCTTCTTGTTGGCTAACTCTGACTTAATTATTAACCCATTTCTAATAATCTAAATATTTCCACATAGTCTTATCTTACTGGAGAAAAGGTCCAGGCCTCTTATTCCATTGGGGTCTATATTGAGTCTGCTCAGCATCTCCACAGAGAAGAGAGGGGTTTCCTGTTTGTCCCTGCTTATACTCTGATTCTGCCCAGCCAAGTCACTTCCTGCCTGGCCAATCAGCCAATCAGTGTTTTATTCATTAACCAATAAGAGAAACATATACACAGCAGGACTTCCCCCATCATCAAATGTCCATCTTTGAAATGGAGAGATGGGAGAGATGTTCTGAGCTTTATGAAGATGACCCTTGAAATTGCTATTGCCTCTTTAAGTCTCAGCAGATATTCATGCTTTTCAGTGATACTGGAAAAAGAGACAAATTCTAAAATCATATGATGAGCAAAACTCCGATTAACAATATTATGAGAAAGTCATATCATATTCAAATATTCTCTGTCACACTGACTTGGGAGTCAAAAATGCAATAACTACAAATTATTTTTACAAGTCTGTGGAGCAACTATTTGGGCTACAGGGGTTAAGAACTGAGTAACATCTCTTTAAACTTATGTCTCATGAGATACAGCTATAGGTTTAAACATCCTTGTTGATTTCTTTGCATTATTTTCTTAAAACCTTAGTCTTAAGACAGAAATAATAGGGCCAGTGAAATGACTCAGGTAAGGAAAGATGCCCACCACCAAGTCTGATGACCTCAGTTAGAAGAAGGGACCTGTGCAGTAGAAGGAAAGAGGTGACTCTGATTCCATTAGGTTGAGCTTGGACCTCCAGAAAAGGGCAATGGAGTGTGTGGGTGTATGTAAGTAAATGGAATCAAATTATCTTTATAAAAGCAATATAGGTCATATATATTTCCTCCCTGTATTGAGACCTGAATAAAGTTTAGAGACCATTCTAAAATAACATAAAACAAGAAAAATGCTGTGTCTCTCACCAGTGGTTAAAAACATTTTCCTCAAGATCTACATGAACTGAGTTTTTGGAGGAAGGGTATAAGAAATTTGGAACACTCCACACACTGAGTGCTGGAGGCAGGTGTGCCTATGTGTTCTGAGGAACAACAAGGAATACTGGTGATGAAATGCATCTGTTTCATTACACTTTCTTAGAATTCACAAACAGGTTAACACAGTATTTGTATTGGTGTGCATGGGCTAATTCTGAAGCCTTCCAAGTGAAAAAATATTTTTTCTAGTTATCTAAATTTGAATGGGTTATATAGACCAGAGTGAAATAGTTGGATACTACATTCTTGAATAAATGTATGCAAAAATTCATACAACAAGAACATCTGTTCAACTATGTTCATAGGAGCATTGTTTGAAGAACCTGGAAGCAACCTAGATGCCCCTCAACTCAAGAATGGATAGAGAAAATGTGGTACATTTACACAATGGAGTACTACTCTTTGAGGAAAAAAAAAAAACAATGGAATCTTGAAATTCACAGGAAAATGGAGGGAACTAGAAGAAACCATTCTGAGTGAGGTAACCCAGTCAGAAAAAGACAAACATGGTATGCACTCACTCATAAATGGATTTTATACATAGAGCAAAGGATTACCAGCCTACAATCCACACCACGAGAAAAGCTAGGAAACAAGGAGGACCCTAAGTGAGACATATATGGTCCCCTGGAGAAGGGGAAAGGGACAAGATCTCCTGAGCAAATTGGGAGCGCGGGGAAGGGGAGAGGGAATTAGGAGAAAGAGAAGGGGAAAAGAGGAGGGGAGAGAAGGACATGAAGGAGCAGGAAGGTTGAGTCGGGGGAAGAATAGAGGAGAGCAAGATAAGAGATACCATAATAGAGGGAACCATTAAAGGTTTAAAGAGAAGTCTGGCACTAGGAAAATGTCCAGAGATCTACAAGGATGACACCAACTAACAATCTAAGCAATAGTGGAGAGGTTACCTTAAATGCCCTCTCCAATAATGAAACTGATGACTACCTTAAATGCTATCCTAGAGCTTTCATCCAGTAGCTGATGGAAGCAGAAGCAGAAGCAGACACCCACAGCTAAACACTGAACTGAACTCCTGGAATCCAGTTGCAAAGAGGGAGGAGTGATGAGCAAAGGGGTCAAGGCCAGGCTTGAGAAACCCACAGAAACAGCTGACCTGAACAACGGGGAGCTCATAGACCCCAGACTGATAGCTGGGAAATCAGCATAGGACCGACCCAGACCCCTGATGGTGGGTGACAATTAGGAGGCCTGGGCAATCTATGGGTCCTCTGGTAGTGGATCAGTACTTATCCTTAAGAATGGACTTAGGGATCCCATTCCACATAGAGGGATACTCTCTCAGCCTAGACACACGTGGGAGGGCCCTGCTCCAAATGATATGACAGACATTAAAGGTCCCCCAAGGAAGGCCTCACCCTCCCTGGGGAGCAGAAAGGGGATGGGATTGGGGTTAGTGGGAAGTAAGGGAAGAGGGGAGGGAGAGGGAACTGGGACTGACATAGTAAACAAGTTTGTTTCTAATTTAAGTGAAAAAATCTGAAAAAAATAAATGTATGCAACAAATACAGGAAATTATGTTTCATTTTTGTCCACTTCTTATTTACTATAAGGATTTGGCTTAGTTTTAGTGTCTACAGGAGCATTAAGGGAAAAAAAGGAAGAATAATGTCTACTTTAAGAAATAGAAATTTTGATGTGTAGTTCCAGAGAGCATTTGTTTACAATATTTTCAGGTGTGCTTGGCCTGTTAGCAAAACTGAGGTTATGGGTGATTCAGAAGAGATCACAAAACCTCTCAGTAGATGGGGAAGGACACTAATTGCTCATCAAAGGAAAAATTCACCAAGATGACATTTCAATGCTTAACATCTATGCCCCAAACACAAGGGAACCCCTATTTGTAAAAGAAATACTACTACATCTTAAAGCACACATCAGCCCTCACACAACTATAGTGTGAGACTTCATTATCCTACTCTCACTGAACCAGAAGTAGAGAAAGTGGAGAACAGCCTTGAATGCATTGGCACAGGAGACAGCTTCCTCAACAGAACACCAATAGTGCAGGCAATAAGATCAACAATTAATAAATGGGGCCTCATGAAACTAAAAACTTCTATAAGTCAAAGGACACTATCAATAGGACAAAGTGGCAGCCTATGAGTAAGGAAAGGTTTTTATCAACTCCACATCTGAGAGAGGACTAGAATCCAAAATGTATAAAGAACCTAAGAAACTAGATATTAGAAAACCAAACAATCCAATTAAAAATGGGGTATAGCTGGGCAGTGGTGGCACACACCTTTAATCCCAGCACTCAGGAGGCAGACACAGGTAGATCTCTGAGTTTGAGGCCAGCCTGGTCTACAAGAGTTAGTTCCTAGACAGTCACCAAAACAAAACAAAACAATCAAACAAAAAGAAAAGAAAAGAAAATGGGGTACAAAACTAAATGGAGAATTCTTAACAGAAGAATCTCAAATAGCTGAGAAACACTTAAAGAAATATTCAACATCCTTAGCCATCAAAGAAATGAAAATTAAAGCTACTTTGAGATTCCATCTTACATCAGGATGGCTAGAATCAATAACACAAATGATAGCTTATGTTGTTGAAGATATGCAACACTCCTCCTGTGCTGGTGGGAAGGCAAACTTCTGCAGCCACTTTGAAAATCAATATGGTGGCTCCTCAGAAAACTGTAAATCAATCTACCTCAAGACCCAGCTATACCACTCTTTTGCATTTACCCAAAGGACACTCTATCCTACCACAGGGACTCTTGCTCAACACTGTGCATTGTGGCTTTATCCAAAATAGCCAGGAAATTGAAACAATATAGATATACCTCAACAGAAGAATTAATTAACAAAATGTGATACATTTATACAACAGTGTTAAAAAGAATGACACCATGAAATTTGTAGAAAAATGGAAGGAACTAGAAAAAAACCATCCTGAGAGAGGTAATTCATACCCCCAAAAGACTAATATAATGTATCTTCATTTATAAGTGGATATTAATCATTACATAAATGATAATCAAGGTACAGTAGTAGACCAGAAGATGCAGGTAAAGATGAAGGGGTCTGGGGGCGGGCATGGATATCCCTTGAAAGGGGAAATAGAATAGATTTTGCGGGAGTACTGGGAGGGTGGGTGATGAAGGGAGCTGGAGGGATCAGGTTCGGGAAGATGGGATGGAAGGAGAGAGTGGGGGGGCGAGAATACTGGAATGTTGGTGCCCTTGTGGGGTTGTGAAGACTTCCTGGAATCTATGAGGGTGATCCCAGTGAGGACTCCTGGTAAGGGGAAATACAGAGGCTCAACTGGCCATCTCTAGTAGTCAGGCAGGACTTCCAGTGGCTGGACTGAATTGCATTCAGTTGAGTTGTTGCCTGAGAGGGTCCATGAAGATTCCCAAACAACCCGGGCTGATACTAGGACAGAGTGTTGCTCTCTGTAATGTGACAGCAGGGCCCCATTGCTAAGAATGACATCCATAATCCACACATCTCATTGAATGTATAAATAAAGGTCAAGCTAGAGCAGGCTTGGATCCTTTACCCCTATGTTCTAGCCTCTTTGGTTCAGGCTACCAAAAAAGAAACATGGATACCAACCCAGCAACAAAATCATCGACCAACAATCTGTGCTGCTGAAAGATGTGCTGGGGAAATGGTGGTGCAGAACTTGTGTGAGTGGTCAAACAATGTCTGATTTAACTTGAGGCCCACTCCACAAGAGGGAGCCCAGGCTCAACATTGCTTGGATGGCCAGGAACTAGAGACTGGATAGCCAGAGACCTAAGGTAGAACCAAACACGGCTGGTTTTAAAAAAACAAACAAAACAAAACCAATCCAAACCAAACCAAACCAAACCAGCCAACCAACCAACCAATCAACCAACCAACCAAACAAACAAACAAAATAATGACATTCTCTTCTATACTCAAGATGGATATGTGCCTTGTTCAGTCAGCATCAGAGAGGCTTCCTCCAACAGCAGATGATAGCAGACACAGAGACCTATAGTCAGACATTCTACAGAGAGGGAGTCTAAATTGGTGGTTTCCATCTGGTTCCTTGCCTTGGAGCTTGGAGAACACTGCTGAAGAGTGGGAGGAATGATTATAGGAGTCAGAGGTCATGGGGAACTCCAGAAGAACATGGCCCACTGAATCAACAAACCAGGGTTCACATGGGATCGCAGAGACTGAGGGTGCAAACATGTGACCTGCATGGGTCTCTACCAGGTACTCTGCATATATGTTATGGCTGTTTGCTTGGTGTTTTTCTGTGACTCCTAACAATGGGAGCCGGTGTGTCTCTGACTCTTTTGTTTGTTCTTGCTTCCTGTTGGGTTGACTTGCCCAGTCTCCGTGAGACAGCAGTTGCCTCTTCTTATTGTATTTTGTTTTGTGGTAGTTGTTTTTTTTTTTTTTTCCCTTGGAGGCCTGCTCTTTTCTGATGGGAAACAGAGGGAACAGATCTGGGAGAGAAGCGGGGGTACACTAGAAGTACTGAAGGGAGAGAAACTGTGGTCAGAATATATTGTTTAAAAGAAGAATGTATTTTCACTTAAAAGAAGAGAAGTGGAAAGGAGACCACTGAGTTCAGAAATTTGGGTCCTAAGCTCCTCCATCCATATTCACATCACCAAGATGAATGGAATGTAACTTTCCACTAACTCTATCTAAACCCAGCTGAAAAGAGGATGGGACACAATGATCTAAGGAGACTTGCTTGTCCAACCTACCACTCAACAGCACAACACCTGTCAATGGTTATCACACATGGTGAGTGAGTAACACCCTGTTTGTATATGTGGAAAGAAAAAAAAGGCCACTTCCAATTTGTAAAAGTTCAATCTTTATTTTTTTCTTACAGTCCGAATGTGGACATATTTTATTTCCTTTCATAAATAAATATTTATACTTAACATTAGAAGAAACCCCTATGTATGTAAAAATCATCATAATTCATACTATAAGGGTAAAAAATGATAACCTTTTGTGATTTCTTGAAATATTCTTTGCAAGTTGATCAAGTTGCATGCAAATAACCATCATGGATTCTTTATATATGGATGAATTTAGCTTCAAGAAGATGGATATAACACACATTAATGGTATTACTTGGTTTAGCCTTTTCCTTTCAAACGTAACTGCTTTTCTTCTAGTTTCATTAAGATTTGATGATAGGTTCAGATAAGTTATTCTGCAGATGGTACTTTTGTTTTTTAATTTTAGGTTTCATAAATTAGAAAATTGTGGTGCTTTCAATAGATAGCCACTTAATTAAACAACCACCATGATAACTGTAGTAATAATATGATGCCCCAGATCCTGTGGAGGAGGCTTCATTTGCTTTGTTTTGAACAAGCTTAACATGGTCCAGGTTTTCAGAAATACATGGAAGTCATTTAAGAAAGATAGCATGATTTATAGCTACTCATGTTTACATTAGACCTATATTTAATTACCAATGTCTGGTTGTCAGAAAGTCATATATTTGTAAAAGATAAAGCTAAAAATTTGGGCCTTTTAGGACATTTGTAAGAGTGTATCTATTTAAAACACATCAGTTACCAAAATCATTTAAAATGGGACTTGACTTTGAAGTGAAATACCCCCTTATCACACAAATGCTTTGAAAATGGAACATAGCTTTGTAGCAGAAAGAATGATAAAACCCACGAACTGTTTACAAGATCAAAATAGTCTTTCCCCCACAAATATAATAAAAATATATCCAATGAGAGATTTTATAACTTATATTTTAAGTAAATACAATATATTTAGTCTTCAGATATGCTTATTTTCAAAAGTAATTTAAAATTCTTTATGTCAATTGCACAGGATTTGATTGGGTTAAAGAAAAACCAGTGTAATCTATGCATATGCCCTTTAACTCTCAAAGAATGCATCAGTCACATAGAAATTTTACATGAGCATAATTTTATAAAAAACTATTGGGTAAATATTCAGTGTAATAAAAATCTCGGTCCATTTGTTTTATGGCTACTCTTTTGTTATATTTCATTACTGACTGATAGAATTAGAATTGTCTTATTCCTGGATAGCATTATAATATCTGTATTAATCTGTAATGATAACTCTTTCCGCCAGCTGCCTGAGTTCCGCTGCCACTTTATGGCCCCCAAATAACACACAGAGATTAATATTAGTTACAATGCTGCTGGCCAATGACTAGGATTTCTTATTTGCTAGATCTGTATTAATATCAACCATAACCATTAATCTATATATTTTATAAAGACTTATCTATAATGCCAGCGGCATGTGTCCTCTCTTCTCAGGATCTTGAGAACTCATGGCAACTCTCCTCTTTACTACATTTCCCAGAATCCTCCTCCACCCTAACCCTACTTATTTTGCTTCCCTATTGGCCAACAGTACTTTATTTATCAACCAATAAGACAAACATATACACAGAAGGACCTCGCCAACATCAATCCTTTGAAACTTTATGCATTTTGATTGTATTTATTTCTCACTCCTCCCAGAGTCATCTTCACTTTATAATCACTCAACTTCATGTCCCTTTCCTTTTTCTTCTAAATAGACCATTAATGTCAGTTTGTGCTGGCAGTTTACTTATAGGAGTGGGACCATCTACTAGAGTGTAGTTTATCTACCAGAAACCATTCTGACCATATCTCTCCCTACAAACCCTCAACTCTCTTCAGTTAGGGGTGGGGCCAATGAACTCCTTCCCACTTCATGCTAGAATGTTAACTGGCTTGGTCTTGTTTGAGTATTATGCAAACCTCCACAGCTTCTTGGAGTTCATGAATGCCTTAGTCATGTCATATCCAGAAAACACTGGAAATAGGTGTTCCAAAGACCCCAACTACAACTTGGTTGTAAGATCATGTTGCTAAGACACCACACACATTGGTTACAGGATAATGAGAAATCAAGTAGATAATGACCTAGAAGCTTCTTTTCCTTTGGTTGGTTTTCATAGTAGGTAGCATGGTCATCAATAGACTTACTCAGCTGTGACCCATGTGAACTTAAATAACAATACGCTCGTATGTTCAATAATGATACACATACTATGGAGGTAACTATTTGCTTTCTGGTTAGATTTTAAGGACCACCCCAGACTGGGAAACACATATCTGATATTGTATATTTGATCAAGAATCCATCACAAGTCCTGGGGGTAAACTCACTATTACCATTCTGTTAAATGGACATACTATCAAACGATCCTCTAAATCCCTGTCTGTCTACCCTTATGTTAGTGCAACTTTCAAACATCATCAGAGAAAGTTCTTGGTGTAGTAGATCGTGGTTAATGAAGACACTCACAGTTGGTCAAAGTGCAGAGTGGAAGTGACTATGGGGTGTGCAGCCTCAAATGGGACATTTTTATTCCACCTCACCCCAAGACTCAGGGATCATAGTGGAAGACAGAGACAGAAAGATTATGAGAGTCAGAGACCAGGGAGGACCAGAGAGAAACAATGTCTCCTTAGATCTCTTATAACATGGTTAGATCTTCAGAAAATTACAGAGTTTCAGAATTAACTAGAGTATCATATATTTTAACTACAAAAAGGATTGATTACTGAAAAAAATATTTCATTACTATGTTTTATTTTATTTCCATGAAATTCCCTTTTGTCCATATGTGAGTAGACTGTACTTGTTTGTTACAAGGGAGAAGCTATGGTCCCCCCCCCCCAATTTTATCCCTTTTCTGGGAACTTTGTGTAGATTGGAAATCATTGTTGAAGCTGTGTGGATATCCTCTGGGCAGGTATGTCCTAGAGGATCAAGGTGTTCAAAATTAAAATAAAAAACAATCTCCCCAAATGGACTATATGTATGTATCTATTTGGGATTTCTATTTGGGATTATTTTCCAATTATATAAAAGTATAGATTTTAGTTAAATGAACTCATATATGTTTAGAACAATTTCAATAGTTTATATAGTTTGGTTCACCTGTAACTTCCCTTCAGATTTCTTTCCCTCAACCTAGTCTTGTTATCAGTTATCTGAAATATGAAGGAGTTCTGCCTGGATTTACAGGAGATATAAAGATGAATGAGGTTCTGACTTCTTGGAGTGCCTGAAATTTAAGGTGATCAGGTGTTGTATCACACATTTATTAAGTTGGGAGTGCATTGAGAGAGGGTAATAGCTGAGGCAACTCTCTTAATTAATTTTTGAAACCCTTGTTCCTTCAGCCACATTACACCATCGCTATAGATCCTGCCATGGGGCTATTTCTTTCTTTATTCAGTAGGCATAGTAAGTCAGAACCTCTAAAATAGCAAATTGCCTTTGCCAAATCTGCCGGGTTGATATTGCTAAGTAGTTTCATGCTGTTGTTGAAGTTAAGGCTGGTGGAGAGAAAGGAGAGTGGTGAGGACGGTAACTCTCTGGGACATGCCAGGTGCCTCAAAGCCCAGATATTTGTATCACCGAGGAGGAGCGTGGCTGTCAAACTTTGGCATGTACTGGAATCACCTGGAGAGCTCATAAACACAAAGTAGGACACATTGCTGAGTCCTACTTCTTCCGGATTCTCTAACTCTGAGAAGAAACCCATGAGTTTGCATTTCTAAGAATTTCATAATACTGCTGAGACCAGACGTCTCAGGCCCACACTGACAGCCACTGGTGTAAATCACTTTCATTTGCATAAGGAGAATAAATATCAGCACAGGACAAGAATACCTAGGCCTTCAGATAATCATTCACCAGGACCATACAGAGATAGATAGTCTGAAGAATTTTATTATTTCATCTATGCTAGACTCTGCTGGGCTAGAGCTGGCTTGAATTGGATTTTTATTTTATTTTTAGTTTTAGGGTTTTTCAAGACAGATTTCTTTTTGTAGTCTTGGCTGTCTGGAACTAACTCTATAGAACAGAGCTCAGTCTGCCTCTGCCTCTGCCTCTGCCCTCTCTATCTCAGGCTTCTCTGCCTCTGCCATCCTGGGTTAAAGGCGTGTGGCACCATCACTCAGCCAGTTGGATTTTTAAATGATTATTTTTCATGTCAATTCGTGCCTTAATGTATTTATGATCACGATGTGTTGTTTAAGAGTATATTTGTGTGTGTATGACAGGTATGTGTATTTCCAGAGAGGCCTAAAGGGCTGGAGTTGCATGTCCTGAGTCACAGGATGTGGGGTGCTGGGACGTGAACTCAGATTCTCTGTAAGAGCAGTAAGTGCTCCTAACTACTGAGCAACCTCTCCAACCTCTGGTATTGCATTTTTGGATTGAAGGAAAACTTCACTGGTTTTTCTGGCTTCTAATATATTATCATTTTGTATAGGTACCTTAAAAGCTTCCTGGAGACAAAGTTTCCTTTCATGCTTTAGGAAAACCAACTGGCCTACAGTTCTAAGCATAACATGACTACAACCACATTGCTTTTCTTAATATTTTAGATTGTATACTAAATTGGAAACCCCCTCTACCTTGTAAAGTCACCTGTGCTTTCCTTTTGCACGAGAATGGTTTTTGTCATTCTAACATTGTAAAACTTATTATGAATCTATAATTGGAAATATCAATTGATAGCAAAGAAATGAAGGACAATGCTTTGGTTTAACTTATTCCAACTTTGCAGAAATTGCCCTGCCATTAAGTATAGTTCAGGAACATTGAAGGGTAAAGGTACGAACTGAATATAGATTGCATTGTACTGTTTTTGTTCTGATTGTGGCTGGCATTGCACACTTGTGGAGGACAGAGGACAACATTGAGGAGTCGATCCCCCTTTCCATCAGGCGGGTTCCAGGAAACAGCCTAGGGATGGTAGACTAAGCAGCAAGTACCTTTCCAAGTCAAAGCATCCTGCTGCCAACATTTATCCCTTTGGTTGGTCCAATTTGCTAATTCGTTTCCCTCATCTAATCTTACTGCCTCCCTGTACATTGTTCTTGCTGGATGATCATTACAAATCCATGTCTCATAATACTTCATAAAATCTTCCACAGATTTCCTTTCTCTAGAGTAGTAATCAAAAGCCTGAATGCATCCCCAAAGCCAGCATTCCACAGCCAACAAGCATGCACTAAAATAACTCTTGTCTGTTCCCCAGGCACACCTTAAACTGATCTCTTTCATCTCTGCATGACAACCTTGCTGGCTTTCTTCAGTAAGCAGTCCTTGGAGGGTCTGGGCCTTTGCACATACATTACCTCTGTCTTACATCACATCACCCTCTCATCTTGGTTTGCAGGTTAGATCTCAGTTTGTATCACTCTTACCACCCAAGGAATCTTGTGGTGTTTTGTTTCATGGCCTCTGTCAGGGTTCTATGGTCATAGGCATTTCTGTCTTAGTAGAGCAATGCCTGCTTTCCTTCACAAGGCTGAGCCCCATGGCAGCCCGTTGCTGGCTATTAATAGTATCAATATATGCCAGAGTATGTCCCATCCACATACTCTGAACTCAGTGTGTCTTACCCATTGTTTAACGAGTGTGTGATACTTGGAATATCTTTCTTTTCTCTATATTTTCTAGACCCCCCACACTCCCCCCATCACAGAGATGCCCAATCTTATCATCTATTAGCCATTTTGAGAAGCTACTCAAGAGATTGAGATTGGACTATGGTGATTCTTAACCTTAGCTGCTGTGAGAATTATCTGGGGAGCTTTTAATAAATACCCATACTCAGGCTCACCACAGACCCATTAAATTGCCATTTCTGGAGGTGGGACTCCAGCAACAGGTTTTTTCAAAAGCTCCCTCAGTGATTCTAATGTGCAGCCAGGGCTGTAAAACATGCTTTCGTGGATGAAATCTGAATACCTGTCTGTTCACGAGCTGTATGACCCAAGACTCTTAGCCTGTTACATTTCTAATTCTAATTATACGGCTGCTCTATTTCTTTACTGTCTGTGGATTCATTTACATCTTTTAACAGTTATTTAAAGTCATATATTGTTAAATCGTATCTTTGCCATGATAACACATTGCTCATAGAAACAAAGTTCCCAGTAGGAGCTGTGAAAGATGTACTATGTAGCCAGACACAGCTGCGATTCTGATCTGGAATCCTTTCTCACTCACCTAATACAATTGGTTTGACAAACTTGACCCTAGAACTATCTTTCTATTCATCTTCCCACTATGTACACGCACTGTTTTCCACTCAGGGTACAAATACAACAGTTGGCCTGGTGTATGCAAGAGCATCACTGTAACCCAACCCCCTCCTTATAAGACAGACACATTCACTGGATCTACTTCTATTGTCATCTGACAACTGAAGGGGCACCTCGCTGATTGCTACAACATCGAGAGAGCAGCAGCAACCAACATTGCTGCAAAAGCAGAAGCTAAAGAAACTTGTGGTGTGGAGCGAGCCATCAGAGAGACTGAAAACGAGGCCTGGTGAAATCAGGAAGCCTTTCCCTCCGAGGACAGTTGCAGCAGGCGGCACTGAGTCACTCCCTCAGTATTGTCTGTCCTAGCTGCAGCGAACAGGAAGTGAAAGTTCAGCATTGCTTACTGTCAATTACTGTCTACATAAACAGACACAGGAAGATCAAATCATGTTGCTTGGCCCTGTTGCCCTTGGATGTTTTGATAAACATATTAGCTAGTTACTCAGAATAAATTTCAACTGAACATACCCCAAGGCCAAGTTTTATGATTTTCCTTTTGAATTGTCTTTTTTTCCCCCCTAAGCATCCTCTGTTCCCACACATTTTCGTTTTGAACTCACCAACCTCCAATCCCTGGGCCTTGACTCCCTTTCTGCTGTTGGGAGGGACACTCTCATCATCCAGGCCCCTCATAAAGGTGCATGCCGTGCCAGGGAGTAATCCCCCTGGGTCACTAATGGGTATCCACACGTCTGAGAATGCTGTTGAGAAGCTTCTGAAGTGGAATGCGATTCCAGCTGTAGCAATTACATACTGCTCAGATTTCCTAGCTGGGACTCCGGGGAGTTCAGCCACTGCCTATTAGCAGGCCCGAGGATGGAGGAAGCGCTGTAAATCTCCCAAGCAGTGATAGAGCTGATGCTTCTGGGCCAAGTCGGAAAGAGTGAACTGCAATTATAAAACAGAACTGTGAACTTTGGCCTCTAAAGAGCACAACACCCACAGTGCATTAATGAAGACCATGAGAGGATAAACCAAACTCTAAACATTCCTTATATCTCTTTTCAGTTATCTTGTTGCAAGCAGAATAAAGGATGAAAGTAAACATCAAGAATCCAAATTAGTCTGAAAGACTCATATAAAGCTCCAACAAATACCCTGTCTTTTGGAACCTTCACAAACATTTGCTTTACATGTGATCTGGCCAGTCAAGTTATGCAGAAGGCAAAGAGCTTGGACCCCTGGGTATAGATAGGTATCATTAAAAATGTTCTTAGTCAATGAGGAGTTGAATTTGTTTTTTGAACAGCCTGCTCCTTATATAGAGTTTATAAAATAACTTAGACTATATTTATATAATGTGCTTCCAGATAACATAGGTTTGTTAAATTACTATGTTCACAAAAGGTAACAAAACTGATGACTAGTAAGTTTAAATCAGTCAATGATGATGCACCACATGGAAGAAATAAAGACTGCATTTCTCTTCTGTTTGAGACTAAGAGTGCTTTCTCTTAGGTGACATTTCTACTGTGGCTCTAACTTGTGTTGGATATAATGGGGATATTCACTAAAGACCAAAAATCCCTACAAATCACATATGCTTGAACTAGGCATGTTTTGCTTTAAAATGGTTATACGTTGAGATGATTCATCTCCTCTCATTTTTTTTTAAATAAAGAAATAAACTAGACGCAATGGAGGACTGCTTTAATCCCACCACAGGGAGGTAGAGAAGGACCTTCTCTGAGTTCTATGGCAGCCTGGTCTCTGAGTTTCAGAAGAGCAAAGGACACACAGAGAAACCCTGTCTCAAAACACCAAAAACCAATCCCAAACAACAGCAAACAAAACAAAACAAAACAAAACAAAGCAAAACAACAACAACAAAAAAAAAACAAAGAGAAGAAATAAGAAAATGGGAATATCTGTAGTCCCTTTCACTTTACCCCAAATCCTAAATAAAATAAATGGATTCAGACAACTGGCTGAGACTCTATCCTGTACATGCCTCAGAGCAGGAAGCATGACACTTAAGCTGAAGGTATAAGAACAGTAATTTCTAAGGATTTGTTTATGTGTAAGAAGTATTTAGTCATTTTTATTTTGAGATAGTGTCTGAATGTACAAAGTATGGCTAGGCTTATGCAACCCAGAGTGCCCTAAATTCAAGATCTTCCTGCCATAAACTCTTATGACTTAATGTCAACTTTTCACCATTCTTAAGTTTACATTCTTATACATTTTAAGGTGGGGACAGTGGCACTAAGTACAATGTCAGTGTTCAGGAGACTGACTGAGAAGGACCACAAGATTTAGGACAGTCAGAGATGCACAGTTTGATCCTGAGCTAAGGTAAGAACTGGAAGAATGGTATGATTCTTGTTTAATTTGTATTTTGCATGCATGGCTAAATTATGTGGTTTTAATCTTAAAAAAAAACAAAAGCAGTAGTTTCTGGGATGTAGACCCATTTTCAACAAAATGCAAATTACAAAATTACACAAAACAAACCAATTCCTATCACCCCTTGATTAACCTAAAGGAGCTAGTAAAGAGTACTTTGCAGACTGGTGATCGCCAACAGGAAGTCCACTGAAAAGATAACTATGCTCTTTGTTGTCAGATGAAACAATAATATCAGATTAGATAGGATCGTCTTGTGCATAGCACCAGGAAAATCTCAAACAATTTTGAAATGGGAAAAACTGTGGATGCATGTAAGTTTGTGACCCATTACCTCTGAGTCAGAATGGCTTCCCACGGTAACTTTTTATGGCGTTGGCACTGGTGGGAAGCTTAAATGGTCAAGCTTCCAGTTACATACATAAGATGCAAAGGGAAGAGGAAACTTCCTGCCTGGTGGAATAAACACTTCCGTGTGCTTGGAAGTGCTTTGGTGATGCCATTGATTTTTGAAACATATCTTTCCCTTCCTGGTCTTTAGATAAAGATTGTGTAGGCTTGTCTCCATGAGATCCCTGTTTTCCTGGCAGCAAGTTGCTGACATTATTCTAGAAAAATGCAGTCAGTTACATTCAGTCACTGCAAGTATTAATGAGTAGATTAGTGTAGAAGACCTAAGGACGACATATGGAAACAGCATAAATTATGTATAAGTTAGATATGTGTAGTTACATTTCTTATTTTTAAGTGGTATTTTGGAAGTAGAGAAAGACAGTTATCTCATAGTTTTTTTTTTCCAGAGAAAAACTTTTTAAAAATTAAACTTAATAGCCTGAAAAAAATTCCTCTAGTGTATAAAATCACACCATAAAATTCTAGGTAGTATAATTGGAAATTTAAGTATGTTGTGTATACATAGGATTTTGAGCTTTTAAAACTTCATTGTTCATTGTACTTAGCACATAAAATTAACTGAAATTCAAAGGAGAGTTGTTATGAGTTTTTCTCTGACCTGTCATCCAGCTTCCAAATAATGACACTGAGACTTCTTCCTATTAAAGCTAGGCCCGTAGCTTAGGCTTGTTCCTAACTAAGTACAATAACTTAAATTAGCCCACATTTTTATTTACCTTCTTATTACTATGTGGCTTTTACCTCCATGACATTCTGTCTGGCTGGTTTCTTCAACTCTCTTCTTCCCAGAGTCCTCTTTCTGCTCTGAAGTCCCACCTATACCTGATGCCTAGCTATTGGTCATTTGTATTACACCAGTCACATCAGTATTTTCACATAGTGTATAGGAATATTTTGCAACAGACCATTTTAGATAACTCAAGAATCCTCCAGGCTGCCCGGACTCGTTGGCGCTGGCCTATGAAATATAGTCTATCAATATTACCTCTCAGGTTAAAGGCAGGTACATTATTTCTGGTGCTTCCTGGTAAGTAACAAAGGAGTATATGAATGCTATATGTTTATTATTGGTTTTATTTTTTTCCCTTGTGTACCCTTCTGTGATCTTCAAAATTCTTTCATCTTGTTTTTATTTTTGTCTGATAAATTAATACTATTTAGAAATAGTTAAGGAAATATATTTACTAGAAAAGGATGCAAAGAAATCTTATTGGTGAAATGATAAGGAAAAGAGCATATGAATATATGACTAATTTGATGATATGACAGGGTAATTAATGAGCTATCAGTGGTAGAACCTATTGTCTCTTGGGAGTTCATTGACCAGCCAAGGACACTTACTGGAGAGAAACAATGCGTGCCTTGTTTAGAAATATTTCCATGAGATAAAGTTAAGGGATAGTGTTATAAGTTTCAAGATTACATGTACATACAAGATGACAAGAATCCTATCTATCATCCTTAACAAGTGTGTTTAAATCCATCATACATTACACACATGATGTGCCTTGTTTTCTTTGCTTACTTTTTCATCAAATATTTTCTTTCAAATTTCTATAAATGTGAATAATTAACCCAGTGGCTTTAAACTTTTACACCAATATGAATATTCTCTAATTGTTGGAGGTTATGACTCAACAATTTTTTTAAAACAACAATTTTAGTTTTTTAAAAATCGATTTACAGAAGATTTTTCTCTTTTTATTCCTTTTTTATTACAATTTTGATGAGCTTTATCACAAATGTGATTCGTTTTTTCTGACCAAAATTTTCTCTCCAAATTGAAACTAATGTTAATATATAGTATAATTATAAAAATAACATTTTATGTGAAACTTCAACCAATTTGTGTATGAAAAGAAAATATCTAATTTTATCTCCCCTAATGATTATGATAGTGACGATATGTGTCCTTCTAGATATTGATTTTAATAGTTTGAGATTGCATTCCATTATACAGTATCCTTATACTTGACGTAGTAACCTGCTTTCTTTTGCTTGTGGCTTGAGACCATCTGTATGTTAACTATAGTTATAAACCACACATTCCAGCATGACTGTGATAGGTTTTGATGAACTGAAGGTCATCCAAAAGGTAATCAAAATAGTTTCCTAACTTTTAAAATCAGCTTTAGGGCTGGAGAGATGGCGCAGAAGTTAAGAGCACTGACTGCTCTTCCAGAGGTCCTGAGTTCAATTTTCAGCAACCACATGGTGGCTCACAACCATCTGTTATGAGATCTGGTGCCCCTTTCGGCTTGCAGGCATACATGCAGGCAGAACATTGTATACATAATAAATTTAAAAAATCTTTTAAAAAAAGTAATGATGACAATAAAAAGTCAGAAAAATCAGCTTTATACTGCAATAGTCTCTGTTTCTGCCTCTGTCTCTGTACCTCCACCTATGTCTTTCTCTTTATCTCCTCCCCCCACCTCCAAGAGGGATAGGGAGAGGAGAAATAACCTCATTTGTTTCAATACATTTTTGCTGGTTTTCTGTCAGAATGTTGTCACTGGGGAATTTGGTGCTAAAATTCTTTTCATGTCTGTTCATCTCCATGTTTATTCTTGTTCATCCAATAATGAACATGCTTATTTATTCTGTTTTTGCTATCTGATGGGCAGATCTGCACTGTCCTTCAAAATACTGTCTTATTGTTTAGTACATGTTTCGAAATAAACTGCAGTATTAATTCATTTAGGACCACAGTTTGCCAGTGTAATTGTGTTGATAGAATTGTCATTATTGTGCTGTGGCTTAGTACTTTCATCTTTACTGATCAGGTTCTTCAGAAACAATAAAATCTAACCATCTATATTTCCTGTAGCTTTGCGATTGAACTTTAGTATCTTTTGATCTTCCACACATCAGTTTTCTAGTTCTTCCACTGAAAGCAATAAAACTACTCTAATAAACAATTTCCAATCATTTGAACTTTTATTGGGTATGTCTACAAACAAAGAAAAATAATGGCCTCAGAAAAGCAGATGGCCTGACTGACTGTTCAGAAAGAGGAGAAAGACAGCTCCAGCTTCATCCAGCCTAAGTGGGAGGCTTCAAACGAGGAACAATGGAAACCCAGCTAAGGCCAAAGTCATGAAATTGAGCTGGAGTGACTTGCAGGATAGGGGGAAATGGCTGGGGTTGGAGGGAGGAGAAGGAACACACAAAGTAATGTAATTGTATATTAATTTGAAACTCTCATATTAAAAGTGTGGTTTAAGTTTATCATTATCATCATTATTATGTTAATAAGATAGTTTTTGGTTGTGATCATTTAGTATTCTTGGTATTAAATAAATTGATTTAAAAAGCATGTTGCTTTCATAAAATGTAATAAGACTTGGCATTTATTTCCTATGACTCTACATTTTGTTCTTAAATTCTCTAGGGATTCATTAACATTACATGGTAGTAATTATTTCATTTCCTCCCTCTAACACTTATGTTTTTAGCCCTTGCACTGTCTTAATACATTACAGAAGATAACTAATAAATTGGTGATCACAATTTCTTGTTTCTAATTTTAGAAAACTCATTGTTCATTATGTGTTACGGTATTGTCATATAGTATATATATTTTGCCTTGTTCAGAGATATCATTTTTTTCACTAGCCTTGAGTTATTTATTTTAAAATTAGGGCTGGATGCTTAAATTAAAGTTTATGTGATTTTTTTGAATTTATTAGTAGGTTTTGAGTTTTATTAAATGTTGGAGTGTGTTGAGCATATTTTTCCTTATCATAATCCATTTGTTTTTGGTTAATTACCATTGAGTAATTAACTTTTACTGAAGAGTAATTTTATTTACTCTTGAGATAAAATTTTTCATTAAGAAATAAAAAGGTCATTGACTGTATTTATAATCTGTTGTATTTGGTTCAATATTCTAAGCAAGCCACATACATAGATTTCATTTTCAGAATTTTATTTGCTTTTGAATAAATTAAGACATTTTTCCTATTTATTTTTCCTGTATGCCAGAATGTCTACTTTGAAGTTTTTGATATATTGGGTCAATAGTTTTTGTTGAAGGCTTATTCTGTGCATCATAGAGTGTTGAACTACACTCACCCTTTGGGAAAGAAAGTGGAATCTACCTCCTTGGTCCAAGTCTGACCATCAAATCATTCCAGATATTGACAAATGTCTGCTAGCAAATAAAAAAAATTAAGTTCTGGCTGAATTCTTTTGTGTGTATTTGCAATAGTTTAATGTTTGTCAAAATTTCCCTTTGGAATTCTGCAGACATTTTTTCATGGGAGAGCATGGAGCTAGGAAGTTTAATGCTTTTATGATGCAAATATCTAGTTATGGCTCCTAGAATATCTACCTGAAACATTTATATTTTATTGATGCAGAAATTATCACACAGAAGTTTTAAAGGGTGTAACCCATAATTATTTAGTGAATAGTCTACGACTGTTAAAAGCAACCAGGCTGTGGTGAGGAGATAAGAGTAGATCATGGAGATCAAGAAAATCAAGGCCTATATACACAGATATGAGGAAGGGTATTGACCCAGAGAATTATCTATAAATGATGAAGCTACACGCCTTTACTAGATGAAGCCATAAGCCTCTACTTTTACCCAGTGAAAGTTTGCCTTACTTTCTGATAATAAGGGTTGATTAAAAAATTCATACATTTTAAAACTAAACTATATATGCAATATACTAAGGACTGAAAATGGCTTATGGGAGAAATTAAACATGAAAAATAATATGTAATATAATTATATTACATATATTTTTTTCCAATACAGAGTTTCTCTGTTTAATAGCTCTTGTTGTCCTAGAACTTGCTCTGTAGACCAGGTGGCCTCCAACTCACAGGAATCTGCTTTTCTCTGCCTTCAAGGGCTGAGATTAAAGGCATTAAAGGCATGTGCAACCATTGCCTGGCTCAAGGCTCAATTTTTGAAGAGTATAATTATAGAGATAATGATGTACTACAGATTATTAAATGCTGGAATAAAGGATTTTTGAGTGTTTTGTTCAAAAATGTAAATATGCTTAGCTGGATTTGAATATTATTCTATATATACATGTCAGGATATCACATGCTCCTCTCCTCATAAAAATGTAAAATTTTTATTTGCCAGTTGGAAATTTTCATGATAAAGTATATTGTTAAGATAAACAGTGTGGCTCTTCATGGCAACTGAAAGAATAAAAGGATTATAAAGTATGAATATAATAACTTTTTGTTTATGAATATTATAGTATATAATAACAATGTAAAATAATTATATACTCATATTTGAATCTTTCTTAGTCTTTAAAGACTAAGAAATTGTTAAATTGTTAAAGGACAAACTAGTTGCATCAACCTAAAGAAATTGATTGACTTGACAGAAGTAGCTTGCAGACTTCCAGTGTGGCCGGTCACCTTATTTGTTCCTATTCAACAAATAAGTTTGGCACTAGAGAGCAGAGACCATGAGCCCAGGCCAGATGAGGAAGAATAGAAACCATAGTAAAGGTAATGGGAGTGAGAGAGAATTCCAGCTGCTAGATTCATCTAAAACACAGCAAGCATGCACTCTAACTCCAGTAACAATTTCAGATACTCTGCTAGAATTTGGGATCAAGCTGCATGACAAACTGTTGAATTAGTCCCCAGGAGCTCTGGCCAGGTAAGGCAGCAGGGTCTCAGTTGTCAGAATGAAGATCAAGATAGAAGGTAACCACTGAGTTATTAGAACAAAGCCATGGGGGCACTGCTGGGGTGACTTATGTTTAGTCTCACAGTTAGCTAAAGCATCAAGCATCCCACTAGGTTGTGAAAGGATGTTGAGTCTGCAGGTGGTTTTTAAGGAATTCCAGCTGTGATGAGACCACAGCATCAGCTTTGAGATTCTTTACTTGAATGTGAATTCAATATGAATGTATTTTGGATGCCAAAAATCCAACAGTGTTACCTTCACAAGGCTTTTGCAAAGAGATCCAAAAGGCAATTAAAAAACAACAACAAAAACACTGTATTGTGTTTGCTTAAATCCAGATAGATGATTTTTTGAGGCATAGTGACATATATTGTATAGACAAACATATGTTTTGTGTCACACACAACATAATGGAGGAAGGCAGACTCAATCAAAAAAGCAAGATAGTGACAGGAAGACAGAGCAAGATTCAAAGGGAAAGTAGGGAGACATGAAAGAGAAAACAGGTAGAGCAAAGGAAAGAAACAAAGAAAATCTCACAAAACCACTCTAATGTCAACCCACAGAGGTCATATGGCTTTCCAACTTCAGAACTGGAAAAGCAATAGAAACTGGCAAGAAGGATGAACTGGAAGGTACCATAACTAAGAGGTGACTCCTTCAATAAACATACAAAAACATGAAATATATGTGATATAGTTTAAAGAGGAAGTGGCTTCTCTGCTGAAGATTTGGTTCCTAGCAGGAGGATTCAATCTTTCAGAGATAACTACATTACAGATTATGTTAGTCTCTTGGTGAATTATAATTTGATGGCATATTGGGGAGGTGATTTAAATTATGAGGTATGCCCTGGCTCTTGGTAGTAGATCCCAAGGGTGGTGTGTCTGAAGGATGCATCTGGTCCCTGGACCTTTCATCTTCCAGTTCATCTCTGCTTCCAAGTTGCCATGATCTAGTTACTCTGTCCTGCTGTCTACATTGCCATGGTGTTTCACCTCCCCCTAGACCCACAGGCATGAACCAAGCAATCATGGACTGAAAACTCTGAACCTGAGCCAAAATAAATCTTTTCTGTTTTTAAAATTATTTCTGTCAGGTATTTGTCACAGTGACAAATGTCTGATTGAAACAATATATTCTTATGTAGCATTTTCTGATATTTAATCTTGGCAGTTTATTTCTTTTAACTCTGGCTTGGCCAAGAGAAATACTCTGAAACACAGACTGTCTTTCTCAAGGCATTTCTCAGCGTCACGTGTAGAAAATATGACATAACTTTTCCCTTTAATAGAAAATGATAGGAATTGTTTATCTTAGGCAAATAATGAGACAAAATTTACATAGTTATGGTGATAATATAAACATATTTGCATCAAATAAAAATAGCACTAATGATGGAATATTTTAAGCATTATGAAAATCAATATAAATAAAAAATTGCTGTAAAATATTTAAATAATCAGAATATTCACAGACGTTTATAAAAGCAGAGGCGAAGACTATTTCAATCTTGCCATTCAGGGTACTATTAGTACCAGTAGATAAAAGTATGTTCAAGGAATAAATGAAGGCCTGCCCATTTAGGACATTTGAGGACTTTGGTTTACACCTCTGACATTTTACACCTCTAAAGTGGTGTATCACAGTGTTATTATTAGCACATAAATAATTAAACATGTATTGGACATAAATTCTCCATTACTATACATCATTTAAAGTTGATGTGGTCACCATCTTTGTTACTTCTAGATATGTTATTTATATGGATGTGATTTTAATATAAAAAACTCTTATCATTCTTGCTTTGATTTTCTTTGATCATTTTGTTCCTTTATTCTTCTTCCAAGAATAAAGACACAAATAGGAATCATCCCTGTACTGTCAAAATTAATTTTGTGAAAATGTCTATATTACAAAAAGAAACCTACAGATTCAATGTAATCCCCATACACATTCTAGGAACATTCATCACAAAACCAGAAAAAAATCCTAAAATTCATATGAAAACACAAAAGACCATGGATATGCAAAGAAATGCAAAACAAAATGCTGTTGGATGAATCATAATACTTGATCCCAAACTACACTGTAGTGTAGTTTGAATTGAATAATACACACACAAGGTTATCATCACCAGCAAACTCACCCATTACCATATAGACCAAATGGAATAGAATACATATTCCAGAAATGTACCTGTGTAGCTAATACCACAAAACATGTTTTGTTTTTTTTTGTGAGGGAGGGTAGTTCTTTATTTCAATAAGACACATTGATATTTGGATTCAAAGCAGTTGTACCACATGGTTCTCTTTTTCATGAATTGACCAAAGAGTCCACAACAGAGGAGAATACAAATTAGGTAATAAGCTGTAGGAAGTGTACCTAATAGATTTCATAGGAACTGTTTAAAAATGCCAATTGGCTGGGGAAACTTTGAAAGGCAAACACACTCCGAAGCCATGGATTGCAAAGACTTCACATAACTTATGGGGTTACTAAATTAACCCAACTTCCCTAAAGCAGTTAAAAGTAACATAAATTTAAAGAGTTTTTAAGCTATTCAAGATTTATCCAGAACTGACTTATATAAAACATAATGTACTTTAGTGACAGCAGCTTCAGAAAAAGCAATGAGTTTTACGTGGCTAAGTTGATGTCTGTCTCTGTCTTCTTTTGTCTATATCTCTGTCTCTCTCTGTCCCTCTGTCTCTGTCCTTCTGTCCCTCTCTCTCTCTCTCCTTCTCTCTCTCCCTCTCTTTCTCTGTTTCACTCTCACTCAGAGTGGGGAGAACATTAAGTGGTCACCTCAGTGTTAATGGGCACATGAAAATGAAAGTAACTTTTTCTCCTCATGTAATTGTATCCTGATTATAGTGGCCCCTCCCTCTAATCTTTCCAGTACCCTGCACTTCCAATGCAATTCCAATCTTTTGTGTCTCAGGAAGCAAATAGGCTTCTAAGGAATAAAATAAAAATAATAAAACATAAAAAAAACAAAATAAAATACAACAAAAAACTAAAATATTGGAATAGGACAAATCAAACAGAAGGAAAAGAGCACAAGAAATGGCTCATGAAACAGATATAGATGTAGAAGCCTACTCGTTTGCACACTCTGGAATCTCATAAAGGTGTTACTATAAATCTTTCTCCCAAAGCTGCCGAGCCCCACCACCCTGTGTGCGCTTTACTCAAGCCACCTGCCCGAGTTAGGGCCCAAATTAATACACAGAAACTTGTATTAGGTACAAATGCTGCTTGGCCAATGACTAGGATTCCCATCTGTTAGGTCAGTCTTAATTATCATAAATCTATATATTTTATAAGACTTACCTTATCAGACACCTTCCATTGGTGTCCCTCCTTGCCGGTGGGTCACATTGTGCCAATGGAGGAAGAGCGTAGGGGAAAAGGGACCACTTCCTGTTTGTCCTTGCTTAAATATGAGTCTCCTTGCTATGTCACTTCCTGCCTGGATCACCACTTCTCTACTACATTTCCCAGAATCCTCTTTGACTCCCAGTCCCAGCTAACTTGCTGCCTCATTGGCCAAACAGTACTTTATTTATCATCCAGTAAGACAAACACATATACAGAAGCACTTCCCCCATCATAAAAGAATTAAACCAGAAGCCATAATGCATATGCAAAGGATCTGTAGGGTAAAAAGAGAAACCATATATAAATAAGAATAAAAAATTAAATTAAAAACCCTGATATCACATTGAGACAAGGAACTTCCAGTGATGCCACTGGGTTTGTTTCTGTTGGACATCTACTGCTAGGCATGCAGTAGATACTTCTTTAATGATTTCTAAGCAAGGCAGTGCTCTTCATAGAATACAGAATATCACTAGTAGTCATTTTATTGTTACATTATTACTTAGAATGTATATATATATGTATGTATGTATGTATCCTAGGTCACTGAGCTATCTAGTCTCAGGTCACATGAGCATTGTCAGGTATCGTTCCATCTCATGGAGTCGGCCTTAAGTCCAATCAGATATTCATTGGTTATTCCCATAAGCTTTGTGCTACCATTGCACTAGCATATCCTCAGTGAATTGTATAGGTGTTGTCTTCAGCAATGACCCCTTGATCTTAGAGTAACATATAGGCTTAGAAACAACCTGAGTTGTTTGGGGGTTCTCATGGGGCCCCTTTGGCAAACAACTCAATTAGTTGTAACATAATCCTCATGCAGTAAGCATTATTTTGTGACAAGAAATATCCAACTGGGACTCTGCCTTTCACATTATTTGCTAATTTCACTTAGGTCTCCTTCATAGAGGTATATAGTTTAGGAAACTTATACTACATTAGGTTTCCATACTACCACAAATTTTACTGGCTTAATTTTACCTGTCTCTCCCCATAGTCCCTCCCCTGTTCCTTTCTTTCCTCTGCTTGATACTTCTGTTACAGTTCTCCCCACCCAACCACAGCTACCTATTTTATTTAATTTTCCTAAGGAGACTTCTATGTATTCCCAAGTCCTTTCCTCTTTACCTAACCTCTCTGGGACTATTCATTGTAGCTTGGTTTTCATTTATTTAATGGCTAATAAACAGATATAAATGAATAAATGCCAACTTTATGTTTCTGAGTCTGGGTTACCTCATTAAGGATGATTTTCCTAGTTAAATCCATTTGCCTGAAAACCTTATGATGTCATTTTTTCTAAGAGTTGAGTAATATTCCATTGTGTAAATTAACCACACTTTCTTTATACATTCTTCTGTTGAGGGACATCTAGGTTATTTCCAATTTCTGTATATTAAAAATAGAGCAACAATGAACACTGTTTAGCAAGTGTCTCTGTGGCAGTATGATATGTCCTTTGGGTGTATGTCCAAGAGTAGTATAGCTGGATCTAGAGTTATATTGATTCCCAATCTTCTGAGAAACTACCATATTGATTTCCATCGTGGTTGTACAAGTTTGCATTCCTACCAGCAATGGAGGAGTGTTTCCCTTACTCCACATCTTCACCAGCATGAATTGTCAATTCTTTTATTGACCTTAGCCATTCTGATGAGTGTAAGATGAAATCTCAGAGTAGTTTTGACTTACATTTCATTTTATTTACATTAATAACTCAGGTTGTTCACCAATTAATTAAGTGTTCATCAGCCTTTGAGTTTCCTCTTTTGAGAATGCTTTGTTTATATCTGTACCCCAGTTTTCAATTGGATTATTTATTAAATTTTTGATGTCTAGGTTTTTTAGATTTTAATTTCGGATATTAGACCTTTATGAGATGTATAGTTGGTAAATTATTTTTCTCATTCTATAGAACTCCACTTTGTCCCAATGATGCTGTCTGTTTTTGTACAGAAGCTTTCAGTTTCAAAAGGTCCCATTTTAAGCTACTTTGCTGAAAATGTTTATCAGCTGTAGAAGTTCCCTGGGGGACGTTTTTGGAGGGGGTCACTTATATTTCCTATCATATCAACTGCAAATAAAGATACTTTGACTTCATTTTCAATTATCACCTTGATCTCCTTTTGTAACAATAAATCTTTCCTCCAAGCCACATGAGCCCTGCTGCCACATAGGTAGTCAAAATAAAACACAGAGACTTATATTAGGTACAATGCTGCTGGCCAATGACTAGGATTTCTTATCTGTTAGCTCAGTCTTAATTATCAACCATAATCATTAATCTATATATTTTGTAAGACTTATCTTATTGAGGATGCCAGCTGTATGTGTCCCCTCTTGCCAGCGGATCATATGGTGGATCCGCAGAGAAGAGGAGGAAGAGGAAGAGAGAGATTTCCTGCTTGTCCTTGCTTATATTCTGAGTCTGCCTGCTATTTCACTTCCTGCCTGGATCACAAGACTTATCTTCATTACATTTCCCAGAATCCTCCTTGACTCCTAGTCCTGCCTAACTTGCTTCCTCATTGACCAACAGTACTTTATTCAACAACCAATAAGATAAACATACACAGAAGGACTTGACCCATCATCTCCTCTTTTCTGTCTAAATAAAATGAAGGGTTTTACCATTAACATAGTAAAATATATAACAAAACAGTTATCAAGTAAAAACTATAGTTATAATATTTAGTTCATTAACATTTAGCAAGATTTTAAAGAAAATATTCTATCATATATCCTATCTTTGTGAGTCTAAGATCTTATATGTAGCTTACCTTTTATAATAACTAAAGAGAACTATAACCATAACTATCTGACTTCAACTCCATCAAAGACCACAGAAGGATAATATATTATCTCTAGAACTGACAGAGACATCTCACTACCTGGACAGTCACTCAAAGTTCCGCTGGAATGTTGGGCATCCTTCTTCAGCCTATAGGCCATAGTGTGTCTGGCAGACTCCTCCATGAAGTAGGAACCCTTCAGGACTGTTCATCTTTTTTTATAAGTTCAGCAGTCACTTTCTTGTGGGTCCTGCATATCCAGTTTATACAGCAACAAACAGTCCAGGCAAGAGCAGTTTCTTGGCCAAATGGCTAATCTTGCCATGTTGAAAGCAAACTCCATATTGAGTTTCTTTAATGCACATCCTCCTTTCTGTCATAATTGGTGTGCCAGGAGCAGATGTGTCTCACTATCATGAAAAACCTTAAACCATTTAAATTCCAAGTATTCTGTAGGTCTTTGAAAGGTTTGAAGAATATCTATCCATCTCAAATACATCTCTGTAGAGCTAGAAAACCTAACTAGCCTAATTATGAGTTCAGACTATTATAGGTGACTATATAATCTGTATTTAATTATGCATTACAATTTAAAAGATCTGTATAAACACAATACCACACAAGAGAAATTTACATATAACAAAATTAACCTTAAATTTGTATAAGAAATGAAAACCATACCAATGTATTCATTTCTATATCCTATTCCCTGTTTTTCCTTTAAAAAGAGATTGACTGTGATCCTTACCATTTAAAACCAACCCCATTTAAATGAAAACAAATATTATAAACAACATTTGGAAATTTGGTCATCATTCCAAACTGCTTCCTGCTGGTTGGAGGCGATGTCCATACCATAGGGATCATGATAAAACACAGAAATCCTGGCAGTGGTAGTCTATGACTGCATCATCTCAGCTGTTTTGTATGTAGGATCAGTTGGGCCACTGTTTAAGGGGGTATTGCTTGATCAAACCATATTAGTCTGGAAGGAATCCATAGTTTTCCATTTTCTGTGTAACCAAAAGCAGAAATTCTTTTCCCAAGTAGCCTTTCAACAAATGGCTCTAGCAAGACTGGATACCCACTTTTGGAAGAATGAAATCAAATTCATCTTTCTTGCCTTGCACAAAAATCAATTTGGCTTTAGATTTCATAGAGTTCTCTTTCTTTTTGACTTAGATTTTTGCAATGAAGGTTTCTCATGGCAGTGTTTTTTCCTGGCCTCTACTGGTAATGCAGGCCCATACCTGTATTTCTTCTCTATAGAGACTGCATTATGAATTGGACAAAGATTTTAGTTTCAGATCTGAAAACACTGAAACTGCTAGAGGAAAGCACAAGGAACATGCTTCAAGGCATAGTGGCAGGCAAGGGCATTGTGGACAGAGTGTCAACAGCACAGGAAATAGCCCAAGAATTGACTCATGGTCTCTCAAGAAATTAAAAAGTACTACACAGGACTTAGAAGAATGAACAGACTTACAGAATGGAAAAAAATCTGAAAATTATACTTCAGACAAGGGGTTAATATCTAGATTATATAAAAATTGTGAAAAGTAAGCACACAACAACGAAACTCTCAGTAAATGGAACAATGAACTGAGTAGACAGTTCATAGAAGAATAAATTTAACTAGCTATTAAATATTTACAAAGATGTTCAACAACCTTGGACTTCATAGAAATACTGATTAAATTTGCTTTGAAATTCCTTCTTCAAACCAGAATGTATATCATTAATAAAATAATGATTCAAAAAATAAATATATAAAAAAGAGAAAGAAAACAAATGACAAATAAATGCTACTGAGGACATAGGGGGAAGGAATACATACTCACTATGATGAACTGGTGCAGCCAGTATAGAAATCAGTGTGCATGTTTCTCAAAAAACAAATAAGGCAAACAAACAAAAAACAACACTAAAGACAGAGATACCATAATATCCAGCTAAACCACTCCTGAATACCCATCCAGAGGACTTTGTTCTACCAGAGATACTTGTTACCACAAATCTTTCTGCCAAAAGCCACCCGAGCCCAACTGCCACATGTGAGCTTTAGACTAGCCACCGGCCCAAGTTAGGCCCAAATGAATACATAGAAACTTGTATTAGTTACAATGCTGCTTGGCCAATGACTAGGATTCTCATTTGCTAGCTCAGTCTTAATTATCATAAATCTATATATTTTATAAGAGTTATCTTATTGGACGCCTTATTGGCGTCCCTCCTTGCTGGTGGATCACATTGTGCCACTGGAGCAGGAGCAGAGGGGAAAAGGCGGATGCTTCCTGTTTCTCCTTCTTTAAATATGAGTCTCCTTGCTATGTCACTTCCTGCCTGGATCACCACTTCTCTACTACACTTCCCAGAATCCTGTTTGACTCCTAGTCCTGTCTAACTTCCTGTTTCATTGGCCAAACAGTATTTTATTCAATAATCAATAAGATAAACATACACAGTACATTCCCCATCAGATACTTCTAGTGTTTATTGTTGCTTTTTTATAATTATAAGGAAATGCAATCAGCCTAGATGCTCATTAATAGATGTACTAGCTAATTTTATGTCAACAACATAGGCTAGCATCATTTGAGAGGTAAAAACTCAATTTGAGAAAACACTCCCATAAGATTGGGCTGTAGGCAAGCCTATAGGACATTTTCTTAGTGACTGATGTGTAATGTCCAGCCTATTGTAGTGTGAGGCCACCCTGGGGTTAGTGGTTCTGGGTTCTATAAGAAAGGAGGTTGAGCAAGCCATGGAGAGCAAGCCAGTGAGCAGCACCCTTTCATGGTCCTGCCCTTTTTGAGTTCTTGTCCTGACTTCCTTCAGTGACAGACTATGGGTGTGGAAGTTTATTTCAAATAAATACTTTCCTACCCAGTTTTCTTTTGTTTATTGTGCTTCATTATAGCAATAGTAACCCAAACTAAGACAACAGATGAATGGGATGTCATATAATGATGGACTTTCTGTAGCCATAAAAAAATTGAAATAAT
Source organism: Cricetulus griseus (assembly GCF_003668045.3). Taxonomy (NCBI): domain Eukaryota; kingdom Metazoa; phylum Chordata; class Mammalia; order Rodentia; family Cricetidae; genus Cricetulus; species Cricetulus griseus. The sequence continues at coordinate 177,456,064 of NW_023276806.1, read as the reverse complement.
AAAATTTATAGGAAAATGAACGAAACTGAAAATATTATATTGAGTGAAGTAACTTTGGCTCAGAAAAGCAAATAACTCGTGTTCTTTTTCATGTGTGGTCCTAGTTCCTAATACACATACACACACATACACACACACACACACACACACACACACACACACACACACACACACACAACACACTTACATGGGAGTAATTGTGGGTATAGATCATGGAGCCAGAATAAGGCCCAGAAGAAGGGATGAGAGTCTTTTGCGAGGAGGGTGTGATAAATTAGAGAAATAGGGAGGGGAGAAGGATATAAGTAGGGGGTATGTTGGGAATATGGGGGAAAGGATCAAACAAAGCAATGTATCAAAATGCTACAAGGAAACCTCTAACTCTGTTAATTCACAGCAAAACAAGGGGCTCTAGAGATGGTTCAGTGATTAAGAGCATTAGCTGCTCTTTTAGAGGACCAAGGTTCAATTCCCAGCACCCACAAGATAGTTACCAAACATCTATAACTCCAATCATAAAGTGCCTGATGATATTTTATTATGTCTGGGGCCACTGAATTCACTTGCTACACAGGCATACATGCAGGCAAAACTCTCATATGTGTAATATAAAAAAAGGGAAAAATTAAGGAAAGCAAGAAGCATCATAAACTTGTGGTAGAAGCTGATAGTGACAGGTTGAAATTAAGTCTGGTATTGTATCACTTATCAGTAATTCTAGCATTTAGGAAATTGGAGCAGGAGGGTCACAAGTTAAAGGTCAGCTGGAGTTTTATAACAAGTTGGAAACTAGCCTTCTATACAGAATAAGAAAACCTTATATTTAAAACAAATCTACGCATTTTCCACATAGTCTGAGGCAGGATGGTCAGAAGCTAGAGGTATGCCTACACTACATAACAAGTTGAAGTCCAGCATATTCTACAGAATAAGACCCTATCTTCAAAACAAAAGGTATGCATTTCCCACATAGTAGCTATGTGAGTCAACCAATCTCCATGTATCTGAGTTTTTCATTTAGAAAATTTTTGTTTGTTTTTCTAAATTGTGATTAGTTTAAAAGCACAATATAGATATCCATTACATCGAATTGAAGAAATTATGACAGTTATATCATGTAAAATGATAAAGTGACATTTGTGCTTGAGCTTGTAATGTAAATTTGTAACCAATACAAATTCTTTTTCAAATAATTGTATACTGCTCTATGGTTAAGATAAGCACTTCATACCAGAGTACTTCTTGTTTTTTCTTACCCATAACTTATGATATTCCCGTCATTGATTTCATTCTTTAATCACAAAATACATTGTTGTTCATATATTGGAAACAAACAAACAACCCTGATACCTGTGAGTTCACTCAAGAGTTGGAAATGTAAAAGATTTTTATTTTCTCTCACTCCACTAATTTCTGGCCCATGCATTTTCTCTCTAAAGAAATTCTTTTTAATACTGTTAATGATATATTTACCGTTGAAAACCTTCATTGTTTCTGTTTTCCTGAGAAAGTTTTGAAGAACAATTTTGTAAATTTAAGAGCGTTTGGATGGGTATTTTAAGATTTAATTTTTTTGCCATTCTCTTTTAGATGGGTAGTTTTTTAGTTGTTTTTTATTACTATAACAAAGACCAGTAATAAATTATGTTAGAAAAAAAAGTTGGTATTGGTCTGCAGCTTTGTTCATGACATGTTGGCCCTTCCAGGTTTTGGCCTACAGTGAACCAGTACATTGGGTAAGGAGCAGGTGGCAGAGTATGAAAGTTGTCACCAAGCCAGTGAGAAAGAAAGAAAAGAAGAGACAAAACTCATTGGATTTTCACAACCCTTCATGTGCCTCATGACCTAAAATCTCCCACAATGCCTGCCTCTCAAGATTACACCACATTTCCCAAGGGCACCAACTTGGGGATCAACTTTTAGCAGATGGACTTTGGGGGAATAATTTGGTTCTTAACTACAGTCTAGGTGTCAAGTGTTTCTGAATTATAATTGAAATCCTTTTTATCCCCCCAAAATAAAATAGTTTTTAACCCTTAGGACTTCTTTAAAACTTGATTTTTGTTTGATTCTTTGGAAATCTATCTAGTTTGAGATTCTTTTTTTTTTTTTTGAATTTGTTTTTATTGGTTTTTTACTTAGCTTTCTTGGTCCTGTTTTTGTGTCTGATTATTATCAGTAATTGCAAATTTGCAAAAAAAGAACTGCATGTTCTTTCTTTGTCTCTCTATGATTCCATTTTATATATTACACATTTTATGATAGTACCTGATTTGGGATGTTGTGTTCTTTTTATTATTTTGGTTTTGAACACAGCCTTTTATTGACTGAGATCTCTCTTCAGCCCCTGTTCTTTCCTTTGCACCTTTCCTTTCCTTTGCATTACAGTTTTAGAGGCTTATATAACATTTATTGAAGCTGACAGAGTCTACCTGGGACCAGTCTGCTGATGAACCCATCAAAATCATTCTTTTCCTTAGTGCTCTTCATTCTACTCACAGGGCCCATTTGTAGTCTCTTGCTCCATTAAGGCTCTATGCACAATAATTATGGTTATTTTAAACCTTAAGTTTGGTTACCCCAAAGGCTTTGCTCCATCTAATGATGCTACTAAAGATTGCTTTCCCACCTCAGAGTATGATTCTAGCTATTAGCAGGTATTCTAACGTTTACTTGAAAGACAGAAAACACAATTAGAAAATAGGAATTGATATTGAGAGGCCCATAGTGTTCTGTCTTGTGTGTTTCTATCTAGATTGTTTCTATCTGACTGTTTCCTGCAGCTATGGCATTAGTGGCTAAACTTTCTGTTAGGTCCACATTTTTTCCTCCTATCTGTCTTCTTTCATGTTTCTGGACACCATCTAAATACAATTTGACTTTTGTAGTACATTTAGCTTTTCGGTAAGGTAAGAGAGGTAAGAGTGGTAAGGTAGAGAGAGGATTGAGTCCTATTGACTAGGCCTCAGTATTTTAGAGACTCTTGGGTGTTTCCAGTCAGCCAGGTCGGTGAAGGGCTGATAAAATCCCAATGAATTAGCCTCTGATAAAATAATGTCCTTGGAGCCAGTCATTTTAAGGAAAACCGAGAGCTCTTAGCATGTTAAAAATAACTGATTTATCCCATCCACTGATACGGAAGATACTTCTCAAATCTTAAAACAGAGAGCACGACTGATCAGGAAAATTCAGAGAAGTATGGGAGGTTTCTCTAAAACTGGCCTAAGCTTAGTTATTCACCCAAATCAAAATTAGTCTACATTTTACCTCTGGGAGATTTTCAAATTCAAATTTAAGATATTCCTGTTCACACAGGATTCTGTTCTGGGTGAGCTGTGATTCTCTAGATCTGCCAAAACATCTGGAAAATCTGTCCATCAGATGTGTGTGAGGCAGCAATCTGACCTCTCACTGCTTAAGAATCAGTTGGAGATGATGGCCTCCAAACTCTTTGCAAGTTGGGCTACAAACTGTAAATCAGAGATACACATCAAAAATAAACACTACACAAATAATTATGACTTGGCATTTTAACAACTTGCTAGTTTTAAAACATTCTTGTTGTATTGGTTATAATGTTAAAATGAAAGAAAGATGTTTTCATTTTATATGACTTGATTAGATATACATTTTGTATATCTAATACATGCACAAGTATTTGTATGGAATTTCCCCAATTTTTACTGTAGTGAAAGAATATCTTTATTTGAATGGCAGAATTAAATTAGCTAATGATTGCACAAACTACATCAGTCTACAAATGCTACCATTCATGATACAACATTCCTTTGCCATCTAGGAAAGTTTTTGTAAACCAAAATATTAGCTTATATTGTGACATAGTTTACCTTCCCACAATAAAGATAGGCAATAAAATTATTTCTTACATTTCCTGTTTGTTGGTGAACATATTTTAGCTCTCTATAATGTATGGTATATTCCTGTTTCAAATTAGTGCTGTGTTTTCCCATCCCTGAGTCATTATCCTACTTACATAACTCAAGTAGAGTTAAAAGGCAAAACAATTTGGAATCTCACTTTGCAAGAAGTAGCAGGCAAGATATTCTTTACCAAATCCATTCATTTCCTGAGGGATTGAAGACTCTTGTTTTTGCTCTGATTATACCTCATTACTTCTTAGTTAATAAACACAACTTAAACCAGTCCACGAAGCTCAGAATGTGTGCTCTCATACTTGCTTTCAGGTGCCACACATGCTCAGTAGAGAATTATGAACTGACTGACAGCTCTACTGAGATTATACATCAGTTTCTTTTACATGAAGCGCCCTTTCTTATTGGGCAGGATTCATTTCGTGTAATAGATATCTGCTATGCCAAGTTTTCTCCTTGCTTCCTTGTCTTTATTGGGATAGCATAAAATTCCTTCCTAAAAAACATATTTTGTTTCACTCCAAAGTGATAATGTGAAAATGTGTCTTCCCTTTAAAGTAAATGTACAAACTAACTAATAAATTGTGTTTTTATTTGGAGGCAGTCAGATTTGCTTAAAAAATGTAGTGGGGAACCAGGCTCTATGAATCATTCTATCTATCTGGTGCAAAGTCTCCTGAGGCAAATGATCTAATGCCAAGGAAACATGTGAAGGCTTTACACGTGGACTCATAATTTAAGAGAGTTATAGGAGAAGATGGAGGAAGTAAAAATCTATAAAGTGTGTGGTTGACATTTGAAAAAGAATTCGATAGATTCTCCTCATAATAGTTCATCCCATAAATTATGATAATGTGGCTAGTGTCAAGGATAGATGTGTCATTAGGGAATGTTTTAAATTTATAAGAGCTAATGAATATTATTGGAAACTAATATTGATTTACATACCAATACACATAATACTTATATTGGCACATACACATGTATACGTTACATAGATATTAAATAGAACCATAATAACACCCCCACATTTGTATATATATATATATACATATATATATATGTATATATATATATATATATACACACACACAAGGAGCTATTTCACAAGGGATGATAATGTAATGCTCACTAAGGAGCTATAAGCTACTTAACAAAACAACAAAAGATAGACGAAGCAGTTGAATTTACATATATTTGTGCATACACTTACATGCATTTACATATATGAAACAATAATGATTTAAGAAGAGGCTATTAACCTGAGAGTTGGGGAAATGATGGAGTTTAAGGGAGGGTAGATGGGAGGGTCTGGAGGGAGAAAAGAGAGGGAAAGGTTATTATTTGAGTCCAATTAAAAACATATTTTGAAAAGGAATCAAAGGTCCTAGGTATAGGCAATGGAGTTCTAGAGACCACCAAAACAATATAGGTTAATGGCCTTTGCCTTTGGTTGCCTTCCAGAACTTGAAGGTAAGACCGCAGTTCTGGAGTCTCCATGTATTTTCACATAGACTTAAATGAACTGGCAATGACCTGGAAGCCTTTTTCCAGAGGACTAGCTTCCATAGAGTTAAAAGATCCTACACAAACTTTCAGTATGAAAAGTAATCAGTAGTCCTACCTAGTTACAAACACTGTGAACCATAGCAGTGAGGTGCCCAACAAGGTATCCCCAACAGTACAATAGTGAGGATTATATTTTATTGGTAATCAAACCTGTTAACTCATACCTAAGGCCCACTCAGAAGGAAGGAACCCATGCCTGGTACTGTAAAGCTAGCCTACTACCTACAGCTAGAGAGTTAATAGACTCTGGAGACACCTACTACTGCATTTTTCTAAATCAATATGATTGCCAGATATATCAGGAGTTCTTTTCTTTATACCTACAGATAAGTGTCTTTCTTTCAAGAGACAGAAGATGCTACAGAGATCCACAACTGGGTACAGACAGCGAGTCCCATAAGGTACCCATCTACAACACAGCCCTATATCTAAAGCTCAGAGGACATCACAGGAGGGGAAGGAAAGATTGTAAGAGCAAGTTGTGTCTGGTAAACATGACAGGATCGTTTCACTCATGGAATGTCAATATTACTGGTTACCTAAGCAAGAGCTTCATTCCAGTCAGCATGCCAGCATGCATAGGTGAAATCTCTCAAGGCCTTAACCCTAGATTAAGAGCCACAAGTAATCAATGGCAACGAGTGGGAGAAAAATCAGTTTTTTTAAATTAGTTAAAATTAGAAACAAGCCTGCTTCATATGTCAATCCATCTTCCTCTCCCTGTCCTGTCCCTCTCCCTCCCCTCTTCCCCCACCACCTACCAGTTCCCCATCCTATCTTCCAAATGCTCCCCAGGGAGAGTAAGGCCCTCCACTGGAGATCACCAAAGTCTGTCATATCCTGGGCAGGGCCTAGCGCCCCCCCCCCCATGTGTCCAGGCTGGGAGAGCATCCCTCCATGTGGAATGGGCTCCCAAAGTCTATCTGTATGCTATGGATAAATACTGACCTACCAGAGGCCCCATAGAGTGCTAAGGCTTCCTCATTGACATACACATTCAGGGGTCTGGATCAGTCCCGTGCTGGCCTCCCAGACATCATTCTGGGGTCCATGCGCTCCCCCTTGTTCAGGTCAGATGTATCTGTGGGTCTCACAGCTTGGTCCTGACCTCTTTGCTCATCACTCCTCCCTCTCTGAAACTGAGTTCCAGAGTTCAGTTCAGTGTTTGGTTGCGGGTGTCTGCCTTTGCTTCCATCAGCCACTGGATGAAGGCTCTAGGATGGCATATAAGGTAGCCATCAGTCTCATTATAAGGGAAGGACATATACGGTAGACTCTCTACTATTGCTTAGATTAAAAGTTGGTGCCATCATGTAGATCTCTAGATATCTCCCTAGTGCCAGATCTCTCCTCAACCTATAATGGTTGGTATCTCTCATCCTGCTCTCCTCTATTCCCCTTCCCGACTCAACGTTCCTGTTCCCCCATTGCCTCCTTTCCCCTTTTTCATTCTCCCAGCTCCCTCTCCCCTACCCTCATACTCATAAATAGCTGATGAGATTCTGTCCCTGTACCCTTGTCAGGAGGCCATGCATTCTTCGAGTCCTCCTTGTTTCCTAGTTTCTTTGGTGAAGAGGATTGTAGGCTGGTACTCCTTTTCTCTATATCTAAAATCCATGTTTGTCTTTTTGTGACTGGGTTACCTCACTCAGAATGGTGGTTTCTTCTGGTTCTATCCATTTGCCCATGAATTTTAAGATTCCATTGCTTTTATCTGCTGAGAAGTACTCCATTGTGTAAATGTACCACATTTTCTCTATCCATTCTTCAGTTGAGGGGCATCTAGGCTGCTTCCAGGTTCTGGCTATTACAAATAATGCTGCTATGAACATAGTTGAATATATGTCCTTGTTGTATGAATCTGCATTCTTTGGATATATGCCCAAGAGAGGAATTGCTGGGTCTTGAGGTAGACTGGTTCCCATTATCTTGAGAAATCACCATACTGATTTCCAAAGTGGTCTTGCAAGTATGCACTCCCACCAGCAATGGAGGAGTGTTCCTTTTTATCCACATACTCTCCAGCATAGACTGTCCCTGGTGTTTTTGATTTTAGCCATTCTGGCCTGTGTAAGATGGTATCTCAGGGTTGTTTTGAGTTGCATTTTCCTGATGGCTAAGGATTTTGAGCATTTTCTTAAGTGTCTTTCAGCCATGTTAGATTCCTCTGTTGAGAATTCTTTATTTAGTTCTGTACCCCACTTTTTAATTTCCTTGTTTTAGTGTTTTGGTGGCTAGCTTCTTGAGTTCATTGTATATTTTGGTGATCAGCCCTCTGTCAGATGTGGGGTTGGTGAAGATCTTTTCCCATTCTGTGGGCTGTCGTTTTGTATTACTGTGTCCTTTGCCTTACAGAAGCTTCTCAATTTCAGGAGGTCCCATTTATTAATTGTTGATCTCAGTGTCTGTGTTATGTTCAGGAATCAGTCTCCTGTACCAATTTGGTCAAGGATACCTCCCGCTTTCCCTTCTAAGAGGTTCAGTGTGTCTGGATTTATGTTGAGGTCTTTGATCCATTTGTACTTAAGTTTTGTGCATGGCGATAGATACGGATCTAACTGCAATATTCTACATGTCCAAATCCAATTATGCCAGCACCATTTGTTGAAGATGCTTTCTTTTTTCAATTGTATAAATTTAGCTTCTTTGTCAAAAAATCAGTTGTTCATAGGTGTGTGGGTTAATATCAGGGTTTTCAATTCGATTCCATTGGTCTTTCTTTGTGCCAATACCAAGCTATTTTAAGGACTATGGCTGTATAAAGAGCTTGAAGTCAGGGATGGTGATGCCTCCAGAAGTTCCTTTATTGTACAGGGTTGTTTTAGCTATCCTGTTTTTTTTCCATATAAATTTGAGTACTGTTCTTTCAAGAGCTGTGAAGAACTATGTAGGAAATTTTATGGGGATCACATTGAATCTCTAGATTACTTTTGGCAAGATTGACATTTTTACTATGTTGATCCTACTTATCAATGTGGGAGCATGGGAGATATTTCCATTTTCTGGTATCTTCTTTAATTTCTTTCTTTAAAGACTCAATGTTCTTACTGTATAGGTCTTTCACTTTTTTGGTTAGCATTACCCCAAGATATTTTATGTTGTTTATGGCTATTATAAAGGGTGATGTTTCTCTGATTTCTTTCTCGGCCCGTTTTTCATCTGTATATAGTAGGGCTACTGATTTTTTTGAGTTAATTTTGTATCCTGCCACTTTGCTGAAGGTGTTTATCAGCTATAGTAGTTCCCTGGTAGAGTTTTCTGTGTCACTTACGTAGACTGTCATATTATCTGCAAATAGTGAAAGTTTGACTTCTTCCTTTCCAATTTGTATCCCCTTGATCTCCTTATGTTGTCTTATTAATCTAGCTAGAACTTCAAGGACAATATTGAAGAGATATGGAGAGAGTGTACAGCCGTCTCTTGTTCCTGATTTTATGCTTTGAGTTTCTCTCCATTTAGTTTGATGTTGGCTGTTGGTTTGGTGTATATTGCCTTTATCATGTTCCGATATGTTCTTGTTACACCTGTTCTCTGCAAGATCTTTATCATGAAGGGATGTTGGATTTTGTCAAAAAATTTTTTAGCATCTAGTGAGATGAACATGTGGTTTTTCTTTTTCAGTTTGTTTATATGATGGATTATATTGATGGATTTTTTTATGTTGAATCATGCTTGCATCCCTGGGATGAAGTCTATTTGATCATGGTGGATGATTTTTCTGATGTGTTCTTGGATTCAATTTGCCAGTATTTGTTTTGTAATTTTGCATAGATGTTCATGAGGGATATTTCTCTGTAGTTCTCTTTTTAAGGTGTGTCTTTGTGTGGCTTGGCTATCAAGGTAACTGTAGCCTTGTAAAAAGAGTTTGGCAATGTCCCTTCTGCTTCTATTGTGTGGAACAATTTGTGGGGTGCTGGTATTAACTCTTGTTTGAATTTGTGCTAGAATTTTACAGTGAAACCCTCTGACCCTGAGCTTTTTTTCAGTTGGTTGATTTTGATGACTGCTTCTATTTCATTAGGGGTTATAGGTTGATATAAATTACTTATCTGTTCTTGATTTTATTTTGGTGTTATCTATCCAGAAAATTGTCCATTTCTTTTAGATTTTTGAATTTTGTGGAGTACAGGTTTTCAAAGTATTACCTGGTGATTTTCTGGATTTCCTCAGTGGTCTGTCTGTTGTTATATCCCACTTTTCATTTCTGATTTTGTTAATTAGCATGCTCTCTCTCTGCCTTCTGGATAGTTTGGATAGAGGTTTGTCTATCTTATTGATTTTCTCAAAGAACCAACTCTTTGTTTCATTGATTCTTTGTAAAGTTTTCCTAGTTTCTACTTTATTGATTTCAGCCCTCAGTTTGATTATTTCCTGGTGTCTACTCCTCCATGGTGAGTTTGCTTCTTTTTTGTTCTAGAGCTTTCAGTTTTTCTCTCAATTCTCTAGTGTGACTATTCTCCAGTTTCTTCATGTGGTCACTTAGTGCTATGAATTTTCCTCTTTGCACTGCTTTCAAAGTTTCCCATTAGTTTGGGTATGTTGTATCTTCATTCTCATTAAAGTCTAGAAAGTCTTTAATTCTCTTTTTATTTCTTCCTCAACCTAGGAATGGTGCAATTGGGCATTATTCAATTTCCATGAGTTTGTAGGGTTTCTGCAATTTGTGTTGTTATTGAATTGTAACTTTAAAACATGGTGGTCTGTAACAATAAGTCTTTCCACTAAGCCCTGCTACCACATGGGCACTTTTTGCCAGGCCACCCAACTTCTGCCCGCCACCACATTATGGTCCCAAGTAACACAGAGAGACTTATATTAGGTACAAATGCTCCTTGGCCAATGACTAGGATTTCTCATCTGTTAGCTCAGTCTTAATTATCATAAGTCTATATTTTTATAAGACTTCTTTTATCGGACACCAGTGGAAGTGTCCTGTCTTACAGAGCTCACATGGTGACTCTGTGCTTTCTCCTACCTTTCTCAGAATCCTCATAGACTCCTATTCCCGCCTATCTTGTTTTCTTATTCGCCAACAGTACTTTTTTTATCAACCAATAAGACAAACATATACACAGAAGGACCTCCCCGGCCCACATGAAGAAACTGGAGAATAGTCACACTAGAGAATTGACAGAAAAACTGAAAGCTCTAGAACAAAAAGAAGCAAACTCACCATGGAGGAGTAGACACCAGGAAATAATCAAACTGAGGGCTGAAATCAATAAGATACAGGGGGTTATTTCAATTTTGTTGTATCTGTGGAGATTTGCTATGTTGCCAAGTATGTGGTCAATTTTAGAGAGGGCTCCATGTGGCACTGAGAAGAAGGTAAATACTTTTGTGTTTGGATGGAATGTTCTATAGATGTCTGTTAAACCCAATTGCGTCATAACTTCTGTTAGATCCTTTGTTTTTGTTAGGTTTCTGTCTGGTGTCCTTGTCCAGTGGTAAGAGTGGGGTATTGAAGTCTCCTACTATAGGTGTGTGAGGTTTTATGTGTGGTTTGAACTTTAGTAATGTTTCTTTTACAAATGTTGGTGCCTTTGTATTTGGGGCATAGATGTTCAGGACTAAGAATTCATCTTGATGGACTTTTCCTGTGATGAATATGAAATGTCCTTCTTCATCTCTTTTGATTGATTTTAGTTTGAAGTCCAGTTTGTTCGATATTAGGATTGCTACACCAGTTTGTTTCTTGGGTCCATTTGATTGGGAAATCTTTTCCCAACCCTTTGCTCTGAAGCAATGTCTGTCTTTGAAGTTGAGGTGTGTTTCTTGTATGCAGCAGAAGGATGGATTCTGTCTTCATGTCTATTCTGTTAGCCTGTATCTTTTTATAAGTAAGTTAAAACCATTGACATTGAGGGATATTAATGTCCATTGATTGTCGGTTTTTGTTTGATTTGGATTTATTGTTGTTGTTGGTGTTATTATGTGTGGATTTCCTCTCTTTCTTCGTTTGGTGTTTGGTGTTTGATAATGTATGATTATCTATTGCCTATGTTCTTGTGAGTGTAGTTAACTTCCTTGGACTGGAGTTTTCCTTTAGAACTTTCTGTAGGGCTGGATTTGTGGATATGTATTATTTAAATCTAGTTTTGTCATGGAATATCTTGTTTTCTTCATCTATAGTGATTGAAAGCTTTGCTGGGTACAGTAGTCTGGGTTGGCATCCATGTTCCCTTAGCATTTGTAGGACATATATCCAGGATCTTATGGCTTTCAAAGTTTCCATTGAGAAGTTGGGTGTAATTCTGGTAAGTCTGGCTTTGTGTAATTTGGCCCTTTGCTGCTCTTAATATTTTCTCTTTATTCTGTAAGTTTGGTGTTTTGATTATTATGTGATGAGGGGACTTCTTTTTGTGGTCCAGTCTATTTGATGTTGTGTAAGCTTCTTGTACTTTCATAGGCATATCCTTCTTTAGGTTGGGAAAGTTTTCTTCTATGATTTTGTTGAATATGTTTTCTGTACCTTTGAGGAGTATTTCTTCACATTCTTCTACACCTATTATTCTTGTTTGTCCATTTCATGGTGTCCCATATTTCCTGGATATTCTGTGTTAGAGATTTGTTGGACTTGAGATTTTCTTTGGTCGATATCTGTATATCCTCTAGTGAGTCCTCTACAACTGAGATTCTCTCTTCCATCTCTTGTATTCTATTGGTTATACTCACATCCTTAGTTCCTGATCATTTATCCAGCCTTTCTATTTCCAGCATCCCCTTATTCTGTGTTTTCCTTATTGATTCTATTTCTCTTTTCATACCTTGAACTGTTTCGATTGTTTTCTTCACTTGTTTGGCTGTTTCTTCTTGGTTTTCTTTAGATTCTTTAAGAGAATTATTTATTTCTTGAATTTTTTGTTTTTCTTCTATTTCTTTAAGAGATTTTCTTGTTTCCTCTTTAAGGGTCTCTATCATCTTCATAAAGTAATTTTTTAGGTCTGTTTCTTCTTCTTCCTCTGTGATGTGCTTTTTAGGTCTTGCTGGTGTGGAGTCCCTATATTCTGGTGGTCTTTCTGTTGTTGAGTGTGTCCTTATTCTGTTGGCTTTCCATCTCCTCTTCCAGTGGGTGCAGGTGGGGTCTCTCTATCTCTTCTTGTCACCTCCACAGAGGTCAGGGCAGAGGGGGGACCAAGAGTGAGGTGTTTCTGGACTCAGGGAGGTCCTCCCTGTCTGGCTGGGTCCACTCCATGCCATGAGCACACCCAGAAAGATCCAAGGAAGTGGTGATGGTGAGAGTTGGTGGGAACAGAGGGGACACCCACTTCAGCAGAGGTCAGGGCAGAGGGGGAACCAAGAGTGAGGTGTTCCCTGACTCCAAAAAAATCAATTTTTATTTAATCCTATGTGGTCAGCCCTAAACACAGGTACATTTGAACAACACTCTAAGAAGACAATATATGTGAATATACATATATATATATATCAATAATTTTATAGAATTTTAATGATATATTATTATACATGTGTTATGTATCTTATTATAGTGGAATTATGCAATTATGAATTTGAGAGGAAGTTGTGTGGGAGGGGCACATGACAAACTGGAAGGGAAATGAAGTAAATACAGTGTATTAATGCCTAAAATTCTCAAGGAAATTTGGTATAACATTTTATTAGCTAACACTGGATGGCTAAGAAGTCATAGAGACCTAGGGATTAAAAGCATTGGTGAACATGCATGGGCGATGTCAACAATGTTAGAATTAAAATGTTTTCAGAAAGCTAATTATAGTATGTAATCACACATATGCTCATATGTACAGCCTTATATTTCTAATAAAACTATAATTCTTAAAATGCTATGCTTCATGTGCGAATATATATTCACAGCATGAAATGTTTGCTTTGAAGAAAAAGGTAGAATTCAATTATCTTTACAAAATAATGAAACAGGAAGAGTAATTCCGTGCTGTGCATGGTGGTATATACCTTTAATCCCAGAACTCAGAAGATAGAAGCAGCTGGATTTCTGTGAGATGACACCACCTTGGACTGTAGAGTGAATTCCACACCTTCCAGGGCTGCATGGTAAGACCCTGTCTCAAAGGAAATGAAAAGAAAGAAATAAAGAAAGAAAGCAAGGAAGAGAACAGAAGAAAAAGAAAGAGAAACATCATGGAAAGGGGCTGCAAGATTGATTAGAAGAGCTTGAAGTCCTATGAGATTGGATGGTGTCTATCAGTAATGCTAGAGCTATACTCATACTCTCAGCAACATGACTGCTCAAATATGAACTGAACAAGGGCACACTAATGGATGTACCAAAGTGGTTGCAATAAAGGTGACCAGGCCTCAACCCTACACAAAGAACTACAGGAAAATGAAGAAATCTGAGAGAAGGAAAGGTGTCCTCTCCAAAGAACAGCCCCAAAATTCGTTGTTCAGTGACAAACACTTGTCCAGTGAAAGTATATATGAGGAACATTATCTGGACTGAACAGTTTGTGTGTGTGTGTGTGTGTGTGTGTGTGTGTGTGTGTGTGTGTGTGTGTATACATGTACATATAGGTATATACATGTGATAACAATGAAAGAAGAGGCCATGAATTTGAAGACGAGAGAAAGATGTCTGAGAGATCTGGGAGGGAGGGAAAGGAAGGAAGAAATGTAATTATAATCTCCAAAATAAAAAAATATAAAAATAAATGACTGGCTCTTCATACAGGAACTCTTACTTTAAAAATAATAGAATTTGCATAAAAATTAGACTTAAAGAGTAATCACAGATATATAATCATGCCAAAATATCAGTAAAACAATTTAAATTAGTTACTTTGCACTTGTAGTAACTTTCATGCATTTCTCAAGTAGGTAATTTATTTTCAAACATATGTAAAAATATTTTTTCAAAATCTGTACAAATGAGAAAAAGGAAGCTAACATTAGTTGAATGTCAACAAAATCTCATTTAGTTCAAATGACTATCTGATTATTCTAACCCTGTTCACTGGAAGGTCATTCAGTCTCAGAAATGGGTTATTTGTACAGCTGGATTGCAAAGCTTGCACAAGACAGTTGCAAGATTTTATTTCTGTTTTATTATACTAGAAATACTACATGCAAGGCATAAGATGTTGGAGTATTTGTTTTATCTCTAAGTCACATAAGTAATTAAGAAGGGAAAGCATGCTAAAAAGGTTTTGAAATAGTGTTTTCACTGTTTACAGCCCAATATGTTCAATAAATTCTTTTAAATAGGCTGCTCCATAGCCACAGACATTTGTCACTTTATCAGACAATTACCCGACTGTCCAACAAAAACACCTTCTTAAACATTCCAATATGTTGTTAAGAAAAAGATATGAAGTGTGATGTAAAGTATTAAAATACTTAAAAGCACGCCTGCACTTCTTTGGTGAGTGGACATGTCATTAATGAAGGTATATAAACTTCAGAAAATAAGAGCGAGTGTGGAAGGAGAGATTTACTTCACGTGAAATCCTCTGCCCTCAAAGGGTTAAATGTTAACAAAGTTGAAAAGCAGGAATCAGGCTCCTATTAGTCTTGAACACTAATCTTGTTGACGGCTGAAGTGTTTCCTTATTTTATCCATATTTATAATATTGAAGGAGGGTTATACGGTGGTGACTAATGACCAAACATCTGGACCTAGTGACCCTAAAAATCCTCTAGCCATTGCTGTTCACAATTAAATACCACATGAACTAAAATGATATTTTGGCTTGACCAGGACAAATGAGTTGGAAAGGAAAAAAAAAAAGCCCATATTTGACGTTACAGAAATTATAGCTTATATGTATTTTCAAATACAAAGCTGATTTTATTTTATGTCTTGCCTTATTATCATTATTTATCAAAATAAAACTAGGCACTTTCAGAATATAATTAGTGGATACTTGTGGATAACGAGAAATTCTATTTCAAAAGTTTTACCTCCCAGGGTTATGACTGAGCTGTGGAAAAAAAGAATATTTTAGGTTAAAGAATCACAAGCCTTATTTCTAAGGTGATTAACTCTGTGCAAGCAAATCACTAATGGGAGCAAAGGTTTTTTTGGTTTTTTGAGACAGGGTTTCCTTGTGTAACTTTGGAGCCTATCCTGGCACTCGCTCTGGAGACCAGGCTGGCCTCGAACTCACA
Source organism: Cricetulus griseus (assembly GCF_003668045.3). Taxonomy (NCBI): domain Eukaryota; kingdom Metazoa; phylum Chordata; class Mammalia; order Rodentia; family Cricetidae; genus Cricetulus; species Cricetulus griseus. Next base: position 177,440,495 of record NW_023276806.1, on the reverse strand, counting down.
GAGATCTGCCTGCCTCAGCCTCCCGAGTGCTGGGATTAAAGGCATGCGCCATCAACGCCCGGCTTGGGAGCGAAGGGTTCTTCACCAATACAAATCAATTGGTTTCCTGTGGATCATGACAGCAAGGAACAGGGAATGTCAATAACAAGAATCCCGTGGCCAGGCAGAAAGCACCACTGAGAACATGACTGGCACAGAGGTTCTGTGACTAGAGGACTCCACGGGGCTTTAAAGAAAGCTCGTGTTGAACAGCTAGCTTTCCCCCATGGGGTGAAAAAAATACTGCTGGGGAAAGATTTGTGAAGGTTTCTGTTTGAAACCAGGGTGGATGAAGCCTTCATGATTTAATTTTGATGTTTAGTTCAAATATACTCAAACTTGCCTTTAAACTTCACTTAGTAAACATCAAGTATCCAAATCTCTAGTTTGTATGAAATAACATAAGCTTTCTAAATAATATGATCATGAAAATACAGACAGACCAGTAGTCATTCCTAAAAGAAGATGCTCTACAGCTAACACCAAGATGTCTGTTACAGTGAATTTTTAGAACTACACAGAACTATACATAGCATATCCGTACAAAAATCTCCAAACATAACTTACCCACATTAATGCTGCCAAAGGTGAAAGCTGTCCTGACAGCCCTGGAAGAGGAGGCCATGATTTTAAGAACTTCAAGTGTTAAATGAACTTCTTGGAGAATTTACACAAGACATTAAAAAGGGATTTCCTCCAAAGATATTGCCAAGTACACAGGAAATGCAAACCGAACATGAAATCAAAGAGATTATCAATAAACCTAGGAAGAAATAATGGAACAGAAATTAGAGTACAAACAAGAAAATAAGACGAGGGCAAACTCCTATCACCACAGAATTAGCATGTCAGAACAAAAAGCACGGTGGAAAGAATATCTTTAAGGCACATGGAAGAAAAGAGTGCTTATATTAAGTGCACAATCAATATTTTACTTATAAAAATGAATAGGCATAAATTGCAAAATGAATCATGAGAGGTGCAGCAATCAGTTTTATAAAGTAACAATTGTCACTTCCCACAGATGCATCTAGCAACAGCAGAAACATGAAATGTTCACAAGTCTTTCTCAAAAAAATAAAAAATCAAGCAGCCAAAAAGAAATAATTGTATTCGGTAATTAATCATATTTACCAGACTAACACTTCTCAGATTACTTTAGCAGATTTTCAAATAATGTATTTTTAGACAGCACATTCCAAACTGTGGAATACACCATAATAAATTATCAAAACAGTACTTACTGTAGGACATGTATCCATACATATGTATATGTGTTTATATGAACATACATGTGTGTATCTATTCCTTCATTCATGCATACACCCTTTCATATTTAATTATGTTCTCATATACTCCCCAATTTTAGTTTTTATGAGTTGCTCACAATTATTTTAGATCCTTATCTAAGACCAATGATGATCTCTTCAGTACATATTTGAAACATTTGCAAAATAGATATAAATATTCAAAAAGTTTCCATCATCCCCCCAAAATACACATGAAACACAGCTAAAAGTGACTGAGGTAAAAATTCATGGCCTTGTACTTTCCTTCTATTTAATACATAGTAAGTATGAAGAAGTTAAAATTTTAACAGAATGTAGAATTACATACAGAATGAACCTAAAGAAAAAGGAATAAGTAATACAAGTAGAGAAATGTCAAATCATACAGCCCTGATGAATAAGAGAGTCAAAGAGAAAAAACATAATTATAAAATAAAAAATACAAATTACAGAGAGAGGTGATTTAAATAAATATTTATGTATTTATGTAAAAGTATAGGAATGTAGAAGATGTAGAAGCTATCTTAAAGTGAAAACTGAAATTATCATTAAAAACAACAATAAAAAATGATAGAGAAACAAACACTGGATAAAACAGCTCCAGAAGCAATTGGTCATTGAATTAACACACTTCTCAGTGTGCCAGGCCTCAACAGTCTCCCAGGAATCTTCCAGAACAACCAATGCTGCTATAAGCTCATGATCTCTCGCTATGGAAATAACAAATGTTATTAGAGTCACTCCGTAATCTGTACAGCAACAGCTAGATTTTAAAAATCCAATACTCAGGATATTTTTGGGTTTCCATATTTCCTACAATTTCTTACCTTACCTAATTCCAGTATTGTAAAGTGTTTCCTGAGGTTATCTATGCTTGATATGAACTTGACAATCTATCAATAATAACTTTTTAACTGCCTTGCATGACACATACCATTTCTTCTCACTGCAAACCAAGTCATATTTATATATTGTGAAAAGACAAATAAATCCCAGTTTCTAGTGGTCTGCATACACTCATAAATGTATATTACACACACCCATATATACTACTACATATAATTTATACATCATTCTTTGTGAACATGTGAAGCTGATAATTATAGGATCAAATTAAAGACTAACTAAGTAAAGTTAATAAATGTCAAATATTCATCTTTCTCTGTCTGGTGAAAGTGCAGTCCACAAAAAATCCTGGGTAATGTTTATGAACAACATATCGTGAAAAGATATTTTGTTAATGGTAGCGATAATAAATAAGAGGACTATGAGGACTCAAAATAAAACAATATCAAATTATCGATGAGAAGTTGATTTTCTTTAAAAATAAAATGAAATCTTGAATTCTTAAGATGTTAACTAATTAGCTAAATTTTAAAAATTCATATTATGTATTATTTCACATGTAGAACCACACTACGCTAAAAATAAGCAGAGGCTGTTCATGCGAAGTAATTTTAAATTTCCTAATAAATGAGTTAAGCAGACACCATTTTGTTGATAAGCATCATATGGAAGAATAGAGGACTAGCTATTGTGGAGAAGTAAATCAATCATAGGTTTGAAAATAGAATCCACATGTGCAGAACTGCAGACCTGCCTGAGCCAGCAGCCAACACTCTCATCACACCGTTAGCTCTGTGCTGTCCAGGGAAGGATTGTTAATGGGGAGTCTGATTGGAACATGAAACTTGATCCTTGGGAAACAGACAGAACCACCATCACGGGCGCCATTTAAGATCACTTTAGGGTCTGAAGGATATCATTTGGTGTCAAGAAGTAAATAAAGAGCTTAATTATCCCGAACTGTTTGCTAAGTGCACCCACCCTGCATAAGCTGCCCTCACAGTTCTGAGGGGCTATACCCTATTATGAGCAGTAAAGTGAAGTGTGGTCATTTGAAAATAACCAGGGAATTCTCTCAGGTAATTTTTGTTTGTTGTAGCTAAAAGATAACAAATTTTTGTTATATTTAGCCGGCTAACATGAAATAACTCTTTCCCCAGTGTTGTGTTTGTCTCTTTATCCAGCCATCACCCATCCACCCATCTTTCCATCCATCCATCCATCCATCCATCCATCCATCCATCCATCCATCCATCAATTTATCTTAGTTAAGGTTTCTATCACTTCGATGAAACACCATGACCAAAAGCAAATTGTGGAGGAATGGGTTTATTTGGCTTATATTTCCACATTATAGTACATTATTGAGGGAAGGCCATGACAGGAAATCACACAGGACAGGAACCTGGATGCAGGAGCTGAGTCAGAGACCATACTGCTTATGGGCTTGCTTCTCATGGCTTGTTCAGCCTGTATTTTATAGAATCCAGGATCACCAGCTCAGGGATGGTACCACCCACAATGGGCTGTGCCTTTCCATTCAGTCACTAATTAAGAAAATGCCCTTGCAGGCTGTCTCAGCACCATCTTAGTAAGGCATTTTAATTGTGGTTCCCTCCTCTCAAATGATTTTGGCTTGTGTTCAGTTGACTTAAAGTTATCCAGCACATCATCTATTTCCTTCTAATCATACATGAATGCATTTTCTCCCAAGTACTGTCACAAAGCACACGATGCAGTTTGTGTATCATAATATAGTGGCAGAAAACCATGATCTATTAATCCAGACTTTGCTGGTTGGAAAAGATGTAGTCTCAACCCAAGTTATTTTTTCAGAAAAAAATTCATTGCCACAAAAATGTTAATATATCTAAGAGATATAGGAATCTCTATAGCCACAGCAATACTAACTAGCTTAAACATTATAAAGTAGCTTGCTATGCTACTTTGACCATAGATTAAATGTAACTGTGTTTTAAAACTCAAGGCATAACTTTAGTGTTATCTTGTCTTCCTTAACCCTTTCACTTCTCTAGCATTCAGAACACCACATCCTTTGTATCCTGATCAAGCTCATTTGTTTCTATGCCAGAGTTACACAAATAGATTCCATGAACATTTCCATGGTGGATATTTTTATTTTCTGTTTGTTTGTTTCTTTTTTTGGACAAATTCTTTCTGTGTAGTGCTGGATGCACTACAGCTGGCTATGTAGAAAAGGCTGGCATAAACTCACAGAGATCTATTTGGTCTCTTCCTGAGAGCCAAGATTAAGAGCATGCACCACCATGCTGGGCCATGATGGATATTTTAAAGATCTCTTGAATTGTTTTTTAAAGTTACTTTTTCTGACTTTGGTCTCTAAGGTTCAGGTAGAATGCACCTGAGATAAATATAAGACTTCCATCAAAGACCCTTAGAAGATACCCTGGGATTAACAATAGAGGCATCAAACTGAAAAGCAAAGTATGTTATAAGTTATTGGATATTAATTAGAAGATCGATGAATCATTTTGTTTAAACATGTGTTTAAACATTGTTTAAACAGTAGTTCTTAAACATTGCCGAGTTCCACTGACGCTTGTTACAACATTAGCAAGAATTCAACAGGAAGTAAGGGTTAGTGATGCTGCTTTCATTGTTGGACTAGTGCCCAAAGACATTGTGGATAATGGAAACTCACCTCTTAGCTCCATTGTCAATATTGTGCAGAACATGAAGTCTATAAAGGATATATGCATTTTGTATTTACTTAAATTTACCTGATTTTGATTTTCAGACTTTTTTGTAGCCCAGGCTTGCCTCAAACTCACTATGTAGCAGAGACTGACCTTGAACTCCTGATTCTTCTGACCAAGTCTCTCAAGTGCTAGGATCATAGGTGCAGGTTACTAGACTTTTGTGAAATGATCATTTTAGATGGCAACAAATATTAATGAAGTCTAGAGACTCCTGAATGGTGACAAATATATGCTTTTCCCACTGAGCTAATGTTTTGATATAATGAGACTCTGGTTCATAAAGTTCTAAAGTTGTTTTTTTTGGACACATTTCCATTGTCACAATTCTTTCTGAACATAATTTTTTCCAATTCCCAAGAATGTGACTTGGTCTTAATGGAAGCATTCTTGCATTGATGGAGATTTTTGATAATACTCTTTGTAGGTGGGTGGTTCTGTATTACTTTTTCTTGCTAGAAGAAATTTTTAATGCTTATATATGGGTCAAAAAATGGCTAAGTGGGTACTTTCTAGTAAGCCTGATGGAATAAGCTTAGTCAAGGAGCAGAATGATGTAAGGGGGAACAGAGACCTGGCAGTCATTCTTTAATATCCACCCATGTACCATGACATGTACAGCCCCACCTGCCAATCAAATACATTTAGTTTAAAAAATTAACAGAATAAAATAAACGCTTCAGATATTTTCATTTGGAGAATCACAAAGATAAATCAACTGTGTTTGCAAATTGTCATCCTCTTACTAAGGGCACTTCCAATTATCTGTCTTATTTTTTTAACAGATGAAGGAAACAGGAGAAAAAGATTTAGGGAAGTGAGAAGCTGACTTCTTTCATTTTGGATTAAAATATTTTTCTCTATTTTCTCTATTCTCTATGGTGAAATAAGAACATATATTTTACTATATGTGCTTGTGTGTAAGTAATTTCTAGCCCCATCTTCTATGAAACATATACTTTTCTGGTAAATATATCATGTGTTACTTTAAAACTTCAGTAAGTGTTTAAGTTTTGAATGCTATTCTGGACCAGATATGTATGTTAAAAAACTAGCGGGTGTATCTAGTCACCATGCAGCAATATATGATGACAAGTGGGTGCTGAGAGCTTGTATAACTGTAATTAACACAGTCCTTTGGAAGTTGAAGTATAAAAACACAAGACAATATTCCTAGAGGTTGAAGCACTATTTCTTAAATTTACGCCCTAATATGTTATTTTTGATTTTTAAAACTCAATATGACTTTAGACACACCATTGGACTTCACTGAAGTTGATTTTTATGAGTAAAATTAGAATATCATTTTAATGCACTTGTGATGAAAAATATACGGGTTGGCCACATATCATTTGATTTTATGTGTAAGAAACTATTGTTTTATGTGTCACACTATTGTGTGAGAAAACATCCATTGAAGAAGCAAAATAGATGCTAGCACACAACACAATCAAATGTGGTGATGATGCCTTGAAATAAAGACAATAGATGCTAGCACACAACAGGATCAAATGTGGTGACAATAACTTGAAATAAAGACAATATTGTCTGAAAATAAAAAGTGTAGCAGTGAGCTTTTCAGACGTTTAACAAAATACGAAAAGGACTCAACTTACAAACTCTCAGCTCCTGAGCTTTCAATTCACAATCAACTGGTTCTGTAGATCTGGAATTGTGTCTGGCCAGTATAGATGCTTACATATTGGAAACTCTTCTCCTGCTGTGGTGGCAAAAGAAAGGAAAGGGAGAAGGGAAAGAAGGGAAATTGGCATGAACCAGTGATCTAACTTCCAAAAATTTATACCATCCTCCTGTAATGCCCCCAGCTGGTGAGCAAGTAAATGCACGGATCATTCGAATATACAAGTTCAAATTACTGATAAGTGGTTCTAAGCTACAGGTAATCTGGGAAGAGTCCCATAAGTGCACATTCATGAAGGCTCAGGGAGTCTGAGCTGAGGATGTAAATTGTTCAGTCAGGTCCCGGTGTTATCCTTATTGTCAAGGTGAACACATTAAATTGTTCCCAAGCAACAGCAACATACACTAAATGATTTACCAGCCATTCAGGGTGCAAACTGCTTCTATTACCATTACCCCTTTTTGTGTTGTTTATTACATTTTTTTCCAAACAAATGAAGACTTGTTTGTGTCCCATGTGTAGGGTTCATTGTCAAGGAAATGATGTAAAATAGAAAAGGATGAACTATAGAATAGTAAAAAGTGAAAACTGATGTTGACAATTTGTCTGGAGTGCTTTGAAAATAGAAAGGTTTGCCCCAGGATGAATCATCAGCTGGTGCAACTAGATGATCTGAGCTACAAGTAACCCCACAGTGTATCCTCTTTATTAGCAGAGCAAATTCTCCCCAGTTTAGATTTGGTGATTATTACCTCTATGTGCGGTTTTGATCTTCATGACAATCCCCCAAAGACACAAAACCAGGTTGTCATATGGTACAATGTTTACAATATCCAGTTCAACTACAGCACTAGTTGTCAACTAGTATTTTGTTTGTATAGTATTTTATAGAGATAGTCATTTTGGCAATTGCAAAGGCTATTTTGAGCCAGACAGATATATAGTGCACTTATGCTTGGTATGTTGATGAAATAATGTTTCTATGGTATTCCTTCTTGGAAATGTGATAATGCTAGCTCTAAGGGTCTTATCAAATGATGGAGAACCCAGGAAGCCAGCTAACTGGTAGGACCCTGACAAGTCAGTGGTGCTGTCTGTAATGAGTCAGGTCTACAGCTTCTGTTTACATGCTATACTTTTAATTAGCATCTGTAACCATTGAAAAATAGAGTGAACAGATTTGATTACTCATTCAGTCTCCAGTTTCCCTCACAAACTTTCAGAAAAGCTGGACGTTGAGTCAGCACTTTTTTTTTTTTTTTTTTTTTTTTTTTTTTTGCTGTGTTGTCTCTGTGTTGACATCATTGCCTAATCCATAGCAGTCTGTTAATAGGAATTGTGTTGTATGTCACTGCATCAGGCCTTGATGATAGGGGTGAGCATCCAGATAGACATTGCCTTACTTGTGAAAGAAAGACGAGCACTCTCTTTTGCTTGCTGTTCCCCCCCACTCAATTAGAGAAAGACTCAAGACTATAAATAATACTTAAAAAGTGTTCATTTCCTGCTGCATCCACAAGCAATTGCTGTGTCGTCTGAAGTGTTGGGGCACCACATGATCAGTAGAAACTGGTGGGGTAAGTCTGGCACTGCCCACATGTCAGAGTGTCTCAGCCCGAACCCAAGACAGACAAAGGGCATTCTGAGTATAGTACTGCTTGTTCTTCAATTTACTGGGAAAAAATGAAAACAAACACCAAGAACCTTTACTTAGATTTTAGTTTGTACCACATTTATTTTCATGGCAAACCCAACCAGAAATATATATGGCATTGTAAGTATATTTTGTCATAAATGTGTGTTAAATTCCCTGAAAATAACTTCAGTGTGTCTGATGTGACAACATACAGAGATAAACTTCCCCTACCTTGCGAATTTGTCAGGGAGTCCTGTAGGGGACAGTAAGCTACGCCTGTTAGGGGCTGGCTACAGGTGTGCCTGATCACGACTGTCAGGGCGTGGTCAAGGTGAGGTCAGGATTTGGGATAGATTCTTAAGTGGCTTCGAGCACATGGGAGGCCCCTTCTCTCTGGCCTCACTGCTTGGCTGCTCTGGGCACGCTCTGGCTTGCGTTAGGCTGGTATTTATCTGAATAAAGATATCTTAAACCTACAGGCTCATGTTTTGAGTCGGATCCCAAGTCATCTCATTTTAGTTCTAGGTGGAACTATTTTTAAAAGTCTGAGAAGGCCTCTCTGGTGAGCACAAAGGTGCCACAGATGGCCTATAAGCCCACAGCAGTGCAGCCTTGAGACATTCCGGCTGGTGTTCCAGGATTCTTTTCTCTAATGTTCAATTTAATATGTTTTAGGAAGTCTACCAAACAGACTGGCCTCGCCTTGGAGCCCGCTCTCTTCAAAATGAGACCTGAGTGGAGGTTGTTACAAACCATCTGATCGGAATCTGAGGTGATTCCTTTCCTTCGCTCTGCAGCCAAGTATGCTGGGCCCTAGCCCCTGCCTCGCAGCCTGAGCTCTGAGTGGCAGAGGAAGTTGTGGGAAATCCAAAGTGAAAATTAATTCAGCTTTATGGCTTTTCATGTTTATGTGCATCTTAAACTGTGGTTTCATGTATCCCTGCGGTGAGAAGGATAGGAGGTCACGGTTGTGGTGAGGTAGTGGCAGTGATTGTGGGGTGTGTGTGTGTGTGTGTGTGTGTGTGTGTGTGTGTGTGTGTGTGTACTTGTGTATATGTGTATACACCTGTACCTGTTTCTAACCTCTGAAACGGCAGTATCATATGTCTTGGGGTTCTTAAGACAATTTCCACAGCCTCAAGTGCTAATTTTTTTTACATGAACTGTCCTCTCTCAACGTCGTGGTCAGCATTGCATCATTAGTTCTGTTTCATAGATAAAGCCATAGGGAACTAAGTCTGGAAGGAAAACCATAATTTCGTAGCTGCCTTACTCCAGGGTCTACACACTCTCTATCCTATCTCAGAGCATCATAGACGATGCTTTTATAATTGACACTACACGAAAGAAATTACAGGTGCAAGAGTATGAAATAGAGAAAATTTAAGTTTAAGTTTTTGACTTAGTTTTGACAAGTATTGATTGCTAGAGAATATAGTGTTTATAAATGATTTGTATAAAACATTGCATGATAGAAATAGCAACACAAAGCTGGATTTTTGTTTTCTTCAGGATTACACTAGAGAAAATAATGCTAATTCAAACATGCAATCATGTATCTTATTCATTGAATATAAAATTATTACAGAAAGGTCATTTGTTTAGCAAAACTGAGCTGAAATTTATTAAAAAGAAATATGTAAGTATTGTTCAATTACTAAAACATTATATTTGAAATTATAATGCAATTTTTAATTCTATTTTTACATGGAATTAACAACCCCAAACATAAAACAATTCTAGTATTGAATTATTTTTATGCTATAAAGGGCTTTTTTTTTTTTAGTTGGATACAGTGTCCATTCATAATTCAGACTAACACCATACATTCTGCCTTGGATGGCCGATATGTGCAGGTATATCTATCTTATTTAAATCATTATTATTTTAAAGACCAACAGACAATAAAGCTACATTTATTAAAATATTCATGAATTTCTTTTCAGTTTGAATTACTTGCTTTTGTTTTGTTTTTTGTACCCAATGGAGCTGGCACCAGGGAACATCCCAGGGTCTGTTCTGATGCCGCTTTAATGCTGTTATTTTAGTGTTATTTGCGTGTACAGGAGTGGACAGCTAGGAAAGAGAAAGTGCTACCTCCAAAGAGAAAATAGCAAACTGGGTAATGATTGTTCTATGATTCATCTTTGGGACCTTCACAGTGTCTGCCCACTTGTATGAAATTCTAGACACCAATTCATTATATTCTTGTTCATTTTTTTTTTTTTTACTTTCAAAACACTACCTGGAGTTGTGAATGTAGCTCAATTTATAGATAATTTGTTTAGCATGTCTAAGGCTGTGGGTATCCCCGACCCAAAGGCTTGGCTTGGATGTGATGGCAGCAGCACTGAAGGTCATCCGTAGCTACATAATGAGTTTGAGGCCAGTGTGGATATGTGAGACAATACCTACAAAATATAAAACTATAAATGTCTCAATATTTAAGGAATGTTTAACCTTTAGAGAATCATAAGGTTTTTGACAAAAATAATATTTAGTTTGTAATATGGTTTGATTTGCTAACATCATTACATCATCTGCCATTGAGGACAGCCCATATCCTAAATCATTTGTGTCAAATGGAAATGCCATAGAATTTTAAAGATTGTACCTAATAATAATAAGTATCATGTGCTCTAAACCTATTTCCCATTCTAATGTTCACATGAGCTCAGTAATATAAATATCATTATCCTCAGTTTACAATGAGGCAGTGGGATTTCGGGAAAGGGATAAGCGTAAAATGACCATTAAAAAAATGGTTTCGCCTGTTACTATTGCAGAGTTGAGACACAAATTAAGTTCTTTCCCATTGTGGTTCATCACTATCTCCCACACAAAACTATAGAGAAAACACGATATTAAATTTGAAAATCAAGAAAAGAGAAAACATTGACGAATTCTAGTTTAGACTTTTAAATATGAATTAAAACCTGAACTTAACAGTGATACTAAAATCTTTCAGCTTTAAGTGATAAAAACCATTTTACAGTGTATAAAATAACAGAGAAAATGTAAAATTAAAGCTTTTAGTGACATAAGCTTTTCTGTCCTTTATATAGAGACCTCTGACCTCCAGAAGGTCACACACAGTGTGAGGGGCAGAAAACTAACACTTCTCATTTTCTTATGTTTAAATTTATTTTATTTTATTATTATTATGTCTGTGCATGAGCAGGTATCTGAGCATTCACTCATGTGCACATGCTGTGTGTGTGTGTGTGTGTGTGTGTGTGTGTGTGTGTGTGAGAGAGAGAGAGAGAGAGAGAGAGAGAGAGAGAGAGTGTACATACGCTGAGGCTCATATACCACGAAATACAGCATGCATATGGGAGTCAGTGAATAGCTTTGGGCAGTCAGTTCCCTTTTTCCCCCTTTCTGTGGGTTCCAGAGATTGAACTCAGGTCACCAGACTTGTGTGGCAAATGCTTTTACCAACTGAGCCATCTCACCAGCCCCTCTCATGTATTTCTTATTGCTCTATCTCTCTGTGCCTGACTAGATGGGGACAAACTATAATAATAATAAAAAGGACTGCCTTTTTCTCTTGGCCAATATTTCTTAAATATTTTCTACTCATTGTTGCCCATGATATTTTACATATATTTTATATGTAGATATAAAACATAGGTATGCAAAACACACATTTACTAGTAATAACCACGAAGAAATGTTTACTACAAGTCTTTTGTATGCACATAATCTTACCATTTACTAGAGATTAATGTGAATATGCATATTAATGAGCTAGAAGTGCTTTGTTATTCTTACCAGTGAATTATGTCCTGACTGGAGATTTGGTACTTCAGGATGCAGAGAGTCTGCATGCTTTCCAGAGTTGACTGATAGTTCCATTTTATAATCACCAGTGCTGATAACTCCATTTCACACAAATATGCCATATAAAGTGCCAGAAGTATGTTTATGACTATTTAAGAAATTCTTGGAAGTTCTGCTCTACTTCAAACACAAAATTTGTTTAATTTTTTTAAAGGGAAAAATCAAGTAAGTAACTCAATCAGCAAATTTTGAAATATAAAGTTATAACACAATACAATCTGATTTGATATTTACATGCTGAGGAATAAGAGCAGGGATGAAATAAGATTGTTTGGTTCCCATAATTAAACCATCATGGTTCTATAACAGCAGAAAACTGAATGTACAATAAAATCACTACCAATCATAACAATGATAGTCTTTAATATGATTTGAGACGTTCTTGGCAGTGACCATGAATGCTGCATGGTGTGACTGCATGAACAACAATGCAAAGTGTAATTTTGTGTTCAGAGTCAAGGCTGCAGTGATGTCATGTGCCGTCTTTCAGAGAGATCTCTGATTCACTACTGAACTCACAACTGAATTTGGCTGGATTTTGGCCATTGATGTAACTTTAAGTTATACATCCTTGTACAAAATATGGGTCTATGGTGCCCAGTTTAAGAAGCTAGAATGTAGGCTGAAGGAAGTGTGTTTAATTCCTGAACCAAAGTTCATATAAAGCAAGACAAAGTAGACACAACAGAACTCAAGAATCAAAGATTGTGGCATGAGACATTGGAGTGGCCCATCAGAGTTTAGGGGACAACTTTAGAGTCCTCCTTGAACTGGTTACACAACTCTGTGATAAGGTGTGTGCCTAGTACGTGTCATAGGACACCCTGCAGTCACTCTCCAGTAGAGCAAATAAACAAAACAAAACAAAGCCAAACAACAACAAAAAACAACCAAATAAACAGACAAGAATAACAAAAAAAACAAATAAAGCACACCATGAGGACAGAAAGAGATGCCTTTGATTTTTTTTTCCTTTCCCATGATTTATTCTTCTTAACTTTCCTCTCTGAGTTTTCTGTCACAGTTTGATATCCAATAACTTGTCTATTACAGCAGAAGAATCAATGCATACTATAGTGGCTAAAAGCTGACTCAATAGGGAAGGAATGTGCACACTCCTTTTCACTTATCCCCATCCTTTCACATAGTTCTAGTGTCAGCATACTTCACCCTACCACTTCATTCTCCATAGTATGAGAAGCAGACAAGATAACATGGAACTGTTTTGATGGGAGATGTCCTTATGTGTATGTTTTTCTTACTGGTTGATTAATACAACACTGATTGGCTGATTGGCCAGGCGGGAAGTATAGGCAGGGCTAGGAGATGAGGAGAATGCTGGGAAATGTAGGCAGCCAGATTCGTCATGTAGAGCTCTGGAAGAGAGACGATCTCTGGTAAGCCAAAACCATGTGGAAATACATAGATTAATAGAAATAGGCTAATAATTAAGACAGAGCTAGCCAATAAGATGCCCAAGCCACCAGCCAACAGTTTTATAACTAATATAGTGTCTGTGTGTTCATTTGCGGCTGAAGGGTGATGGGACCAGCTAGGACAAAGAACCTCCACAACAACACTGTATTGTTCAATGTTGTTTAGAGATCAGTAGGATAAGACATCTGCAATCCTCAGACATAAGTACCTATAGCTGGCTAAATGAGGTTTCTAGCAATAAGTGTCTAATGCAAATTTGACTACTATTCAGAACCTGTTGTATGTAGTTTGCAACAGTAAGAGATAGTACCACATACAGAAATAAAAAATATTTTTCACCTAGTGACTGGTCCACTAACTGGTAATCTTTTACAAGTATAAAAGATAATTTGCATAAAAACATTTACGATTTTTAGATGGGAAAAAGCCAAGTCATTATTTCCTGTTCAAATATGAAGCTGATGTAACAAGGAGCTCAAACATGAATCAGGAGTTACTTAGGTGTTACATTATAATAAATGAAATGCCTAAATATAGTATTTTATTTTCCTTATGACAAAAATAAAATTAATTTAGGTCACCTGTTTTCCAGTTTATTTCACACACACACACACACACACACACACACACACACACACACACACACACAATGAGCACACATTTGAAATTCTTCAATGGTTGTCATACACACATATATAAGTATAATAGCTTAGACTTTCAAGGGTTCTCTTGAGACATATTCATAACTGTTTGCAGGGTGTTGCCACTAAACTGTCTTTCTATTACATCAAATTTATTAAGCCTTAACTGCACTATATCTCTCATAGATGCTATTATTCATCTAGTCATGTGGATGAGACTAGAAAATTTTGAGTCATCTTTTACTTTCTTCACTCTTTCATCTTCTAATTATGACCTGTCTCCAAGGCTTCATCTTTGCCCCACTTCATTCTCTCAGCTTTTCAGTACCTCCAGCTTTCATCACCTTAGACGTAAATTACTGGGAGAGCCTTTAGGCTCTCTCCCTTGCCTCCACTCCATCATCCTCTGCTCTGGCTTCAGATCATGGGCCTGTCAGTTTCACAGCCACTGGCTAGTCCAAACACTTCTTTGGGGGAATGTCTGCATTGTTCTCATCTAAATCTGTTCTCTAAAGTAGCCCAGCATTGACTTTAAACCCAGGGGAACCCATTTTCCACCCACTCTTGCTCAGATCATTCTGTATCTGTTTCAAATCCTTGTCTTGAGTTTATCTCTATTCCTTTCTTTCTCTCTTCCTCTTACTCATATTGTATCCATTATCAGAAACTCAACTCAAAATTTGTGTCCCCCGTGTTGGCATCTTGACAGCAATTCTCCAACTTCTTAAGTCATGATTTTCTTATTTGTCATCTACCTTGGCCCTTCATTACTCTTAAGCGTATTAATGTGTTTATCTTACTAAAAAGGTATATAATTCTTGTGTAACATTAGTGTTACTTCTGTCTTTCATAGATGTTATAAGAATAAATGATATTTTTACTTATGAATGTATTAAATAAGCATCGTTGCTTTTATAAATATATATGGAAAGTGGGGAAGATTTTTCTTAATGTTAAATATTTCATGACTTCTTTAGATTTCATATGTCTAATGAGTTTGGCTTTATTTATGATTTTATCCTGACTGAAATAATAAGAATAATCTTCAGTCAAGGGGAATATAGTGATAGGAGACAGTTTACTTGAGGGGGTGTATATATATATATATATATATATATAATATATATATATATAATTATTTTTTATTTTATTTTTCAAGACAGATTTTCCCTTTTAGGCTTGGCTGTCCTGGAACTCTCCCTGTACACCAGGCTGGATTTGAACTCAGAAATTCATTCCCGTTTCAAAATATATTTCTGTAGTGTGTGGTATAGTACATTTTCTACTTGTATTACTGCATTGAAATATCAAAACAGAAACATCTGAGTCTATACACATACTTAAATATCTTTAATGATTTGTATCAGCAGTATAACTTCGCAAAGTAAAAAATTAGAAGATACATGACTTGTAGTTAAGTGGCTTTGGATTTAAATAAGAACACTGCTATGTCAAGCTTGTGATTTTTCTGTTACTTACTCAAAGCTTTTGTGAGCAAAGACAGAAAAGAAATGAGTTGTTTCTAGTAAAAGGAAACTGCATAAAATCCCCAGCAGTTCAAACCTTGGCATTCTGGACTTTTTCACAAATTACAACTGCAAGTTTAACAGCCAACCTTTGGGACTTCATTGCACCAGGTAAGGGATATTGTTCCATAGAATAATTGCTCTCCAGGGAAAGGCATTTTGGTGACTTTCATGTTAGAAGCCAGCACAAGTCAGTGGGTCATTTATCATTAGTGAGTGTCACTGAAGAGGTAAAATATAAAGAAAAGGGCCCAATGACAGTAACTTTCAGAGGGAAACATTGTACAAATGTTTGTGATAATCTGACTTGCAATGATGCTTCTTATTTAAATTATATACAAGTATCAAGTTTTAAGGGAATCTGATCAAACAAATTTTGAAAGTTATTTTATTGACTAAAAGTTTTATGTTTCTACAATTAATTCTTTAGGGTCAGCATCAGACAACAGCAGAGTAAATTGACAAGGAGTCACGGTCTTAACAGGCTGAAATGAAAATTTATAATTTCTCTTTTGTAGAATTTCTGGTTTTGTATTAATAAGCATCAACATAAAAGAAGCAAAATGTGGCAAAAAGGCAACTATGTCATCGCAAATTGAAATGATGCTGAAAAGGTGCTAATAGTAAGAGCCAAGGGTATTGCTTTTCTGGTTGTCATTCATTTTGAAACTGTAATTCTTTTGGCTTTATTTTCCCTCTTTTTTTTTTATTTCTGAGATTGTAATTTAGTTGCAACACTCCTCTCTTCCTTTTACTCCTTACTAACCCTGTCATATATCCCTCCTCCTTTTCTTTAATGTCATGGCCTCTTTTGTCATTAATTTTTATTGCATGTGTATATGTCTTTATATGTCCATATGTATTCCTAAATACAGCCTGTGGCATCCACATAATTTTACTTGTATGTATGTTTTCAGGGCTGGCTGTTGGAGCTGGACCTCCAATGGGTGCCCTCTTCCCTGGTGTGTTGCTTTTGAGTCATGTGGCATCCCAGCTTGTAGTTGCCCACTGCAGTCATGGAAGAAGTCTATCTGCAAACTTTCAAGAAGTGAATGGAGGAACAGAATAGATGAAGAAACCGCTTGAATCCTCAACCAGGTTATTTCAATCTTTGTTATTAAGACGATGATGACCATTCCCTTTTTTGCAGTATTTCAGTCTCACTAGAACAAGGTAAGATGTGTCACCAAAGTGGAGAGTGTAGGGTGTCTCTCACTTTTCTTCTGTTGATGTTGCTTCTGTAATAAGTACTCACGGTCAGTCACTTCGAAACTGCTAAACTTCCCGGTTGTCACCAACCATACCTCCGCTGCTCTATGTTAGTAGCTACATCCATGGAGATCTCATTGAGGCCATTAATTTGGTAGAATTAATTTGGCCATGCTTAAAGATGAAGAGATATTGAACAGAGAGTGAAATTTAGTTAGCTAATAAAAGCCTACATATCACTGTACCATGTTGTGGAATATTAGTTTAAGATGTGTTACATTTGTTTATGTTATAGAATATTTGTTTAATGATGCAAAAATGTGCGCATTCTTTTATGTTGCATTTGACTAACTCTATGAAGCTATGTTACTTTGCCTGTCTAAAGCACTTGATTGGTCTAATATACAGTGGTAAGGCCTACAGCTAGGCAGGAGAGAGAAATAGGTGGGGCTGGCATACAGAGAGAATAAATAGGAGGAATCTAGAAAAAAAAGGGAAGAGAGAAAAAAGGAGGAGAGGAGGACACCAGGGGCTAGCCACCAAGCCACACTTCCAGGCTTGAAGTAAGAAAGAATGAAAGATATATAGAATAAAGAAAGAGAAAAGACCAGAGATAAAATATAGTTAAAGAGAAATGGGATAATTGAAGTTACAAAAGATGGCCAGAAGCAAGCCAAGCTAATGGCAGGCATTGATAAGTAAGAAAAAGTCTGTGTGTATTTATTTGGAGCCAGGTGGTGGGCCACTAAGTATAAAAAACACCAACTACAGTATCAGACACAGTTTATCAGAAGAGAATGTAACAAGTTCACTTGGCCTCTTACTCTTCACTTCTCTCTCTGTCCTCAGGCTAGAGAGGGAGGAATAGATATAAACGGCCCCAGGTCATGCCTGCTGTCTGTAATCCCATCTCAGAAATCTGAAGACAGAAGCAACAAGGTCTCCATGAGTTCCAGGCCAGTCTAGGTTACATAATGGATGCATCTCTCAAAACAAAATAAAACTACAGCAGCAAAATTAACAAAAGCCATGTTTAACATTGTTTTTCTTTTTTAAATATCCATCTCTAATAGAGAAGTGGCATACAGGGTGTTTTAAAATGGCTCCATAGCTCTACAAATCCTAATATTTAAACTTGGGAGACAGTGATTAGCTGAATGTGGAGGCCACAGGAGGATCATCTATGCAAGAACTTCTCTTATGTAGGTTACCTCCAAGGACCTCACCATCTCCTCTAGTGGGAAAGCAGACGTGGAATGTATAGTCCCAGTCAATGTTATAGAATGTTGAAAATGGCAGTTTACATAAAGTATATGATTCAGAGAAGGAGGCAGGGGCAGGGGTAGGGTTGGAGAGGACTGCTGGGCAATCAGTGCAAACAGGATCTTCATCCTATGCAGGTGGCACGGGCACAGAGTGGTGACAGAATCTTACTTACCTGTTGGGGACTGAGGGCTTGCATTTAGTAATTATCACAAGCTCTGCATAATCATGGCACTGACTGTAAGGGTGAGTTAATTGACACAATTT
This sequence comes from Cricetulus griseus, assembly GCF_003668045.3. Taxonomy (NCBI): domain Eukaryota; kingdom Metazoa; phylum Chordata; class Mammalia; order Rodentia; family Cricetidae; genus Cricetulus; species Cricetulus griseus. Next base: position 177,422,119 of record NW_023276806.1, on the reverse strand, counting down.
TCACAATGTCTCAGATAGTCCCTGTAGAACCAAGAACTGACTTTAAGTCCCATCGCCTTAGTTCTGAGAAAGACATCCAGTTACCTTTTAAAAATTAGACACAGAAGCGATGAACACACAGCTGCTTTTCAAAAATTAAAGGCAAAAGCCAAGCTCTCTGTATATGTAAGTATACACTTAAATGTATTTTGAGAATACATCTCTCTCTCTCTCTCTCTCTCTCTCTCTCTATATATATATATATATATATATATATATATATATAGCTTTAGTATTGAATTCAAAGAAAAAAGCTAAATAACCAAGGCAGTAAAGACTAATGCCATTTTATAGAAATTAAGAAATGTCTTAAGAGAAAGTTTAAAGTTGATCTCTCTGAAAGATCTGATAAACATACCTTTCTGATTCTCAATTGCTAGTCAAAATTTTCTAGGCTTGAAGTTTTAGAAAACTGTAGTAGTGACTGTCCCTATTTCTTCTGATTAGTTTTGGCTTGAAGTCTATTTTGTCAGATAATGTTATTGTCAGCAACACCAGATTGCTTCTTAGGTTCATTTGCTTAAAGATTTTTTTTAGATTTTTAATTTTTGTCTTACCAAAGGAAATCTACAGATTCATTGCAATCCCCATTAAAATCCCAACACAGTTCTGGAAGATGGAAGAGACATGGTCTCAGGGTCAGGGAAGCATGGTTAGGAAACAGCCAGGAAGTTGCTAAATAAAGAAGAGACTCCAGTTTTGCAGCATGGAACTGAGAGCTCTCTAAAGATGACAAGATTCCTATGTCTGGTCTCCATTGCTGTTGGGTTACTAGGAATTTCCAAGTCTAGGCTCCCCCACTGAGGCCAAACCTCATGGCTTCCATGGTTTGGAGATGAGACATGCCAGGCCACAACAATCACCCAGCAAACAAAAGATATTAGTGGATAAAAGACCTCAATATAAATCCAGATACATGGGCTGGAGAGATGGCTCAGAGGTTAAGAGCACTGACTGCTCTTCCAGGGACCCTGAGTTCAATTCCCAGCAACTACATGGTGGCTCACAACCATCTACAATTCAATCTGGTACCCTCTTCTGGCACATAGGCAGAACACTGTGTATGTAGTAAATAAATAAAATAAATAAATCTTAAAAAAAAATCCAGATACACTAAATCTGAAATGTCCTGACCGGCAGGACATCAGCCTGGGGCAAGAGAGTCAGGGATAGGGAATGGGGACAACAGACACAGAAAGAATGACCACAAGACAGGATTCTGATCAAGTGGCAAACTTTATTTTTATCTCAGGCTAGCTTATATAGTCGGCAGAGCAGGATATGGGGAGAGGTAGAATAGGTTATTTGTGATCCAGGTGTTAGTGTAAGCAGGATATTAGGAAGCCACAAAGAGGATGTTTGGCAGGATAAAGAGTTTATGAGTAAGAGGTCCAGGAAGGGTTGCGTAGGTGAGTGAGCCTGTGGGTGGAGGACTGGGTCAAGTTGTTTCTTTTCTTGAGCTGAGGTTCTAATGAGCTGCTATGTAAAGTTTGACTATGTGGCCTGCCAAGCATGGCTTAGGATCTCATGCCAAGCCCTGAGATTTGGCTCCCGACACTGAAAGAAGTGGAAGTGTGAAATAATCTCAAACACATTGGCACAGAATTCAATTCCCTGAACAGAATACCAATAGTATAGGTACTAAGATTGACAATTAATAAATGGGACCTCATGAGATTGACATTTCTATAAGGCAAAGGACAAAATCAATAGGAGAAAATGGCAGCCTACAGAATAGAAAAAGTTCTTCACCAACATTATATCCTACAGAGGGCTGATCTCCAAAAAATATAAAGAACTGAAGAAATAAGATATCAATAAACTAAATAATCCAATTTAAAAATGGGGTACAGATTGAAACAGAAAATTTTCAATAGAAGAATCTCAAATGTCTGAGAAACACTTAAGGAGACATTCAACATTGTTAGCTATCAAGTAAATGCAAATTATAATGACTTTGAGATTCTGTCTCATACCCCTCAGAATGACTAAGATCAAAAACACAAGTGACAGCTCATGCTGGAGAGGATGTGGAGCAAGGAGAATATTCCTCTACTGCTGGAGGGAGTTCAAAATTGCACAGCTACTTTGGAAGTCAGTGTGGCAGTTTTTCAGAAAGAAAATGTGGAACATATATACTGTGGAGTGTTACTCAGCTGTTAAAAACAAGGACACCAGGAAATTTTAAGGCAAATGAATGGAACTAGAAAAACATCATCCTGAATGAGGTAGCCCAGACTGAGAAAGACAAGCTTGGTATGAAGTCACTCATAAGTAGATATTAGCTGTAAAATAAAGGATGAGTGTGCTACAATCCACAAACCCAGAGAGACTAGGTAACAGGAGGGTTCATGGGTGAATACCTGCATCTCCCTGGGAAGGAAAAATAGAAGATATTTCATGAGTGGGGATGGGAATATAACTGATCAGATTGTGGGGTGGTATGGAGGGATAGAGTTCTGAAAGTGACTACTGGAAAGGGGAGTGGGGAATTCATGGTCAGATAAAAACCTGGTGCAAGGGAATCTCCCAGGAATCTATAAGGATGACTCCAGATAATACTCCTCAAAATCAGGGATATATAGACCAGATTGGTGTCTAGCCTAGTCATCAGAGAACCTTCATCCAGAGGGCCCAGAGAGATGGTTCAGTGGTTAAAAGCACTGGCTGATTTCCCAGAGGGCCTGGGTTCCAGCACCCATATGACAACTCACAGTCTGTTACTCCAGTTCTGGGTCTTCTGACACCCTCATACAGATATGAATGCAGGGAGAACATCAATAATCATGAAATTGAGAAAAAAAGAAAAAGAAAAATCTGGGCAGTGCTGGTGTATTTCTTTAACTCCCAGCATTCTGGAAGCAGAAACAGGTGGACACCTATGAGTATGAGACCAGTCTGGTCTACAAAGTTCCAGGACAGACAGAGTTGTTACACAGAGAAACCCTGTCTTGAAAAACAAATAAACAAACAAGCAAATATTTACATGCACTCCTTTTCACCAGCCATCTAGGTCCCACTGCCCCTTTAGCCCCCAAATATTACACATGAGACACTATATTAATTATAAACTGTTGACCGTTGACTATAGCTTCTTATTGGCTAGCTCTGTCTTAATTACTAACCCATTTCTATAAATCTAAGTATTTCCACATGGTCTTATCTTACTGAAGAAAAGGTTTGGGCTTCTTACTCCATTGTGGTCTACATTGTGTCTCTCTGTGACTACATTTCCCATAACCCTCATCTCCTATAACCACCTATCTTGCTTCCCTATTTGTCCAACAGTGCTTTATTCATCAACCAATAAGTTAAACACATTAACAGAATGACATCTCCCATCATCTCCTCTTTTCTGCCTAAATAAAAAGAAAGGTTTTAACTTTAACATAGTCAAATTATATATAACAAAACAGTTATTAAATAAGAACTATATTTAGTCCAATAACATTTAGCAAGATTTAAAGACAGTATTTTATCTATCCTATCTTTGTGAGTCTAACGTCTTATACGTAATTTATCTTTTATCATAACAAGGAAAAACTATAACCATAACTATCTGTCTTCAACTCCATCAAAGGCCATAGAAGGATAATATATAAACTCTAGAATTGACAGAGACATCTTGCTGCCTGGACTGTCATCCAAAGTTCTTTCGTAATGTTGGGGCATCAATTTTCAGCCCATAGGCCATAGTTTGTCTGGCAGACTCCTCAGCAAAGCAGAGGAAACTGTCCACCTGTATTGGCAGTTTGTCAGTCATTTTTCCCTGTGTCCTGTAGGATGTCTGGCAGATTATTCCATGAAGCAGGAAACCTGCAGCAATGTCTCATCTTGTTTCAGCAGTCAGTCACTTTTCTGTGGACATGCAGGAGCCTCTTAAAAGATCCTTGCAGTTTTTTCCACTTATGCTGAGTCAGGAAACTTCACTTAAAAGAGCCTCTCAAGTCTCTGCTTGTCTCTAGCGAAACAGAGCCCACCAGAGAAAAATGCTGTTACCAAGAAGACTTGCTTGTCTCTGTTCTTTTGTTTCTAAAATTCCTTTTTTAAGTTTTTGTGAGACTCTAAAGGGAAGTTCTTATTACCGATGTTGCAGGCACCATTATGTAGCATGTACTCTTTCCATCCAGTATCTGGGTCCCACTGCTGGTTCAGGCCCCCAAATATTACTCACAAGACACTATGTTAATTATAAATATTGCCTGTTGACTAGGGCTTCTTGTTTGCTAGCTCTGTCTTAATGAAACAAACAAACAAAAACAAAAGAAAAAAGGAAGAAGAAGCACAATCATTGAGGTGAACCCAGGGAAATGTTTCCTCAGGATCAGCACACTGATCATAATCAGCTGAGGTTGTGCCTTGTGCTGGCAGCTGAATTTGGTAGTGTAAGAGTCAACCAGTTGGTACTGGTTTTGAAGGCATGAAGGGGTTATGGAGAGCAGCTGAAGCTTGGCCCTGCTGAAGAGAGCCCCTGAGGAGTGGCTAATGGTAAAAATGCAGCCCAGTTGCAGAAGACCCCAGCAGTTGTGGAGATGCCAGTGCCATTGGATAGCCACCAAAAACAGCAGCATCAGTGGAGTGGAGAAAGCTGAAGCCTAGAGGACAAGCTGTGTGTGTTGCAGAGGGCAGAACTGGGAAGATGCTCCAAGCTCCTTGAAGGAGCCTAGAAGGTTCAGAATGTGAGTGTGCCCTGTTTTTTCTCTCTGGAAGTAAGCATGTATTTGACTTATTTTTTACTTTATAGGAGACCACAGTTGGGAGACTAAATTTTCAAAGATTTTTAAGTTTAAAAAAAGACTTTGAATTGTAAAAAAAAAAAAAAAAAAAACTGAATTTTTAAAGACTGTGAAACTTAAGTATGCAAAATATTTTATATTGTGATGTTGAAATAAACGTGTCATCTTGGGGATGAACAAAGTAAAGGTTGTGTCTTTACAGTGATTTGTTTGTCAAGTTGACACGTAGTCAGTTGTGCTGGATAGAATTATGTAAACTTGACAAAAACTAAAGACACTTAAGAGGAGGAAACTCCAATTAAGGATGTCTCCATAAGATCTGATTGTGGGCAAGTCTGTAGGGCATTTTCTTGTTTAGAGGCTGATGGCCTAGCCCATTGTGGGTGGTGCCATCCCTGGGTTGGTGGTCCTGGGTTCTATAAGAAAGCAGATTGAGCAAGCCATGATGAGGGAGCCAGTAAGCAGCTTCTTCCAGGGCCTCTGCATCAGCTCCTGACTCCCAGTTCTTGCCCTATTAAGTTCCTGTTCTGACTTCCTTGTTCCAGACCGACGTCTTCAGGACTGTGAACGGAGCCAGCTGTACAGTCCCGGGTCCGATTATGAGTGGAGGTGTGTGGACTAGTGGAGTGTCGTTTAATTACCAAACGACGCTAATGATGAGACAGGAAACACCATATCATTTCAGGAGGGCTCCCAGCTGATGCAGAGCAGCCACATTTTATTGAGAAGTCAATTTAAATAGTCCTCCAAGGGCAGGGACAAGAAGTATCTATTATAATGTATATACCTAACATCAAGTGATTCTATTACCTAAACAACTCTTGGTCACATAGGCTGAGTCCTCAGTCCAGGCATGGGCCTACTCAAATCTTAAACTACAGAGATGCAAATTAGGAGGCATATTACCCTGAGGCCATGGCAAACAATAGTAGCCCTACTGGCAATTAACAATACAAAGGTGAGCCGGTGTTTTCCGGTGCCCCTGTTTATAGGAGCTAGAGGTTGGGCCCCAAAATATTCCATAACAGAATTATTTGGTCCCCCAAACTTCCTTTGATAATGAGCCTAGATTTCTCCTCCTATTCATTCTTTCTGCCCACCAGCCACACCTATCCATTCTCCTGCCTATTGTCTGTCATGCAACTCTTAGACCAATCAGGTGTCTTAGGCAGGCATGCTGAAACAAGGGCAGCACACCTTTATATAATTAAACAAATGCAGCATAAACAAAAGTAACACAACGTTACACAGTTAAAGTAGTATTCTGAAGTGTAAACAAATGTAATACATCTTTGCCTGATTAAAATAATATTCCACAACACCTCTCCAACTTGCTTTTGGTCATAGTGTTTCATTACAGTATAGTAAAACTAAGACATCATAGTATAGTAAAACTAAAAAATTCATGCCACTCAAGTGTTTTCATTTTAACTTGAATCTTTTAAATTGATGAGTTTAACTTTAGAAATTTGTACAGGGCAATAAAATTCGGAAATAAGCTTTTCATGCTATGACATATATACTAGCTTATTATTTTGCTATGATTTTAAGTATATAAGTCACAGTGATTGAGATGCTGATGCAAAGTTTGAATACTTTTGAGGCAGGCACGAACGAGGAATATTTTAGCAACACAAGAAACTCCTTGGCTTGAACAACACACATCCCCATTTTCTAGTAATTCATCCAGCAACCTATTGGTAACCTAGAACCATACTCCAAACAATGGGACAAGTTTCTCCTCTCAAAAACTCCTCTTTCAGCTGGGTGGCACTTGGTAGTCAGAGGTGTTATTCTTTTGTTTAAGCTTCAGCTGCTGATATACAGAAAGGAACAATGGATGAACAACCCATGTGGAGTTTATTTACCAGAAAGGGGGGGAGAGAGGGGATGGGTAGTCAGCCAACCTGAGAGGAGCCAAAGAGAAGGGAGGAGAGATGGGAGGCAGGACCTTTTAAAGGGGAGGTTGCGTATGCCCACTGGGGTTTTGCACCTGTGCAAGAGTCCTCACAGGTCACAATGCATGGAGGGTGCATGCCCTGTCATTAGGGGGTGGGGTCATCCAGGTGTATTGTTCTTACAAGAGGTAGGCAGATCTCTGAGTTTGATGCTAGCCTGGTTTAAAAATCGAGTTCCAGGATAGCCAGGTTTACACAGAGAAACACTATCATGAAAAAACCAAAATAGAAAAAACAAAACATACCCTTTCTTTGAAAGTTTCTTGTTAATGTCTTTCCAGGTATGTCAGGTATGAAGGACAGATAGTGCTTAGACTACTTTCTAATGTATATGCAATAAGGCAAACTATGTCCTCTGAGTAAACTGTTAAGGAAAAAATCCTTATTTGCCAACTTATGCCTGTTCACAATTGTGCATGCATATGATTAAAGTCAGATACATCATGGGAATAAGCAAGCCCGCCAATCAAAACTGAGAACCACCTATGTTATAGCCTTTGGTAACCAAGTTGTTCCTTCTTTTGAACTCCATAAAAGCAAGCCCCAAGCGATAATTGGAACCCTTGAAAAATCTTTTACTTATGTGGCCTGCTGCCATTCTTAACAGTGTATCCAACCTGTATAATTACTGTTATGAATACAGCAACATTGGTACAATTGCAAAATTGTAATCTGTGTGCACTTTTCTTTTTCTTTCTTTCTTTTTTTCTTTCTTTCTTTCTTTCTTGTTTGTTTTGGATTTATTGTTGGTGGTGTCATTGTGTGTGGATTTTGCCCTCCTGTTTCTTTTTGTGTTTGATAAAATTAGATTATCTATTCCCTGTGTTTTTGTGAGTGTAGTTATGTTCGTTGGGTTGGAGTTTTCCTTCCAGAATCTTCTGTAGTGCTGGATTTGTGGATATGTATTGTTTAAATCTGTTTTTGTAATGGAAATTGTTTTCTCCATCTATAGAGATTGAAAGTTTTTCTGGGTACAATAGTCTGGGTTGACATCCATGCTCCCTTTGTGCTTGTAGGGTATCTATCCAAGACCGTCTGGCTTTCAGAGTTTCCATTGAGAAGTCGGGTGTGATTCTGATTGGTTTGCCTTTATATGTTACTTGGCCTTTTTCCTTTGCTGCTCTTAATATTTTCTTTTTATTCTGTACATTTCGTGTTTTGATTATTATGTGTTGGAGGGACTTCTTTTTGTGGTCCAGTCTGTTTGGTGTTCTATAATCTTCTTATACTTTCATAGGCATATCTTTCTGTAGGTTGGGGAAGTTTTCTTCTATGATTTTTGTTGAATATGTTTTCTGTACCTTTGAGCAGTGTTTCTTCACCTTCTTCTATACCTATTATTCTTAGATTTGGTCTTTTCACGGTGTTCCATATTTCCTGGATATTTTGTGTTAGGGATTTGTTGGACTTGAGGTTTTCTTTGGTTGATGAATGTATATCCTCTAGCGAGTCTTCAGGAGCTGAGATTCTCTTTTCCATCTCTTGAATTCTATTTGTTATACTCACATCTTTAGTTCCTGATCGTTTATCCAGCCTTTCCATTTCCAGCATCACCTCATTCTGTGTTTTCTTTATTGTGTCTATTTCAGCTTTCATGCTTTGAACTGTTTCAAGAGCTTCCTTCACTTGTTTGGTTGTTTTTTCTTGGGTTTCTTTAGATTCTTTAAGAGATTTGTTTATTTCTTGAATTTTTTGGTTTGTCTTTTCCTCCATTTTGTGTAATTTTTTGCTTGCATTTTCTTCTATTTCTTTAAGGGATTTTCTTGTTTCCTCTTTAAAGGTCTCTATCATCTTTCTGAGATAAATTTTGAGCTCCATCTCCTCTTCATGCTCTGTGTTGGGCTTTTCAGATCTTGCTGGAGTGGAGTCCCTAGATTCTGGTGGTGTCATATTGGTCTTTCTGTTGTTGAGTGAGTTCTTATTCTGTCTTCTTCCCATATCTTCTTTCAGTGGGTGCAGGGGGGGTCTCTCTATCTCCTCTTGTGACCCAGTGGTATGTGTGGGCCAGGAATTCAATGTCTGCAGCTCTGAATGGTCTTGCCTCTCCTGGTAGTCTCCTCATTCTGAAGGACTTAGGCCTCCGTAGGGGTCAGGTCAGTGGGACAGGAAGGAAGAGTGGGGTGTTTTGAGACTCAGGGAGTTCCTCCCTGCCTGGGCAGGTCTACCCCAAGTAGGCGGAGGCCCTTAGAGATTGGAGTGAATGGGGCTTTGGACAGGAGTTGGGTAAGAGCAGAGGATCACTCACCTCATTATGGATCAGAATGGCAGAAAGCAGAAATCCTTGTCTCTTTTAGGAGTTTCTCCTATGCTACATTGAGACTAGGCCTTCCAATCATACTAATAATGTTAGCTATAATTTGTCAAATTCCTTTGGCACAATAGGCATTTGACAGACATCATTTGTCTATCAAACCAGCACAATTCTGAGAAATCTTTGTTGTTTTCATGGTTTTGAGATGAGAGTAGTATGGTTCAGAAAACTGAAACAAATCACATCGATGTTCTATCTGGTTTCAGGGTTGTTGTATCAAGTCGTCTAGGAAACTTCTCTTAAGACCTTGAAGAGAAAATTGACATAACTTTACATATTCTTCTTACAGAGCTTTCTCAAAACCAAAGCAGCCTGGATCTCCTGTGGAGTTTAAACTCATTGTATACGTAAAGGGTTCTGGATACTGTTTGCATTCATATTTATTTCCTGACTTCTGATAGTTTTCCAGATCCATTCTCCTTTAGTAATACTTTCTAATTCTTTTGCCAAATTTTTTGATTACAAGGTAAAAATTTCCAAGTGCTTTAACTTAAAAACAGAAAACAAGCCTATGCTAGAGAATCTTGAGTTCAATTCTTTCAGTATTTAGCATTTACATGGAAGAAGTACAGATGATAAAGACAGATGAAATTGATTTCTTTAAGAACCAAGAAAAAGAACAAGAAGAATTGGATGGCATTAAGAAAGCACAGCCATGAGAGAATGAGGGTCTGAACCACAGAAGTGCTGAAATTAGTGGACTTCACACAAAGTTTCCCATTTTAAGGCTTGTTGCATATTAGTCTTTATGTTATAAATATTCTGTCTTGGTATATAGATTAATTCTCTAGGTCAGGTCAATTATAATTTGATTTTTATTTCTTAATTTAGTCTGAAATTCTATAGAATTCTCACAAGTAAGAATGAGAGTGAATGGCACCCTGATTTCTCTTGACCCTCTCCCATTTGAATGAGCAGCTCTTTAACTCATAGGATCCCAAAACAAGCTGTCCCTTCCTACTCTAGCTCATTTATGGACTTGGGTCCACTTGTCACAGAGAATCATAAATATTGGTAATAGAACAGCAGGAATTGAACTAGTTTATTTAAATGACAGAGAACTGTTAAATACCTCATGTGTTAGCAGTAACACATTACTTTCTCAGGCTGGGACTGTTGCTCAGTTTAAGTACACTTAATTGTCTAATGTGTATGGGGCCCTAGGTTTAGTCCCCAGTACTGCAACAGAACAGCTAACATCAAGTCAATCAACACACACAAAGAAAAGCTCTCAATGATAACAACAAAGAACCTGTATGTTGTTTAATTAGAGCACTTCTTTTCTTTGCCAAAAGTATCTAAACATGGTACCTTTTCCTATGTGAGTAAATGTTCACCACATCTTATATTGCAATTATTTTAACCTCTAGTTAAGTATGCCCAGTTTTTATTTTTATCACTTATACAGATACATGCAGGCTACTTCATGAGAGACACCATGGTAATTTTTTTTTAAGTGTTCTGGACTTGAGTCAGACAAGCATATCTATTTAGTTCTACTGAGCAGTGACTGATTCTGCACACAAAACATGTCACTCACGACAGAGCTTTCAGACTTAATTTCTAACCCATGAAGAGTTCCTTTGGTTAAACTATGACTGATCACCCTGTGTCTAGGACTCTAGTTTATCTCTGTTTTTTTTTTTTCCTTTCTTTTAGTAGGAAGTTGCAATAATGAAGAAAGAGAAAGGAACACCTCAGAATGTAAAGTTTTATTTCATTTTATTATGGACCTCAGGAAAAAAATAATCACTAGTTATTTGTTTCTTTATGTCTATCTATGAAACTTAAGCATTAGATAAATTCACTGGGTGTTCTTTGGTAGACTGGTAACTATTAACTTAATGTGACATTTCTTTCTTATTTTTCTTTCCAGAGAAAAAGAATCAAACTTAAAAGTAGACACTGAAAACCTTATTATTTCCTTCTCTGTAACTGCATAAAATGGCTTAAAATGAGATTAGTATGAATTTGAGAGAGAAATTTGCAGTTTAACCTTCTTGATATTAGTTAATTGTAACCTTCTGTTAGTCTGTAGTAACCTTATTTCCAGGGGCTAGAGCCAGTTTTTTCTCTTTCCCTTTTTTTTTCTTTCTTTTTTTTTTTTTTGCATTAGTTCTTCCAAAGGGACCACATGTCAAAGATCCTTGGAACAGGGTATAATTTAAATTACTGGTGGTCCACTAGTTATTTTCATTTTAGGAGAACAAACACCAGATGTATTGTGGACAGGCTTTAAAGAGCATTTGAAGAGGCTGCAGGGGACAGATAGTGCATTTCTCAAACTGTGGGATACACACTGCATCACCCTGCATAACAATCTCATTCTACACGAATTCAATTCATACATCATGTTCTTTGAAATAATTCCATGAATAAAGAGTCCACATATAAAGTATTTTTTATAAAAGCAAGACATGATTCATTCTTGATCTCTAGCAAGAGACCCAATTTACATGCCTGAGCAAAAGTGAGGTTGATGCTTGGTAGGAAATCTTATTTAAGGGTGCTGGATAATATCCAGTTGTTTTTATTTATTAAAAAAACAAACTATTTATTAGCTCAAGAAGCAGTGTAGAGCCATTATCTGTGGAAGAATTCTGCTTATTAAGGATCAAATGAGTTTTAAAACCATCTTTCTTGCCTAGTAGATGAATACATGGCTGCTGCTATGTTTAGTTTGTCTCTTTCCAGGCCAGGCTCTTCACCATTTCCCTTCTCTATTCTGCAGACCTCTGCTGCTCTTAGGGTGACATTGACACTCAGCATAGCCACTAAATGTGGTTTTGCTAACTGCTCCATGAGGGCCAGGTGTGAACTGAGCAGCCACTGTGGCCAGCTGTGTGGTGCCTTTGATCTTTTATTTACATGTTGGTTTCATGTTTTTGGTGCTAGATGGTTCTTAGCCAATCTTGGCTAAATGGATTCTGAGTTTCCTACAAATGTTGGATTTCACCACCAACTGATACAGGGAAACCTGTTATTAACACTTTGAAAATAGGGCTGTGGCACAATGAAGTAAAAGTCTTTCATTTATGCTTCCTAGTCACAAAGAAATAAAGACCCCTTTTCTGTGGCAAATGGATTTTCTATTTTGTATAACTATTTCCTAAGCTACATTTCCACTGAGAGTGACTTAAATACAATTTATTATTTGTGCCCTTTCATGAACTTAATGGGACGATCTGGATGATATCAGAAACAAAATTGTACTTTAATGTAACAGAGGAAAATGACTTCATGGTGTTACTTAGGGAGATCAAAATCTTTGGGGGGGGGGTTCTAAAACCTGTCACCTTGTCTACTTTTAAATTCTTTAAAATAAAAAGAGTAATATGAGGAATCTAGAGGCATGGCTCAGTGTGTTAACATTTAAATATTGAAAGTTTAAGAGTTTTAAAGCATTTTGATTTTTTTTAAAGAAAATTATGGTTTTTTTGTGTGTTTGAAATCACTGTTTATAGGACTAGGGCCTGTATCAGCAGTACACTGCTTACCTAGTTTGTACAAGGCCTGGGCTCAATCAGTAGCATTTCGAATAACACAAAAATTTGTGGAGCTGTTGATTGACCTACCACTGTCATGTGAATGAAAGAATTGCACAAAACACAGACAGTTAGAAGCAATAATACTATTCTTTCATTTATAAATGCATTTCAAGGCCTAGTTTCTACAATGTTTAATTTACTTAACTTTTTAGTGCTAAAATATTGTTTTAGAATGGAAACTGTTAGCTAGACCCAGACTTCATTACAGTAAATCCAGAAACAACCAGATCAAGAGTAAGCACTTGGTTACCTACAGGGATGTAATGATTGACATGGTTATTAGCCACTAAAGACTCCACTTTTATCCTGGGCAAGATGACTGTGGCTTCTGCATTTATTTTGCAAATTGGACAAGCAATGTTAAATCAAATAGAGGTGTAGGTATTAAAAAACAAAACAAAACCCAAACCCAAACCCAAAACCAAAAATGTAAAATCAAAGATAGTGTTTCAGGTGCTCCCCTTGGGATTTTATTTTATTTTTTTACCATGGTCACAGTATCAAAGGTCCACACTTCTCCTAATTTCAATTTGCCGTGCCCTGAAGACCTATCTGCAGGTATAGATGTTTGCTATTACTTCTGCTTTTACATTTTCCCCATTTGATTTCATTTGTTTTGGTGATAATCTGAGATGCTGTTTTCTATTGTTTGCTTGTTTTGTTTTGTTGGTTGGTTTTGTTGTCAGCCTCTAGTTTTGTTTTAAGATCTTATCTGAGAAATAGACACAAATGCTTCCATTTGTGGAAAGAAAGTACTGCCAGAAATCTTGTCTGAATAGATTGTGGATAGCCATATCAGGAACATTGTTAAAAGGCTTTCTGGAATTGACTTGAAGATTTGGCAAACTTTTGAATTTAAGAAATTCACTTAAAAGATACTCTGAATTTAGGTGTCAGGGTTAGCTGGTTAATATTTTTGTTTTGAGAAGAAAGAAATGATCACACCACAGAGGGGATAGATTGTAAGAATGAGTCAGAACCTAATTTGTTTCTTCCAACACAGTGAGTGAATGATCCAGAAACATTTCTGTGGGAAGCTCAAGGCACACTCATATAAAGTTTTCAGTAGTTCCCATTAGCTTTGCCATTGTGTTGAGTCATGAAGACTAGACATTCTGATTGGAACCATTTTTATTGGGAAGAGGTTTATGTTCCAGACAGTGGAAATCATGAGAATTCATCAGGAAAAAATTATCATATGGTTATATTTCAAGATCAAAAAACTTTGTCATAAGATAACTTCAAGTATAGTTAATGGAATCAATGGGAAAATGTAGACTATTAATATAGTAGCATAAGAAACAGGCAGCAGAATATAAGTAATATGGAATACTGTTGTGATGAAAATAATGGTAACTATTTGCAAAACAAAATCTATGAAAAGGCATTTGTGACTAATTTAACATGAAAGGGGGAAATATTGTGGTATGGGCTTTTTAATAAATTTCTGTGTGTGTGTGTGTGTGTGTGTGTGTGTGTGTGTGTGTGTGTGTGTGTGTGTGTGTTTGTTTTTGTTTTTTGAGACAGGGTTTCTCTGTAGCTTTGAAGGCTGTCCTGGCATTCACTCTGTAGACCAGGCTGGCCTGCAACTCACAGAGATCTGCCCGCCTCTGCCTCTATCTCCAGAGTGCTGGGATTAAAGGCATGCAACACCAACACCTGGCTCATATTTCTTTATTTTTTATTATTTTTTAAATTTCATTTTACATTCCAATCAGAGTTCTCTCTCTCACCCCTCCTCCTGCCCTCCTTGCCTCTGCTTCTACTCTTCCCAACAGGTAAGGGTTCCCATGAGGAGTCAATAAAGTCCGGCACATCAAGTTGGGGCAGGACCAGGCCCCCAACACTTGGATTAAGGCTGAGCATGGCATCCCCTCCTAGGGAACAGGCTCCAACAAGCTAGCTCGTGCACCAGGGATAGATCCTGGCTCCACTGCCAAGGGCACATCAGCTAGTCCAACACTCCTCAACTGCTGGTGGGAGTGCCAACTTGTACAGCCACTGTGGAAATCAGTATGGCGACTCCTCAAGAAAATGGGAATGAGTCTACCACAAGATCAAGCAATCCACTCCTAGGCATATACCCAAAAGAAGCACATTCATACAATAAGGACATATGTTCAACCATGTTCATAGCAGCATTATTTGTAATAGCCAGAAACTGGAAGCAGCCTAGATGCCTCTCAGCCAAAGAATGGATAGAGAAAATGTGGTACATTTACACAATGGAATACTACTCAGCAGAAAAAAACAATGGAATCTTGAAATTTGCAGGAAAATGGATGTAACTTGAAGAAACCATTCTGAGCGAGGTAACCCAATCACAAAAAGACAAACATGATATGTACTCACTCATATGTGGACCTGCTTTATGGTACATAGTAGTGACCATGCTTTATCAGAGCTGTTTTGAATGATGTTGCTCAGAATGGTTTCCTCCCAGATGATGACTGAGACCCTAATTAAAAAAAAAAATGGTGCCAAGTACCACAAGAGTAACAGAACTGTGCTGTTTTCTGGGATTTTTTTTTTACTTTTATGTTGTTGTTTGTTTGTTTGTTTGTTTGTTTTTTGTTTTTTAAATGGAGTGTGCTGGATGTCTCTACAATTTTGTTCAAATGACTGCAGAACCAGGAAAAGCTATTGCTGCTATTGTTGCATAACATATTGCCAATATTGATATATATATATATATATATATATATATATGCTAATTGAAACTCAAATATGTGATGAATCCAAGGTGTTTCAGAGAGTGCTCATCTGTGCATGCAAATTTGATTTCATCTTTAGTAAGTAGTAAAGTTATATGCTTGCCAAAAAAAAATATAAGTGACACACTGGAAGACAAATGTCACACAATTTCAATTTTATGTGTAACCTAGAAATGATGAACTTATGGGAACAGAGAGCAGAATTGTGGCTATTAGGCTTCAATGTGGGTCTTTTAACAATGGGGAAACGATTGGTTTAAGTATATAAAATTGCAGTTGGTCAAGAGGCATGGACTCTGTGAAGTCTTGAGGTCTACTGAGAGCATGATAAATATGGTTGATAACAATATGCTATATTTTAAAAGTTGTGAGATAGTATACTTTAAGGTTTCTCAAAACAAAAATGATGAATATGTGTGATATAACACGTTAATTGGTTTAATTTAGCCATGTCATTGTGAACATACTGTATTGTGTATCATAATTGTGCATGACTTTATGAGCTAAATAAATGAATGAAAAAAAAAGGATTCACAACCATCTCCCACATACAGAGGGCCTAGTTCAATCCCATGGAGGCTCCACAGCTGTCGGTCTAGAATACATGAGTTTCTATAAAAGTGGTTCAGCTGTCTCTGTAGATTTCTCCATCATGATCTTGACCTCCCTTGCTCATATATTCCCTCCTCCCTCTCTTTGACAGGATTCCGGGAGCTCAACTTGGTGCTTGGTATGGGTTTCTGCATCTGGTTCCATCAGTTACTGGAAAGAGTTACTCTATGATTATATTTGGGGTATTCACCCATCTAGAGGCTGCAGGGATAGGACTCAAGGGATAGATCTCCAAAGGACTCAAGAGTGATTCTCAGTACAAGCAGAAGTGGCTCACAACCACCTGTGACTCTACATCCAGGGCATCTGAAACCTATGGCCTCTGTGGACCCCCACACTTATGTGCACCCATGCTCATATGCATGCATCCCCATAAACATATGCATAATTTTTAAAATATATAATAAAAAAGAAAGAAATCAATCCATCTGTCTATTTTTATATGGGTACCATGTGGTTTTTATTACTATAGTTTTGTAGTGGAATCTGAAATCAGGGATATTAATATATCTGGAAGTTTTCTCATTGTACAGGTTTATTTTAACTATCCTAGATTTTTTTGTTTTTCCATATGAAGTTGAGTATTGTTCTCAAACATCTGTAAAGAATGTTCAATATCTGTTTTTGGAGACTTGAACTTCTGATCATATGGGTATTTCACTTGCTTGGTTAGAGTTACCCCAAGATATTTTATATTATCTTGATCCCCTTCAGTTGTCTTATTGCTCTGGCTAGAACATCAAATACTATATTGAAAAGGAATGGAGAGAGTGGACAACCTTGCCTTTTTCCTGATTTTAGTGGAATTGCTTTGAGTTTCTATTTAATTTGATGTTGGCAATTGGCTAGCTATATATTGCTTTTATTATGTTTAGGTATATCCTTGTATTCCTAATTTCTTGTAAGGCAAGCAAACAAACAAACATACAGATAAATAAATTTAGACAAAAGGAAAAAGTTTCTTCAGAAGTCCAGAAAGGTAGGGATTACATTAGAAGATAGACAAATTCTGGGTCTGGAGAGATTGCTCCATCTTTATGAGAGTGTATTTTTTTTTTTTTTTTTTTTTGGTGAAGAGGACCTGAGTTCAGTTCCTGTACTATATGCCTCTTCCAACCATCTGTAACTCCAGCTCTAGGGGATCTGTCACCCTTGTCTGTCCTGCTTGAACAACTGAACTCAAGCACACAAAGCCCCTACATATAATTAAAACATTTTATTAATAATAAAATAAAATCTCTTTTTGAACTTGTAGGGACAGTAAAATAATCCATGTGGGTTGTGTTCAATGATTGATACTCTAAATCCAGGGACCAGGAGGAGGTAGGGATGTGACACAGAGTTAGAGCTTTGGGATAAAGAGCTGGTGTCCTACAATGGAAGTGTGTAGTTTATCTTGCAGGTGCTCTTCAGGAAAGTAGTTTCCCTCCATATTGCCTAAGGAGAGTCCCAAGAGAATAGAAAGCGCCAAGTCCTTCCAGCTTACTCTTGGGAGAGGATTCCCAGATTCTGGATTCTAAAAGTGAAACTGTCTTGCGGATGGTAAGGGAACTAACAGAACAGAAGGACAACTGACCTATCAGTTGGCAACCCCAAGGCTGTGTTAGGATTCTTTCCCAGTATAAATATTAAGGAAAGAAAATTGTTTTAGGAGCCATCAAACAGCTAAGAAAGTCACAAACACATATGCAGTGTTCTTTGCCTCTCTTCATAGTAAAAAGGGCTTCCAAAATCAATCATCTAGATTCACAACCATAGAAAACTAATTTAACATCAATGAACCTTTGCCTACTCATCTGACAATAGGGGACACTGTACACGTAGCTGTCTTATTTGAATTGTTAAATATATGAAGTGCTTTGCATGACTTCTGATATATGAAAAAGCATCCTCTAGCTGGTGGGTGATAGGAATTTTTTTGCATGTCAGAGGATTAAAACTCTGGGGCCATAGAATAAGGTAAACAAATTTATGATGTTAATCCTGTCCTGTGATTCTTTGACTTCTCAAAATAGTAAAAAGTGGCAAGCTAAGTTTTCTCTTTCCTGCTACCATTTATGTCCAGTGTTCACTGAGCCTTAGGAACAATGTCACTTTTGGAATCACAAACTTCTTTAGTGTATTATATAACTTCTAAGCACTTTTAAATAAAAGGAATCTTCTGGAATTTTGCTTGTATCTTGTATGAGCACATATATGATAGAATGAAAATATCAATTATTGATAAATAGCAATTTTTACATATGATATGTAGATGGCCAAATGGCCAATGATTTTTAATTAGTAAGATTGTTGATTCAACTGAATTACAAAAGTTTATAAAGTTTAAAAAAACATGTTCAAAACAGGCCAATCATTTTAAGGTGCTTCATGGTGTATACTTGCTATGAAAATGTCCTATTTGTTTTTTGTTTGGTAGCAACCTAAAGTTCTGCTCAGTGTTTCACAGTTCATCACTGTGTTACCATAACAATGAACACAGGAAAATTAATAGTCCAGTCTCCATACTGAATCTATTTAGGCAGTTATGTTCCTAAAAATACTGTTTCTGTACTTGTTTCTAGACTAATTAAACTCTAGCATCTATAGAGTTCACCAGTGATCTCTGAAAATGATTTGATCACAAAATAGAGCTGAATGTCTATAAGTAAAGCCAAATACTGTTGACCTGAAACCTATCATGAGAATATGCTTGTAAGGATCGGTATAAGGAAGGCAGCTGGGCTGTGTCAATTTCTGTTCATCCAACTTGACCATGGGTGACCAAGAATTTGAAAGCCATGCTGTCATACTAAGGCTCCATTTGCCTGCACCATCCAGCTCATTGTTTAGTCTAATAGGCTTTCTGCTTAGCCCGTTCCATTCAGGATTTTCTAATTCCCATCCCATTTGGATCTTGTAGTGCATTCTTGTGACTGGGTGGGCATCCTGAAAGTTTCCATTTTTCTTATTGGGAAAGAATGTGGCACATAGACCCATTCTAATTTTTGCTTAGTAGAATTACATTCTGTAAGAGTTCCCTGAGAAAAGAATTATAATACTATTAATAGTAATGCAGCTGAAAGTGTACTCAGTTTGCAGGAGGTACTGCTATGCCTACCATCAAGCATTTGCCATTTTTATCCAGCTCTTAAAACAACCGTTTCTGACTCTGTACCATAGCCAGTGTATTCATAGTCTCCTGACATTTGATAGAAGGATGGAATGTCATATAGTGATAGTAAACAGCTTTCTTTTATGTCATAGCAGTTTAGTGGAAGAGTCAGAGTTGGAGTCTCTGTAGATGATTCCAGAGAAGTACTTCTTCTGAGTACTCATTGTTTGAACATCTCAGACTTAAGGAAAAGCAAACACATGCAGTGAGTGGTACTCTGCACAACACCTAGCATGCAGCTAAACAGTATGATTTCAATAGTTGCTGTAGTCATTTAGAAGATATCAAAGAATTTGGTAATTTTCTAGGAAATTGGAAGGTGCTTAGTTTTGTTGGCTTTTCATTTTTGGCTTGGCAAAAAATTTGAAAAGTGTATCAAAAGTTCCATTTAGGAATTTTAGAGAAGAAGAAACAGGTGTTGGAAAAGAAGGAAGTGGTCTCCTAGTTCTTGGGGTATGCACTCTGGCAGCTCCTGGAAATAAGTCAGACACCTGCCTTGAATGTATTAACTGGAGTCATGTTTGAGGAAAGCAAGGCAGGGGACTTTCACATTATACACATGGCCAACTAAAGTAGTCTAGTGACTCCAAGTCAGTTTTGGTGTTCGGCTATGTGGCTCAGATATAAATGGAGGACTAGATATATGCATAATTAAGCAGTCCGGATCAAGGTATAGTCCCATCCATCCCTGGTCCTCCTTGATCTATCTTGCAAGGTGGTGTATAAGTTATCAGTACAGGGGGGAAGAAATCTCTTCCTGGGAGACAAGTTCCTCCTTAGCCTAATGACAGTATTTCTGCCTTTCCCCTCACCCTTGGTACTGTGAGATGTTTTTCTTTGGGATCTATTATTTCAATAGTCTGACAGCGGGAGAGAAGGGCACAAAATCTTAGAAAACATTTCTCCTGTCAGAATCGTTATAAAAGTATTTCAGTGACAGCATAAAATCACCCAACTTCTTCCAAAGGGCCAGGGCACCCACAGCAGACAGGGAGGCAGGATACTTTCTTATGGCCCTGTGCCTTTTTGAATGTTTCCTGGAATGTTTCTGTTCCTGGAGTCAAACAGCACCATGCCTACTTCACCAGGAACTCCTCTGCTCTTTTTAGCACACATGTGCATAGGTGTGCAATTCAGCAGACAGCATGCTTGACCTGGAATCATAGCTTGACATTTGGCCCCCCTGTTTTTTGTTTTGTTTTGTTTTGTTTTAGGCAGAATAGCAGATCATGTCACATCTGTTGATTGCTTCAGCAGTTCACACCACTGGTTCTATAACTTTTTATCTTCTGTTCTTTCCCACAGACTCGACTAAAAAGGTGCCCAGTAAATGAATTAGAAAAAAAAAAAAAATGGAGAAAAATTCTTGTGGTTCGTGTAATAAGAAGGCCTGCTTTTTTATTTTCCCCACAGCAGATTTCTAACTGGTCAAAAATTTAATTGCTAGGATAATCTTTCTCTCTTAGATTAAATGTGGGAGAGAGAGAGAGAGAGAGAGAGAGAGAGAGAGAGAGAGAGAGAGAGAGAGAGAGAGAGGAGAAAAGAGAGAACTGGGTTTCTTTTTCCTTGCTTATAATTATTCTCTCCAATCAGGAGGTAGTTTCAAGGGTGGCCAACACTGTCAATCACCCTGTACCCTCCTTTGAAACTCACTGATTATGGGAAAGTGCTTTGCATGTAATCACTTCAATTACTCAGTCAAACTTCCTGTGTTCTTTCTGCTCTGTCTTGAATTTCGGATTTTCAAGAAGCATTGGTTCACTTTCCTTACCTTCTTACATGTACACAAAAACTTGAAAGACATAGAATGAAACAACTTTTAAGTGACCACACATCGAGTTATCCAAATTAGCTTACCCTGCTGCATAGTCTTCTAGGATTAGCATGGACAATGGAGATGGCAACGTCACAGAAAGGAGCTTTCTGCAGAGGTTTAATCCAGGCCTGCAAATTCCAGGGAGATTGCAAGCTGGGAACTTGGTCAGCAAGCTATTGCATTGGAAACCATTCATTTTGTCAGAAATTCCTTTGGCATGAAGTGCTGGGGTTACTTTATGGGTGATACACTTCTCTGGCCTTGAACTTGGATAAAAACAAAACAACACAAGCAATAACTAAAAAAAAAAAATAAAACAAAATCCTGAACCGCAAATTGCCCCCGAACAAAGCATGCAGAGCAAAACCCTCCTTTGCTGGAACTTAGAACCCAGGGAAGTGTGCTTTCAAAAGAGATTGTCTGCGCTTTTGAGGGCAACGACCTGCTCTACGGTATTATAGTTAGTCTGTTGGCAAAGTTGTCAGGGGAAGCTGCCAGGCTTCTGACCATGGGTGGTGTGGGGTTTGCAGGACTAAACTGAGGATTCTTGCCCCAATTGGCTCAGTGATGGCTGTCCTTTCAGAATGGCCAGTCACTCAAGCAACATGGTGCCAGGGGTCATAGACTCTCCGTGTGAACCTCTGCACCCTTAGAAACCCAGTCATGGGCAGTGTAATGAGATTTTAGTGGTTTCTCGTTCCATTGATGGCCTTCTTTAATTTGCCCGCTCAGGACTGTGTCAGCATCTTAGGGAAAATATGCACACAACTTAAATAGCACCTGCCACCTTGTAGAATGTGTGCCCGATACTGAGGTGCATGAGTTCTGGATTGCCCTCCAGTAGCTCATAGTTTAAGGGAGAAACATCTTTTCCTAATGTATGATGGTTAGACGCCTCCCTACTTTACAATGGGCTCAGGCATTCATTTCAAGAGTAAGAATAAATAAGGCATCTGGTAGAATTCTGTTCTCCCTGGCAGTTTCTGAAGCTGAATGTTTCTTAAAACATTATTTGTTTGGTTGTTTATTATTTGTGTGTAAATGTGTAGAAATTTATAACTCACAACTCACATGTGGAGAGCAGAAGACTTAAAGGAGCCATTTCCTCTTTTCATGTAGACTCCATGGATCAAACTCACATTGTCAGGCAGGACAAGTACTCCTGACATGTTTTGCTGGCCCAACTTCTGAGTTTTTGAACCTATCCTTAGCTAGAGCTACTTAAACATTTTCCACTTAAGAAATTTTTATATGACCCTATACAGGTGTTTGTAGGAGAAAACTGAGTATGCAAATCAAGATTTAGTAGTACTAAATCATGCAGAAAATTACTTCCCAGCAATGTATATATATATATATAATATATATATATATATATATATATATATATATATGCAAATTTGCATACTAATGACATTACTATGCTTACTTCTTTCAAGTAAAGAATTTAATGTTGGTAGAATATTTGATTCTATAGGGCACAGAGCATCTTTAAATTCTTTTAGAATTGATCAACATTTTACTGTTATAAATTTTAATGTTGAAAATGCCACTTTACCTACAGATGCAGTACAAAATAGCAGAAGTACATTTAGGGCCATTTCATATATTATTAGAATATTTGTCCTAGTTAAAAATCACCGTGTGTGTGTGTGTGTGTGTGTGTGTGTGTGTGTGTGTGTGTGTGTGTGTGATTATAGTGCTCTAGAAGGCAGAATAGCCTGCATCCACATGTGGAGGAGCTGGAGTTCTAGGTGGCATCTGAACCTTGTCTCCAGCCTCGATTTATTTTTTGATGTGTACTCCCTGATTTCTCATTTTGCTGTTCTTAATATGACAGAATCCAAGGCAGAAAAACCGAACTCTTCATTTACAATCTGTTCTTTTCTGTTTGGTATGCTGTAACACAATATCTTAAATTGGATAACTTACAAACCATAACAATATATTTCTACCAGCTCTGGAGACTAGAAGCTCCAAGTGCTGGTAGATTTGGTGTCTGCTAAGGGCACTTCCCTAGTGTGTGAGCTCCTGATACCTAGCCTGTAGTTCTTTCTCTAGGTCTTTTTTTTCAAGGGTGTTAACCCTAGTCATAGGAATGCAGATTAGGACAGCAATCGGAGTAATCTCTGTTATATGCCATTCCCCTGGGAGTGAACATGTAGAATGTGTCTATTGCTCAGTGTTGCTCTTGATGGTTGTAGGTCTTAATTTGTGTACATTTTTACCTTTCCTTCTCCTGGAATATACTTGATATTTGTTATCACCAAATATAGTTTTTGTAACAGGCTTAAAAACATCTTTTTTAGATAAATGGAAATTATAGTGGCATCTTGCCTTGCCAGTGAAATTGTGGAGGTAGCCACACTTTTGGGCATGGTGCAGACATGACCCAGTATAAGGTAGAGGAGGAGCTGGCTCATGTTTTTTTGGTGGCAGAGAGAGTAGAAAGGGCAGAAACTGCATCTTCTGGAGCAAGAAGGCCATGGTTTTTATTTACTCTCATCTGTGTAAGTGCTTCCCTAATAAATACCTATTTATCGTTTATCTGATGGACTCATTTAAATGCTGCCTTCACCCCCCCACCTGAATCTAATACTTTTAAAGTCTTGTCTCAACATAATCATTAATCATTGAGGTTATGGTTTAGATATAAAAATTTGTGGGCTTATTTAAGTACAGATATTTTGAAGGCAGTTTGATAACATGACCATTTTGCAAATAATGGCAATTAGTAGGTTATCTCTTATGATCTATTATAACCCCAGTCATGAGCTTATAATAAAGTTTACCATTACAGACATGAATTCTGTCCTATGTATAAGACAAAAATCCGGTGAGAAAGCGATTGTTTACCCCATAATTGTCATGCCACTATTATATTATTAAGCACAGCTTTCCTAGTAGGTCTCTATTGTAATATGGAGGGTTCATGGCAACCAATGCCTTTTCTCTATCAGTGACCTCCATAGCACTTTCCAGTACAATCAAAGAGATCCAGCCATGGAGGAAGTTTCTAGATCAGTTGGAAATTGATTTCTCTGCCTTATAACCAAGGTGTGTGATGTCTTTGTAGTGGGCAATCAATTGTTGTTTTGGAGACCGCTGAGGCCTACCTGACCAATAACACATAGGGACAAACCTCATGACTGATATTGAGATTTTGTTTGTTTGTTTAATAGCCCATGTCTCTTGGGCACAGCATTTTCCACTGTTTCTGTTAAAAATCCTTTAAAAATGACTAATGTGTTTATAATAAGGCTCTTCACACATTCTTTGTTTGGTTTTCCTACCCTCAATCCCCTCGTCTTCCTTATGCCTCTGTCATCATCCACCCTCAACTTTTAACACCCACAATTTATTCCTTTTCTTTCCTATTACACATGTTATAATATCCCTTCAAGTTATACTGTCAAATTGCTCTGAAAAAAAAAAATAGTAGGCTTCCATATAATCTTTTGCTTAAGTCTCTATCACTCCTTCCTTCCCCTACTGCAAACCCTTTTCTGTTTAAGTTTTTCTACTTCAAGTATTCTCCCTTTTTTATTTATAGTCTAATAACTGCTGTCTATTAAGGCAGCCTCCCATCTCAACTGCTCCTTTATAGTTTCCTGACTTCTATATGTAGTCCAAGATAATCTTGCCTCTCAAGGGGTTTCTCAAAAATGACAACAGCACAAAAAACTAACCCAAAACAACAACAACAAACACTAGAAATAGAATTACCAAGTATACTACTCTTGTGCATATAAATAAAGGACTTTAATATCTACTACAAGGTGCTTGGACAACCATGTTCATTGATTCTGTATTCATTATTGCTAGGAAATAGAATCACCCTAGCTCTTCATTAGCTGATAAATGGATAGTGAAAATGTGATTCATATACCTAATGGGAGTTTTTTTTTTTTTTGAGCTATAAAGAAAAATGAAATTTTTAGGTAAATAGATAAAACTGGAAAATATTTACTGAGTGAGGTTATCCAGCCCTAGAAATATAAGTACTGCATGTTTTCACATGTAGATAGGTCCTTGTTATGTGATAATTTCCTTATTATTTACAAAAGTCATTGAGCAAGTTCATCTGGAGACTAGAAACTCCAAGTGCTGGCAGATTTGGTGTCTGCTAAGGACACTTCCCTAGTGTGTGAGCTCCTGATACCTAACCTGTAGTTCTTTCTCTAGGTCTTTTTTTCAAGGGCATTAACCTTAGTCATAGGAATGCAGATTAGGACAGCAATTGGAGTAGTTAAGAGGAAA
Organism: Cricetulus griseus; assembly: GCF_003668045.3. Lineage (NCBI taxonomy): Eukaryota > Metazoa > Chordata > Mammalia > Rodentia > Cricetidae > Cricetulus > Cricetulus griseus. Next base: position 177,396,971 of record NW_023276806.1, on the reverse strand, counting down.
GTGGCAGGTGAACAATCTAAAAAAATTTACTAATGAAAAGCAGCTTTATGTTTGAAAAGGGAAGACATGAGTATTGGCTAACTCAAGACTCTGATGATAATGATTGTAAAAAGTGTACATCACTGAAGATGTATTAGAGTTTGCTTTGCTAACTAATGGGCATTTCTATTGGGTTGATAGTCTGACATGAAAATGATTTTTGTAACAATGAGCAGGGCTGAAGAAAGCTAATAGTGAAGACTGGGTGATAGGTATAGCTTGGAAATCAGCTGTCAAACTATATTTGGTCTACCTGGAATTTTTCCTACCTGGTTTTTCAAAAAATCATTTCATTAAACATCTAGTCTTAACTTATTATCTCTCCTTCTTAGTCTTTGAGTCCAATTTAATTTTTCTAGCCTGTTGGATTCCCAGATCCTCATGCCTTGTATCATTTATAAGACTTACTCTCTGAAATCATTTCAGTCATTAGTAGCAAGTCTTTGGATGCTCCTTCACACTAAAAATATCATTTCTGGATATTGGAAGTCTTGGCTTAACTTTCTTAGGAGAGTATTATGAGAGCTTGAAACTATCACTAGAGGAAAATAAACACTAAATGTGTTCTTTTAGAAAAGGAAAAGAAAGAAAAAGTGCATGCACACAAGAGCAGGAATAGCCAAGTCTCCAATCAGTGAGCAGTCAAAGTTTGGTGAAGCAATGTTTCCAGGGAAAGCCTTTGAGCATCAGAGTAACAGAGGCACCTCTAGAGAGTGGTCTAAGAGAGAGTGTGGGAATGAAACTGACCCAGAGATGGCAAGGATAACAACAGAACATGAGGAAATACAACATTGGGGAGACAGAGGCGGGTAGATCTCTGAGTTGGAAGCCAGCCTGGTCTACAAAGCAAGTTCCAGGACAGCCAGCACTTCACAGAGAAACCGTGTCTTGAAGTCCCCAACCCCCCAAAAAAGGGAAAGAAAATATTATAGTATGATATTTGGAAACCAAATGAAAATGCACTTCTTCACAGTTGTGACTGGTTAGGGTTTGAAGAAACTAGGTATTTCCCGATTAGAGATGATTGAGATGAATACGGACAACATAAATGGTAACATTAAATTTACTCTTTGGCAGCCTTTAATCCCAGCACACGGGAGGCAGAGGCAGGAGGATATCTGTGAGTTCCAGGCCAGCCTGGTCTCCAGAGCGAGTGCCAGGATAGGCTCCAAATCTACACAGAGAAACCCTGTCTCGAAAAAAAAATTTTTTTTTACTCTTTTGTCTTTTATTTGAAAATAAGTAATATGTTTAGAGTCCCTGTAAAGTAATTCTATATTTGTCCTAAAATAATCCTTTAAAGTTTCCATTGTAGAAATATGAGTATTCTTAAATACAAATTTTGGTTTTTTCATACTGAAAATTCATGTCCTATAGTTTCAAGCTTGGATCCTAGAACACACTTGTAGCTATGTGACAGAGAGAAACACAGTTTAGGAAGCACACTTGCAAGCCTTTGGGGGTGATTTCTGACTTAATGCAATGAATTTTTATTGTTTGTTTTTAGTTCGGTGTTAGGGATTGGTCTAGGGACCTTGTGTATGGCAAGCTGTCACTCTTGCCACTGATTTTCATCCTAGGCCCCAGTATTTCTCATTCTTACATCACATGTATTGATTTACTAAATTTTATGGAGTTTATCTTAAAAAAATGTTACCAGGCTAGACATGCTTAATGAGTTGCTGCCAAAAGAGTCACAAATAAAACAAACACATTTTTGGCAAGAGGATGCTTTAGAACACAACTACTGCCTATTTGAAAAATAAAATGGATTTACTATGTGTACTTTATCGAAATACAACTTGAATATGTGCAAATATAGTTGTATGCATACTCATTTTCATCATTATGTTCTTAAATTATATGTAAATAAATGCAAATCATTGCATGCAAAATTTGGAAAGTACTTGTTTGTTTTACTATTCATTATGGAACACTCTGGGTCCAATATTTCACATCTAATATTATTATCTGAACCAACATACCAGAAGGATGATTTATAAACTCCCCAATGAATTCAAGATGCAGGTGTGTGCTGGGAGTATATGAGTATAGGTCTGTAGTAGAACGTTTGCATAGTATTAACAATACCCTGGTTTTGATTGTTAGAACTGAAAAAAAGACAAAAAAGTGACAGAGGTAAAGATTAATACAGTGCATCAGGGTAACTGGCAGCTTCATTGGGGAGTGTGGTTTCTTCTCTCCTTCATTTGAATGACAAAGATTTACGATTTACCTTGATGAGATTTTGATTGCCACCTTCCTGAACAACAAAGTGTAGGAAGCAGGAGGATGGAGGCAGCAGTGTGTGTGTGTGCCTGTGTGTGTGTTTGTGTGTGTATGTATGTGTGTATGTGCCCTATGTGAGTTTGAACGAGTATATATATATATATATATATATATATATATATATATATATATATATATATTCTTAGAGTTTCACCAGTAACTGCAACCTGCTTTGGGCTCTGCAGTTGAATTCAAGTGCTTATTTTTCTTACTCATTGTAGACTTCCTTCTGAAGGAGGATTTTTTCTTCTTTTGCTTTTTGCACAGGCAGTCTGCCAAATGTTAATAAATTTAGTGAGATCTGACAACCCTGTTTATATTTTTGTGAACTATGAATATCAGGAGGGTCCTGGAGCAGATATGAAAAGAGTGTAAGGTGTCACTTTGTTAATTTAAAACACATTACTGGACAGTTATTCTTGCTCTTAAAGCTATTGTAATTGAATTTTATTCCTGTTGAAAAACAAAAATTTCTGGTTTTGAATGTGGATAAATATTTCAAAGACTTTTTCATTATTCATGTATGCTTTTGTGGAGTTCTTTCTTTCCCTCATTTTTTGTGTTTCAAACAACTCTCTTAATGAAGCATATCTTTTCTGAATTCTTGTTAATTTCATCTTGGATAAACAGGCACAACGTCTATGATTAAGTATTTACCTGTTAGTGCTACATAATTGAATCACATGTAAATCTTTGAGCTGACATAACCTTGTAAGCATGAGCTAAAGAAAAAATAAAATGGGAAAATCATACTTTAAAATTATTGCATTTATCAGGATTTATAATGTGGAAATCGTTTTATTACATCATTTTAATACTACTATAAAATATATTTATGCACATTTATACTTTATTACTCATAAATATCCACCAAGTAGGTAAAGGAAGTGTTACGAAGCTGCTGGAGAGTGATCCTGAGTGGGTACCAAGAGACTGAGAGACTGCAGTGACAAAATGCAGGGAGGGATATTTGCATCTGGATGGAAATAGCATGTGGCCCCACCAGCAGTGCCTACATCGGAGGCTTGTTATAGGGACACAGTGACAGAGCCTTGTTAGACAATGGCCTTTCCAAGTTCTCAGCACAAATAGCTTGCTAAGAGATAGCAGGACCAGCACTGACTGGAACTGACACCACTATGGTTTTTAGTTTATATAAACAGATAGAAAAAATGTACGTGTGTCTCTGTCTGTCTGTGTTTCTGTCTCTCTCTGTCTCTCTCTCTCTCTCTCTGTGTGTGTGTGTGTGTGTGTGTGTGTCTGTGTGTAAAGCCAAAGGCCAAAATTGGGATGTTCCTTAGTTATTCACCACCTTATGTTTTGGAGACAGGGTCCATCGCTGAACCTGGAGCTAGTCAATTCAGCCAGACAGATGGTCCATCAAGACACAGAGATCTACCTGTGTTTCCTCCAGGCACTGGGAGGTGTGCACCATTTCCCACCCAGCTGATGGGAACCTGAGCTCCTGCACTGAGCAGTCTCCCTAGCCTTTGTTCCTCCTCCACCTGCTTTTCTTGTCTCTCCCTCCTGCCCCCCCTCTTCCCCTTTCTTCTTCCCTGTGCTTCCCTCTCTCCTTCCTTTTTGCCCTCCCTCCCTTTTGTCTCTGTCTCCCTTTCCCCCTCCTGTCCCTCCTTCCTTCTTTTTCTCCTTCTGTCTCTGTCCCTGTCTCTTCCTCCTATTCCTCATTCTTCTTCTTCTGCTGCTGCTGAGAACTAAATCCAGAGGTTCACCCATGACAGACAGCACTTTACATTTGAACCAAATCCCTACCCTTAGCTTCTCCATTCTTGATAGATCGGATCATTTTTATGGGGCTGTATTTTCAGCTGGACCTAGTGGTTTGAGAGGCCATTTGAACTAGACAAGGGCTGAGAATGAGTAGTTTCAGGACTACTGTGGTGTGCATCCTCTGACTGCTGACCACCTTAGATACTGGGAATCGTTTGTTTTTCTTAGGCTTTCGAAGGGAGAATTATGGTAGAACTTATGAGACTTATAAGACAATAAATTTTAGATCAACATGAGGGGGTGTTTTCTAATGCTACAACAATTCAATAGCAGGAAAAAACTGTACAAATGATAGTGAATTTCTGATCTTTGAGGAAGAAATAGGAGAGAATGAACGACTATATTGGTTGAAGGTGTTGTCAAATGCAAGGGGTTAACTAGTATGCTATAAGCAACATTTTATTTCAATATCCAAGAAATGTGTGTAATCATTTATAGAATTCAACAGATAACCCAAAGTGGGATAGGATTATGTAAGGGATTGGGAAACCCTAGAAATTACTAAGACAAGTAACTCATCTATCTTGCCACTTAAGAGAGGGAATCTTTCTTACTGTTTATACCCAATTTCTACTTTTAAGTTCAAAATTGAAGAAAATCCTTACCTTCAACCTGTAGGCTTCTGTGCCATTTTTTACTTCTTGTCTTTACAGGTGCATAGCTTGAATGTTTGAATTTTAGTATATCTTTTCTTGCATTATATTCATAGATTAGCTGTTTGTAGCTAAACTTAACACTTACCTGTTGTTATGGGAATAAAAACACATTGGAAATCATGAGGCACAGCATGTGCTTAGACTAGAAATTGAATTGAGGACTTTATTTATGGTCTAGAGTTGATTCAATTAAATATTTACTGAAAAATTAATATAAAAGATATTACATGAATGTTACATGCATATCTCTTACATACATTAAAATGGCATTTTATGTATGGAAAGTAACATGTAAATATAAATAACTGGAAAAGTATGGCTATTTGGCTAAACTGACTGACAATGCCTGAATTTTAGGGAAGTCAACCAAGTTATACTTACTCACCAGCTAAACCATTACAATACAGTTCAGAAAATAAAAACACAACATTGAAGAAAACTTGAAATAATATTATATACATATCTATATGTGTGTGTTATATGTATATATATATATATATTATATATATACTTTACTAACAATACTTATGCTATTGTTGAGTGGCTTATTGGTAAAACCATAGTTCCTTCTTTGAATAGGAACCATGTCTCCTATTTCTTTGAATGACTTCATATCAATTAGTACATTAAATATACAATAAATATAATTGTCATTTCCAGGTAGGTGCAAAAATTGGAGAATGTTTTGAGATATTATTTATGCTACTAATAAGATATGAAAAACAGTAATCACCGAAGCACAATAAATGGGACAAAGAGATGAGCAGAGAGAAAAATACTTTCAATTAGGTACTTTGCACCCACAGGCTCTAAAGGGCCTGACCAGGACTTTGTTTTTGCCTCTAGCTGTGCTTGCCAGACTTTGTCCACTTGCTAAAACCAGCTTTTCTGTTTTTTTGTTTGTTTGTTTGTTTTTGTTTTTTCTAATAAATGATTTTCTTTTCTTTGCTACATCAACTTTTCTATTACATTTTGCACAAGCACTTCGGATCTACATCCCAGAGGAGGCTCTGGGAGCCTTAGGCTATCAGATAAACTTGTACTGGAGGTGTGCCAGCAGCATAAAAGCCTCTCCAGCTAGGATAATACAAAGTTGTAAATTCCTCCTTCCTAAGGAATCTGAGTAGATAAAGGACAAGTTAGTTTTGCAACTTCCCTTTTCAATGATACAGATCTCTGTCTTTCAAAATAGCACTATTGTTTGCTAATCTTCCTGCAAAGTCAAGTGTAATTTTGGGGCTTTCTCCAGATCACTTAAATAAACAGCACATTGCAACATGCTTCTCTCAGAAAGCAGTTAATACATTGTTGCATGGGCAAGGAAGACAGGGCTAGGAGGCTAAGATTGCCATCAGAATCTAAGAAGGACAGATCATTTCTTTAGAAGAGAAGCTTCCTTATTATATTAATCACCAAATAAAGACTACTCTTAAGACTATGTACACTAAAATCTGAAAAGGTACAATGAAACAGACCACTCAGGACAGGTCATGCACTGAGTGTTTTCATTGTTGCTGTAAACAGATTACTACAAATTTGGTGCCTAAAAGGAACACAACTATATTCCCTTTGAAAATTTAGGTTTTAAATCTGACATTGGTCTGACCATGATAAAGTCAAGGTACCTTCAAGCCAGCATTTATTCCTCAACACTCCCAGAAACAGTTTCTTACTCATTTTGAGCATTATAAGACCACATCATTTAGTCTGTGGTTACCTTAGTCAACTTTTAAAGCCAGTGACTTTGTAATGATTCTTTAGCCATCATGCATTTCTTTAAATATGATTGGGAAATGTTCTGTGTTGTAAATACTTCACAGGAAGGGCACATCTGGATGTAGAGATTCTGGGGTTTGACCCTTGAGTATACTCCAAAAGTCTTATGTTAAAATTTAGTTTATGTGATAGGTTGGGGGGCTTGGCAGGGGAGGATGGGAGGGAGAGGGAACTGGGATTGACATGTAAAACAATCTTGTTTCTAATTCAAATGAAAAAAAATGGAAAAAATATTGATTATCAGGCCAGTGTTTTGGGGAGATGGTAGACTCTTTAGAAGAAGCCCAGTGCAATGTCATTAGGTCACGGGGAATATGCCCTTTGGTGCAGGTGGGTTGTAGGGCCTGGCCCCTCTTTGCTTTTGCTCATTACTGATGAGCTGTTTTCCTCTGCCATGCTCTCCATGACATGCTACAGTTTTTCAGGTCCAAAGCAAAGGTGCCTGTCCTGACAATAAAATGGAAGGCTCAAAGTTGTCAACCAAAATAAACCCCTTGTCTTTATGAGTTATTTATTTAAGGTGTTTGTTACAACAGTGGGAAGCTGACAAATACACGAGATGTCATAGTTTGGGAATTGGGCATGTGTGTCTTTGGGAGGCATCATCTCATCCTACATGCAAAAATATCCCTGTGTAATTATTAGAAGTGAGAAGGGTACTCCATAAGTATTTTGAATCAATAAATGAATATAAAGATGTGTGAAGTAACAAAGATATAAGGGGACCATATTTATGATCATGTACACTGAAAACTTTAATGACTTGTGTGTGGCTCCAGAAATACCATTAAACTTTTCAGGGCAGAGATGTAATGATTTCAATGTAGAATTTGTAAATGTATGCTTATTTATATTATTGAATGTTTTGGGAACTATATAATTGAATTCTATTGTCCAATGTTGATACCTTGTAAGTTTTGTATTATAAACCACAGGCAAAAGGAAAAATTAGTATTCTCAATGGAGTGTCACTGGGTGTATCAACTATATTCCAGGGAAGGCCTGGTGCCAAGGGGTAATTGGCCAACACAAAATGAACTCCATTGTTTTTATTGTGGACATGGATATTGGATTTTGTCCTGAATTTACATATGAAGATAAATATCAGAGAACTGGATCTTTTAGAATCCTAGAAAACAAACCCTTTCTAGTTTCATTTATGTGTTTTGCAAATTGATAGGTCTTACATGACTTAGAGACCTGGTAGTTCACTGTGTGGTCGCAGCTAACCTTAGAGTCATTTATGATATTGTATAAAAAGATTTGATGTAGGCATTCATGTGTGTGTGTGTGTGTGTGTGTGTGTGTGTATGTTTGTCTAAAACTAAATAAATGGTGAATTTAATATCATCTTCTTTTGTTTAAAGCAATAATTCTCATGGTTCTTAACCTTCCTAATGCTGTGACCCTTTAATACACTTCCTCATGCTGTGAGGACCCCCAGCCATAAAATTATTTTTATTGTTACTTCATTACTGTAACTTTGCTACTGTTATAAATCATAATGGAAATATTTTTGGAGATAGGTTTGTGACCCACATGTTGAGAACCCCTGCTTTAAAGACAAACACAAAATACTGAGTGTGCTAGCTGTAAGTGACTAATACTTACTCAGAGTCTATATAGTTGTCTTAGTCAGTATTCTATTTCTGTTCAGAGACACCATGGCTGTAGCAACTCTTAGAAAAAGAAAGCATGTAATTGGTCCGTACTTATAGTTTCAGAGATTTAATCCATTAGCATCATGGCAGAAAACTTGGTGACATTTATCCAGGAAAGATGCCAAAGCAAAGTTGGGCATGATCGAAACTTTTTTACATTGTAAAACTCTACTTAGTAATTTTTCATTAGGAATCCTTTATAAAATGGATTTCTGTTTTTTCTTCTCTTGAACATGAGTTAATATATGGACACATATGGAAAGTCTAGTTCATATTTTGTTTCACACGAAGTTTATTATAATATTAGCCGACATTCTGGACTAAATAATTGTAAAACACTAAGGGATCTCCTAATACCCCATGCCAAAATCATGTCTTCACTCTTTATTTTAAATTAGGTGTTTTCCATTTGAGATATCTTAAATGTTTTAGTATCAAAAATAATTCTAATAACTAAAACTGAATGTATCCTAAAATGTGTCCCTTGAGTTTTGTATGCCTAGTCTCTGTAACCAAAATTTATAATTGCATTTCATATTATAAATATAACTATGAGCATCTGTTGCAATTTCTATTATTGTAACTTTTCAAAGAAGTACAACCAATTATTCTTTTAGGTTTTTCCAATTAATAAATTACATAAATACAATCTGAGCCATCAAGTCTGGAGTTTACATTATCTCAGTATGTGCATTAACCTGGAAATAAATAAATCCATAAGAAGTACCATTAATTGCCAGGTGTTGAAATCATATATCATGGAAAAATAAACAATTAAGCAAAGTACTTTTTTGATAAGTAACACTCCAGACAATGCTGAGGTGCAAGATGTGATAGTGTTAAAGAGTTAAGATATATTAGAAGACAGAAGAATTCTAGCACAGCTTCCAATGGAAGAAATGCTAGAGAGATGCATGGCTTAAAAAATACTTTGCTTTACCTCTCAAGGTGAAAGCTGAAACCTTTCATATTTATATCAAGTGATAAATTATTTCGTCAACCATTCACAAGAGGATGTACAAATTCAATGAACACATTTTGTTTGTCCAGAAAAGGAAATTTTTTTCTTTTTTTTAACCCACGTGTGTGCTTGCATGCATGTGCGTGTACGTGTACATGTGCATGAGAGACAGAGACAGAGAGAGAGAGAGTAAGAGAGAGAGAGAGAGAGAGAGAGAGAGAGAGAGAGAGAGAGAGAGAGACTTCTGGGCATGAAAACCATTTAGAGCAGGCACTCTACCACTGAGCTCCATTTCCCAGCTCAAGGTTTGATTTTGTATTTTAAGGAAGATATAATCTAATGTTCTCCATAGTGGGTGTTCTGCTTAATGTCATCGCCTATTCAGTATACGAGGCGTGATTTTGTTTTAGAGGTATGGTGGGAGAACATTTGGCTCATTTTCTTTGTCTCTTTTCTTTCTGGATTAGATTAAAGCTTTGGGAAAGGTACCATATCCAACCTATACACTTTGCATGTTCTAGAATTTTGATATTTCCCAGTAGCTTTACTAATTGTTTAACCATGGCAAAGTTAAATAATTAAAAGGCATGGGAGTTTAAGATACTATGGATTTCTTCTTTCAAAGCTAATGTTCCATAGCTAGAGAAAAGCAATGTTTCTGGCAGATCTGGTAATCCTTCAGCTCTCTACAATCTCCACAGGTCTAAGGAAAGCCAATATTCCTGAATTTAAGTATAAAAGTAAGAAGTTTGCCAAGAAGTCTACCACTTACCAGGAAGACTCTAAGGATTATAGACGAGGGACTCCTGTGTAAACTGTTTATAAACCAGAAATACTGCCATCCATTATAAACCAGATATAAATTCAGGTATTCAAAATATGTTATATAGCACCACACTACCATCTTATCAAATAGGTAATATGTTGTAAGTAATTATGAATATAGCTAATGCAGCAGATGAATTGTGTACTATATAGTGTGTGTGTGTGTGTGTGTGTGTGTGTGTGTGTGTGTGTGTGTGTAGCCTTTTCTCCCAAGTTTGAAAGGTAATTCCTGTGCCATCTGGCAAATGGAGTTGCCCTCAGATATCCCCAAGACCACAATAAACATGCAACATGTACATATTGTGAAAGAGAAACCTCAATTTTATGGCACGGCTTTTAAGACGCAAGATGAATGGATTAAACAGTTGCTTTGAAAAATCCCTTACTATGAAGACTATTTTTTTTTTTACACCGAAGTTTTTATTTTTATCTTCATTGGATTCTAAAGTCAGACAAAAGAAGGCGATTTCCCCCAATTCCTGAATTTTACTGATATGCCTGGGTTCACATGCCAGGTGTGGAGTGCTTAGGGTTTATAACATTCGGGCACTTCAGATTTAACAAAGCAACCAACACCTGGAAATACATAAAAGCTGGCCTCTAAGCTCAAGGTGATGAGTGTTAGTTAACTAGACCCCTGGATCCAGAGAACAGTCCCACGTGGCTCAGAACACAAAACCTAGGAGGCAGCATCAGAGTTTAGTTTCAGCTCAGATTTCCTGGGGCCCTCAATGCCTGTCTTCTCTTTCCTCTCAAAGGCAAGCATGCTTCAAGCCATGCCTGCTATAGAACAATCTCTCCATATATATTATGGTATTGTTGCTTCATAGATATCAGTGAGCCATATGAAAAATTATGCCTGCCTGTCTATCTAGCAAATTTCTAGAGAAACAGTGACTCTTATCTGTTTTAAGAAGATGATGATTCCCACCCTTGGTGATATGCTCTGCCTCTTCCTGTCATGTTCCTGGATGCTATATTGTGGTCTCACCACAAATTCTGCAACACATTTCCTGAGGGTGTGACCAAAGTCATGGGGGAATGGCTGAGTTTGAGTTACTTAAATAACCAGTAGAGTTCTTTTAGAGGTTCATCAATATTGATCTAATTATGAAAATTGACTTTGCCTTGAGTCTATAATGTGTCCTAAAATCCGTTCCTTGTTTCCAGTCAAGCCACATGTTTCTTCTGTAAAACATGAAGACTTGCCAGTTCTTAGCTCTCAGCGACTTCTTGGCATCATGGATTGCATTGCATTCTTCCCTGGGCAGGTACTTTGTGAACAATAACTAGTTGACAATGTTTTCTCTCATGACAGTGTTCCCTGGGCTTGTGTCATGCATGGAGGACATGAGTTGACTTCCAAACAATGAGTACTTTTTTGTCCATTGTTTCTTTATGTTCAGCAAAACAGCTATATTTGTCGAAAAATCTTGTGGTAAGTATAGGATTTCACATTACAATGATATCAATAAATGCTTTTAGTGTTTCTGGGTTGTTTGTATTTTGATTGTTATTGTTATTTTGCATCAATTATCATTGACTGGCTGTACCTTTCTGGTTGAGTGTATAATCACATTTAGATGACCTTTAATGAACCATCTTAGATTAATCAGTATTATATCCAGGGACTCTATGAAATGATAGGTATGCTGGTTGTTTTTTGTCGACATGATACAAACATTGACATATTTGGAAAGAGGAATCTGAATTGATAAGTTGCCTCCATCAGGTATGTAGGTATGTTTAGAGAGATAGAGAGAGAGAGAGAGAGAGAGAGAGAGAGAGAGAGAGAGAGAGAGAGAAGAGAAGGAATGAAGAAGCACCGGAAAGGATCACAGGTATGTATCAAAGATCACAGGTATGTGGACATATCAAAGATTTCACATATGTGAAATCATAAAGTTTCAAGGCTGGAAGGAGTGTTGGGAATCACAACACAAGTTTCTCTAGGTGTTGCTTCAAGTCATACTTTAAAAAATCTTTTTAACATAAAGTAAGTTACTTGCCAAAACTAAGCTTCAGTTTTATTACTTGGAAATCAGTGACATTTTATTAACATATGCCTCTTAAATATACATAACAGTCCCCCATTTTCCTTAAAAAGAAGGAAGAAAGAGATAATAGGTATGAAGTGTTTAGCTAGTAACACAGAGCATTGTATTCTGTTTTGGTGATAGGGAGACTCAGTTATAATTATACACTAATAAATTTAGTAAGTAATCCAGCTAGAATTTGAAAAGTCTTGGAGATAACTTGAATCTAAAGGGGGCTAATCAGAAAACATAATGCCAAGTGGTGTATGCCAGGCACTTAAGGAGTGGAATGAGTTTTCCATATGCAGGGAAATCGGCAGTGCCATGAGATTACAGGATCACATCACAGATTATCTTATTGAGGGTAAGCTTTCTACATGCATCACTTGCAGTTGACAAAGACGGGCTTTTGAAAAAGATATCAGTATGTGCATGGTATTGTCATTCTCCATGCTCTGAGATTTAACTTAGGGCCTCACACTTTGTAGGCAAACACTACACCACAGAGACGTATTACTACCCCTGGCATATGTTCTAAAGGCCTAGACAGCTTGTAAAATGTACATTAGTGTATATGTTTCCTTTCAGTTCATCTCAGGCACCTCATGCACAAGAGAACCCAATTTCAGGACAGATTTAAAATGATAATTTATGGCTCGTGTTTAAATAATTACATGATTAATTAATATAAGTTTATATAGTTACAAAAATTATCGCATGTAAAATAGTCTCTTAGAAAACGTCTCATTTTATGTAAATTTTCACAAGCATATTTGAAAGGTTTATACAAACCAGTTAAAACATGGTAATTAGCACCAGAAGGGGAAATCATTATGATTCAGAGAAAGGATAGACCGGCAGATAAAACAATGGCAGTACTAGTAACTTATTAAATTTAAATATTCCATTATAAATTTCAAGGCTTTCAAATTATTTATGTCTTGAAAGTGTTTTTAGAGATGGGATATTGCTATTTTCACAAGCTTGCCTGGGATTTATAGCTTCCCATGTTGTTGGGACGTTAGGATGTGTGACCCAACGTGACTTAGAACGGCGCACATATGCGCACATAATAACTCCTTAGTTTGTGAGCTGCTTGGTCAGGATTAGGAGGTGTGTCTTTGTTAAGATAGATGTGTCTTTGTTGGAAGAGGTGAATTACTGCGGGTGGGCTCTGAGGTTTCAACAGCCCAGACTAGCTCCAGATTCTCTCTGCCTATTGTCTGCCAATAAGAATGTAAAGCTCTCAGATACTGTTCTAGGACTATGCCTGTCTGCTTCCAGCCATGATGCTAATGGACTAGCCCTCTGAAGCTGAAAGCCAGCCTCTAGTAAATGCTTTCTTTTATAAGAGTTGTCTTGGTCATGGTGCCTTTGCACAGCTATAAAAGAGTAACTAACACCTGTACAAGTACACATTTTTTAAAGTTCTGAGTATTTCTTATATATTCAGTTTTAGACTAACCTTGGTCATTACAATCTTGAACATGTAATTCTAGCTACCCATGAGGCTTAAATAACTTTATTCCTTCCTACAGATTGTGATCAGTGTATATGAAACAAACACCTGAGTATTTACTATTTTGTGACCTTGGGCAAACATTATTTACTTAAGTTTCCTTAACTATACTGTGGGGCATGTAATGGTCCCTTCTTATGTTTACCCCAAGATTTACATCAAACACTGTGAAGACTTAAAGTGCTTTGTGTGTACTAAAACACAAGTGAATATTAGCTAATATTTCAATGAACCAAATAACTTGTCAGAATAAAATAAAAAGAAAGTATAATTTAAAATAGGCATAGAGTATTTATTGTATTGTGTTGCTCTGTTTTATCACAGATTTATTTGATCCAAATTTTTTAAAAAAAACTTGTATTAGCAGATATTATTTGCATATAATGCGTTTCATTATAACATTTTTCCACCCCTATATTCTGATTAAATTTACCCCCAAATTGTCCTTTTTCTTGTCACTTTCCTGTACTGCTGTCCCCATTCATCTTCCCAGTGATCCCCTTTCTACTTCTCAAGTGTTTTTGTTTTTGTTTTTGTTTTTTGTTTTGTTTTGTTTTGTTTTGTTTTTTTTGCATGGAGTGAACCAATAGTTTCATTAGAATGTTTCACAAGAGTGTGGGCAACCACTGAAGAAAATGTTATTTTTCCAGCAACTATTAACTGCCTATAGATGGACAAGACCCTCAGGAAGGGCAAGGTCCTCATGAGCCCTTCCCTAATCTGTAAACTCTGAAGACTACACTACTCTCTCTGAGAGAGAGAGAGAGAGAGAGAGAGAGAGAGAGAGAGAGAGAGAGAGAGAGGAAAAAGACCCAAACAGAAAATCTGACTGCCTCTCTCCACTCATTATACTTACGAAATTTACAGGGGAAATTATTTTCTAAATATCTCCTCTACTTTCTAATATAGCATTAGAGATGCTTTGGGCACCCCAGAGTCATGGTCAGTTATATACTGAAATGAGATGTTTTAGAAAGTTCAGTGAACTCTTAAAAAAGTAAAATAGACAATTGGAACATTGGAGAGGAACTGAAAAAATAGTATATTTGAATTACTCTTTATACAGAAAAGTGATGAAAAGAAAGAGCAATAGGAAACAAGTAATATAAAAGGGGGCTGGAGAAATGATCCAGCGGTCAAGATCTCAGCTTGCTTGTCCAGGGTTCAATTGACAACCACCTCAATTTCAGTTCCAAGGGATCAGGCGCCCTCTCTTGGTCTCTGAAGGGAACAGTCATGCAGGTGGTACACAGACATACATGCACACACATAAAATTTAAAAGCAAAATCCCCCAAAGGAGCTCCCCTTCAACACTAGATACCCATATCCACAAGAACCTATCCCTTCCCTCCTTCCCTCCTTCCCTCCTTATTTCTTCTTTCCTTCCGCTCTATCTTTTAGTTGTCTTCTCTTTGTCCCTCCAATCTGTCCCCCTCTCTTGTCTCTGCAGGCAGTTGAAGCTGTTTTGGAGTTTTGCGGTGGAGGTAGAGGAAGCCATCCTGCTACCGACTTTAATTTTGCCCTTGGTTACTTCTTTATTTCAAAGATTTATTTATTTATTATGTATACAACATTCTGCTTCCATGTATATCTGCACACCAGAAGAGGGCACCAGATCTCATAACGGATGGTTGAGAGCCACCATGTGGTTGCTGGGAATTGAACTCAGGACCTCTGGAAGAGCAGTAGGTGCTCTTAACCTCTGAGCCATCTCTCCAGCCCGTCCCTTGGGGACTCCTGTAGGGCAGCCGACTTTAGAGAGAGAGTCTCACATTCTGATAATGTTCCCTTTCTCTGAAGAGGTACTAGTTCTTATGGATATCCCCCTCAGAAACACAGAGGCAACCATTCCTCAAAGGCCAAGAGAATGAAAGTACTCTGTCATCTGACTTATCAGAGCAACCCCCACCCCCATGTTGGAATAAAAGGAGAAGTCTGGGCAATGATCTCACCAAAATGTGATGCTCAGGGGGCAGGCCCCCTCCACCACTGCATGTGCTTCCTCCTCCCCCTCAGATTGTGTGATTCGTGCGGGGGGTGGTGGTGAGCAGGAGAAAGGTGGTACAGACATTATTTAGGAAAATTAGAATAGCTCAAGGGATCTCAGGCAACTGTCTTAGTGCATGCAAACATATGTGACCATGTACAAGCTCAGAAAGACGAGCATCTATTTGCTTGTCAGGGATAAGCAATGGGACATGTCTATGTCTTAAGACAGTTTAAGAGAAAGCATCACCAGATACATCAGAAAAGAGACATTTGAAAAACGTTTTTGGAATCCATTCGGGGTGATTTGGGGTAGCCTATCCCAATCCCATGCATGGGACAGGGCAATTTTCTGGCCTGAAAACTTGGGTGCTTTGTTTCTGCTGTTATTTAGTCTCATTCCTCAAGACCACCCCCTTATTTATTTATTTTTTTTTTACCTGTCCACTTTCTTTCTACCTGGGCTGTCCTAAGCTCTGACCCCTGCCTCCCTCTGCTCACACTGGCTTTAAAACCCAGGGAGCTGTGGGTCAGTGTTCCATCCATAGATCTCTCCAGCACAGCAATCTCGCAGACTTGGGCGCTGGGCTCATTTGACAGAAGGACTGCTCCGCTTTCTTCTTATGCTGCTTCCCCTTCCTCTTTTCCCAGATAGATATGTAAACACATTCATTTTCCTGTTCAAACGGGGCGAATTGGTGTTGTGCCTGTGCCTTGACTTAGCGATTGGACTGAGCCTTGCTCCTCCCTTCCCTACTCGGATAGGAGCCACAAGGATCTGGAGCTCGGGCTTCCAAATTGCAGCTGGCCTGGGGCCAGGTGACCTTTGCTTTTTAAGTTTCTTTCTGGAGGGGGGGGTGCGTGGAAGGGGGAGCTGGGATCTGTTGGGGGGAGAGTTTGAGGAAAGGAAGGGGCTGGAAGAGAGTAAAGGGCTGTTGTTAAACAGTTTCTTACCGTAAGAGGGAGTTCAGACCTAGATCTTTCCAGTTAATCACACAACAAACTTAGCTCATCGCAATAAAAGCAGCTCAGAACCGACCGGCTCACAACAGGATTCTTTCAGCCCGGCATCTCCTGCAGAGGGATCAGCCTGCTCGATCTGCAAGCATGATGTGGGGGACCAAACTTCTACCGGTCCTGTTGCTGCAGCACGTCCTCCTGCACCTCCTCCTGCTTCCTGTCACCATCCCCTATGCAGGTAAGTTTACTTCTGCTTCATGGAAACTGTGATTGCTTTAACTCTCCTGCTGACCTTGCTCTTTCCTTCCAAGAAGCTCTCTACCCTTCTTCCAGCATCCTTTCTTAACTCCATGTGTAGTGTGGGGCTTCCTAACCTCTCATTATGCTTTCTTTTGACATTCCTTTTCTGTTTGAAAAACATTTAAAATGATAATTAACATCCCCCAGTGATACCCCCACCCCCATCAGGCCCCACCTCATTTAGCTAAGCAGTCCGGAATTATGGGATAGGAATGAAGTGCTAACACTGGCTGGAACTTTGCTGGTTTGGCTAAGTTTAAGAACGAAGACAGACTTTGGCTTGAAGAGGGGAGAGTGATGGTCAGTCTAACCAGGGACTCCTGATTTCCCAAAAGGAGAATTTCCTATAAGTGTCCATCCAGTCAACCTTCAGCTCCAAATTCTGACATTGTGCAGGTCTTCATTTGGAGGAGGCATATTAAGCTCTGAGTATATACATGTTATAAAAATGAAACAGAAAGCTTTTCCTTCCAAGCTTCTCTTCTCTCTCTCTGGTATGGATGATTGCTGTTGATGCTGCAGTGCAGGGAGGAACACATCTTTGATTTGTATGGATACAGCACAATTGTCCCTCTTGGAATAGTTCAGAGTGCCTGGATATTTAGGGATCTCATGTATTGGTATAGGAAGTTTTCTCTTATTAGCTAGAGTAGAGGAAACATCTGTATCTATTGTGTTATTATTGCAGTGTCTGGACTGGGGTGACAGCAGGAGAAGGCAGTGAACTTTGGGGAAATAAAGACTGTACCAAGTGCCCAAATAGCAGATAGGTGACTTTTTAAAAAGCAAGAAAACAAGGAAACAGGCTGATAATTTAAGATAAGTTAACTATGACATTTATCACACCTCTGATCTAGTATCTGATGTAATACAAGAAGTAGCTAGTGCTAATAAAAAATATTGAAACCACCTGTTTTTTTTTTTTTTCTGCATTGGGAAGTGACTCCTTTTGAAAACAGACACTTTGGAAAGGGCCCTTTAAAAGGGCATAGGTAAAGGTTCCTGACAAAGTGTCATGTTAGGTGAATCTTTAAGACATTGCTAGGTTAGGGGGTACTAGCATAAATTGTAATCTTGGTCCAGTTTTCTTCTTTCACTTTTCAAAAACAAAATGCTGTTGCCTTGAAGTATGGTTACCTGAACTCAGTTGAGCTAATGCAAGATCTCAGTTTGGAAAGTCAAACAGTAGATCGACCAAAGACAACTTCCATTTGTTTTTTTGGCGTGCATGACACACTTTTGGCAGGAGGTATACATTTGTAATTATATTTCACTTTGGCTAATGTTGAAATGACTTTGTTTCCTGAGTATATAGAGAGCAGTCTGAGAGTGCGCTGGCAGGCCAAGAGAGGGCCTTTGGGAATTACAGATATATGTTATGAATAATTCCTCAAGTGGATAATACTAAAATTGTCATCAGAAGTGGGCCCATCTTTGTTGCATTTGCAACTTTGTTTTTAACAGTTTCCTTGTCTTAAACAACTTCCCAAATGGAAACAGTAGCTTTTTTCAAATATGTAATGAGAGTTTGTTCCTGACTTTTCATCTAACATTGAACACTTACTTTGTTGTTGTTACTTGCATGGCTATCCATCAGAAAGGAAGTGGGTACCCCAGTATGTTGACAGGCACTCATGAGCAGAATATGTTGTGGAGATAACTTTTTAAAAGAAGATTCTTAAGAAATATTGATGTGGATGATCCAAGCAGTTTTGATAGGAATTCATCTACTGCATAACATTATCATCTATTCTCTCACACTAAATCGCTAAACAAATACTGAATACTCTGTCTCAGAAATTAAACACTAAGAGAATACCTGGTATACAAGGGTCTTTAGGAATACAAAGTTCAGCAAACAGGAGAGGAACTTGCTTTTGTTGTACCATGGTGCTAAGAAATAAGTTATAAGTAAAACTCAGTTCTGATACCTGCATTCTTGGATTTATTTGATACATCTTAAAATTTATCTTTGTTAACTAAGGGACTAAACAGAAATTTCTGAATTCTAAGTGAATGGAAAATACAAGTTTTTCTTATAGTAAAGCTTAACACTACAATCAGCTCAAACATACTTTTAAACATCATTTGGCTAAGTAATATAAAGTAGCCAGCATTATCAAAAAGCAAAATAAAACAAAATTTGTGTTGGTAAGTGTCATTATAGAATAGCCGAGACTTCATTAGCTTAGTTTTCAAGCTTGACTTGAGAGGTGTGCCGTAGACAGGTCATGTGTAAGAAGATGAGCTATAGCATGATTGGTACTCTAGTCACAAGAACGGGCAAGTTGCCTGAAGGGCAGGGGTAACAAAGTATGAGAGATACTCCAGAAAGATCTATAAACCGAAAGTGAAGGTCACCTCTTAGGACTGGTAAACTGGGTTCCTAGTGGGGCTACAGCCTGTAGTTGGAAAAATAAGAAAGATGGGATAGAATGGTAGCCTTGTATGTCATAGGAAACCAAGAGATCTCTAGTGATTATTGGAAGCAGTGACTGAATATTCTAAACCAATAGGACACAGTATTTGCACTTCCATATGGCTGCTTTATTTGTTGAGTGGAAGAGAGTTGCTGGAAGAGAAGGACAGACACTGGCACATCTACAATGAGGAATTCCAGAAAATGAAGTAGAAAGGAGGGAATAGATTCTTAACTTCCCCATGAGCACTTTATCCTATAAGTCTTCAGAAGCGAGGTTATTATGTTGCATCCCAGCCACCAGTACTTGGTCTAAACCTGCCAAAGCGCTTCCTTCTCACTGTCTTCATTTACCATGAAATTAACTTCTCCAAAATGGAGTAGTACATTGCTGGCAAAGAGTGAGTCTGAGTCCTAGACAGTAACAGTGGAAACTGGGACTTCTTTTTGTGATCCTTGTCTTTAGGAGTTA
This sequence comes from Cricetulus griseus, assembly GCF_003668045.3. Classification (NCBI taxonomy): domain Eukaryota; kingdom Metazoa; phylum Chordata; class Mammalia; order Rodentia; family Cricetidae; genus Cricetulus; species Cricetulus griseus. The sequence continues at coordinate 177,377,283 of NW_023276806.1, read as the reverse complement.
AAATTCTCCAGTCACAACCATTGCCTTCCATCAATTACTTGTAGACTTTCATCTTAACATCTTGCCAGTTCAAACTGTTAATCACTAATCATGTGGGTAGTTTTCTTCAGTTATGGGGAACCAGACTCCTGCTCTTTCCACACCCTGCAAATCCTTCCTTTGCCTGGCTTTCCTTTGAAGTCCAAGGTTCTTCCACACAGAAGAAAATATATGAGGTACTGAGAGAAACGACTGTGAGGCCCAGGGGCCAGGGGGAGAATGTGTCTTTCCACAACTGCCTTGATATGCTTGACCTCGCTTTCTGTTTGTAGGTTTCAACTAGGACCCTAGTGATCTCAGTTCTAAAACAGGGGCCTCAGGTTCTTCAGGAAAGGTACCTTCCAGAATATTTTACTGGGCTGGGAAAAGAGAAAGGAACATAATTTAAAATACAGGAAATCCTGATAAATTTGCAGTGTTACCCTTGGATTTCTTGTTTATAAACTTCAACTAACAGACACATTCAAAAAATAGTAGAAAAAATCTGATCCAAACATATTTTTGAATTTTTTCCCAAATTAAGCTTGGCTTTTTAATTATTTTTAGTAAAATAAGCATCAGTTGATACATGAGGAAGAGACAGTGAAATCTACTTTCAGCAAAGGAATTGCATTTTCAGAAGCTAATTTTGAATGACCTCTGTTTTGCCTTTTTTTCTCTTATTAAGGAAATAATTAGTTTTATAGATGGATGAATTAAATGATGCATAAGTACTTAGTTACTGATCTAGTATACAGACTGAGTTATGCAGGAAAGTTCACATGTCACAGTGCCGAGGGATTCTTGGTATCTGGTTCTGATTGGTCCTTATTAGCACTGTGAAGCTCCAGGCCTTCTATTTATTACACAATAAAGGGAGATTATGGATTTACTTATTTTTCAGGATGCTTTTTGGTCTCTTGTCATGGAACTCTTACTAGCAAGTGAGAGTAGCTTGCTTTATGAGGCAAAACCATACATTAACACATTTCAATAGGACAAGTGAGGATCTGTAAAATTAATCAGAGCTAATAACTGCAGAGACCTCCTTTCTCCAGAACAGTCTTCACTCTTTTATAGCATTGGCCAGAGGCTCTGCATTGTTTTATAATTACTAAAATGCCTTAGGAACATAATCCTGATCATAGCTATTTCGAAACTACTTTTGTGTTCTTATTTTACTCTTAGACACATACAAAAGCACATTGTACATAAGACCAATGCTATATTCTTAGTTGGTCGAATTCACACATGTTGATATATACATAACATACATATAGTCAATTTTGGTAAAACTTAAGCATTTCTCAATGTAAGCTCCTATCACAGGAAATATTTAAATTTATAAGGAATGAAATTATTATCATGCTATGAAATATTAGGAGCACCAAAGAAGTAGTGTAATAAGGCCACAGAAAAAGAAACTCATGATGGAAAAATTATTTCTCACTAACCAGATTCTGTGACAGAAATGTCAATCTGCAAGTATCATGACTTCTTTTATTGTAAGAATAACAGTTATGTCAGAAATTAAGTGAAGAAATTTAAAAAACAATACCAAGTTCTTAAAATTTTCATTTTATTGCAATTACTAGTTATACTCCCAATATTTACTAAATGAAAATAACTCAAATAACTCAATTTATTAATTTAACCTTTCTTTTATAAATTAAGAATTGGTATATTAAAATTTCATGTAATTAAACAAAGTCACTTTGCAAGTCATTGACAATGCCAGCCTTAGCTGCCTGTCAAGGAATTTTGACCCCAGATTCATTAAATAAACATACTGATTAATTATTTGATTGAATTTATGTAACAAGGTTTTCTTTAAATAAAATCTCTTACATCATATTGTTTGCATCTTATAGCCCATGTACCAGTCTTTTGGAGACTGTGTTCTGGAGTTTTGAAAATAATTCAGAACTTAGAGAAGTACATGTTTTCTCTTATTTATTGTTGACTTTAGGTTAGGATAGATATTACTGAGTACCATCTGCATACTTAACAAACCAACCAGAGCCAGTGCTTGCTGGCAACAGGATATGATGCCATTCTTGGCACTTCACTCTGGTAGCCATCTTCCCAACTTTTCTGCATAGAAAACGTTACCCTCTTTTCTTGACACACTTCACCACATTTAAAGACCAGGAATGCATTTCCTGCTGTAGCATGCAAGCTTCTCTTCAGCTGATAGCCCTGAATCAAATCTTCAGGAAATGTTTACAAATCACATTTCCACATACATTCTTAGATAAATGATGGCAATGGGAGTTGTTCTGAGTGCTATCTCTGAAGCTGAGCCTCTAAATTTCCAGGCTGAAGTCTTCCAAGTGGCCAATTAATTTCTCATTGTCTTTACTCAGTTCCAGTTAAAAGTGAATGTATTCAATTACCATTGTTATAAGGGATATTAAACAAATTTACATGTAGATATGCATGTTTCTATATGTGATGATTTACGCTAATTAGTTTGATCAGTATTAAATTGGGATATTTTTAGGAAATTAAGAATGATGGAACACATTCTTATTATCTTCAAATTATTCACAAATTTAAGATCTTTAGGATATATTGGTTCTGTTTTTCAAGTTTATAGTAAGTTTCATACTATCTAGAGGTCTTGTCCTTTCATGAAGAAAAATGCCGTTGCTACATTAAAGGATAAAGCTTTACATACATTTGATTTACAGTGTTTGGCCTGATCTCAATACAAACAGTTTTATGAAATTGAGAAATAGTGTCCCAAACACTGAATACATTTTTTTTGGTACAAAAATAAAAAGAGAGGGGCTAAAATATGTATAGTATGAAGCACTTAAAGAACAAGTCAGCAGAATTTGTCCAATGCAGAGTTTCTAGTGAGAAGTTTCTCACTGCAATGCCTTTGGATAGACTTACCTAGTTAGCACCGTAATTTATATAAAGAGCCACAGATCGGAGAATGAACAGTTTAATTACAAAGCATACATATGCCTCTGGCACTGATGCTTGACTCTGTGTTGTCTGGAGAACATCATCTCTTTAGGGTGAGTTTTGTCCTAATTTTGAAATAACTCTTCTTTAGGGTTGTTTATTCTTTGGGGTGAACTTTGTCCTAATTTTTCAATGCATCCTTCATTTGAAAGGATGTAGATTAGTAATTTACATAGCAATTATCTGTTTTTACATAATTATAATGTTACTTTCTCTTGCTCTTCTGCATCCTCATCCAACTCTCTCCACCCCCTAGAGGTATACTATATGATGTACTATAAAATCATTATCATGAAGATGTTCCTTAAGGAATTTACCCCTCTATAATTATTAAAAACCTTTCACATTGAACTATTTAATTTTTGTATTAATAGAAGGGCAGAAGAAAAGAAGAAATACACTCCATGAATTCAAAAAGTCAGCAAAGACTACTCTCACCAAGGAAGACCCATTATTGAAGATAAAAAGCAAAAAAATGAACTCGGCAGATGAGTGTGCCAACAGATGTATCAGGAATAAGGGCCTTCCATTCACATGCAAGTAAGTCATTTCACTTTCTTTATTGAAAAGTTTTCAAATAAAGTAAATATATAGTGATCATATTTCATCTCCCTTTTGTTAGTCAATGCAATTTGTCCTTTAGAGTAGTTTTGAGTCTAGCTTGAACTCATTCCAGATAGATCTCTCAGTTGACATGAATGACCATTTGAGGTTCTGTGGATTCTGAACAATTAACATAGAGCTAAAACCAAATTGGACTCTTTCTTATTCTAAAATGTTGTGTTTCTTGTTTTCTTTTGTAGCAGAGCAATGCAAGGATTTTCTGGGTAGGAACTGGGCAACAGCCAAAATTTACTGCAATTTATACCATCTCTGTAGGGATTTAAATAAAAGGTGTTGAGAGAATTATATAAAAGCCTAGAGAGATCGGTGTCAGCAGTACAGACTGCTTCAAAGAAGTCAGAGAAAGTGATGATAAAGGTAGGGTGGGAAGTGATGGAGCCATCTGAGACTTGAGTGGTTTGAAGTAGAGACAGTCTTACCTTTTGACAGGCCCCTTGTCACTTAGAATTCCTTATTAATTTGCCAGTGATCTCAGAGGAGAAAACTTACAATTTTGAAATAGCAAGGTGAAAATATTATCCAAAATGGCAATAAGAACATATATTTACTGATCAAGATGTGGTAGTGCACTCTTATAATCCCCAAAACCAAAGGAAGCTGGTCATTATGAGTTCAAGACGAGCCTGAGCTACAGAGCTACACACACACACACACACACACACACACACACACACACACACACAGACACCATTCTTCAAAAATGTATTCTCTTGATTAATTTTCTATTCTCTTTTGTACCTTAAAAAATAACATTGGGTGCTAGAAAGTTCATTTGGTGGTTAGGAACACTTGCTGCTTTTGCTGCAGAGGACATGGGTTTGGCTTCCAGAACCCATATCAGGGTCCTTACCAGAACTTGCATCAGTTCCAGGACATCTGGTGTCCTCTACTGGCTTCTAAAGGCATCTGCACACATGTGGTACACATGGATTCACTCCTGCACACACATGAACTCCGATAATAAAGAAATTGTTCACAAAAGGTTGTGTGGCTGGAATGTAGCTCGGTGTCAGTGTGCCTGCTTAGAATGCAAGAGGCCCTAGATTTTTTTATTCATGTTATTAAAAGTGGTATTTTTGAAGAAATTCTATCAATGTTCAATTCTTGCATACTCTGTTTTCACAGTGGCCCTTTATGAGAATACAGAATTCAGTGATTTCATGTGAGATGTTCCCATTTAGTGTTCCCTGTCTCAGAGAAATGAGGATTGTGGGCTCCTAGGGAAGGACACGGTCTCAGAAGGTCTTCAGCTTGCTTGGGCAGGGGAAAGACTATCTCTTTTCTATTTTTAAAGCCAAACTGCCACTCTCATGAAGACATTTCCTGGCAACCGTAGTGGGAATTGGATTTGTAAGCTTATCCCTGGGATAATTGTGTTTTATTCTGACTTTTGCATAAAAGCCTTGGGGTTGGGGAAAATAAGGCAGAAAAGGCAACTCTCAATCAGCGTCTGAGCTGTGTAAATTTATGGAGATGCTCTGTTGGCAAACTGGAGCTTCAAGTCCAGTCTTCCCTCCTCAGAGTTGAAAGGTAGGGGAAGAGAATAAGGGAAGCACATTTTGTTGTGGATTTCTAATGCAGAGTTTGAAAATAAGATCTATAAGAAATTTATAGAAAAATCTAATGCAGGGAATGTGATGGCCCCACACACTTCTCAGAGAAGTGTAAAATAATATAAAGCAGTACTTTTTGGAGAGCCTATTCTATTACAATGGAAGGAAAGAAAGGTTCTTATAGACTTGGAAATCAAACCTACTTTTCTGGTTCACAGTACTTTAAAAAATCTGAAGAACTTTGGGGGTACCTACTAGTTTTTTGTTTTTGTTTTTTTTGCAAATACTTTTAATAGGCAGTGGAAAAAGCAGTCTAGCATTAGCTGCAGGAGTGGGGACACATGTGGACATCTTCCCCAAGAGCATGAATTCAAAACATATTGTCTAATGTTAATAGTTTTGAACTAAAAGGTCCATGCTGATAAACTTATTTAGGGAACATTGACTTAGGAACATAGCATCCCTACAGTAGGATTTCCATTCTCTGTAGTAAATTTCACATTTTATGACTCACCAAACAAGGATATTAATGTGACAGTTTCCAAACATTTTGTTCAATTTCTTCCTTCTGAAGACACTGTTTAGGAGTGGGGATTTGCCTAATACATTTTCCCTTGAAATCTTTTTATATGATTACAATGTGTCTCAGTCATATCTAGCCCCCAACACTTCAATACCTCCCAGGTCCCCCAATACATTTCCCTTCAAAATCCCTGTGCTTAATAATAATATAAAAAATACCCAATAAGTTCAGTTAGTGGTACTTATCTGTGCATGGCTTTGGGCCATCTACTGAAGTATGCTTGGTCTACCAGTGGCCACACTCCTGAAAGAAAAGTGACCCTTTCTTCCTTAGCAGCCATCAACTGGCCATAGTGCCCCAGCTGGGGGCATGTCATCCGGAGCCTGTCGTCATTCCATACTGGAACTTTCAACTGTCTTGGCCTTGTGTAGGCAGTGAGCACTGCTGTGAATTCCTATGTTGAGCAGCCAGGTTGTGTCCAGGGGACAACATTTCACAGCACTCCTCCCCATCTCCCACCTCCTACATTCTTCTTCACTCTTCTCTGGGAAGTTCTTTGAGCTGTGAGGGGGCCAGGTTCCTACAGTCAGTTGCTATTCTCAGTAAATGGTCAGGAGTCTGGGAAAAACACACTGCCTACTTCAATAGGAAGCTTCCATGACTGAGAGATAAGAGCAGAAGAAAGTTATCTGTGCCAGGTGCCTGGGTACTCAGCCTAACACAATTTAAGGAATATGATTATAGTTATTTTATTTGCAGGACTGAGACCGAACTCTAAGTCATTTTTCAAGCTAGGAAATTACTTCCACTGACTTATATTCCTATCCATTTTATATTGTTTTGTTTTGTTTTGAGGCAGGGACTTGCAAAGCTATTCATGTCTGTCTTGAAGTTACTCTGCAGTCTATACAGGCCTTGGATACATTTCTCCAGTCTCAGCATCCCAAAAGTTGGACACAGGGCTACATCACCAGGGGACATGTCATTTTTAGAACATATTTGTATATTTACAAATTTTGCATGCTAATTATAATATTGCAAATGTAATCACTTTCATTTAACAAAAACTTCCAACTAACTGGGCACTAACAAAACTACTGAAGCCTTCAGAAATTATCTAGGTAGTTATATGCGATGATTTGCTTGTTGAAACCTTCATTTTTCTACATATCATTGAAATTAATGTCAAAACTTTCTTCAGAGTATTCATCTGTTTTTTCCTAATCTATACTTATAAAACAATTGTTTTGTCTTTGTTGTTTGTTCCATCAAAATAGGAAATACACATACCACCATTGTATTTTAATATGTAATAATGTCCTATTCTATATGTCCTCCTTGGTAAATCATGTGCCCATTAAATAAACAAAGCAAAAACTGTTAAATTGTAGTATTCTTTCTTTTCATTCAGCTATCTTTTTCAGGGCCTTTGTTTTTGATAAGACAAGAAAACGATGCCACTGGTTCCCTTTCAATAGTATGTCAAGTGGAGTGAAAAAAGGGTTTGGCCATGAATTTGACCTCTATGAAAACAAAGGTAACTGCCTTCTTCCTGAGCATTACATAACAAAATGAAAGATAAAAATATAGACTTGCATTTTATCAACACATAGGTCTTCTGTGCTGATGTCCTGGTCAGATTCTGACCTTTGCTATCGTCAGTCACTGATTAAGGTAGTAAAATGTTGTGCCCTGACTATGATGACTGTCAGGACACAACATTAGACAGAAGGCTGTGTTTCACAGATGTTCCTTAATTTAGATCACTCTCTCTCCTCAGCTAGTCTTTTCTGCATTCATTTTCTAATGTCATTTAGGCTGTGAGATCGGTGTACCTTATACTGTGGCAAATTTTAAAGATTAAGATAGTATTCTAAATTATAACAACTTTGTGTGGCTCATGTCATTGTGGTGGTGGGTGATGATAACAAAGCATGGAGATTTTGGGCAAATAAGTTGAATTCATGTATAAATGATTTAAAATTATTTAAATGAGAAATAGAAATTGTTAATTTGTCTTTTATGTAATATTACATTATATGTGTTATGGTATGTAAAGTATTTACAGTGTTTAAAAGCAAAGTATACTAATGAGATAATTGTAGAATATTGAATATACATTTTACAGGTTAAATATTTATTCATATGAACTAACAATTATGGATTGAACCTATGAAATTAATGCTATTTTGTTAGTGTTTTTTTACAAGAACATATTGTGTTTATTGAATTAGGTTATGGATACCAAATACAGACACCTTTATGTCAATTGACTGAATCTTTAAGTAAAAGCTAATAGTAGAAAATAGAACAATTTTGCATATCTCAATGATTTTACATGTCTGAAGTATAATTTGTGATTTTTATTCAGTCTTTCTCTAGTTGGCTAGCTGCACATCCTCTTGTTTTGTAACTAATATGCCCCTATTTAGAATTCAGTTCTCTATGTTAGAAAGTGAAATGTTATTAAAAAACATGTAGAATAATAACTAACCCAATGTAGTTAATTCATGCAAATGCACACACACACACACAAACACACACACACATACACACACACACACACACACACACACACACACACACACACCACAAAAAAACAAGTTCACATAATTTTACTGAGATAAGACAAATCAGTTTTGTTTGCTTACATTTTATTTCAGAATTTAAAATAGATTTGGAAGTTACCTAAGTTTTGTTTTTAATATTTTCTTTGGCACATTTATTTAATCAAGTCACAGTGGTCTACCCAGTTGAGTATGTAAACTAATCCAAATTAAGGACGAAGACTAATCTCTGTAGTTAGCCTCTACTATATAGTCAAAAATTAAATTGTATGACAACTTGACTTGTTTGCTTTGTATTATTCTGAAATGTGTGGCTTGAAAATACTAGTACAAGCTTTAGCAAGAATTTTCAGTATTATTGGAAACAGTTGGCATCCATTGGTGACTCACATGCTGAAGTGGATTCTTGCTTTTCCTCTCCAGTAAGTACAGTAGGTGTTTCACATAGTTCTAACATTTTCTCTCTGTGCTATTCAATAGACTACATTAGAAACTGCATCATTGGTAAAGGAAGCAGCTACAAGGGGACAGTATCTATCACCAAGAGTGGCATCAAGTGTCAACCTTGGAGTTCCATGATCCCCCATGAGCACAGGTAAGAACAGCATGATAAAAAGAGGAAGCAACCTCACCTGTCTGCATGTGAACAGTTGCCCATTAGTCCTTTGGGTAGCACTACCCTTCTGTTATCACCTAGTCTGTGTTGCTGAATTGTGCTAGGCCAAAACTTTGATGGAATCATGATTAATGAGTACCAAGAGATTAACAGATTTGCTATTTAAATATGGCCTAACATTTTTTTTTTTTTACCTCAGTGTCTCAATTTTAGATGTTATTGCAAATGACTCTGTTTTTTTGCCTTTGAGAGGGTACTGTGAATTAACAGGGAGAGCAGGATTTAGACCTCACAAAGCATGTGTTGAAACTTCAGAAGATCTTAGCTTTGGCTGCATCTTACAATGACTTATTGCCAATCCTGGAAAGTCCCACTACCAAAGGTACAAGCAGACCAGTTAAATTGGATCCTCTGGAGTAGGGGTGGGGATGAGGCTCCTCAATTGGTTCTGAAGTGCAGATCAGGCCAGGACCCACTAGTCAAACTCTTTTACCCCAGATCACTTGCTTTCTCATCCCTATGTCACCCGTTGCCTAAAGTCTCCAGAAGGAGTTTTTTCTTTGACACTAAATAGCTACACCGAAGAGAACTTTATTCATTATAGCAGAAAGATGTTATTTAGAGATCAATAAAGATAATATCCATAGGCTTATGAGATTTTAATCATCATGGAGTAAAAACATAAACATTTTATATAAACATATATAAGCATTTTTATTTACTAGGGAACTGTGTCCATGATCTCCAGACATATTTCACATATAATCTCAGTAAGAACTCCAATAGTTTAAAACAGCTCTACCTGGTTAGAAACTTCTGTGGAAGGTTTAGCTTACCACATCTGAGTACCTGGTAGACAGTTAACTTTCATATGTTTTATGGTCTTAAGTATGTAGTGTAAATGTAGGCCAAGCAATCTTAGGATTTTCACAGAGAACCTTAGTGTTTTCAGGGTCATACATAGATGGTAAGTGGCATTACCAGTTCCATAGTACATCCAGTGTGTGCAGCAACCCTCCAGTGTGAGATTGTGAGTTTATCTGTAGTGCTTGTGCTCTGACTTGTCGGTAGTAACAAAATGTGATGGCCTTCCCGTGATGAATACACTTTCATTCCTTTCTGTTTTTTAAAAGCCTTTGCTTGCACAATGATTGATTTTGTTTTAGCAAACAGATATGATTTAATCAAGTGATTTATTAATGTAAAAGTTAACTTGTTTGATGCAGTAATGAAACCTTTAGACTTTGCCTTATGAACACTAGCTAGTGACTGTCCAAGTTGATCAGCTCTGTAGTAGTATAGGGTATAATAACTTCCCAAAGTTATTTACAACAGTTATAAAGGAATGCCTCTAAAACATGGTATTGCTTCTGGATTAGAAAGCAAATAATACAACTACTTTTGTTCTCTTTTAGGGGTGGGCATACTGATGAAAACCCATTGGTTGAATAGTTAGATCTAACTTTTTACAAACAAAAGAATACCATGGAAATCAATCTTACCTTAGACCAGGAGAGTGTGCTGGACTCCCCAGTAGAGTTTTTCTTTCAACCCAGATTCTCTATGATTGTTATTCTCTGCTTGAGGAGTAAATGTGAAATGTTCTCCCTGGGAAATGGGTTTCCTATTCAATCAGATATTTTGCCAAGGAACATGGGTATCTTGTATATTATTCAAATCCCTTTTTATTTGATGAAAGCAATACTTAATTTTTTATCAATTAGCAGTGTTATTGGAATAGCTTCATGATTGCTTAACACTTTAAAATTAGGTGTTAACTAAAGATTAATTTTATGAGAAATGGAATAAGAAATATGTTTTTGTCTAGCAGAGTGATTTATTGTTGAGTTTCTAAACTGAAATATTTTATAAATGGCTTAATGGAAAGATGATGATAGATGTTGAAATTAACACAAAAGCTTAACAGAAAATCAGGTGACCTGATATCTACATCTATATCTTTCACTGGCCTTCTAGCATTCATTAGTGAAGCAGATGATAGAATAGATCAAGTTTCTTATGAACATAGCTTATATTAAAAGAAAAAAAGGGAGGCTAGCACCCAGAAGACCTAGTTTATGGTTTAGAGTATATTTGGACATAACCCAGTTTTAAATATTTCTTCACTTATCTCTCTTAAACTTTGCTAACAGCAAGGACAGAGATAAAAATAGTATCTGTGTGAATAACAGCTCAGTTCAGATTCCACAAGCTGGCACAGGCCTTTTGTGTAACAAGTTCTCATAAACATTTGTCTAATGAACACCTATAAGTGAAAGAGTGGGTAAGGCTTCATACCCTGGCCAAGTATGGGGTGTTGAAGATAATCAGACTGAACACCTGTGAGACAAAAGAAAGCCAGCTGGTTGTGGGTGAAGGACAAAAAGACCAATAAAGAAGTGAGAAACACTTTAACCTCTGTGACCTAAAGAGGGATTTGATGTTCATTCACTCATAATTATAAAAACAAGAACAGCCTTTCTCTTTATTTTCCGACTTTAACTCCAGTGAGAATAGTTTTCTTCTTTTGGCCATCTTTAGTTTAAATTTCTACTTTTCTCTGATTCTTCCTACTTGTTTTTTTCTTATAAAACAAAACAAACAAACAACAACAACAGACACACACACACACACACACACACACACACACACACACACACACACACACACACACACCCCACTGCTTCTTCACAGCTTTTTAAATTTTGGGAGGCTCTACATCTTACCTTCCCATTTCAACCTTAATGGAATAGGAGTCTTCTGAAACTGTCAATATTGAATCACTAGTTTCTTACTTCTTCTGATTTACTGGGCAATTTTATTTTAAGGTTTGAAACTTCTTTCTTTTATTGAAAATAGATTATTTTTCTTACACAATATATCCTGATTATGAATCACCTTCGTTCTAGTTCCTTCACAACTCCCCTCCCATCCAGTTCCCACTAGTTCTCTGTTTCTCTTTAGAAAGCAAACAGGCTTCTAAGAGATAATAATATATATAAAAATATATTAAGCTAAAACAAAAACTATTACATTGGAGTTGTATAGGAAAAATAAAGAGAGAAAAGAACTCAAAGGAAGGCACAATAATCAGAAACCCATTTGTTCACACACCCAGGACTTATATACAAACACTAAACCTGAAGTCATAATATATAAGCAGAGGACCTCTGCAGACATGTGCAGGCCCAGGGTATGCTGCTGCAGTCTCTGAAGTCACTAGTGCCCTAAGTAAAATATTGTTCATTTGATGAACCTGCAACTAAATAAATACTTTATTCCTATACCAGATAGGTGATATGTACCTATGATGCAGTGATTAGTAATAACTAATATCACCACTGCTTTTTCCTAACATAAAGTTACAGTGGACTTTAAGTAAATTTATTTGAGTTACTTCATCAAATATATAAAGCAAAAGTCAGTTTTATTTCTAATAGAGAAGTATTTTGTTATAATTTACCATGCATATTTGGGGAAGTGCCAAAAAGTGAAATAAAATTTATTTCAGGCAATATTAAGAACACAGGACACAGATGCAAAATTCTTCCATGATGGAACTACAGCTAAGAAAAGACAAATGTCTTATTTTTTGAAAATCAATCAAGAAAATCAAAACCTTCTGGCTAAGATTTTAAAATTTTTAGTTATCTTTAACTAAAAGTTCCACCAAACATATGAACTAATTTCTTATTTCTGTGCTATATTTAAAATGCTGGTGAAGTAAGGATGTAAATGCTTTTTTTGAGACATACCTTGAAGTTGCTTAATTCTTACAATACTATTTTGGTTCCTTGCACGTTTTTAATAATATCTTTGAATAGACTGTTTAATTTTTGACCACTGATTTATGTCTTCTGAAGGCCTGACTGTGGTGTTTCTTCATGCTCAAACAAAAGCCTTCTACTGTAAAATTTGCTTGGAAAATGATTCTCATGCCAGTATCCATTGTGTGGTATAACATCTTTATTTTTTTAAAGATTTTTCTTTCATTTTCCTTGTTTTGATTAGTACATAGTAACTTTAAAAGTAGTGTGTGATATTCTGATTCATGTATATGACCAACTCTAGATAATTAGCATATCCATTTCCCAACAATCATGTCACTGGATAGAAAGCACATTTGAATCCTATTTCCTGAGAGACTCAGATCTGTAAACTTTGTATTCACACAGAACACTAGGGTCAATAAAAGTAGAAACAGGTTTTAGCAAAGACTTGTGATTGGGTTGAAATTATTTTACTGGTATTATCCATGGAGGAATGTTCTTTTCTTATATTGTTTTGCAGCAGACAAATATAGGATGCACTGCTGTAAGCATTACAAATATAGATAGCTTCCACCTTTTCTCTTGCTGGAGGATACTTCTGGGTCACAGACTACCAGTAGAGCTTGAGATATTTTAGGTGAGGTTATCAAATTGATCTCAATACACCCAATGAAATACATTTATGGACTAAAACTGAGAACTCCAAACCTCAATCTCAGTCATCACTATCAACGCTTTTGAAGAGATTAAAGCCATTTGATTCCTTGTTATAGCACTGACAATGAGCAGGGTGTGCTTGATTATAGGTGCCATTTGTCAAATATCACATCATCTCCTTCAACTTCCCCAAACAGCCATATGAAATCTAAACTGTTACAAGCTCTGGCTTTTCTTAGTGAATTAGTAAGCAAGTTAATGGCTGGAGGGGTTCAATTATGTGCTGGTATCTCACAACAAAGAGTTGAATGTGGGATCAAGCCTTAGTTTGAAATCCTGGATTCTTGGCTCATGCTGTGTCACCAATCTTTTTCTTCAATTGTGAAGAAACAAAGGTGTGTGTGTGTGTGTGTGTGTGTGTGTGTGTGTGTGTGTGTTAGCCATTATGAGGAAAGCTGTATACAAGCAGATGATCCTGGATCTGTAGCATAAGGGTCAGATCTGGAAGCCAACTGCAGAGATGATGGCTCAGGTTTTACTAAGTCTGAGAATTTATTACTTGTGATTTGGAGTGTTGAAATTCGATCTTAAAAAACACAGCTATGTTTTAGAATATTTGAACTTGTGGGAATTCAGAGGCTAGTAATTACTAATTTGGTGTGGAATACAGAAGTTCAGTTAGGTAAATTTTAATAAAATTCAAGTATTTAAATTGCAAAATAGAAGTACGGATACACTAAATTACATGAGATAGACAAGTTTCTCCACTTTGGGGGAAACCTAGCCAGTAACTAGTATAATTAATAGGCCAACACTATTAAAGTTGCATGCTCTTATACTGTGATGATTATCATTTTAAAACTAGCTTTTTGCCTTCGAGCTATCGCGGTAAAGACCTACAGGAAAACTACTGTCGAAATCCTCGAGGGGAAGAAGGGGGACCCTGGTGTTTCACAAGCAATCCAGAGGTACGCTACGAAGTCTGTGACATTCCTCAGTGTTCAGAAGGTAAATGAACCTGAATACCACATGGGGCGATACCCCCTACCCCCCATGTATAGAACTGTAACTCATTTAAAGATTAACAACAATGAATCCTTTACAATGAATATGTTGTTCATTCAAGTACAAGCATAGACAGTTGTGGGAGTGTTCTCACACAATGCGTCACAAACTTGTGGTCAGCAGATTCATGTAAGGTAACAGGGCCAGTTACCAAGGTGAATTTCAACGTTGGCCTGGAGTAGCCTTCTGGGGAAAGGAATAGTGGGCATTTACTTGTTCTCTTAAGCTTGTCTACCTCTAATTCTCCCATAGACCACCTGAGAGGACCTAAAATCTAGGTCAACCTTAGGGGGTCACATATCAGATAATCTTACATACCAGAGATTTACATTATGATTCATAACAGTAGCAAAACTACAGTTATGAAGTAGCAACAAAATAATTTTATGGTTGGGGCTCACCCCAACAAGAGGAACGGTATTAAAGGATTGTAGCATTTGGAAGGTTGAGAGCCACTGACCTATATAAAACTAGTCAGTTATTAGCAGCTCTGGTGCTATTCATCCAGCACTTCCTTTGGAAAAATGTGATTGAAACTACTCTTGAAGTATCACAACCCAGGCTGTATAGATTCAAGAGACCATATGCCAGGGTGCCCTGAAATGCAACATTTCCATGTGATCTTGGTGAAATGTGGCTGCAACCAAGTGTGAGTCATGTCTGCAGCTCAGTGCCATTCAAAATAGTACCCGAGAAGATCACAGCGTTGATTCCAAGCTGCCTTGAAGGCAAGCGCCTAAGCCATGTTCTCACTTCTTACACTGTGTTTTCAGTGGGAAAGAGTGCTATATTTTCTTTTGTGTTGGAAATCTGAATGACCAGCAAGATGGTAGAGTGATCATTTCAGCATTGTATGTATTTTCATTTTTCTCAGTTATTTGGCTACAGAATAAATTGAGTTTTTCAGTTTTGTCAAAGCTCCTATGATTTCATAAATCCAGATGGAACATGGATTAAATCATTTTCAGATTTATTAGGGTTTTATTAGTCATTGGGGAAGGGAAAAATGCTGTCCATATTTATAGTAAGATATACCTGTATATTAACCCAGTATTTTCTATATCCTCCATGAATATCCATTTCATACCATGTTGCTATTTATCACCAAATGAGTAAAGGCATTGTTAGCTGATTGTCATGGAGAAGGTGAATGTGTTTGTCATTCTTTAAGTTACAACCCTTGACTTCATGTGTAGACAGCTTGTCTCTGTATATTCCTACTCTCCATTCCATGTCATATTCTGTTCCCTCCAACATCTTCATTGTTTTCTTTCCTTTTAAAAATAATAAACTTATCTGTGATAACATTATGAATAAGTCTGTTTTGTATGAATAAGTCTGTAATTCATATTTGTCTCTAAATAACACATGGAAGAAAATAAATCTCTACTTTTAGAGAAATCTCCACAAATATAATTTTCTGAGATTGAGAATCATTGGCAAGTATATTTATTGGTGTGTTTGGTCTGAGAAAGAATTTTTGATGTCAGGTAGATTGTACAGCCTTGATATAGCCTGACTCTTGCTTTACCTTCCTAGTTTTCACTGGGATGTGATTTTTTCAACCCCTCCCCTTTTTTCTAAAATACATTGACATTTATTCTCAGAGGTGATGTAAAATAAAAGTGCTAGAAATAGTACTTTAAAACACTCTTGTTTTTAGCGATCCTCAGGAGAATATAATTCCTTAATATTCTTCAATAATTTGAACTCACGAAACATCTCTTAGTGGAGAACGTCATTCACTAGTATGGAAGACATGTGGTACTGGGTCATTAAAGGTTGCAGACAAGCTCTTTCTGGAGGTCTGACAACAGGACAATGAGCCTTTAGAATCAAAAGGACACCTGCCCTACAGGCTAAACATTTTCCAGAAATCATGAGTTGAACAGTGAGATTTTAAATTCAAGCTAAAATGAGACAAGTTTTATATGTGTTTTAATGAAGTAAATTCAAAATAAGCAGCATTGTCAATATATCTATGAACCACAGAGCTGTTAATAAAAAGGATATTACAAAACATAAAAGCTAATAAACATATCATGTGAATGGAATAAGAAAAACTCTCAAAATCCACTGAGCTTAAACAGTATCATGTGGTTGGCTCTCTCTGTCATTAGCTTTAATTTATTAAGTGATAACTTACAAAGATTACCTCATTATGAGTAAGTAATTTTCAAGTAGCTTTGTATATTTGAAATTAATTAAATCCTATGATCAAATTTTATTTTATAGTTTTTAAAAGAGGGATTGTTTGGGCCTCCTAGAGGACCTGTTCATTTTTTTTACACCAACAATGGCTTTGCCTCCTAAAACTTAACATCATTTTCTCAAACTTATGCCTAATTTACTTTTTTATACATATCACCACCGTTTATTGCATATTTGTTCCTGTACACTTTATCAATTTTATCTAGACTTTAAAGTCCAAGAAAAACTAGTCTCCTAAAAACTATTCCCTCAAATACGTAGAAGTTTAGACTGTATCACACAGTAAGGGACTGCTGCCAGCAGCACCAGGGTCTTCTGAGACCTTATTACTGATACCCAGCTCAAATCTGCTCAACAAGGATTTGACAGTTAAGGAGATATGAAGGTGACCTTATGCACATTGAATGTGGGGGCATATTAATCTACCACCTTTGTTCTGGAAAGTACTCATGTTATGTAGTCATTAATTTCATCTGTGTAGCAACTCTTTCCTAGTACTTTAAAATCTAAGTCTGAATTATAATAATTCCCATAGTAATGCTTCCAAGAAAATAATTATATTCAATTTTATTGGCAGATATATTCTTACAAACTGCAAAACTTTTATGAATAGTACATTACAATGGACATAGGTAATCTATTTCTCACTGAATACAAAGGAGCAAGCAACAATAACAAATGCAGCACCATTTTCATTGAAAATATCAAAGCTTAACATCCTTTAAAAAATCGGGAGAACTAAATAAACGTGTTCCATTCAAGTGGAAGTCTGAACTGTGATGAGGCTTCACCACGTGGAGCATTTCAGTGTGGAAATGACAATGATTAAACCGAACACCTTTACTCGGGAGTGCTCACACACCCTCATTTACAGTTCAGGTGCCTACTGACTGTATCCTGGGCCAGCTTCACATCACGTGAAAGGAACTGAACTGGTCCTTTGTCTTAATTCATGCATTATCCTGTATGAAAAGAGATGGGTCACTCCAATACATGGATCATATATTCCAGACACCTAACAGTTAATGTCCTGTTATGTTATTAAAGTAAACATTTCAAAAGAAGAGATCATTGTAATGTCACATGCAAAAACACTTTCAATATTTATTAGGCAAGAATCCAGCAGATAAATTAATTTTAACATTAATATCTTTCCTCACTTCAGCTAAAGTTAGATGATCAGTGCTCACAAGATACAAATGATGTGTTTGGGGAAGTTGGCCGGATTCGTAGGAGAGCCAAGTGATGATTTATTCCACAGGATGCTTGCTGCGCTACAAATCAACCTTCTATTTGAGAAATCTCATTTGCAGTTGGTTGATGTGACTCAGTTTTCAGTGTGACTTGAGACCAGCCAGAAAGGAACAATTAATTAACCCAAGAATCATCAGTATGATCCTGCATAATTAGATCAGCTTATACATTTTTTAAAGAGTGGGTGCACGGAGTTCAGTAGCAGGTCATCTTCTGTCCTAAGGTAGGTAAGAATGTTAGCTTGCCCACCTACTCAGCATGAACATTTACTAACAGAGTGGAGCTGTAACTATATATATAATATATATATATATATATATATATATATAGTTGTAAAGCTTTACATATATATATATATATATATATATATATATATATGTAAAGCTTCTGTTCTTTAAGTAGTAGCAGACTAGTTATTTGATTGATCTCTTGAGTATGTCAGTTCTTACTGGACTGTAAGAATATAATATACACTCAGTTGAAGTCACAAGATCATAAATGTGTGTGTTTAGAAGGTGAGTGGAGAGAGAACTACTAGTGTGTTAGTGACACACACACACACACACACACACACACACACACACACACACACACACACACCCCAAGATTTTGTACAGCAATTCACAGGGAAGCAGTCTGCAAGGGTCCACCTTACATTTTCAATTTTGATGTATTTTTGAATAATTATTGAAAACCAGGCAGCATTCTGACCTCATGCTAAATCTAGATGGCACTAACTCAAAATATTTAAATTACATTCCATAGGCATTTTTTTATACTTCTAATTATGGGCATAAGATCCTAATTTAAAATTAGGATGGTGTGTATGGCTGTTTCATAACTGATTAATTTACTATTGTAAACAGAACAATGGTATTGGTTTTACTACCAGAAACATTAACATAACATACTTTAATTTTAATAGTTGAATGCATGACCTGCAATGGTGAAAGCTACCGGGGTCCCATGGATCACACAGAATCAGGCAAGACCTGTCAGCGCTGGGATCATCAGACACCACACCGGCACAAATTCTTGCCTGAAAGGTAAAATCTCCCCTGATCTTTCTCCCATAGATTTCTCTTTACAAACTTGTTGGTTCTTTAACAAACCACCATGGAAAATCTCCCTCTATACTTTCCTTATCGCACACAGGCAGATAATGTGGAATTAGTCTTAATATTTTGGCTTCTGCCACACCTGCTGGTGGCTTGAGGCTTGGGGTGATAGAATTTATGACCGACATTTGAGACCAGTAAACTTCCAATTGAGTTGCTAAAGTAAGGAAGAGTTTTGAGCAAAACTTCCAGGGTACAGAATGGAAGGAGTAGCAGAGCCTTCTCTTGTTTCCCATAGCAATAAACAAACAGTTCGATGTGGTTAATAAGATAATGGCTACTTTAATAGACCCAACCTTTTGGCAGATAGTATATTGCTAACTATGACCAAATTTCTTCTAGCATCTTCAGATACTTGGGCCATACATTTAATACCTTAACATTCTTCATGTCCATGGTGAAAAGCAAGATAGCACAAAACAATTCTCTGGCTGTTTTACCCTCATGTATTTTAAAATTGCCAATAGAGACATTAATTTCATGTAAAAACCTTGAGTTGAGAAAAGAAAACAAAATGGAGTTAATTTTATAATAAAGAATTAAAATATAAATGACGAGTCTCCACCTTCCTTTAGAAATTGGTATGAATTGCTTTTTGAATTTTTTCTCTGTGTTTTTGTTTATTTCTTCTCTTTGTTCTTATAAATAAGATGAAAACTTTTTTTTTAATGCATGTCATTTCTTTTAAGTAAGACCAGAAAGGATATGGTAGCAATTAAATTCCAATCACCAGCTCAGGGCGCTGCTAATTTAAAGGGGGGTGGATTGTGGGGAAAGTGGTGTGATGGGGTTTGTCTCTTGCTCTGGTGGAGGTGAGGGCATGACCTAGCAAGGCTCCATTTCCAAAATTGAGCTGTCATTAGTAGCAGAGCTATTGAAAGCGGACTTCAGTTTGAAGTTTAAGCCTGCCCCAGGAAAGAACCTGCTCCCCTAATGAGCATTCTACACGAGGTCATGTTTGTGGAATTTGTCTTTAATTGGACTCTGTGAAAAGGAGATGCAGTTGGAGATTCTAATTGGTGGACAGGTCCAAAATGGACTTACCTTCGTAACAAAGTGGGTGATACTGTATCCTTAATGGAATGGGTAGTGAGATTGGACAGTTAGTGACTGACAGGTCCTGTAAAGGAAAAGGTGGGAACCCCGTTCATTTCCAAGCTCTCATTTCCAAGTTACGTGGAGAGCTATTGCGGCCTGTACGGTGTTTCCAGGCAGATTTACGTGACACTTTTCCTGGTGTGGTTTGCAGATATCCCGACAAGGGCTTTGATGATAATTACTGCCGCAACCCTGATGGCAAGCCCAGGCCGTGGTGCTACACTCTTGACCCTGACACCCCTTGGGAATATTGTTCAATTAAAATGTGCGGTAAGTTAGGGTCAAATTTATTGCTTCCTTTCCCTCTAACAGACTCGATCTAAGCAGCAATTATAAGGAAGATAGGTTAACAACTATTATATCTGTTATTTTAGTATGAATGATTTCTAGTTTTTAAGATTGTTGTATCATTCTACCTAATCTTTTTCCATTTTCATATACAGTTGTTTTGGAAGGGATACATGTGTAAGTGGTAAGTGTACACATATAAACACACTTATACATATGATAATAAATATTTCACTTTGATGCTACCAAGAAATTGTTTTAAAAAGTCCAGAGAGAAAATGAACAGGGAATATGTACATCACTACAAAGTTCTTATGTCTGCAATCATTAGTGAGTTTAATAACTTCTTCTGAATCTTTTCTCTGTCTTTTCTCTCTGCATTGTATCTTGAGCCATTGTTTGATGGCAAACCTCTTTTGGATAAAGGTAGACCCGCAATGGGGAAAACTATGCCTCGTTGAAGCAACTCACAGGTGTCTGTAAGCTCTAGAGAGCGATGTCTTCCCTCTGGCTAGCCTCAAACATGGCCTACATTTTGCTTCAATTTGCTGTGTTCCTAAGTTCTGTTTCTAGATGCTGGCTCTGAGCTAAATCCTCAGGAAAGAAGCTAAAGCTTATATCCTCTTACTTGTGATATCCCTTTTAATTTGTGCACGTGGGCCTCTCTTTTATATCTAATCCAGGTTTTTTTTCCCTCTTCTTTGAAGTAATACTGTGTAATAATAATTAGAGAGTGACATGCTTTTACATGATTAAAAGTTCTTATTTTTGGAGCTGGAATCTAAAATTCTTTAAGATTAGTGGAGTCACATACATTTATGAAAATACAATGTTGTAAATTAGCCTGATAGTTCAAAGTTGTGTATTGGTACAGAGACATATAAGGAAATGATACATAGAAAGTGATGCATCCACACCCAGCATAACATGAGATTATGGGGCCATGGGTAGATATTTAAATGTTTCCCTGAACCAGGTTGATGAGGAATGTCTTCTGAATATGCCCTATAATATTATTCAGGGTGTTTAATTGTCAGTCTCTTTCTTAGACCCACTAACAAGACAGTGTTTGGGCAAGTCATAGAGAAAGGACACAGCATATGCAAGTGATTGCAGACTCTGGAAGCCTTTCAGCTGAAACACAGTGTTCCAGGGAGACTGAATCATCTGTTTTTTCCTTTAAAATCTAAGATGACTACTATGACAGTGTTGCTCTGTTGAAACTGGATTAGTTCTACCCATTGACTTATTTAATCACACTCGTCTTTCCCTCTTTTTAGATCAGTTAGAGACAATATACCAATTGTTTCTCTTTTATTGTTTTGTTCTAGGTATTATTAAAACCCCTTCCTGGAATAAGGGCCAGTAGACACACACATGAATGCACAGTGAACCAACCCATGAATGCACACTCACACCACATGAACACATGTTCACATGTGTACTCATGCACACGTCCACCTTTGGACTGGACCATGTATACTGGGGAAACTCAATGTGTTTTTCCTCTGTGATTCTAAACCAAATCACAAGGATGTTTAAAAATAGGTTGGGAAATGAAATAAAGAATGATACCTTCATTATTATCCTTTCCTGCCTTTTTGGACAAAGGCATGTGTCTAATACCACACGAATTTTACTATAATACATTGCCTTGAGGTTCAAAAACACTAAAGACACTGAAAAAAAGAGATATTTGAAAATGCATTAAACATTTATGTTATTTGTCAGCATGCATTATTAATAATTGTTTTTCTCCAGCTGTCACATAGACACACACACACACACACATATATATATATACACATGTATATATATATATATATATATATATATATATATATACATATATATATATATGCGCACATAAGTGCTTAGGTTTGTGTGTATGACTTGCAAACATAAGAAATTTTATAATTCAATTTCAATGCATGAATTTATTTCAGAGCAATGCAATGAGGTGAGAAATCAAAGACATGCCCACAAAAGTGTATGAAATACTGGTACAAAGTAATAGAGTATATAAATCAGAGGCGCAGACAGTGTGAAGACGGAGTGGGGAAGGATGTGAACAGCATTAGAGAACTTGAATGTCGAGTATATATGTCACATTGGGAGGAGTTGGAAGTGGGTTGCGATAGAGCTAGTTTTTCCAGGGTATCATATAGATGCTTATGTGAGGAGTAGCAATCTAAGGATGGGGAGTGCCTGTATTAGATGGGATTCAGGTAAATCCATTCTTCTGTAAGATGCTGGGGAATATCGAGGCAGCATCAGCCAGCTGACAGTTTCTGTGGGGCCTGGATTTGCTGGGCAACTGCTCCATGCCATACACATGACTAGTTGCAATTGATGAAAATGTGACAGAGGTGGACAAAGGGATTATGTTGAAATTTCAGAGCTTTAGCATTAAAAGCAAAGCATCTCTAACAGTCTTGATAGAGAAATGTATGACTTTCAGAGCCACAATGGGAATGCTATTATTTCTTTTTCTGATGAATGAACTCCAAGTTAGTGGCTGACACTCTTTCTAAGATTTTGCCCAATGATCAGGGTGTCCCTGGTAGTGAAGAATGGATGCTGCTCACTGTCTGCCAATGTGAGCCTGAGTGCTCTTCTGAAGGCTTCTTGTCCTTCTGTACAAAGGGTTATCTCCTAAAACGTTAGAAGCCCACAAATGTTTCTGCTATATAACTTTTGACAGTAACAATGATATGAAATTTAAGATACTACAAACAAATAAGAACCTTGTAAATCCTGTGGTGCCTGAAAGGAATACTAGCTTTCTTGATAATGCTTTTCTCTGGGACAAGTTTGTATTTTGCAGGTTTGTTTTGCATATTATACAGCAATAATGTTGGCCAAGATTAACTGCATCAAAGACATTAGTTATTATATACATTGGTCTTCAAGTGCTCTTGAGCCTCCCCAGTGACTCATGTCCCTTAGGAAGGTGCTCTCATTTTTTTAAGTCAATTTACAAACTTCAGGGACTGAAAGTGCCTTCTACTCTGTCTTTGTGATCCACAATATATCTGTGAGGGTTATGTAAAATTAAAAGCACGTCAATTTATTAGTAATGGTGAAAACATTGGCTAGTAATATATGCAGTTTTAATCAGAAAATCTGTAATTTTCAGAAAATAAAGAGATCTGTGGCATTTTAGCCTTTTGTTTTTCTTTTTTGTTGTTGTCTTGTTTTTTTGGTTGTTGTTGTTGTGGTGTTTTTTTTTGGGGGGGGGTCATCTTACTAGAAGGCATCCAGGCATGTTGTATTTGCTGTGCCTTAAGTCTTTTGAACACAAATGAACTTATAGTAGTATTGTGAAGATAGTCTTGACTCTGCAGGTCCCTGAGGTTCTCAGGAATGTCAAGTATATCTGAAAGTACCTTTCCTTGAGATAGATCACTGACTGTTGCATTGGTCCCTTAGAATGCATGGATTAGAACACACCTGTTGCCTGCTCCAACTGATCTCAGTCTCTCACCACCAGTAATTTACCTGCCTGGTGACTTCTGTCAGATCTTTCTCTTTGAATTTCTTCTTGCAGAAGAGTATGTTCTTTGATTGCAATTCTCATCTGCATGATTGCAACAACCATTTATCTAGTTCAGAATCTAAAATCATAGAATAATCCCAGCACCATAACTCTCCTCTGTATTTCCTGTTTGATACTTTACCTAGAGCTGTTTGTTTAGATTTCTGTGAATGTCTTAATTGGCCATTTTGTTTCATCACTGTCCCCTTTTGTCTGAAAAAGTATTATTTTTCATCATCAGTAATTGGATGAATCATTTTCTGAGTAGAGATATCACTCCATTCACTGTTTTCCTCTTCTATTTTCTTTTGCACACTACAAAAGATGTTTGCAAAATTTTGGTAACATTCTTTCTCATCCTTAAACTTTATTGTGTGTATATTGCACACACACACACACACACACACACACACACACACACACACACAGAGAGAGAGAGAGAGAGAGAGAGAGAGAGAGAGAGAGAGAGAGAGAGAATTGAAACACTTCAGAGATTCTCTTTGATCCCAAATGAAGATAAACCAAAGCATCTTTTACTCCTCTTACATATTTTTAATGTTTTGAGTGACCCCATAGCCTACTGTTTCTCTCTGGGAGTCTTGCTTTCTGTTCCAGGTACATTAAAAAAAAACTTCTTACTTTTCCCTTTTCTTTCTGATATCTCATGTATTTTGAATCCCCATGACAGTTCCTTTCCTCTAATGCTTCTTCTGCCTTGCGTAATCATCTTCTCTGTTTCTGTTTCCTTGTCTAATTTATATCCATATCTTGTATAAATTTCAAGTTAGCCACCATCCCTAACAGCAATACTTTCCTCCTACTCTTCTTCCTTACCCTTCCTCCTCTACCTTCTCTTCCTCTTCCTTCTCCTCCTCCCCCTGCTCTCTTCCCCTTCACCCTCCTCTTCCTCTTCTCTGTCTCTTCTTCCTCCCCATGTCCCCTGTTCTCCTCTTCCTTACCCCTCCTCCTCTTCTCCCCCTTCCTTCCCTCTTTCCTTCCTCCTTTCCCTTTCCTGATCTGAAGCAGCATGGCACACTGTAGTTCTGGCTGACCTAGAACTTACTGTATAGTTCCAGCTGGCTCAAACATGGGCATCCTTTTGCCTTTGCTGCCCAGCAGTTGGGATTACAAGTGTGTACCACTAAGTGCTGCTTCGCTAAGAATTTCAAATCTTATCCTTGATTCGGTCAAATAACTATTTATTTATTTATTTGTTTGTTTGTTTATTTATTCTAAATGGGTTTTATTATGTGGTCTTGGTTTCCTTGGTTTTCTGTAGACTGGACTGGCCAATTCACTGAGATCTGCCTGTCTCTAACTCCTGAGTACTAGGATTAAAGGAATGCGCCATAATGCCCAGGATACCTTCACCTACACTTTATTGTATATTCACACCACAGAGTCATCTCCTTTCATATCCTTAGCTAGTCTGAATCTTTCAGGTATCTTTTTTATTTCTATTTTTAATCTTTCTACCCAAATCTGTAGACTCCACTTAAGCAGAGTATTTGGTTATTGCAAACGTTTAATGAAGAGTTGTTGATGAATGAAGCTTGATTTTTAGAGACTTGGAGATTTTCATTTTTCTTTTATGTTTCTTGGTATCTTTTCCCCCCTCTGATTCTTGATTTCCATGTAAACAAGACCTAATGTGCTGTTCCATATTTTTCTACCATGGCCTCAGCTCACACAGCTTTAAAGGTCACTGGGCTATTGTGGTTTTCACGCTGATTGGACTTATATGGTTTTCTTTTTGTCTTGTCTTATCTTACTACTTTTATCTTCTTTCTTTGCTTCCCTCTTATTTTTTAAATATTAACTGATTAGTGCTTGACCAGAGACATTTGAAAAGTATATGCTGCCCAAGTCTTTCATAGCTCGGGCATCTATTTGTTGTATGACAATGAACTGAATTCTTCGAACATTCTATAATCTCTAAATTTAAATATTGTTACCTTAAATCCCTACATGCTTATATTTTGGCATAAATATTTTTTAATATTGTTATTATCATTTTCTTTTTATTTTTTTCATTTGTATACCAACCCCAGTTTCCCTCCCTCCATTTCTCCTGCCCCCCATCCTCCATACCACCCCTCCTGCGCTGCTCAGATGGGGTAAGGCCTCTCTTGGGGAGTCAACAAGTTTAGCATACCAAGTTAAGGCAGAATCAAGCTTTTCCCCACTATATTAAGGTTGAGCAATGCATCCCACCATAGAGAATGGGCTCCAAAAAGCCAGTTCATGCACCTGGGATAAGTCCTGGTCCCACTGCCAGCCCGCCCCCAAACAGATCAAGTATATTAGAAGGGATTTAACATTAAGTAGAGTTCTAATAAAGGGCCCAGAGCCCTTAGCAATGATGGTCTGACAGCAAAAGGAAGAGAGATTTCTCCATCCATTCCTCCATCCTAGGAGGGCAAAGTGAGAAGCCAGCTGTCTACCTTCCAAGAGGACCCCTCATTAGTAGCCTGTGTACCATAACCTTTTTCTTGGACTTTCCAGTCTATAGAAACTGTGAGAAAATAAAATACCTTTGCTGAAACTACCGAGCCCTCAGCATTTTGTTATTGCAAAATAGCCATTGATAATGAATACAAAAGCCCTTCCTTGTAATAAACCTCAATATGAGCATTGTTAAAAAAAAGTGTATCCGTGTCTTTAAAACTTCAGTGTCCTCAGATGCTGGGAACATATTTATGACAAATTGTTTCCTTCTTGAGAAAATCTAACTGTTTCACTGAGTTTTATTGGGAAGCCCAGGCCAGAGTAGAGAGAGATTCATGGAAATAAAATTGTATTATATACTCAGTCAGACAAAAAAATTCATGCTATCAATACCCTTCTCAAGGGAAAAGTCTTTCACTTGGATGGCTTTTCCAAGTCATCTTCTAAGAAATAATACTACAGAATTGAAGACCTTTCATGAATGCCTTGTCTCCTGTGTATTTTGTACCAGAAAAGTCTTGGAGAAAGTCCAGAGAAATGTTTCAGTATGAATACTGGCTTCACATGGAGAGCAAACGTGCAAGCAATTTGAGGTTTGTACTTTGGAGGTCTTTACTACTTTCCCATGTCAACTTTAAAGCAAGAAGCTCTTTAAATTTACAGTGGGCCTGATCCTGCCCTCTGTGGTGCAAGGAGCACAAGTACTGTTGATGAGAGTGGCTTTCTGTACTGTACTCAAGTCCCTAGGGACCACCAGGAGATGCACTCTGTGCCCCTCAGAAGCTTATAAAGCTATGAGGTGGGATGAACTCCAGGGGATAATCAGGTGTTTGTCTACTGGCATGTTAAACAATTTATTCTTAACTATTGAAAACCTTAATAGGATCATGGGACTAGGGAGGTGCATTGGGGTCCGTGGCTAAGAGTGATTTCAAGTCTGTATCCCTAACATCCATGTGCTAGTAGGGCACCATCTGGAATACCTGCTGTCCTCTTTTAGTTTCTGAACACATGTACACACTCTCTCTCTCTCTCTCTCTCTCTCTCTCTCTCTCTCTCTCTCTCTCTCTCTCTCTCTCTGCCTGTCTCGAGAGTGGAGGGTGTCAGGCACTTTACCTCTCTAGGGAAATCTGAATTATTTTTGGCAAGAACTGTAACTTGGTAAATGGTTGTGATTGAATGATTTACTTGCCTGTCTGGAGCTTAGAAACCCCTGGGTGTGGCTCTTTGAGACTCTTACACTCTATCTCCCATTCACAGACATCCATTTAAAAAAATATAGTTTCTCTACAAAGACCTGGCAAGATTTTAACAGAGGATATTAATATAATTAATATAATTGAATGTATTTGTTTACTTACTTATCTAAGATAGGGTGTTTTTATATATCCAAGCTGGCCTTGAGTTTTATGAACCACCCTCTTTAGCACACCAAATGCTGGATTACAGTTGTATGCTACCATACCTGGATTAATTTGTTATTAGGGATCTGTTTCTACTGATACTGGTCTGGGAAAAGATGTCTACCCTGAGGATTAGATGAATCAACCCTCTTTATCTAAAAATATCTATTTAAACTTGCAAACAGCCTTCAGATATTCTGGCAATCAGTTCACTCTACATTCAAACCAGTGAAGTGAAAAAGAATGTTCCAAGAAGCTCCTGCTGTAACTGATTGTTTTGTAACAAGACAGTGGAAATTTTAATAGCAAATGTTGTATTCCTTAAAGTATTTCCAAACAGAACATTTTGTGTCAATCACCATGGACAGCCATTCCTCCACTCCCAGGCCACGGAGGAGCACTTAAACATCTTCACATCTGTGTCCAAAGCCTGGCCACCACTGACAAACCTGGCAGAATATTTTATTTTGAGGGATTCTCATAAGAGTGCCTGATGTGTTCATTGTGAACTTGCAAAAATACTTGTGTGTGTGGTGGTGTGATGTATTTTAAAATATCTTGTTTTATCTCAAGTTGATCAACTTCAGCAGATAGTTGGCAGGGCTGTGGTTCTTCTTTCACTCTCAGTATGGCCACTGGAGACTCTTTGAACCTTCCTCAATCTGAGTCCCATGTTGAAGGATTAAGTACAAAGGAATGCCTTTCCCAGTATTGACGGCCCTTTCCAAATCAATTATCATGAAGCGTTTGTTTCAGTTTTGCTCCAGGTTTTGGTGTTTATACAGTAGGGCAGCAGGAAGAGCCTATTTTATTGTGGTTCAGAAATGTTATTTTATTTACATCATAGTTAAATGGTGTATGGATATATTGTTTATCATGGATAATATCATCCATCAGATAATATTTATTGAACAGCTTCAAATAGTCTCATCATAACTCTTATTGATGAAAATTACTTAGCTATCCTAAGTAATTGTACTAATATATCTTCATCCATCCAAATTACTTATTATATGCACTGTAGAATTATATAGTTCTTGATGAAGTCTCTTCAAGCAGCTGAATGTGGAGTGAAACAAATACAGATATACTAGCCCTGCATTTAGTAGTACAATTTGTGGTTAATAAATTGCAACAAGGAAAAATAAAAACTGAGATGTTTAATATTCTCTAAAGTTATAGATGCTCATTAAATTAGTAGGTAAGCATGATGATAGTTATACTTTTTTCATCTCTAATGAAGCCTAATGAAACATAGTATTTATTTGACATATTATTTTTCATATATAAGTCTGAGAATAATTTATGTAATCCAATCCCTCCATTTTTCGTGTTTGTGGTATTTATATGTATTAGCATGTGAGTGTGTGCACATGTGCATGTGTGTGTGTGCAAACATGTGTGTATCTGTGTTGTGGAGACCAAAGTTTAGCATCATGGTTCTTTCTCAATTATCCTATGCTTTTAGTTTTTTTAGATGGGGTTTCTGAACCTGTAACTCAGTGATTTGGCTAGACTGTTTAACCAGTCATCTACAGGGCTCTGCCTATCCCTACCAGCCCAACAAATGATGTTGGGTTAGCATACCAGCTGGCAGACCCAGCTTTTAGGTAGATGTTGCAGATCTGAATTCAAATGGTCAAGTTTGTGAGGAAGGTATTTTACTGACCAAACCCTCATAACTTTGGTTTGATGTTATCATACTAATATGGCTTTGTTGTTGTTGTGTTTTTAGTGAATATTGACTTTTAAAAATGATTTTTCATCAAAATCTGTAAAATATCCTCCTGAAGTGATAAGCATGGTGATTTATGTCTTAACCCAATCTTCGAGTTTTAAAAGGAAGCCATCACTGTATCAAAAACTAGCTTAAACAATAATTATGACAATAATAATGATTTAAATGATGAGTGTCTTGTAATAACAATTAAAAGTGGGCTGTTTTTAATTAACTCTTATTTGGCAATTTCTTCATCTAAGTTAACTCCAGCAATACAGGGTTCTCAACTTGACTATGAAATTAGAGTTGGTAAAATATTAGTGAGATAATTTTCCTGATGTCATTACACAATTGAGTTTCTTTGCATTAATTAGTTTTATTTACAATATATTTTAAAAACATTCTTAACTTCAGCAAACTCCTCCCTAACTCTATCACTTTCCAGTCTATCTAATTTCATGTTCTTTTCTCACTTTGATTTTATTAGGGACAGAATTTTTATGCTGTAGATTTCCTGAAATTTAAAAATGTGCCCACTCATTGAAATTATTTATCTTGTATTGATATTTTAAATTTGTTTACTTCTCAAGTTTTTTGATAACTATGTTGTTGCTCACAACCACTCATTGTTTTTGCCAGATATTTATTTCCTAATAAGTTATGGTCATCTTTACTTATTTTAATAATCTTCTCACTAAATACATTTCAACTTGTCTTTGAACTGAAAAATCTATGTAGTATTTCAGATATTAGCACTCATAGATTTCATTCAATATTTAAGGTCATACTGAATAATGAACAGTGAGTTGAGTCAAAATGTCCTGTTTCCAGATATCCCTCCTGCATCTTTTTTTTTTTTTCTGATCTAAAAGAAGCCTCACACAGTAGAGAAAGCAGCATTCAGAATCTGTTTATATATGAAAACATTCTATCAGGTAATGGCCAAATTCCAGGTTATGTCTGAGTATCTTATCTTTTCACTTTTCACCCTTGGTTAGTATCTGTCAAGTCAGACCATGTTCATTTCTTTGGAATTAAGCTTGAGCGAATTTCTGAGGGAAATTATCAGCCCATATGTAGTCATTGTGGCCATGACTGATATCCAGGAAACTGAACTGTGCTTTACAGGAGCATAGGAGTAGCATACCAAGGGCAGAGCTGGGCAAGAGCAGGTCACCAGTAAACAGAACAGAAAATGCACAAATAAGGGGACAGTCAAGCCATAGCAACTGAGGAACCTATGGATTCCTTAAGACATATAACTTAGTCCTATCATGGTATTATAGTACAAGGTTAGCATAATTATCCTAGAGTTATTTTCATTCAAAAACATTCCACATAAATGTAGTCTCCAATAGATTTAAAACTATCCAACTTAATAGTATTCACTTTGATGAAATATAGTTACCAGGGACTATGAAATCCATCTTATTTTGTATAATATTAAAGACTTTTAGGTAATATTAATATTAAGTCTTGGGTCTTCAGTACAAACTCCTATCTAAGCCATTTACTAGAACAAAAATTTATCCATCTATCTATCACCTACCTATCTATCACTAATATCACTGTTATTTTATGTGTTGCTCTCAAACAGCAATATAGAGATGGATCGCCAAACATTTTTATCTTCATTTAAATTTCTTTATAAATTAGGATGTTTCTGAGCTACAGTTCTGTTTTCTAAAGGCATGCATAAAATACAAAATATTTTAAATGAATTACAGCAAAGTTATTATTTTAGTAAGTTTTAGGGGGAAATTAGAGGAAATCCCGTCATTTCAGTTTCTTTTCTGGTTATTGTTAGAGAACACCCGGAGAAAGATGCTTAAAGGAGAAAGAATGTGTTCTGGCTCGCAGATTACAGTCACAGTCCTCATGGTGGGAATGTCAGGGTGGTAAATCCTGAGACACTGGTTCATGTTCCAGGAAGCAGGCAGCATGAATGAGTGTTGCTCAGCTCCCTTCTCTGCTGTCCAGGATCCCAGCCACAGAACTGTGCCACTCATATGTGAGTGGTTTCCCCCCTCAATGAAAATTACCCAGGCCACAGGCATGCTCTGAGGCCCACCTTCCACAAATTCTAGATTTTTGTCAACTAGAAGTGACTTTTTGTATAATTGCCATATTTATTTTTATTGTTGTTTATATGTATTGAACAAAGATTCATGGGACAATGCTAAACATGCATAAACATACCTCAGGAATCTTAATGAAATGAAATATCTATCTATATATAAAAGAGAAATAAACTTAGGAAAAGCCATTTCTGATAACCTTATACTGCTACATATAGAAATCATGTATAGAACATTCTGTATTTGAAAAGGTGACCCATCGAGTTCTATAATGTAATGCCACAGAGAAACTTACTTAAGTCTAAACAATCTGCAATGGTTAAAAACTTGGCTTTTATCCAGAGATTGTTGCATGATCATTTGCCATCAAGGTATCTGGGGACTTTACCTCTGACTTCATCAAACCTTTTTGCATTTTACTTTGGGGTTTGTTTAGAAGAAGGGTGTTAGCAAGATCCTGGCTGGTCTCAAACCTCAGTCTCCCCACCCCCTACCAGCCTTCTGAGTGCCCAAATCCTTGTGTACATCCTCACACTCACCTCCTAAATTGTTCCCAGTTACACTTGGTTGAAACTACATTCAACACAAAAAGAATGACTCAGGTTTATGGCAAAAATTAATTTTATGATGCTTTTTACACAGTAACTGAGATTATACATATTTCATGGTGTGCGATAGTTGGAAAAGAAAAATAGGAACAAATCAAATTTTAATTTCCTAAAATTTGGTTGAAAGGAAAATAATGTATTAACCTACATAAGATTTAACCATATAAAAGAAAATTGGTGCTCCTTAAATTATTGAATTTGTATGTACAGAAGAGAGGACTTTAGGAATGATACTGTAGTCATTTCAGAAAGAACTGATTTCAGCATTCATATTATAGACTTATGTGGAAGTAAGTATCTTTACAAAACTCTCCATGAAAAAAAAATAATTTAGGGTTGAAATGAAAGGAAAATTGGAATGGAGGTAGAGTTAATTTATATTTAAACTTTACAAATGACAAAAAAATCCCTGTACCACCAATGCAGTGGTCACTGAAAGGGCGAAGCCATGATGAAAGAAGGGTTTTCTTTACGCTCATATTTGTTTCCACCACCAGCTCACAGTACTGTGAATGATACCGATGTCCCTATGGAAACCACCGAATGCATTCAAGGCCAAGGAGAAGGCTACAGGGGAACCAGCAATACCATTTGGAATGGGATTCCCTGCCAGCGCTGGGATTCTCAGTACCCTCACCAGCATGATGTAACGCCTGAGAACTTCAAGTGCAAGTGAGTCTGCTTTGGAAATGCTGCAAACTTTAGCAGTTCCTAGGGAAGTGGGTCAGATTGGTTTTTGCTCACTTCTGTATTAGTAACCCTCAAAATGTATTGGCCTAGATATACTTAAGAAAAATGGTGGATGCTCTTCTTTTGGGGCTTCAGAGAGCATTCTGTGTAGCACTGATCTAGGGGACTGACAAGGCATAATATATATATATATATATATATATATATATATATATATATTATATGTATTATTTTTATACTGGTAATTAGACCAATTTTAAATTAGAAACAAGGTTCACTTACATGTCAATCCCAGTTCCCTCTCCCTCCCCTCCTACCCTGTCTCCCCACCCTTTATTCCAATCCTATATGCTCCCCAAAGAGGGTGAGGCCTTCCATGGGGGAATCTGAAAAGTCTCATATCTTTTGGAGTAGGGTCTAGACCCTCTCCTTTGTGTCTAGCCTGAGAGAGTATGCCTCTGTGTGGAATGGGATCCCAAAGTCCATTTGTGTACTAGGAATAAATACTGATCCACTACCAGAGGCCCCATAGATTACCCAGACCTCCAAACTGATATCTTCCCTCAGGGAGTCCAGAACAGTCCTGTGCTGGTTTCCCAGCTATCAGTCTGGGGTCCATGAGCAACCCCTTGTTCAGGTCAGCTGTTTATGTGGGTTTCTCCAGCCTGGGCTTGACCCCTTTGTTCATCATTCCTCCCTCTCTGCAACTAGATTCTAGAGTTCAGTTCAGTGTTTAGTTGTGGGTGTCTGCTTCTGCTTCCATCAGCTACTGGGTGAAGGCTCTAGAATAGCATATAAGGTAGTCATCAATCTCATTATCAGAGAAGGGCATTTAAGGTAGCCTCTCAACTATTGTTTACATTGTTAGTAGGGGTCAAACTTGTAGATCTCTGGATATTTCCCTAGTGCCAGAATTCTCTTTAAACCTATAATCGCTCCTTATATTATGGAATCTCTTTTCTTGCTCTCCTCTATTCTTTCCCTGACTAAATCTTCCTGCTCTCTCGTGTCCTCCTCTCCCCTCCTCCTCTCCCCTTCTCTTTCTTCTAGCTTCCTTCTCTCCTCCCTCCATGCTCCCAATTAGTTCAGGAGATATTGTCCCTATCCCCTTCTCTGGGGGACCATGTATGTCTCTCTTAGGATCCTCCTTGTTTCCTAGCATCTCTGGTGGTGTGGGTTGTAGGGTCGTAATTCTTTGCTCTATGTCTAAAATCCATATATGAGTGAGTAATCCCACTTTTGTCTTTTTGTGACTGGGTTACCTCACTCAGTATGGTTTATTCTAGTTCCATCCATTTGCCTGCGAATTTCAAGATTCCATTGTTTTTTTCCACTGAGTAGTACTCCATGACAAGGCATATTTTATAAAACTCATCTCTAGCTTCTTCCTCATTGCAATTTGGCTTGTAAAGATTTCTTTAAGAAATTAGTTTTTCATGATGGCTGTCTAGTTTTAGACTAGATGCTTTTCAAATTTTCTTGTTTACATAAAGGCAAGGATTGCATTTTCTTTCTTTTACAGTGTGGCACACTTTGATTTTCATCCATGCTTCAAACTGCTACATTTCCCGCCTTAAAATCTGTGATCAAAATTATTTTCAATAGTGTAAATATTTTTCCATTATTTCTGGATCTGTGCAAATAATGGGTGTCAAAAATGTAAATCAGCCCATAAACCTGGCATCAATTATTAATTGCATTGTGGACATGAATGTACACACATGGATATGAACCTATAGCTCCTTGTCCATCATTTGTCTTTTTGAATTGCCTAAGCCACACTGCCACGTGTTTTTAAATTGTCAATCTTGTTTGAAGGAACATGAAATAGTTGCCTTTGAAATTTAAAACATACATTCCATGCATAGAGGCTTTGCTGGAATAGCACCTATAAATGACATATAATTCCTGTATATAATAGACTTTTAATAAGATAACCTGACTAAGGAGGGTGGTAAGCCCTATACTCTAATGGCCCAATTGGAAAGGAGGTTTGTGCGTGTGTCATTGTACATGCTTATCCATGGGCTCATTTGTTAACACACTAGTTCTTGTTCTGATTTTGTCTTCATTGTTTTATAAGCACATAATTTATACTTATCATTGTGGTTTAAATGTTTGTTTGTCCTTCCCAGAAATCTATTCTCTACAACTTATCCAATATCTCATACCTCAGAGAGAATTAATGATTGGAACAGGAAAAACAACAAGAACAAGGAAAGATTAGTAGAAGGGACAAAGAAGTCCATGCTGGTGTCCATCCCACCATGTTACTCCTTAGTTATTGCCAACATTCAGATAAGGAGTTGTGTTAATAGACAGACAAGCTAACACAGAAGGGAAAGTCCCACAAGGCCACTTCCTCGATAGAGAAACTATAGCAAGTGGCCACTGAGAGGAATAATTAGCCTTACCCATGGATGACCCCCTTACCCCTGACTGGTTACCCAGTACAAAATGTTAATCCTTGAAACTATGCTCATAAAAACAAAAAAAAAATGGACCATGGAACTAATATTATCTTTGGTCATATACAACAATAATAATCAAAGAAAAAGGGGCCATCAATTTGAGAGTTGGGAGGTGATATGGAAGGGGTTCTGGAGGAAGGGAAGTGAAGTATTATAAGGGAAGAAGAGAAGTGATATAATTGTATTTTAATTTAAAATGCCAGAATAAGTAAGTACACAATATGAATTTAAAATAATACTAGCTAGTAAGCATATAAAAATACCTGGTTAACTTTCATCTATGAAGAGGACAGTTATAGATATCTGGTTTGTAAACTGCTTATTTGAAACTGAGTCATTGAGTTAAATTCTGCATTTTATTGGAATTTAAATTTTCCTTTCTGAATTAACTTATTTGACTAAAGTAACCCAGTATAAATTCCTCTCCAAAGTCTGGGCTATTATAACGCTACTTAAATGTGACACAATACTTTTCTCACGATATTGGTTTTCTATTTCCCCTTTCCAGTCTAGCAGAAACGGGAATTTTGGTTAGATGTCTTTGCTTTTATTAAATGGGGTTTGTCCCCATATAGACAATACTGTAATTGAGCAATGCTGTTTATCATAAATACACACTAATTATCTAGTAATCAGTTCACTTTAGGAACTGCAAATAACTCCTCAACTAAGTATATCAGAACCTAGAGACAATTTGGGCAAATCTCCATATTTGTTTGGGTCTGTTCTGGGCTAAGCTGGCAATTTTGGGATAGATTCTAAAACTAGGCCCATGAAGACTTTTGCAGTTTTAGATTCATTTAATTATCTTGCTTTGAATTAGAAGTGCAAAATAATTTAATTGAGCAATCATGTATCATAAATTTATCTGAATGCAATATAAAATATTGTAAACATATGTATGTATATGTATTTTATACAGGCCTAACAGTTTAAAATGTAATTTTATAATATTTTAAAGGAAATAAAAATTTTATTCATGTTTGGATATGAGTTGAACCCTTCCCATATTATAACTAATCATTGGTCCTTTTGACTCATTTTATTGAAAGGTTGTGTCAGTAACAAAAAGTCCCACAGAATCAACTAACCAGGCTCACAGGGGCTCATAGAGACTGAAGCAACTT
The DNA here is from genome assembly GCF_003668045.3 of Cricetulus griseus. Taxonomy (NCBI): domain Eukaryota; kingdom Metazoa; phylum Chordata; class Mammalia; order Rodentia; family Cricetidae; genus Cricetulus; species Cricetulus griseus. Next base: position 177,340,862 of record NW_023276806.1, on the reverse strand, counting down.
TAAGACGCATCTTAGACTAGGGAACTGTATGCTTCTTATTAAAAAAAATGATGAACTATATACATAACTTACTCTGACAATTTACTCTACTGTTAGGCATGTGTATTATAACTGAATCTTAATTAATTGTTCAGCAACATTTATAAAGATAGTAAGTAACCTCCCTAAACTGAGAAAAACTTTGATTAGAAGAAATCTATGCACTAAACTATGTGTACCACGGAAATACATAAATCAGGGAAGAAAGAGACCTTTAATGGGCTATTTGGATAGTTTCAAATTCCATTTTAAATAAGAAGTGGCTGTTAGTAAGTTTTCTTCTACAAAGAGAATTATGAGCTTCCCCATTATTTATATATTTACTATGAATACTATATGTATATATATATGTATGTATGTATTATAGTGGGAGTCAAACTTTGATACTCAGTGAGGAGAAGTTAGTGTTGCTGTCTCTCTAGTCCCTCAGACAGCAGTCTGCCTGGAGACCTCTGAGGACAGTGTTTATTTTACAACCCTGGTGAGCATGTGTGTTGTCTACAGAGTTCTAAGTTATTATCACTGTTCTAATCCAAACCATGCGTACATCTGGGATACTAGAAATGTAGTGGTGATAACTTCACTAGGCGATTTACCTAAACATGCTTCCTCTCAATAGGGACCTTAGAGAAAATTATTGCCGCAATCCAGATGGGGCTGAATCACCATGGTGTTTTACCACTGATCCAAACATCCGAGTTGGCTACTGCTCGCAAATTCCCAAGTGTGACGTGTCAAGTGGACAAGGTAATAGCTGACATTTTGTAGTAGGGGTGTGATTAAATCCAAGGGAAATGCTTAGAAAGGGACACATTCTATTTCTTGTTGAACTGTTGTTGAGGCTTACAAGAAAGATCACGGAATAGGAATGGTGTAACTTATCCATCCATTCCTTCATTAATTCGTCCAGTATCCGTTTGCTCATTTATTTAGTTAGCTATTATTTAAGGAAGGCTGTGGTTCTGTTCCAGATAAAGAACCAGGACCAGAACACAAAGAACTGCTTTCTAGCAGGCAGGAAACGTAAAATGAAAACACTAGTGGGCTATTAAGGAAATTTGTGACTAGATGCCAGGGAGAAAATGAGCTGTGAGAGATATGATGATCTCTAGGTTTCCAAGATCAGGTGGATTTTCTCTGTCAGTTATGGGGGGGGTTAAGGAGAGTCGGGAGGACAGACAGCTACGCACCCCACCCCCGCATCCATACATGTAAAGAGCATTCTGGGAAACTGTAAATGCACATAGTTCAAGAGGAAAAAGTATTGCAAAAGTTTAATAGGAAATTAATCCTATCACTCTGGCTGTCACTAAATGAGCAAGAGGGACCAGTCAATGAAGTTATAAAGACAATAGGGTAAATTGCCTTGGCCGAACAGGAGCTCTCGGGACTGATGAAGGAAGCTCAGAAGTTATATGATCTGATTTGAGCTTCAGCTAGATCACACTGGATGCCTCATCGAAATACATTTCTCAGGGAGGGTTCCAGACAGAAGGGCCAATGAAGCAGTGCTCCAGCAGGCCCTGCAAAGCAAAGTGACTGGGACCTGTGTGTTAGTGAAGGTGACCTTTAAGGCGGGGCTTAGGGAAATGCCATTGACTTGGAAATGTAGGTCCCTTTAGATAGCCAATTCAGGGAGCAGTAGTAGACAGATTGAAGTTCACTGTGTGGAAATAATTGGCCAGTGGTGAATAATGTTGTTGCACTCTAGACACATACTGGTGTGCAATAAATTGAGAATTATACTCTTAATGATCATATTCTAGTTGATAGAAGCTTAAAAATCATGGCCATTGTCATGAAAAGTCCAAGCCTCCTTAAACTCCCCCTTTTTAGGCTCATTGCCTCTATATACTTCTGTCCTTTAACGTGTCCTCCAGGAACAGCTGTTTGTTTATAGACAGAGGCAGGGAGGGACTCCTTTCAGTCCATTTCACTATTTGCCAGACTTAAAGGTCAGCTGGAAATAAAGTTAAAACAATTAAGGGCAGTCTTCTGTGGCCCTGTCTCATTCACTAAGATGGTTGCAGAACCTGCAGTAGGAGAAATGGACACAGCTGTTTTGAGAGCTTCTGGTGTGTGCTGAGAGGTTTTCATACACAGAGGGCCACTCATATATTCTGACGTTGCTCTTATCCTTTTGGGTAATAGCAAGTATAAATTTTGTCTGTAGATTAGTAAGTTGGAAACAATTTCCAATTGGATAATAATAGAAAGTAAAAAATAAAATCATATAATTTCTTTAAAGTCTTATTAAAACAGTATTTGCTAGGTTATGAAGATATACAGCTTTATATATTTAGTCAACATCAGAAAATATAATATTCTGTACTAAAAGAATTGAGATGAAAGAAATCAAAAGAAAGAAAATAATCACTGTAAAGGCATAAAAATGCACCTCAGAAAAAAATATGGAATCAATGAATAAATTTGAAATATTTAAAAATTAACAAAATAGACAATAGTCAGCTATCCAACTCAGGAAAGAGAAAAACAAAACTAATAAAATAGCATTTGTCCAAGAGGAGAAGCAGCTACCAGAGCAAGTTATTAGGAAGTACCTATTACCTATCTTATGCATGAACCTTGAAAATACAGACACAATAACTAAATCATTTGAAACGTCTCTTCTTCATCCCCATGGAGAAAGAAGAGTGATGCCAAGGACCAGACTACTTCTCATCCGAGACAGTTTCCCACAATCCTGGGTATTCAGAAATACAGAATTGATATACAAGTTAAACATTTATAGTCAATAAATAATAAAGAAATTAATTTAAATACACATTTCTTAGGTATATTGCTACTTATTAAAGATTAGATAAAAATTGCATACTAATGAGATAGATAAGATTGTTTTTAGAAAACTCCAATCCTGACTGAATATTTGATACTCCAAAACACAGAATAATGCCAGTGTTGTTGGGTATTTTCATTTTACAATTTCCAATGTTGAGAATACTTTCACATAAATAACTAGCACAAAAAGACAGAAGTATGTTTAAGGCTATTTCAGAAAGCTTTCCTAATGCTTTTCTCATGCCAAGACAAAATTCATTAAACTACTTTCTGATATTCAAGTTAATAATTCAAAGCCCAACTTTAAAACATAAGCATTTAAATCCAAAGATTCTAATTTGTAATTTTGTACTGATTAATGATGACAGGAAAACATTCAACCTTTCTTATTCACAATAAAAGTACTGTGTTTTCATAAGAACAGAGACATTTGGTATTACAGTAAAAGCAATGACATCCATAGCATAGAGTTGGAGCAGATCAGAGTGGAAATGTTTCTAGCAGTGTTTGTTAGCATTACAGCATCATAGCAGGATGTGAATGAAAAATGTGCATGTAGCATGTCAGAAACAACGCTGTAGTGAAGTGTGAAGCAGCACAGGTGTGAGGCAGCGCAGGTGTGAAGCAGCGCAGGTGTGAGGAGCACAGGTGTGAAGCAGTGCAGGTGTGAGGCAGCACAGGTGTGAGGCAGCACAGGTGTGAGGCAGCGCAGGTGTGAGGCAGCACAGGTGCGATGCAGCGCAGGTGTGAACACTGGCAGGGAGGTCAATTGATAGTGGCTTATAATGGCTATTTAAACATTTTCACCATCAAAAGGAACATTTGAGCATCAGAAACGGAATGTGCAAGTCTCTATGTATACCATGAATCCTATAAATAATACCTAAGTGGAAGAGACAGATGGAGAGAAAGATTACCAGAAATAGAAAAAAAATAACCATTCTACATGCAACACAGTAAAACTGACTCATGGAACACCATCAAGATATGCCTCAGCCTTTGTGAAAATTTGTTTGGAAATAGGATGGTTACTCAGTTTCAAAGCCTGGCAGATTTAGGATGTGCTGTTATTGTTACATGCGAAGAGAAGTTTTTCTTTTCCATCACTTAACCAAGTGACCAGATGCTTCAGCAGTGATGCACCACGTTGACGTCATGTGCCCAGGCAGGGACACTCAGAAGAGGACAAACTATCACCTGTGCATTATTCCTGTTGAGCATCTCCAACTTGATCTCATAGCTGAGAAAATAATCAGGCTGATTGAAACTGAAGAACATTTGTACAACAGCTGTCGTGGGTGACTCAGGATGTCAGCATCACAAGAAACCAAAATCTAAACACAAGTAACTAACTGGAATAGAATTTTATTATGTTATTTTTGTACATTTTCTGCACAGTGAAACATTTCAAAAGAAAATCCTGGAACTACAAAAATCACTTTAAAACTTTTTATATCATTGGTGTCCCAAGGAGTCTCCTTTCTGATTTTTTTTTTATGTAAGAGCTGTTATTTTGGGGGGTGTTCAAATTAATATAAGCATTTACAATTGAAATCAAATGTGGGCTGAAAATAGAGATATTTTAGTCTGGTATGTTTCTCATCAATTTACACCTAATATTTCTCATTAATTTACATTAGCTTTTGTTTTCATTATTATGTTGTTGTTGTTGTCATTTTATGTCTAGATTGTTATCGTGGCAATGGGAAAAATTACATGGGCAACTTATCCAAAACAAGGTCTGGACTTACATGCTCGATGTGGGACAAGAATATGGAGGATTTACACCGGTATATAGATTTCTTTCTTCCTACTTCTAAAATGGGATGATAGTAGTAATTATATATTCAAATATACACACCGTTATTTCCTTCTATTTTTTAGTAGAGTTAGCCAATAGAAGTAATAAATTGATTCTGTCTATATAACTCAAACGATTGTTTTCTGTCTATAGTAAACAATAACATATAATTTAATCAGTACACACTTGTGCAACACTTAATATTAGATTTTAAATATAATACAGTGAGGAACCAAAAATGTAGAAATGTAGTTTCATGAATTTTCATGAAGGGATCTAGTAACATTGACAAAAGCATTACATAACTCAACAAGACAGTGTAGTTGCCAGTTCAAGGGTGATAGCATTACCAAAATTAAGATTAATAGTGGTTTGTGAAATAAAAATAAATAAATGATCTTTTATAAGCATATTTATATTAAAAACCCACTGGACTACTAAAATTAATTGAAGCAAATTTTCTCTAGTACCTGTAATGTATAAAACTTTGAAATCAGGACAGTAATGCACTTGTAACTTAAGAAGATATTTATATTTTGAAGAATTATAAATATTGATGTTGGCTACTTTCTTTTCTTTGTGGTTTTTTTGAGACGGGGTTTCTCTGTGTAGCTTTGGAGCCTATCCTGGCACTCACTTTGGAGACCAGGCTGGCCTCGAACTCACAGAGATCTGCCTGCCTCTGCCTCCTGAGTGCTGGGATTAACGGTGTGTGCCACCAATGCCTGGCTATGTTGACTATTTTCTTAAGGAAGATAGTATCCACATGTCACTATAAATAATATTAGCACTTGTAAAACTATAAATGAAGACTGACATATAGTTGTCACCTAAAACAGATCCCTCGTATGCCCCAGAATAAAAGAAAAGTTAGGATCTCCAGTTAAATGCCTGCCACACAGCTTCTTAGATCATATTTGTGATACTTTATCTTCATATTATTATATGGAAGATACTTCTACATGTGTATAAGGAATCGAGGTTTCTGGGAAGTTGAATCACTGTACTTCAGGTTGTATTTTAAGTGTGAAGTTTGTCTCTGCTAACTTAGGTACAACCATGATTGATATTTTTTAATTAATTGACTTCACAAATAATTAGTAATAGGATATATAATTTTTTAGACAGGGTGCCATTATATAATTCAAGGAGGCCTTTAACTCATGAGCATTTATGATGCAATTTTGGAATTTCTGAGAGTACAGATGTGCAACAATATATCTGTTGCTAATCATTCTTAATTTACTCACATTAGCTTTATTTTGGGGGGACCAATTAAAAGTCACTTCAAGACATTTTGGAGGAAATTAGTGAATTATTGAGGTGTATATTAACATTTTGGTTTAAGAATGAACGACTCAAGGATGATGTAGACAATGGTGATTGAAAACAGCCTTTGGTTCCAACATCACCTCTGCTATTCACAAGTCAAGTGACTTAAAATAAGTAGTTTTCTCTTAGATTCTTGGTGTCTCCAAGCATAATAAGTACAGCATTGTCTTAGAGCCTCCCTTGTAGGGTTCATTGAAGAGTGTATAAGTAACAACAAAATCAGGCATATGGGAATTATACAGTCTTCTGTTTTGATAAGTCTGGAAAGTGAACCTGCATGGAAAGATAGTCCAAGCTTCCACATGCAAGCTCTTTCCAGTTTTAATTTAAACCATGTTTAATTATATTCAAAAATAGTAGTAATTAATAACACAAAGCATTTATTTACAGTTTTTAGTGACAATCAGAAGTCACTGTGTAGAACTTGACTTAAGATTCCTGATGCATATACAAATACAGATGATAACAAAAGTTGGCATAATCTTATAGAATAATAAGTTTTTTTATTTTGAAGTAGAAGTTCATATACAAGTTGGAAAATTTTGTTACTTAGGTACCTGCCTGAAAAACTCTAATTTACTAGTATTAAACCAAGGAAAGTTTAGAATTTAATTGGAAATTTATTAATAACTTTCTCATTCATTGTGACAATTATGTTGCTGGTGATGATTTTTATGTATGAGAAAGATAAAAAGTATGTTGTAGTAGCCTATATTGTCTACATATTCTATATTGTAATCTTCAATATCTAACTGCTTTCCTTTTAGATAGTGCTTCTCAAAATGTATTTTTTTTTCATCATAAACATTAAGTAGAAGCAAGGTCACAAAATGTCTCCCAATTTTATATGTGCTAATTATGTAGCCCTATTTTCTATTCCCTAAACTTGTAAATTGAAAGTATTCCTCCAAGCTATGAGAGCAGTACCCTTTTGTTGAAGATGTAATGAAAGAGGTGTGTTGAGATCATATCTTCTTGTAACATATTCTTCTCTTGGATGGAAAAGACACTTCCTAATGTCTAGCTTGCTTTTATAGTCATATTTTCTGGGAGCCAGATGCAAGCAAATTGAATAAGAATTATTGCCGGAATCCTGATGATGACGCCCATGGACCTTGGTGCTACACGGGGAATCCTCTTATTCCTTGGGATTATTGCCCTATTTCCCGTTGTGAGTACATGTCATGTTCTTTTTTAGATAAATGTATCAAATCAAAAGCAACAATATTACATATGTGATTGTACTACAAACATTTCAGGGAGGCTGCTTCATGCATTGTAGGAAACTTAGTTCCTTTGATGTATTTACTGGTGGCCAGAAACAACATTTTCTCCACCAGCCCTGGAAATCAGGCCCCTCCCCTGCTATTCTCTTTCCTTACAACCCCTTCTCTTCCCTGACCTCTACCACTTCTTTCCTAGAATAGAAGCAATTGTGCTTATTTTACAAAATTCCTACCCTAAGACATTTTCTGTTTGGAAGAAACAAGCAGTAAATTGTCTTGGGGTTAGTATGTTTGGGGTTAGTGATTCATCCCAGCATCAGCATCACCTATTCATCCTCTGGCTACAGCAGAGCTCTTAGGAACTTTCTAATTCTGCAAGATAATTACTAAAGCACATGGAGATTGAACTCTACTTCTCTAAGTGAAAGATAACGTCTTAAAAAGTATTAATATGTAAGTGATAGGTATAAAGTATCATTTGACATGTCATATATTCCACATTTAATGAAATATGACAATAAATAGAACCGTGAGAATTCAGGAGAAAAAGACAAAATCGGTCGTTTGGAATAAATATAGTTAATAAATTAAATGAATTAAAACCAGCAAGGAAAAGGCTGAAATTTTTAAGAAACCATTTCTAAAATCAGATGCAGCAATTAAATTATTAAAATTGAAATATTTAATCTTTTTTGTAGTTCTGGGGATCAAACCCATGGTTTACATGTTTTCACTGTCACAATTCTAGGGACGGCCACCCCATCACTCCCTTTTTCTGAGCATTCATATTATTTCATTGCATCTTTACATGACATTTTATGGCTAAGAATAATAAAGGCTTATGTAGTATACAGCCATGGAAGGATAAAGAAAAATTACCTGCCTTTCAAAGTGGATCATAGCGATTTCCCTGTTAAGTCTAGCTTAACCTTGAATAAATGTATAGATCGGAGCAATGGAGGGTTTGTGGCTTGGTTTATAAGCTTAAGGTTGGCAGCACTCATGATTTTCAGGTTTTCAAAAACAGATAGATACTCAACAGACTTCTGCAAGCCAAAAATCAGCAAGATGCCGTTGTAAGATGCCAGTGTGTTGTCAGTGTTGACTTAAAAACTTTTACCAATAACTCACTTTTATTTCAATGTGTACTGAACATTATTTGCAATACATATTTTTACACAGTCATTTTTTCAACTTATATTTACAGCTAGGATTTATTTACATTTTCTCCTCGTTGAAAGGCTAATGCAATTTATCTTTAGGAGATGTGAATTCTTATTATTTATTTAACCTCAGAGACAATATTCATCATTTTTGCATTCACAAAACATGTGAAGATTTGAGTCTTTAAAATTACCAACTAGTATCTAGCATATATTGTGGCCTGAAGTTTATCAAATGGGCAATAACAAAGAAATGGCTATGTTTTGTATATGTATATGCACATTCGCATTTGATGTATTTTACAAAACCTATAGGTATTGATAGTGTAGTAGTTGATTTCAATTTATATTTTATAAGTAGAATACCAGTTGTACAGCTCTAAGTCAAGCTACTTATCCTACTTATGATACGTATTCTGTATTTTCAGAATTTTATAATGAAAGTAGCAATTTTACTGGACTGTTATGAATATAATATGTAAGAACAAAAGCTGTTTGTATGTATTCATTCTTTTGTAATGTTTATTGTGCTGCTATTATATACAAATGCTTATACAACATGTAGTAGTTCAAAGTTATCTATACATCTTTTCTTTACCTCAAGTGCTTTACATTATGGAGGAAACAAAAAAACTATAATCATGTTGTAAATTTAATATATATTCATATTAACATATAAAATAATGATGAGAATATGGATGTTTGGATGGAAACATAAGGTATATCCATAATCCTTTGAATTTTGGCCAGAATTTAACTATACAAAATGAGGTTTCTTCATGTTTTCCATAAGAGCCCATAAACTATAGTTCGAACTCTGTTCAAACACACACGCGCGCACACACACACACACACACACACACACACACACACACACACACTAAAAAGAAAAAAACACTTCCAATCTTATAAAAGTAAGACTTTTATAACTGATGAAATTGTAAAATGGTTTCCTTCATATTTTAGTTGAATCATGGGAACAAAAGTTAGTCTCCATAGGTCAGATTTGAGTTGTGGGGCAGGTGGAGAAAAGAAAGCCAAAGGGAGAGATACGTGGCAGTTTCTCAGTGTTTTTCTTACAGTACGCACCAAAAGAACTTACTATGTTCAAACAAACCCAGAAAACTAAAATTCCCAGAATCTGGTTTTATGTGACATTTCAGTTTATTCTTAAGTTTGAGAATGCTGAACTAGAGTAATTGAGCTCTTGATTATTGTTAAGCCATTAATTATGAAAACTTCAGACCTAAAATCCCTTTAAATCTTTCAAACTAAATAAAGATAAAACTATGAAGTTGTGTAACATATTTAATGTGGGATTAACTATAGAATGAATATCTTAATCTTTGTTGTGACAATGTAAAGGAACGGATATCAATTTTGCTCAAGCATTTTAAGTAATTTACTAGAGTAGACCAACCCATATCTTTCCTGTGTTAGTGGCTCTATGTGGGCCTCAGTGCTTGCTTCCTTTTGTTAAGGACTGAAAACTCAGGTCTCAGATGACTGCAAGGGAACACCCTCACATAAAGTAATGATGAAATTTATGTTTGCCTGTATCTTTATCCACCTATAATATCTCAACCTGGAACGCACGCATAAATAAAAACCCTTTAGCGAGCATTAATTCTCTCAAGTACTCTCATAAATAACAATCACATTTGCATTCCAAAGGTGTCTATGTGTCATTATTGTTTTGTTGCTAGATTATCCGAGCTCAGGGCATTTCCAGGGATTAACGGCCAGCTGGGTCTAAACCGTGCCTGGCTGAACTCTATGCCATCAATTCTGAAGAGTTAAGACATTAAACCCCAGGAAATGTCTTGTGTCTCATTCATTACTGTTCAAGTACTTCCAAAATCCTAGCATCCTTTAAGCCTTTCTTTATGCAGCAATTAAACCCCAGTAGAGAGTTCAAGGAAAAGGAATAAGTCATGAGAGTTCAGGTAGAGTTATGTGTAGTATCCAGTGTTTTTTCAAACTTTTTTTCAAACTTTTTTTCAAACATCTGGAAAAGCTAACTTTTGGCATATTCTATCAACAAAAATAATTATTTACCCCCATTTCTCCAGAGATGACATTAATTTCTATTTTCTAAATTCTTGCATAGGTTTACAAAGCATGTGCAGTTTCAATTATCTTCAATCAAGTATAAATAAAAGTAGCTTTTAGAAAAAAGAAAGCCAACAGTTTAAATTGCACTAAAAATTAAACAGTCCGTCTGCACAGCCTCTGCTCAAACAATAATGAACATGAATTCTAGTGTATAGAATGGCCTTGGTGTACAGTACCGAATATCTTACAGAGTGGGATAATCTTTAGCTCCTGTTTGTAATCCAGTCTGTCAAAGGCCCTGAAGTTACACATACCTGCAGTCTTCAGAGTCACAAAGAAGGCTTCTTCATATTATGTAGTGCCAAGAGGCAGATACTTGCAATGATAAATGGGAAAAGGGATAGAATTATTCAGAAAATATCTGTTAAATTAATAACTTATTTTGATATCAATAATGTTAGGAAATTATTCATTTTTAGTGAATGAAATACCAATAAATTATCATGAATAATTAGATTTCAATGCCATAGTTTGCTTTTATATAGATGAATATGTATACATGAAATATAATATGTATCATAATATTCGTTTCTGCAGGTGAAGGCGATACCACACCTACGATTGTCAATTTGGACCGTGAGTAATATTCAAAATATAAAATATAATTGACTATATGTCACAAATGATTTCATTATTATCTTCATAGAATAAAGATAGAAAAATGTTACAAGTAAATCTGTGGTTTGTATGAAAAGTATTTAGCACTGTAATAGCATCCCCTCTAAAGTCAATGTATTGTTTTCTATTTTATTTTAAAATTATTATGCATGTATGTGTGTCTGTAAGGGAGTAAGTGCACATTGATGCAGTAGCTCAAGGAGATCAGAATATGGTGTCACATGTCCTGGAGCTAGTAGGAAGCCACCTGAAGTAGGTGTTGGGTACTCCAAGAGCTGTACTAACTGAACCATTTCTCTGGCCTCTATTTGCCTTTATTTTAAAATTTGTATTTCCCTGGTTGTGATGTAAAATAGTAAAAAAAAAACCTGTATATGACTTTGAAAAGTATATTTACACACTTTTAATTTGGGGAACACCACATGTAAAGGATCACATTTATGTACATTACCGTCCAAGAGACATGAGATTACTAAAGGCAGAAATAGAGAGGCCAGGTTTTGGACAGTTCCATAGCTTCTGGACTCTGTTCACCCTTAAAGCTCTTCTCCAGCCCTGTGGTCTGCTAGGTAAGAGATGACAGCATCTGAGATAGTGACTTCAGGCTCAGAATAAGGGTCTGGTGAAGCACTTTTTGTTTATTTGTTTGTTTGTTTGTTTCACATACTTCTTAGACTGAAAGAAGTTATTCAAGTATTTTGTTGTTTATTTAAAAATGGGGATGGCAAGTACCATGGGCCTGACAATCAAATGTAGTTCTTCCTCCAAAATGTTGTTTCAATAAATCACATTAGTTACATCTGTCTAACTATCATAGAACTTGATGAAAGTAAAAGTCACTGCGTAATGCCTTGATAGCATGTTTTATGTGGTCTTGTTTTTTCAGATCCTGTAATATCCTGTGCCAAAACAAAACAACTGAGAGTTGTAAATGGCATTCCAACACGAACAAACGTAGGATGGATGGTTAGTTTGAAATACAGGTAATTATGATCACTAATCACAATATTATGAATATTTACAAAAGTATACTTTCAGTTTAAGATTGCAGGAAGACTGTGCTGTATACAAGACAGTAATCTGGAGATGAAGGACTGATTTGTGTCTTTCCAAACTGCATAATGGATTGTATAATATGTGCACATGATAATCTTTATAAGTTTTAATATTTTCCATTAATACTGATTCTATGTAGCACTGGTACTGATGAACTGGAAGAAAATGATACAAAAGACCTATTTATACCTTACTGTCACCATGATAGCTATGGTACATATATTAATTTTTAAATCTAGGATATTTTAAATTTATTTTCCAAGATGTTTACACAATCACAGAAATGATGTTTTTGTGTCCAACATCACTGAAATGAAAAATACAAATTTAAAGTGCTTTTATTATGAGGATCAATTTCCTATTATAATAATTGGGTGTTTTTGATTTTTGTAATCAGCTTGGATACAGAAGTTTTAATATGTCTATTTCTCAAAGGTCTTAAGAATTAACAATATGATCTGTATAAAGTCAATATGCAAGTTATATAATAGAAATGTTTAGAACTATGCCATAAAAATCAAATATCTGACTTATATTGTGTATATCCTATACATATTAGTCCACAGAGCATTTTCAGTCAAAGTTCTTAGCAACCACAGCTGTTTGGTTATTTTTCCAAAACACACACTGAAGGGAATAGAAGCTAAGGCTCAATATATATTGTTATCCTCCTGTGTGGTAAGGCATAAATAAGTGTCCCTTCATCTGAGAGTTTCAAGTGCTGCCCTCTGAAGCCCTGAGCAGCTGTTCTCCTTGGAAATGAGACTTGTGGAAAACTATAGTCTCTTTATTTTTCTGCCAAAAAAGAAATGGATATACAGATTTTGGAAATCATCATCTAAATTCAATAGTTCTTATTCTTCTGTAAAAATATTTTAAAATTTCTTAGATGATTTTTCTTGAAAAATTATTTTACTTTCATAATTGGAGAACTATATTAGCGATCTTACAATTGACAAATTTATCCAAACCCAGTTGTTTTTATCACATCAAAACTAAATAGTGAATCTGGAAGTATAGCTCAGTGTAGAACACTTTTAGTGTATGCAAGACATTTGGCATATCCAGGGCCCCACCAAAAAGCAAAACCCAAAACTACTAAACAATGGTCAAGGAAAGAGAATGGCGTAAAAGTAAAAAAATAAAACATTGCCTCCATCGAATAGTTTTTCAGAGTTGTTTAATGAAATCTCAAATTATCATTTTTATAATTAAATGCTCAACTTTAAATACCTCTACAATCTTATTCATTCAAATTATTCTATATTTGCACCATTATTGTAGATGGTCATACACATGAATGAATTCATTGGGAATATGTACTGGTGTATAGTGACTGTATTTTCTATTGTAAACTTGAAGCCCTAAAATTTGGTCACACTGTGAAAATAATCATGGATGCCACACTGCACAAACACCATCATCAGATGAAAGCACTGTTGTGTGTTGTTCTGAGTAGATTGTTTTCATTCTTCTGGACAGTTGACTTGCTTTTTCAGTAGTTTGCAGGCAAATTTTGTTTTTCTGTAATGATGTTACTTGGTTTTTTTTTTTTTTATCTCTTTTCACAGAAATAAACATATCTGCGGAGGGTCCTTGATAAAGGAAAGTTGGATTCTTACAGCTAGGCAATGTTTTCCTGCCAGGTAAGGTGGTTTTAAAATCAGCATTTGTTTGTCTCATTTCAATACATCTATTTTTATTTTGTTATTTAGCATTTTTTTTACAGAAATTCATCAGAACAAGTGAACCATTTTGTTATTTTAAATTAAATATAAGGTGAAGATGACAGGGAAGGCTTGTAGATTCAAAACACCTTTATTCAGACAAATACCAGCAAAGTGCAAGCCAGAGCGTGCCCACAGGTCACAAGCTAGGGTGGCCAGAGAGAAGGGGCTATCCAGTGTGCCCAGTCACTTAAGAATCGTTCCCATGTCATCTTTGACCTCCCCTGACCACACCTGTGAGGGCATGGCCATGCATACCTATAGGGGCTACTAGGAGACTGGGCTACAGTGTCTCCCTATAATAAGGTGTGTGTGTGTGTGTGTGTGTGTGTGTGTGTGTGTGTGTGTGTGTGTGTGTGTGTGTACTTGATGTGGCTTGCATGTTTACGTAAGAACTGACTTGTGGGAGTCAATCCTACCCTTCTACCACATGGGTCTCAGCGATCAAATTCAGGTTATCAGGCTTGGCCATAAGCATATTTACCTACTGAGTCATGTTGTCAGTCCTTCCTTTTCAAATTTGATTATAGAAGTTTAGCTTCACTGATATTTTCATATTTAGTGCTTCTTCAGTATTTAGTGTTTATTCAGCTAGCTTTTAATTCATGATTGGCCTAGGTCTCACTTAGAAAAAATATTTCTTTGAATTATGTAAATAAGCCTTATCCCAACTTCCCATGTGCACTCCGTGTTTCTGGAGGCAAACACTTCCGATGATCAGCAGGCTTCCTCAAATCTTTGTGTGTAGAGACAGCTTTAGGACCAACTTGGGAATAATTTCAAAGGCAATGACATCAGCAAGGATAAGGAGGCTGTGCTTAGAGCTTACTTCTTAATTCTTTTCATACCACAGGTTTTTGTGTGTGTGTGAAAAAAATGTTTTTTGGATATAATTCTTTTCTTTTTTTCAACTTTTTTTTATTTGAATTAGAAACAGGATTGATTTATATGACAATCCCAGTTCCCTTCTCCCTCCCATCCTCCCCTAACATCACCCCCAACTAAAACCCTATGTATCACATATCCTTTCTTCTCCTCTTGGATGATAGGCCTTCCATAGGGTGTCATCAGTGTCTATTGTATCCTTTGGGATAGGGCCTAGCACCCCCCCTCCCCCGTGTGTGTTGGCTCAGGGAGTATTCCTCTATATGGAATGGGCTCCCAAAGTCCACACCTATACTAGGGATAAGTACTGAAATTCTACAGGTGTCCCGTAATTTTTGAGGTTACCTCACAGAAACCCATGTTCCTGGGGTCTGGATCAGTCCCATGCTGGTTTTCCAGCTATCAGTCTGGGGAGCAAGAGTTCCCCGATGTTCAGTTCATCTCTTTCTGTGGGTTTCACCAGTCTGGTCTGGACCCCTGTGCTCTTCACTCATCCTTCTTTGCCTCTGGGTTCCAGTTCCGTTCGGTGATTAGTTGTGAGTGTCTGCTTCTACTTCCACCAGCTGCTGGATGAAGGCTATAGGATGGCATATAAGTTAGTCATCAATCTCATTATCAAGGTAGGGCAGTTAAGGTAGCCTCTCCTCTGTTGCTTAGATTGTTAGCTGGTGTCATTTTGGAGATCTCCAGACATTTCCCTGGTGCCTGATTTCTCTGTAAACCAAAATGTCTCCCTCTATTATGATATCTCCATTCTTGTTATCATCTATTCATCCCTGACTCAACCTTTCTGCTCCCTTATGTCCTCTGCATCCCCCCTCTTCTCCCCTTCTCATTCTCCTAGCTCCCTCCCCTCTTCCCGTGCTCCCACTTTGCTCAGCATATCTTGACCCTTTCCCCTTCTTCAGGGGACCTTGTATGGCTCTCTTAGGGTCCTCCTTGTTCATTACCTTCTTTGGCAGTGTGGATTGTAGACTGGTAATCCTTTACTCTATGTCTAAAATCCGCATATGAGTGTTACATACCATGTTTGTCTTTTTGTGATTGGGTTATCTCGCTCAGAATGGTTTCTTCTAGATCCATCCATTTTCCTGCAAATTTCAAGATTCCATTGTTTTTTTCCACTGAGTAGTACTCCATTTTGTAAATGTACCACAGTTTCTCTATCCATTCTTTGGCTGGGGGGCATCTAGTCTGCTTCCAATTTCTGGCTATTACAAATAGTGCTGCTATGAACATTGTTGAACAGATGTCCTTGTTGTATGAATGTGCTTCTTTTGGGTATATGCCTAGGAGTGGAATTGCTGGATCTTGTGGTAGACTGATTCCCATTTTCTTGAGGAGTCGCCATACTGATTTCCAAAGTGGCTGTACAAGTTGGCACTCCCACCAGCAGTGGAGAAGTGTTCCCCTTTCTCCACATCCTCTCCAACATGAACTGTCATTGGTGTTTTTGATTTTGGCCATTCTGACAGGAGTAAGATGGTATCTCAGAGTTGTTTTGATTTGCATTTCCCTGATGGCTAAGGATGTTGAACACTTTCTTATGTGTCTTTCAGCCATTTTAGATTCCTCTATTGAGAATTGTCTATTTAGTTCTGTAACCCACTTTTTAATTGGTGTTTTGGAGACTATCTTCTTGAGTTCTTTGTATATTTTGGAGATCAGCCCTCTATCAGATGTGGGGTTGGTGAATATCTTTTTTCAGTCTGTGGGCTGCCATTTTGTCTTGGTGACTGTCTCCTTTGCCTTACAGAAGCTTCTCAGTTTCAGGAGGTCCCATTTATTAATTGTTGACCTCAGTGTCTGTGCTACTGGTGTAATGTTCAGGAAGCAGTCTCCTGTACCAATTAATTCAAGGGTATTTCCCACTTCTCTTCTAATAGGTTCAGCATAGCTTGATTTATGTTGAGGTCTTTGATCCATTTTGACTTAAGTTTTGTGCAAGGCAATAGGCTTGGGTCTAACTGCAGTCTTCTATATTTCTGCAACCAGTTATGCCAGCACCATTTGTTGAAGATGTTCTCTTTGTTCCATCGTGTACAAAACCAAATATGTACACTGCTGAAAGTAAACAAAATTTCTGTGCAAATTATAATTCATGAAAAGAACATGGGGATTTTATAACAGGTGTCTTTCTTTGTAGAAATTATAATAAAACATTTTATAAACATAATAGCCTTAGAATTTCTGCAAGCTTTCTCTGCTTCAATACCTCTGTGGTGTTCAGAATCTCCCTAATAATTGTGTGGTTATGCATTATTCTTTGCTCAAACTTTAATGTAGGTGTTTATCTTTATAAGTTAAATAAATAAGTTTATATGTTAAATAAATAACAACCTATACATATACACTATAGTTTGGATTTTAATTTTCTACTTAGAAACAAAGACTTGAAAGATTATGAAGCTTGGCTTGGAATTCATGATGTCCATGGCAGAGGCGAGGAGAAACGCAAACAGGTTCTCAACATTTCCCAGCTGGTCTATGGACCGGAAGGCTCAGATCTGGTGTTGCTGAAGCTTGCTCGGTTGGTTTCTAGACACTATTTTGCATGTTAATGAAAACTTGATTTCCTGAAATATTGTTTTTCAGCTGAGTTTCTCTTGCATGTAGTTTTATTACATGTATTTATTATATATATTCCCATATATCATGGGTACATATTTATGTGTGCATGTGGATGTATATTAGAAAGTGACATCATATGACTTTCAAACAGCAATAAGTGAATTTGGTACAATATTCTTACAACCTGAAAATTAAAGCTTAAAAACAACTATTTGATTCCTTAGGAAAAAAAATCAAGGTAATTTTTGCACGGTGAGCATTTATTGAAGACTATTACTAGTAAATGTCTCCTTCCTCTGTAACTTATCCCAAGCTTTGTCCCATATTTTTTCCTGTTGTTGTAATAACTAAGATTCCCTTGATCTTAATATTGTACTTGGCATTGCATGTACATGACAAACTTGTTTCTGTAGAGTTGTATCCCACAGAGTACTCACACTGTACTTTGTCTTTTCAGGCCTGCGGTCCTGGATGACTTTGTCAGTACAATTGATTTACCGAATTATGGCTGCACAATACCTGAAAAGACCACTTGCAGTGTTTATGGCTGGGGCTACACTGGATGTAAGCTAATTTATAAGACACGTGGGAATAGAATAGTTATTTAACATATAAAACATTTCTATTTCTTGCTTTCCTTACTTTTACTCATTGCTCATTAACTGTATATTTTCTGTGTTGTCCTAGTGATCAACTCGGATGGTTTATTACGAGTAGCACATCTGTATATTATGGGAAATGAGAGATGCCGTCAGCATCATCAAGGGAAGGTGACTCTAAGTGAGTCTGAACTGTGTGCTGGGGCTGAAAAGATTGGATCAGGACCATGCGAGGTAAAGAAAAAAAGTCCTTTAATAGTCGTTTAATAGGCTATCTATGGAAGCTGATACAAGAAGATTGAGTTTTTGACAAGAGTCTGCCTTAAAAACCAAACTAAAACAAAAATGTCTTAAAAGCCAATGTCATATTTTCTTGGGTGTTTTCTGTTTATCTTTGTCAAATCCTAATATTTGTATGCCAACCTATTCCTAGAGAAGGGAAGTGCAGAAAAGACACCTTCTTAATTCTTGATCATTTCTTTTAATTGACTAGAGAGCCAGCCCATACTTCATTCACAAAACATGGTGAAGGCATTTGTCTCTAAAAAGAATACTATATGAACTGAAGAAGTCTCAAAGGAAGCACTGGTTAGAAGTATGAAAACTAGTCTTCTAGTGCTTTTATGAATTGGTTCATCTTCATGAGTCCCTGGGTGAACTCTACTGTTGATATTAGGGGATACATGCCTCATTTGAAGTTCTCAAGGGTGCTGCGGGAAGGGTGTTTACATTTCTAATGAAATTTTATATTTTTTTAACCAAAGGTCAATGTCAGTGACTTTAATAGTGTGGTTATTTTCATGTGTTAAGCAACTTTTCCTACAACTTGGCATGGTTCTCCTTCTTGTTTTACACAGACAGGCTGCTAAGTTATCATTTTAGATAGATTTTGAATATGAGAAGCATATTCTTCAAGCCTCAGTTGTGGCATGATGGAATACTTTGTGTAGAAAGTTGTGGGATGCTGGAATACTCTGTGTGGTGAATTGAATAATTGTGTGATATTGATATGATGTTGATATGTGAAAGAATGTATGTCCTAAGTGTAGAATATAAGCATGCTAAAATGTATGCCTGACATATACATATTTTTTATTCCTGATAAGTATGTGTTTATTGTGTTATGGAGTTTTTATATAAATTCAGAAAGGGTTAGTTTCTTTCTAGACAGTGAGCATTATTATGGTATAGTGGGAGGAATATTTAACAAGGAAAAAAGATAATGTTTAAGTCTAAGAGCTCAGGGGTTTGAAATCAGGTGGGGTTGTGGGATCCTGTATAGAGAAATGTAGGTGCTTCCCTTGTTTCATCACCCATCATGTGGTAACTTGCAAAGTTGCCTTCACCATCATTATCTACTGTACAGTCTTAGTTTCCTTACTTTACCCTTGAAATTTTTGTCCTTCTAACCTTTGTTTAAATTTCTGAACTCATGGCGAAGAGTTAGCTTTCCATCACTTTCATACCTTCCAAGGAGATGGCTGTCATTCCAAAGACTCACATGTTCTCATGTGACCTCCCCTCCTCCCTGCCCTCTCTCCTCTCACCCCTTCTTTCCTCCCAGCCTCTTTGCATCTTTCATTTGGTTATTTTATCCATCAAGAATATTTGAAGAGAATGACCCTAAATTTCTATATGGTAGAAGTGGCAGAGCATCTACACAAAAATCTCCCAAGAAAGTCATTTTGAAAAGTTCCTGTCATGAATCACTGGTATATTATTTAAACCTTAACTTTATTCCCTTATGGGGGCTGGTATATAAAAGGTGTCTTTAGAAAAAAGACTTCTTGTTTTGTTATATTTTTAGTCTTTAAATTAGAAACAAGCTTGTTTTACATGTCAATCCAAGTTCCCTCTCCATCCCTTCCTCCCCTGCTCCCCACCAATTCCCCCATTCCTTCCCCTTTCTGCTCCCCAGGGAGGGTGAGGCCTTCCATGGGGGATCTTCAAAGTCTGTCAGCATTTTGAGCAGGGACTAGGCCCTCCCCCATGTTTCTGTACTGTTTGACATTTTATATCAGGTCTACCTTAATTTCCCTATCAAAATATATCAATGTCTCACTCTTTCTGCCCATAATACAGAAATAACTTTTACAACATTTATTTAATTTTTTTTTAAATTGTATCGCTTTTAGAGGAAAATGAAGATAATCTCAAACATTCTTACTTATATAAGGATGTCTAAAGCTAGCCACTGTACTCTTTTTTATGTGCATGTATGAGTGCTTGAATGCTTATATGTACACCATATGCATGCTTGGTACTTTGGAAGCTAGAATAGGGTGTCAGGTTCCCAGTAGCTGGAGTTACAGGCAATTGTAAGTCACTGCCTCTGGGTTGTGGGAACCAAAAGTGGGTCCTCTGATAGAGTCCTATTAAGCAGAGAACAACCACTCCAGCTCTGTACTGTGTTCTTAAGAGGCTGCGTGGCACATGAAAATCGTACAGCACAGTGGTAGCAGTAATCTATACAAAGGTGTGTAGTATGAATACATGCATATTCATATAGTTTACATTTGTGCATTAATGTGTATATATTGTATACATGCACAAGTTAATCTGTGTTCACTTGTCACATTTTTGACCTGATGATATAATGAAATATTTAAGTTACAACTATATTAACTAATAGTATCAACTATGAATAGAGGGATATTTTATGCTTGGCAAAGTAATTTCCAAATTATATAGAATTATTATTTTGAATATAAGGATTTCCTGTTGGAATTGTTAAGACATCTTTTGGGGGGAAGGCAAAGAGTATTTTAGATAGAAGAGAAAGTTTAATGAAGCTTAATCATTAAATCACATGATTGCAAGTGGATTTTCTCTCTATTTTACAATTCTATACCTTTTCCAAATGTTAATATTGAACAAATGGTGATTATCAACAACAAATAAATAAAAAATTGACATTACTTGGTATGTGTGTGTGTGTGTGGGGTGAGATACTGAGAGATGGCTCAGTTTGTTAGGGCACCTGTGATTAAGTCAAAGGACATGAGTTCAAACCCTCAAATTGTCTTTTGATCTCCACGTGCATGAAGACACACACAATAATTAAAATGTAAAACAAAAAAGTGACACAATTGCAGTACTATATCCTTTAGCTGCAAGTCAACAGTGGATGCTTTTGAAGAAATATTACCTTTTTACTTACAAAGTAATTTTTTGTCTTGCCTTTTCTTCTTAGGGAGACTATGGTGGCCCACTCATTTGTGAACAACACAAAATGAGAATGGTTCTTGGTGTCATTGTTCCTGGCCGTGGATGTGCCATCCCAAATCGTCCTGGTATTTTTGTCCGAGTAGCATATTATGCAAAGTGGATACACAAAGTAATTTTGACATACAAGTTGTAATAGCCATAGAAGAAGCCAATGTTTTTGAAGCGTCCATCAATACATGAGGATTTCAGAGACTTCAAGATTAAAGTGTCACCTAAACCAATCCTAAAACAACTACTTGAGTGTTGTGAGTGTTCAGATACTCATTAATATATATGGGTGTTTTCTGATGTTTTTTTTTGTCAGTGTTATTTTGTAAATGTTGAAGTAAATTAAGGTACCTGTAAGTGCAGTAACATATCTCCTGAAGATACTTGAATGGATTTTAAAAAAATGCAAAAGTATAGTTGCTAGATGATAAAAGATTTAAAAGAAAAGGTTAATCATCCTACACTGCTTTCCAGGTTAATATCTTAATGATGAATAAATCATAAGTTAAACATTATTTTAACCCTACCAAAATCATTTATACCTTGTGTTTTTAACTTGTAACTCTGTATTAAATTATATTATGCTTCATATGGCACAGGTTATAATTCATTCATTTTTTCACAACATATAACTTGTAATATCAACACACAAATATCCTTTTACAAAAACACATGACTATAACACCTGGCTGAGTACACATACAGCAATATTACAATTCAAAACATGATGTAACTAGTGTAATCTCTAAATATTTTGGATGTATGTGTCTGTATTTATTCTAAAATTTAAAATATTTGAAAGGCCAGTGGGAATATTCAGGAAGGGTACAAGGTATAAATGATGACTCTGTGCATATCGTATATGATCTCCACTGGAAAGTGTTTAAAGTCAGGATAGGACCCATAGGATAAAATAATGACTAGCCTTGATGTTTATTTATATTTATTATCATAGTTTTTGTGTGCATTCTAAGTCCTAAAAAGCAGAAAGTAATATGTGTATTTGTATTATTTCTTTCCTCCAAATCTGGGCTACTTATTTATGTATTCAGTTTTCAAATGTGTCTTAATGAAGAACTTTAAAGGTGTCTCTGTCTTCAAACATGTATTTATATGGGTTAATATTTAAAGTTGCTGCTGTGATTGGCTCCTAGCTCACTCTTACTAAATTTAAAAAATAATTTATCATAAAAATATCCATGTTTGAAAAACTTTGTGGATATCCCTTCAATAAATTTTACTTTGAAATATTTTGGAGAAACAAATGAAAAGAAAATATTTTTCTCAATCTAAAAATTCTTAGCCTTTGAGAAATAGGAAAAAATATGAAGTGAAAATTTTTTTCAAAATTCTTTGTTTCAATTACTTTTAAAAGTATAATTGATTCTGAAAAAAATCAGATATGATATAAAGACAGCATCATATTATCTCATGTCTTTTAACAAAGCTCTTTGCTAATGACATGGAATATTCATTTACATTTTATGATATATGATAACATTAAAATTATACTTATTAATCTACTTGCCATGACTAGTTGAGAGTTGTATATCCAGAAACAGGATATTAGAAAGTGATCAGACAACTTCTAAGTTCTCAATCTTCATGTATCAATCAGGATTATTAAGAGTTACAACTTGAGTGTTGTGAATTCAGTGTTCACATTTTTGAGATTGAATTCTTTTAAATTATCTGCAGGCCAAAGATTTAATCATTGCCCTAATGCATCCTCATAACTTCAGGAAGTAAATCCAGAAGTTCTTGCACAAGCTGTGGCATATGTGTATGTGCGTGTATGTGCATGTATAAACACATACACATGCATATATGTTTGGGAATAACTTAGGTACTGTGTTCATAATCAGTGGATACGGAGAGATCCAGTGAATTGCCAGTCCATATCATTTTACAATCATTGTATTTTTCTTTCCCTTTTGTAACAACACATCCTTTTAACAAAACAGAAATATCAAAGATATATTATTAAAATATTAAAGTGCTTTTATAGCTTCTTACTGGATTGTCTAAATTTAACTGCTATGTGTAGTGTAAATTATATTGGTATAGCTGTTATGATAATTGCAATAGTTTACCATACTGACATATTACAGTACTTCTTTCAGTGTATTTTTTTGTAATTATCCATGAAAAGTGAAACAGAATTTACCTAGAATAATATGTAGTCGACTGTTCAGATACTTTGGAATCAGTGTTTCAAATTGTATTAAAAAGCAAACAAATGTCATTACATCACCAAACATAGCTTGTAAAGCAACTCTCCTCATGAGGTTTTGTTTGCAATTTGCAAATTGGATGGCATTGACAGTGAAGAAGAGCAGTAGTATCTTACTTGTTTGGAAAGGGTATAGTTAACTTGTAAACAACACTATGTATGGGATGTTTTTCTATGAATGAATTTCAAAGGAAGAGAGAGGAAAATTCAAGTTATCTAAAAATCTGCATTATATTGTGTCATGGACAAGAGGGCCATTTAAATTATGAGCTTTCAAGGTTGGTTTTGTTTTGACTGAGTAACAGTTCCACGCTGTTACAATTGTAGACATTTTCTTATGTCTGCAGGAATAGAAGTGTAGAACTAAAATGTTAGTCATATGCCTCTGCTGTGCAGAGGGGTGATAAATTTTTTGTATATTTCTTTAATGTTATTTTAAATGTAAAGTAACTTTTACCAATTTGCTGTGGGCAGGTCCTCAGTATACTGGTTTCTATCACGTTAGTCTCTACTAACAGGCTCTGGTTTGCTATCTAAGTGTTTCAATCTACAGGAATGGGAAACACTGGAAGGCAAGAAAAATAAAAATAATGGCATGTATTAACAAAGCTGTATTTCACTTATTACTGTGGATAATTTTTGCTAGTACCAAGGGTACTGTGCAGAGTGGATGTTCCAGCTACAACGTTCCTGAAAAAAGCACTGTCAAGAACTGGGAGTCACTGTCAGGCATTTTCTTTTCTTTTACATTGACATGTAAAACAAGCTTGTTTCTAACTTAAATTTAAAAAATGAAAAAAAAAGCAAACAAAAAAAAAGCTGGCTTTGTAACATAGAGGAAAGGAAATAGAAAGTATCAATACTATCTCATGCTAAGTAAAAGCAAACCTTAAATTGATTTACTGAAGTTCAAAAATAACTAATTCCATTAACTGTATGTATATAACCACTCATTTACATTTATAGCAAACTCATAAAATAAAAGGAATTTGGGTAAAGACAACATATTTGCCTTTTTATAATGAGTAATTTGCAATGAATCACTTTTCATAATCAAGTCAACAAAAGAATGTATGTTTCAAAATTCAACTGAAGTTTGTACCAAGAATTTATTAGAAAGAGCAAACAAACCAACCAAACAAATAAAAACATTGAACTATCCCAGGTCCTTAACTCTTGACAGTGCCGCTTTCACATAGGTTCATTTCTGTTTGCACAAAAGGCTTCTGTCTTTTGGGAGCTGAAAACTGAATCCTGTGGATATTGCAGCTTGTCTGCCTATGTAAATAGGACAATGATAAGCTGCCGATTGAGTGGGATAGCTGGATGCTTACGCTCAAAAGGAAACACTGTGGTATGGCTTGTATTATAAATTCTCTGTAGTTAATAAAATTGTTATTTTTATAACCATAATTATTATTCTTAATAATAATAAAATATTTTACCAAAATGTCTCCTTTCTCTTTTATAATTATCTACATAGATAATTATATAACTGTCCTGGAACTTTAAAGTGGCATGCAACAACAACATTGATTTAATTGACAGGAATGACATACATTTTATTGCAAGAAATATATAACTTCTTTATAGAGCTATGTAAAAATATCACATTTTCTTTCCAAGGTATTGTCTCCAAAAAATCATTATCTATAAACTTGAATACCTCCAAGTGTAAAATTGGATTATGTTCTCATTGTTTATATTTGCTAGGAAGCTGCTGTGCTATAATTTGCAACTATATACAAAATGTTATAAATGTCACTTACTTTCCCATACAACTGTATATTATAAAATTGTTTGTAAGTTTTAATTGATTTACGGCATCTTTACAGGATGCTCAATAATTTCACAATACATATGAGTCCAAAGAATCTGTTCACTTCACAGTGTAAGAGCTAATTATTAACTTTCTAACAAAGAACTCTGTAACAACATTGGTTATTTCTAAATTTACCATGCTATCTCTCCCCCAATGATTGTCAAAGTAACTAACCTTATATAGATTCTGACTTCAAATGATGATTCTTATATATAACCTGATAAGCATAGTAAGACAGCTGATCATTTTTAATGATTATGCTTAAAGTAGACATGCACACGTCTTCACTAATGTCAGTATAATATTTAAAATTGTATACAATGAACTTTTAAAAATTCAATTCATTCTCTACAGACGATCTCATGTATTATTTCAAGTAAAGAGTGGAGAAACCTTTAAGAAATGGCATTTGCAGACTTTCTCAATAAGAGAGCAAACTTTTTAAGTAAACTCAGAAATGTTGAGTCCCTAATACAGGATTGCTTACTCTTCTGTATTGTCCTGTTCTAATTAATCTCTAATTAACCATTAAATCTTAATTTTTAGTAAGTATTTATTCATGCTTAAGGAATGATAACTCATTCATGCTCTCTTGCAGAAGTTCTTAGAGCTATTTTTGTTGAGTGGTTAGTTATTGAAATCAATTTTTAGTTGCTGAATTAAACTAATATTTTAATGTGTGCTGTAAAATATTTTATTTAGTATTCAAGAATTTCATACACGTATACAATATATTTTGATCACATTTACTCATCCTCTCAAACCCTCCTGAATCTCTTTACCTCATCCTTCCAACATCATGTCATTTATTATGATCCATGGAGGCCAACTACTTCTGCCTTTATACACATGCATGCAGGGAAGTACACTGGGGCTCTGTAATTAATCCCTATTTGTCCAAGACTTAAGAGAGTCATTTCAGTCTGAATTTCCTCTGTGCTTTGGTCCAGAAGTCCTATTATGGTTCTCTGTCATTAATCTTCTAACATCATCCTTCACCTAAGTGATTCTAAGCTAGCTCTCCACACCCCTTTAACCAATGACAAGTTTGTCACGTATAAGTAACAGCATAGTCGGTACTCTAAAGAGTTTGTAATCATCTTGCTGTTTACATTCAGAAATATCTCTGTTGCATGTGTCATTATCAGAGAAGAAAGTCACTACAAGTTAAAGATTTACTTGTAAAAATTAGGAAAGAAAATGTGTTACTTTAGACATGCTTACTATGTCTTGAGATAGGAAAAAATCCAGCAAATAAAACTCACTTTCCTTCATAGAACTCAAAAGTATATTGAATATATTATAAATTAGTTGTATTCTCATTTGTGGTTTAAAAATATAAAACAACATTAAAAAACATAGGCACTATAGCAATACATGGAACTCCACACTAGCATTGATTCTTTATCTGTCTCTAATATTCTTGAATAATCAGATTTTTATGGTCACCAACTTCACACAGTTTCAAATGTAATCGTCATGCCCATGTTCACCAGATTTTTCTCTACCATCACTAAACTTTCAAATTTCAAGTAGTTACCTTTGTGTCTGCAACCTCATCCCCAATCTAGAAGTCGCTATCAACCCAAATAGTGCTTGCCCCTTCTCACTTGTACTTGGTTGTAGTTGGCCTGTGACTTTACTAAACCAGATTTATGTTATTGGACACTATTTTTAATGTGCATTTAATTACACTCATTTTGTACTTTATAAACACCGACAATGTCCTATTATTAACACGTCTTTATTTTTCACAGTGCTTCATATATAACAGTGATAAAAATATTTTATAATGAATAATATAAAATGAGGTCCTTTTTGAAGGCTTAGTAATATTTCCAAAAGTATTTAATTTGTATACAAATTGTTCAGTTATCACTAAGAGTTATACATTTTAGGCCTTACATTTAAATGCATTATTTGTCTTTGAATTAGCAAATGGGGCTAATTTATAATGGCCTTTTAGTTGTATATACAAAATGTTTATTATACAAATTATGCATAGTACTTGTGGGGCACAGTGTGCATAATATACAATGTTCAAATCAGAGTAAGTATATTTCCTAGGACACACATAACATTTTATGATTAAATCATTCTAATGTTTTTTCAACATTCTGTGTATATTTATTATCTAGAGTCTCTCATGGCTCAGCTGCTCACCAGAATGTCTGGCTTTGGACTAACTGTAATTCAGTCCCTATTTATCCCCCTTTCTACAACTTTAGCCAGATTCTGGTATCTACCATTCTACTTTCACTGTCTATGACACTATTTTAAAACTGAATGTATGAGTAAGATTGCATCTTTTGCCTTCCTTTTACTTGCTTATTTCAAGAAATTTCATGATCTCTAGGTCCATCCTTGGTGTTGCAATTAGCAGGATTTAATTCATTTTTATGTCTTAATAATATTCTGCTGTGTCTTTCTGGCACACTTTCAGTATCAGTTGATGGATAACTAGGTTGCTTTCATATCTTGGCTTGAATGAAAAGTGCTGAAATAAACAAGGGAATGAGGATACCTAGTTAGCAGACAGATTTAATTAATAGTAAGGTGATCAGTAGATTGTGTAGTAGTTCTATTTTGAATTTCTGTGTAATTTCCTTCTTGTTTACCTCAATGGCTGAGTTAATGTGAACCAGGATTCCCCTTTTCCTACCCTGACAGTTTGTGTTTTGCTTTGTGGGTTTTTAAAACAGTCATTCTTATGATGAAATGACGGCTCAGTGTGGTTCATTTTATGTTTCCATGATGATGTTGAGTATATTTTTTATATATGTGCTGTCCATTTAAGTCTTCTTTTTGAAGTGTCTGTTGACACCCGCTTTCTGTTTTTTAAAGATTGGGCCGTTTTTCCATGCTTTCTATTTTGCTGCAGTCAGCTGAGCTTTGTACATATTGTAAGTGTTATCCTAAGGTCAGTTGTGCAGTTTATACTTATTTTCCCTGGTAATGTGAGCTGTCTTTTCCATTTTGAGGGCTGGTTTCCTTGGCTATGCAGATGCTTTTTAGTTTGTCATCCTACTTTTATAATTTTGGTTTTGTTTCTCATCCTCTTTTATTTTTCTTAATTAGAAGATAAACATTTCCAATTGTGATGTGTTTAAGTAGTTTCCTTATATTTTATTTTTAATAGTTTTATAGTTTTGGGTCTTTCATGTAAGCCTTTCATGTATTTAAGTTGAATTTGACATAATAACCAACTAGGACCTTCTTGAATTTGATTTGATGCAAAGTTAGTGTATAGTTTTCTTCTTCATATGGATATATATAGTTGTTCCAGGAGTAGTTAAGAGACTGTCTGTTCCCCAATGCCTTTTCTCAGTATGTGTTAGAAATCAATTCAATGTAGACTAGTGAGATTCCTTCAGGTATCTCTATTCTGTTTCATTACTCAGTTCTCATTGTGTGTTCATATTATGATGCTGTAATTACTGTATCTTTGTGGTGTATTTTGAAGTCAGGCACTCCAATATGTTCTGCTTTGTTCCTTTCATCCAAGATGAGTCTGGCTATTTAGTTTTGTTTGTGATTCAATATAAATTTTAACATTTTTTGTACTTGTGTGACCAGTGTGATTAGTATATTTAAAAATCAAATTAGATTTTATTCATATAGATGTGTGTTTCTATGTTAGTGAACGCCACATGTATGTGGTGCTCATAGAGCCCAAAAGAGGACATCATATCTCCTGGAGCTAGAATTACTGAGTTCACATGTGATGTGGGTGCTGGGAACTGAACTCTGGTTCTATGGAGGGAAGCTCTCTCACTCACTAAGATACCTGCTCTGACCCATGTCATTGATATTTAAATAATACAAAATCTTTCAATCTGTGGACATATGATGCCTTTTACTTTTTCAAGGTTTACATTGTTAAATTGTTTTATTTTTGGTTAATTTTTCTCTTTTTTTATTTTTGTTACTTGTGTAAGTAGGATTTTCTTTTAATTTCTTTCCTTGATCATTTGCTATTGGTGTGTTGAAACTTTTTAAATGTCAGATATGCATCTTAAGACTTGGCTGAAGTTTCCATTGGTTCTAAGAATGTTTGGGTGAAATCATTTACTTTTTCCTTATAGAAGTACATGACATCTGCGCAGAATGAAAATTTACCCCCCACACCCTTTCCAGTTAAGATGGCCTTTTTCTTTATCTTGCTTGGTCTATCTGGTTGGAGTTTCATCAGTGTGGTGCCAGCAGTGGTTATAACCGAGGGGTTTCCTAGTATTGTTTCAGATCCTAAATAGAAAGCTTTCATCATTGCTGTATTTAGTATGATGTTAGCCTTGGGTTTGCTACATATTACCTTTTAAAGATGGGATGCATTACTCCCATAACTAATTAAAAGCATTACAATGAAGAAATATTGAATTATGACCAATAATTCTCTGCTTTTCATAATGATCCTTTTGATTCTGCCCTTCATTCTGTTGACATGATGATTCATGTACATTGTTTTGCGAATATTGAACCACCCTTGCATTCCTGAAATGAAGACTTGATCATAGTCAATAATTTAGAGGATTTGGTTTGCTAATGTTTTAGGATTTTTTTCGTCAATGTCAATTGGGAATAT